>NW_024424453.1:50233937-50251264 GCF_017311325.1 Ursus maritimus | reverse complement strand
GATGGACTCTCCATGACCCTCTAAAGCCAGCCCCTCTACTTGTGCATCTGTCTCTTTCCCTCTTGTAAATTTAGAGACATAGTTATGTCATTTCTCCCTTCTCTTTTCTGCATCAAGAATGTTTCCCACTTTATTTTTTTTAATAATAATTTTTTATTATATTATGTTAGTCACCATACAGTACCTCCCTAGATTTTGATGCAAAGTTCCATGATTCATTATTTGAGTATAACACCCAGTGCAACATGCAAAACGTGCCCTCTTTAATACCCATCACCGGCCTATCCCATTCCCCCACCCCCCTCCCCTCTGAAGCCCTCATTTTGTTTCCCAGAGTCCATACTCTTTTATGGTTCATCCCCCCTTCTGTTTACCCCCCCTTTCTTCTTCCCTTTCTTCTCCTACCGATCTTCCTACTTCTTATGTTCCATAAATGAGTGAAACCATATGATAATTGCCTTTCTCTGCTTGACTTATTTCGCTTAGCATTATCTCCTCCAGTACCGTCCATGTTGCTGCAAATGTTGTGAGATCGTTCTTTTTGATGGCTGAGTAATATTCCATTGTATATACAGACCACAACTTCTTAATCCAGTCATCTGTTGAAGGGCATCTCAGCTCCTTCCACAATTTAGCTATTGTGGACAATGCTGCTATGAACATTGGGGTGTATATGGCCCTTCTCTTCACTACATCTGTATCTTGGGGGTAAATACCCAGTAGTCCAATTGCTGGATCACAGGGTAGCTCAATTTTTAACTTTTTAGGGGACCTCCACACTGTTTTCCAAAGTGGCTGTACCAACTTGCATTCCCACCAACCGTGTAAGAGGGATCCCCTTTCTCCACATCCACTCCAACATTTGTTGTTTCCTGCCTTGTCAATTTTTGCCATTCTAACTGGCGTAAGGTGGTATCTCAATGTGGTTTTGATTTGAATTTCCCTGATGGCTAATGATTTTGAACATTTTTTCATGTGTCTGTTAGCCATTTGTATGTCTTCTTTGGAAAAGTGTCTGTTCATATCTTCTGCCCATTTTTTGATTTGATTATTTGTTTCCCATGTATTGAGTTTGAGAAGCTCTTTGTAGATCTTGGATACTAATCTTTTATCTGTGGTGTCATTTGCAAATATCTTCTCCCATTCCGTGGGCTGCCTCTTAGTTTTTTGTGTGGAACCAGAAAAGGCCCTGAATCACCAAGGAATAATATATTCTTCTAAAAATATGAATGTTATTACTATCCATTATAAACTAATAACCATTTGCCATAAATAGAAAGTAATCCTGAATAATAATACCATGAAGGTAACATTGGGATCTGGTCTGTGCCTCCAGCCTTGGGTCCCCTTCGTTTTTCCTCTCTTTCCATCTGGCCACAACAGTTCGCTTCTGTCCTTTATTGCTCTACCAGCCTCCTGGAAGCCACGGGTATGGTATACGCATCTGTTCTCCTGCTAGAACATTCTTCCTTACCTTCGTAGCTTAATTATACTCCTTCTAGCTTTCAAATACCAGTGTGAGGTATCTTCCTTGGGAAAAATCTTCACAGACCTCCTTGAGTGGACCAACATCACCCCAACCCTCAAGTCTCAGACCACTGAAGGTCTCTCTCAGCATTTCTCCCAAACTTCCATTTGTTTTTAAGATACATTAACACTGCTGTCTTTCTCTCGAATTATGTAAATTCCACCAGAGCTATACGACTGTTGGTTCTGTTTACCTACTGAATTTCTTAGGATCAAGAATTGTTACTTTTAATGGTATTTGTTGAATGAATGAATGAATGGATATTCCTAGATTTCTATGAATATCAGTCAGTAGAATACATTCCCTTGTAGGTGTATCTTCTCTTCCTTATTCAGCTCCTGTGTTTGATTTGACAATGAGGCATGGGAGATACTGCAAGCTCTCTCCAGTGAGGCCACAACTGCTTTCTGGGATCATGGAGGCAGGTGTGGTGTGTTGCTCACAGGGTTTTGAGAGTCAGAGTTTTCTGGAACCTTCTGAGTCCTCCAGATACTGCCATTACCGTGTTCATTCTCTGCAAGACCTGCTCTATTATGTTCAGATGAGCCATGACAGGCAGGGACTTCACATTGTGAAATAACCACATAACTAATAAAGTTTACAATGGACTTCCCCAAACCTTTAAAACGATACCTTCCTAAAACTCTTCTTGCCGAGTCTGCATGGTGCTCCTCCAAAAACCTTTCGACTTGGTTTTCCCATCACCACTGCTAATCTCTAATGCATGCCTGTCCTCTGGGCATCTGGACCATTATAACATCCTCCAGCACCTGTCTGCTTTAACTCATTCTCTAGACAGTCAAAATTCATGTATGAGCAGATTGCTTCTCCAGTTGAAAAACCTAAATCTCCAGTTCCCTCTCAAAATCCTCAAACTTCCCTGACAATAGTTAAGGCCCTCTTCAGTATAGCCCCAACCTTGCATTCAGCCTCTCTTGCTCCTCAAGGGAGACTTGTTCTGTAGTTACCCTGAGACTGAGCCCAGGCCTGGCAGCCTGCCTACATCACACACCACCGTGCACCGCAGTGCCCCACACTGGGGACCAGGCAGAAGGGGGGATGTGCGTGAGTCAGAGACACACCTGAGGAGATGCTCAGAGAAACAGACAGCACTGGCTGATCAAGGGTACTATGCTGGGGACGCATCCTTTGCAGCATGACTCTGGATGTGAATGAAAGGATCTCTTTCTGTTTTCTTTGAGGAAAAAAATGACTAATTTGCCTTGAAAGAATAAACCATTTACTTCATATGGAAAAACCATGGAGCGCTGCACTCAGAAGCACTGAGGAAGAGGGATCACTCAGAGGCAAAGTGGTTTTAAAACATCTTTCAGGAAGGGAAGTTAATGGGTGAGCAGTGCAACAAAAGACCCAGAACCACTGCAGGCAAGTATGGCACGGTGATTCAGTCATTAATGGGTTACCATACGCTCTCGCTGCAGGAGCACAGACAGGGTCACTACCTCCTAAGTCGTACCATGCAACTGTAAACTGAATGCCATTGGAAAGGCAGGAGGACAAGAGCAATGTGTGAGAGGGTGCTATAACTGTAACCAGGCTTCTGAGCCCAGGAGAGATTTGGGGGAGCTTCTTCGAGTTCTAGCAGGTGGTGTGTCTGGCAGGGAGGAGCTCACTGGTTGGGCCAGGTCAGACCCAGAATCTGGTCCTAGAGCTTTGATGCATCAGAAACATTTCCATTTATTTAATAAAACAAGACTGCTATCTGGGCAGCCTCTTCCCAGACATCAGATTAGGGAAACCAAATTAGTAAACAGAAGTTTATTCACTAGCGGGAAGTGAAGGCAAAGGGGACCAGATAGTTGTAGACACACTTTTTGTTTTGTTTATACCCCAAACTACACAGAGCTAAATTTTTAGGTAGAGAACTGGTGTGCCTAAAACCCAGGTGAGATAACACCAGAATGCCAGACACAGTGCCTGACTCCCTGGGCTGCAGCTGAATAAAACTTGACATTGGTTTTTCTCAGTCTTCCTTTGTCTATTCCTCTGTGACTCCCACCCCTTCTGCCTGCCTCTGTCATTATTACTATGTCACTATTTCAAGGTTACGTTATTGGATGTGGCTATCTTATTTCCTCAATAGGAAAACCTAATCTCAAATCAACCATGTGTTTACAAGCCTTCTAGGTTGGCTTCCCATCGATCAGGGAAATTTTATTACCCAGAGGTGTCACTTCCTGACCTGATGGACAACATGCAAAGAGGTGCAACGTCTCCCCTTGCACCTTAATTATATTTCAAGATAGTTCCAAACACAGACCTGGAAAATGAGACTAGAGATCAGCTCTAGTATGAATCTGGTTTCTGTCAGCTGAGAACTAAAACAAGCATCCAGTGCTTCCCAGGCCCAGACCCTACGGGGGGTGTCTTTTAGGGAGCAGTCTTGAGTCTCTTTCTGCACTCTCATCCATGGCCTTGAAAAGGACAGCAGGCTATCAACTTATGGCAGATTTTGAAGTCGAGTGCATAGTGGCCATCTAGAGCAAAGAAGCAGGCTAGCAACAGGGCAATCAACAGGAAAATTCCAGTTCAAAAACGTGAGGACAGGTAATAACCCCACTTGGCCTCAGACTTTCCAATGAGTGGGATGAATCTGACACAGAGTGTGAAGTGAGACAGCATTGACTCAGAACCTATGGGAATGAATATAAGACAAAGTAGGACAATGGTCAACACCAGGTCCTATTTAGAGCTGGAGGGAGGGCCAAAAGCTGAGTATTCCAGAGGAAATGAGTAGCCCTGCTGCCTGCTCTGTTGGGACCATACCTGGACCAGCTCAGGATGCAGAATTCTGAACTTTTAATGAGTGTAAAGGGTATTTTCCATAGAGCAAGAGGAAATGAGATTTACTTCCAACAAAGTGCACAAATGCGTCCTGGGCCTACATAGACTTTTCTTAATGGTTAGGCCCTGGGTAAACAGTAGTGAGCCCTGATTTAAATGGAAAAGTGTGTTTATAGAATACAACCCCACAGAGCTAATAAAGCAGGGTGGGGAGCTACTTAAAGCTGCTACTCCCTACATAAACCTAAAGGGACATAAAAAGAACCCTATGGACTGGTTCTACTGGAATAAGTTAAAGAACAGTTTCATTTATTAAGGGAAAGGAGATTTCTGTGAAAGTAGAATCAACAGAAATACTGCATGAAGGTACAACAGTAAAGCATTACATGAACCTGAAATGTGTCATGCTACATAATAAAGATGGTTGATGGCTCAGAAAAGGGGCGGGGCAGGAGAGGGAAGCCAGGAAGGAAGACCCTGGCCCAGGGTCAGAGACCTGGGTGTCATGTAACACCTACTACTAACTGTAATCTTGGGGAGCCCTTCTGGGCCTTGGTTTCCACATCTGTGAAGTTGCTATAATAATAATAGCAACTGACACTTATTGAGAGCTTCCTCCAAATGCTGGATATATGCCACAAACACCTCATGTGGGTTATTTCATTTAATTGTCACAACGATCTGGTAGGAGAAGAACATTTATGACTTCTCTAGAAAAAACCAGGAAGTCCAACAATGTTGGCACCAGTCCCCGTGGCACAAAGTCAGAGCTGAGCAGAAGCCATGCTGTTTTAGATGAAACCATTAGCCACATCGTCACACTCCCATCATACTGTTTATTTTGATTATGGTACCTGAATGGTTCTTACAGCAAGTGGGCTTGGCCCCTGGATTCAATGGTCTTAATGATCCCTCCTCTACCCCTGAGAGTTGATGTTCTTCGCTCCATGTCAGCCTGCCCAGAGCGGTCAGACCATTCCTCAACAGTCAGGCCTCAGATAGTGGGTGCTGGACATTGCTCCCGACCCCTTGAGGACTCCTAGGAAGCATGGGTGCTAGGGACTGAGAGCAGGTGCTACTGTGCCCTGTGAAATGGAGTTTCAGTGGACACTGGTCTCTCTGTAGCTTGCCCTCCTCTGAGCCAGGAGCTTGATCTCATTTGAATGGGAAAAAGTAGCAGAAGAATGAACAAGGACATTCTGAAGCCCCCAGGGTCTGTGCCAGGATGAACAAGGACCTTCCTATCTAGAGGCAAGACAAGGCATGACCCTAAGTCACATTAGTCTACCTCTCTCTGCCTTGGTTTCCTCACCTACAAGTTAATAATAGTCCCTACCTCATAGGGAGGCTATAAGAAGCAGAGAAGAACCCATGGGTTGCTAAAAACTCTGAAGTTTCTGGTCCCAGCCCTTTGGCCATCATGAGATACCTGTGGGTTCATAAAAGAATGATCTATCTCTAACAAAAAAAACGAAAACCCTTTCTGCTTAGCTGGCTTATATTGGGTTTCACCCACCAGGAAGTTAGAAATAGAAACTACTTAGAGGTGAACTTACACATTACAAATCCTTCAGGTCTGTGTGTTTTCCCATTGCTCTCTTTCTAAATGGGCCTCTGGTATGAATACGAGCAGTTCACTCATTTGTTCCCAGAAGTGGGGCAAAATGAAGTCCTGCTCATCACATTTCTAACTCTTTTTAGTCCAATTGCTTTGGGAAGGTTTCTACAGCAGTCATCCTTCCCCAAGCTCTCTTTCTTTCTTTTCTGCTCCTCCTCCTCAACTACCAGGCCATAGGAGGAATCCTGGAGCAGTCTTGCTTTATGACCAGTGGGTCCTTCACTAACAGCTGTCGCAAACCACATTTCTCCAGTTGGGTTTACTTATTCTTCAACTGAGGCCCCTGTACTGGGGCAGGTGCTCTATTCAGAACTGTCTGTTCAGAGCTGCCCCATACCTAGCTTCTCTGGCTTCTCTGGCTCTTCAACACTGCCTTCAATCAAATGTCTCCCCTGGATTCTCATAATTGCTATTTTAGTTTAAATAGGAAAGAGTTGGGGCATCTGGGCTACTCAGTTGGTTAAGCGTCCAACTCTTGATTTTGGCTCAGGTCATGATGTCAGGATTGTGAGATTGAGCCCCATGTTGGGCATGGAGCCTGCTTAAGATTCTCTCTCTCCCTCTCCCTCTGCCCCTCCACCCTCTCTAAAAAATAAAATAATATAATATAAATTTAATTTAACTTTAAAAATAAAATAAAATAAATAGGAAAGAACTGGTTTATTGCTTTCACAAGAACCCTAGCTGCTATGGTACCTCACTGGTGAGGGCAAGAAGTAATGGTGAAAAGGAGTTGGTTATATTGAATTGTCAAGAAAGTCCTTTCTAAGAAGGTGAAATTTCTGCTGAGCCTTCAATAAAGTATGCAAACAAGGCAGGCAAAGGCTTGAGAAGAAGCATTCTAGGAAGGCAACAGTAAATGCAAAGACCTTGAGGGGGAATCATCAAGGAGCAGCAGGGAGGCCAATGTGGCTAGAGCCAAGTAAGTGAGCAAGAGATTGGAAGGAGATGAGAGCAGAGAGCTAGGCAGAACTTGGATCCTGAAGTGTCCCTAGGCTGCAGTGAGGAGTTTGGGTTTTATGATATGGCAAGAGTCACTGGAGGGCTTGAACAGAGTGACATATTCTGATTTAAAAAACATCTTTATGGCTGGCCCTTGAGAACTTCCTGTGGAGAAGACAAGCGTAGAAAGTGTAGTAAGATCAGTGAAGACACTATTTCAGGCATCCAGGAAGATGGATCATGGCTTGGATGCAAGTCAGAGTAGTGGAGATGGAGAAGACCGAACAAATTTACAATATGGTTTCAAGGAAAAATTGCGTTAAAAACCTGTTGATGGGGGCACTTAGGTGGCTCAGTCGGTTAAGCATCCAACTCTTGGCTTTGGCTCAGGTCATGATATCAGGGTCTCAGGCACTGGACATGCCCCTATAAGATTCTCTCTCCCTCTCCTCTGCCGCTCCCCACCTCTGCACGTATGCCCTTTCTCTTTATCTCTAAAAAGAAAACACTTATTGATGTAGGGTGTGAGGGGAAGAGAAGAACCAAGGTTTACTCTTAGATTTTAGTTGAACCAACTCCATAGTTGCCATTTGCTGGGATGGTGAAAACCATGGGAGGAACTTGTCATTGTATTGATCATCTGCTACATAACAAATGATCACAAAATTTAGTGGCTTAAAATAATAATAAACTGTCATCTCACTTTTCTGTGGGTCAAGGATTCAGGAGTGGCCAGCTGGGTGTTTCTGACTCATGCTCTCTCTTGAGGCTAAGTGTTGCTGGTGGCTGGGGCCACATCACCTGAAGTCTTGGTTGGATTGGTGGATGTGTTTGGAGGTGGCTCACTCACTGGCCAGCAGGTTGTGCTGGCCATTGGTGGAAGCTTCCTACTCACCACCTGGACCTTTCCACAATCTACAGGAGTGTCCTTACAACAGGGCAGTGCCTTCCCAGGCAAATGATGTTAAGATCTTTATGACCTAGCCTCAGCAGTCACATTCCGTTATTCCCACAATATGGGAATAATGCCTGTATTCCCACAATACAGGCCACCGTAGTCAGTGTGAGAGGGCATGATCCCAGGAGGCAAAAATCACTAGGGAGCTGTCTTGATGGCTGCCCGTTCCCACACTGTCCACACAGATGCCAGAACACAGTGTAGACAGAGCCAGTCGGGGTGTCAGAGGGCGCTGGCTAGAAGAAGGGACCTGGAGAGTGGGCGGGGCTGGAGCAGAATGGTTATATTCTAGAAGTATAAATGAGTCAAAGGGAAAAATTCAGATAGTGGAATGACTTCAGTGGGGCCAGATGTTCTCCATTGAAGAGGGAGCTGGGCTAGAGAGACACAAAGCCCTATTTGCCAAAAACCTCATGGATTCCTATTTGGGGTTCAGAATATATGGAGGAGCCCACAAGAGTTAATGAATCATGATATGGAGAGATGACTATATCTGTTGAAGGAAGAGGAAACCTGGAGCTGAAGATGTAAAAGATATCAACTGAGGCAACTGGTCAGTGTTAAGAGGCAAGCATCCCCCACACACCCCTATCTTATTTTACAGGAATCACTGTGACCTTATAGGGCTAGCTAAAGGCACAGGGACGCCCTAGGACCCATATTCCTAGTTTATGCCTTCTGCCACAGGTGACAGGATCTCTCCCAGTGCCTGAAACTTCTCAAAGACTCCCCAAAGGAATTTGGGTTTAGTATTGAGGAAGGTATTAATCTCCCAAGACACTCTGAGACCCAGGAGTTGGCTCCTAAGAACAGGCTGCACAAGAAGGAGAAAGCTATCCACCCCTGTGAGCTGAAGGGCTGTAGAGGCCCTGAGATAGTCAACCTGTGAAAACTATTAAACTCACTCTGGGCATTAACACTTCTGTGAATGCTAACTGATCGAATTTACTGAGTCTTACTTTAAAATGCAAAGACCAGGATCTGTGAAGACCCAGGTCTGAAAGCAGGTGTTCTCTTGTCCCAGGCTTGGCCTTAGGGAGTGTTCTCTTAACAAGGACCATGTCTTATGCCTATCTAGCTTCCCACCAGCAGCAGGGACATTTCCCCATTTGTCCCTGTCGCAAGCCTCCACCTGAAGCACACACCTCAACTTTGCTATCCCATGAGGGATTTGGGCACAAATTCTGCAGCTGCGTATCAGGATTATGCCTAAAGGCAACAGTCAAACTGCCCTGCCTGCAGGACCAGGTACATAGTTTGCAGTGCTCAGGAAAATGGAATTGTGAGGCTCCTTGTTCATAAATTATTAAGAATTTCAAAATGGTGACAGCAGAGCATTAAACCAAGCACGAGGCCTTTCTAAGTACAAGGCTCTGTGTGTGGCTGTACAAGGTTCACATATACCAAAACCAGCCCTGCCTACCTGTTCCTCCCCTGAGTCCACAGCTTTGATGCCTGCCATTGACATTCATCTAATCAGTCTTCCTCTGTGCCCCCTCCAGCCTCGGCTGAGCCACACAGGACCCTGAAGGAGAAATACTCTTCCTTCCTCTATTTATTATCCATCCCCCTTACTCTCTGAGCCACAACGATTTCATCTTCTCACACTCCGTGGCCAGGTACATATCTTGTGGTCTCCATCATTAAAGTTTCTGGACTATCCCATCCCTCCTCCTTACAATGTTCTTCTGTTTGGGGCAACAGTGGCAGCCCTGCAGCCCACAGCTGCCCTCTTGGATCACCTTCCAGTTTCTTCCTGTTTCAGGTGGTCCCACACAAGCCTCTCACCTCTGTCCAGGTCCTCCATTTCTGCACCATTGCTCTTAAGGCCCTCTCCCATTTCTCCATTGTCACCGAGTTTCTGCTCAACAAAAGAGTTCTGCCTACAGATTGGGAATATTTTATTCTTTCCAATAATACTGTTCAGAGTTTTTTAGGACAGCTACATTTTAAAGATATTTTATAAGTGACAAAAGATTCCTAAAAGTGTATTTATTTTGTAATAAATGATTTTATAAATGAGAAAACAGAAATTTGAATGGGTTAGGGTAACTTGTCCAAGGTCACATAGCTAGTTAGTGGCAAAGCCAAGGCGGAGATTTCAGCACCTGCTGACTCCAACTACAATTTCTAAACTAATTGAGGAATTAGTGGGGGTCATAAAAAATAAAGGAAAAAGGAATAAAGGAACAAGACAATATTGTGTTGTTTTTTTTTTTTTTTAATGGCTGCATGTTCCTTGGCACTATTGAGAGGTAGGGTCTGTCCCTTCCTTTGAGTTTGGGCAGGCTTGTGATTGCTTTGATCAATAGAATGGGTAGAAGTGATGCTAGATCAAAGAGGCCTGCCTGGTTCTCCTGGGATGCTCACTCTGGGGAAACCCAGCCCCCATATAAGAGCATCAAATATCTTGAGACTGCCATGCTAGAGGGGCCATATGTGGTGTGGTGCTTTAATCAACAGCCCCAGCTGACCTCCCAGATGACAGCCAGCATCAACTTCCAGCCATGTGATGAGCAATGCTGAACATCCAGTCAGTTGGACCCTTAGAAGATTTTAGCCAGCTGTCAAGTGACCCCACGGTAAGTCTTCCCAGCTGGTAGCGATCCATGGAGCAGACACACCTCACACCACATCTTCATTGTTGCCTTGCCTGAATTCCCGAGTCACACAACCTCTGAATAGAATAAAATGGTTGTTGGAAGACCATCGGTTTTGGGGTGACTTGTTATGCAGCAGTAACTGGAACAGACACGGGCAAGCCATGCATCTGCCCACTAATGTTTAAGTCATAAATTTCACATGACTTCCTCTAACAGCTTTCCAGAATTCCCTCAATAGGCAACAAAAAGATGCCTCTTGTGAGGATGTGCTTAGAGAGAGCAGGGCTTCCCCTCTCCTCATTCACACTCTTCACTCCGGCTGGGTCTGCTTTCTAGAAAGAAGTGGACAAACTAGGGTTTCAAGTTCAGTGCTGTATTAACTTCTCTGAACCTCAGTTCCTCCTCTATAAAATGAGAGATGGGGCATGATGTTCACTTGGTGGATCTGGAGGGGGTCCAGAAAAAGCAAGGGCATAAACTGGCTCTGAGAGCTCTTCAGTACACTCTAGGGATAATCATAGAGGCCACCTACCATCTGTTTCCCGCCCTGTCCATTCCACAGCCCCCTCGCCTTGATGCCTGGAGATACAGCCTGACTCAGTGGAAACAACATTCCCAGCCCAAGCCATTGGCTAAAGGCCTCACACAGCTGCCATCCTTCCCCTCTAGTTTGCACCTTTCCAATAAAAGCATTGCCTCTTTTGATTACAGGAGAAATCTCCACTCTAATTGACTTCCAGGCATTAAAGTTTTACCGAGATGATCTCAGAAGCTCCCTGGGGACAGGAGAAGTGCCGAGCAGTGCCGCCCTTAGGGCCCTGGTGCTAGGGAAGGGTTTCTAAAACTGTTTGCTCTAAATTTTGGCAGGAGCACCTTCTGGGGAATATAAAGAGCAGCTCAAAACAAAGAAGCACTCAATTTCCCTCTCACCCTAGGCCCTGGAGAAGAGGGGCAGCTGGGTCCCAGGCTCCTTGTTGCAGCTTACTGCATCTCTGCAACAGGGGGCAGAGAGGACAGAGAGCGTGGAGGCCCGGCACGTGCATTCCTGCCCTAACTCTTTCATGCAGTGCCCCAACAGGAGCACAAAGAAGTAAGAGGTGTGGTGCCTGCCTCGACAGGTCAGCTGTACATGTGCACATATGACAGATGGTGAGAGAGTATGAGGCAATATAATTGGGTGTCAAGTTAGGTGGCATGATTAGCACTAAAAGAGGTAAACTGAAGATGGGAAGAGGAGCAGAGATTAGGGAAATGAGGAAGGTTTCTAGTGGAGAGGAAATAAGTGCTAGACTTTTGAGAATAGTAATAACAGTAAACACTTACATACCACTTGCTTTGTGCCAAATCCTGCCCCAAGCCCTTTATACACTTTAACATATTTATTCCTTGTAACAACCTTTTGAATAGATTCTGCTTTTAACCGCTTTTTACAGATAAGAAAATCATAGCATGAAAAAGTTGAGTAGCAGCTAGAATCAGAGCAGCAAGTGGTAAAAGCAGATGTGGAGCCAGAAAGTCTGACTCAGGATCCGTGTTTTTACCACCACACTGTGCTGCCTTTCAAAGTACCAATGCAAGCAGATGAGGGACAAGGAGAGGAGGAGACTGGTAAAGAGAGGGAAGGTGCAAAGGCACAGAGGTGTGACTGTGCTCTTCATTCGGTGGCCAATCACACCTTTCCTCTGACTCTTGGGAGGAAAAGGAATGATGTATATGGCTTTACATGTAGCAAATTTCTGGAATGATACAAAAACATAGTATCAGTGATTACCTCTTAGATGGAAATTAAAAAATGAAAAAAAGAAATGGAAATGGAAGGGGTGGAGTGAAGGGAAAGGAGGGAGTTCTTACTTTTTTTTTGTATCTCTAAATTTGAGAAAATTTCGCCTTGAATCACTTTACATTCAAATATTGTTTGGTAAAAATGAGCAAAGGGAAGACTCTCCTCACCCTGTCCCCACCATTCCCTTAAGGGATGCATCTTTCAGAGGCCAAAACAGACCAAACCAGAGCCAGTGCTTGGGCTACAGGAATAATGCAGGGAAGATGAGCTTCTGCATCCTGTCCCCTGCCCAGAGTGAGCTGGGGACCCACCATCCTGCCAGTCAGAAGGCCCATCCTTCAGTCCCAGGATGCCAGGCTCACCCCACCCTCTCTTCTCTCAGAGCCCCTACCTTTCCACTCATCACCATACTTTTGCAAAGATCACAAAAGAGAGCCCCAGACCCATGTTTGGCAATTTTTTTAAATAATTGAGAACTTACAAAAATTGAGAAATTCCATATAAACACCTGGATTTCTTACATCTTTTGACCAAACCAGAAGACTTGGCAATTACCGGCCTGCATTCTTACAGGGCCACTTGAGAGCCGAGCTCAGGGCTCTTGGCCCTTTCAACAAGACACATGTTCTGCTTGCCTCTGTCTTTACCACTCCCTGTATTTTCATACTAAGGCCAAATGCCATTGATATTGTATCTATGCACTTGTTTTCTTACAAATGGCTTGCTTCCTCAGCTACATCACCTGCCAGTTCCTGGTAACAGCTGAATTTTCAGTTTGTGGTTTAGATTGCAAATAGTTTCCAATTGTTTCATAAATCTGTTCCCCAAGATCCTGGAGTGCAGGAACAAAGTTCAACACTTCCTTTGCATTCCACACATCCTCTACCAGTACAGCTTTTCATTGAAGGCCTGATAATTCGTCCATCAGGCTAATTACAGAGTAAAGATCTCAATTTCAATCTATCCAGGACTGGCTATGGCCAAATCAATGCAGCTCAATACTCAATCCTCCTCAAGAACGCTATGTGCTTTTATGCCTCAAAACATTAATAGCGAACACTGCTCTCCCCTAGGCCTATAGTTTTACTAAATATAACTGCTGACTTCTGTTATCTGTCTTTACAGGCAACCTGCCTCCCTTTGCTGATCTATCTTTTCCCATAGACAGTCACTTCCCATTACCTCTCTCTCTCCTGCTCTGCATATTATACAAATGACTCATGTATCAACAAAAAGCCCCCCTTACCTTCCACTAGACTTGTTTTAAATAGTAAAAATGTCTTTACAGTTATTACGTTTTGCCAATATTCTTTCACACCTTTGGTCTCACAGAAATCTCTTACAAGCAAACCCATTAGAGTTGCATAGTCACTATTTTAGAGATTAGGAAACTAATGCACAGACAGGTTAAGTGACTTGCCAAGCATCACACTGCCCAGATGGGACCTGACTCTAATCCAGTGCTTTTTCTTGATTTTCAAGGACAGGTCGAGTTGGGTGATTCTCAGGAGAAGTGGTTAATGCTGCACTTGGCCCACTCACCCCAGAGAATGAGTTGCAATAAGAGGAAAGGAAAATTTGATTCTCCCAACTCACTTCTCTGTCACAGGTCAGCTGTGACTGGTTGTTTGGGGTGACTGTGACTCCCAAGTGTTTGGGGATCCACCTGGACTTCTCTGGGTGCCCATGAGTAGAAGGAAGCTTTCTAAAGGGCCTCGAGAAGGGCAACTGATCCCAGACCTGGGGCACTCTGGGAGCCTTCCTCATGGAAGAATCTAGGATCAAGGTTACACAAATCAGCAAAAAGAAGAGCCCTACCTAAAATGAATCTCCAGTGCACCACAGGCACTGAACCAATATCCGTCTTTCTTTTCTCAGCCAGATCACCCATATTTAGGTGTCTCAAAATTATACTGATTGTCTTAGTCATCTCAGGCTGCTAGAGCAAATATCTTAACAACATGACTTAAACAACAAATATTTCTCACAGTTCTGGAGATGGGAAGCCCAAGATCAAGGTGCTAACAGATTCAGTGTCTGGTGAGCTGACAGATTCAATAAGGTTTACAGATGGCCACCTTATTGCTGTGTCCTCACATGATGAAGAGAGATAGTGGAGCATGAGCTCTGGTCTCTTCTTAGAAGGGCACTAATCCTTTCAAGAGCATCCCACCTCATGACTTCACCTAAACCTAATTACCTCCCAAAATCCCCACCTAATGGGGAGAGAGTCCATAAAACTGACTTTGGCTCCTTTTCCTCCCCTAAAATTATTAGTTTCCAATCAAATACTTTATACTAAACAAGAGAGGTTAAGTTTACTATAAGAAACAAATTATCATTGATCCTAAAACCAGGCCAACAGGGGCCCCTGGGTGGCTCAGTCAGTTGAGCGTTTGCCTTCTGCTCGGAGTCATGATCCCAGGGTCCTGGGATGAGCCCCCATCAGGCTCCCCTGCTCAGCGGGGAACTTGCTTCTCTCTCACCTGCTTTGCCTGACATTCCCCTGTCTGTGCACTCTCTCTATCTCTCTCTGACAAATAAATAAATAAAATCTTTTAAAAAAAAAAGAACTTTAAAAAAATAAAACCAGGCCAACAGAAGCTTCTAGTCACTGATGAGATTTCATAAAATTACAGGGAGACACTGTAAATCCAGAAGAAACGGAGGTCTGAAAAAGTCTATACATTCAAAGAAAGAAAAACCCAAGTTAAATATCTCTCAGAACTCTGGCAGTTAAACTGATAAGATTAAGCGGGTAAAGGTTGGGATGAAATATATTTGAAAAGTCAAAATGTCTCTCAGGACCACAGCACCAAGAACAGAAGTCCACTGCAGCCTCATTGATAACATCGTAGTGAGTAGGTAGATAAAGAGGCTGGTCAGGGCGCCTGGGTGGCAGCGGTTAAGCATCTGCCTTCCGCTCAGGGCGTGATCCCGGCGTTCTGGGATAGAGCCCATCAGGCTCCTCCGCTATGAGCCTGCTTCTTCCTCTCCCACTCCCCTGCTTGTGTTCCCTCTCTGGCTGGCTGTCTCTATCTCTGTCGAATAAATAAATAAAATCTTTATTAAAAAAAAAGGCTTGTCCACAGAGAAAATATAGTCAAAAAGCAGAGTCAGCAGCACCCGTGGCATTATCCAGAGTGGCGATGCCCAGCAGATGGGATATTTCAATTGTGGCTTGAGAAGAGAGGACAGGTGCATCTTGCTGTCAAGCTCCATGATGTCATCAATTATCTAATTAGCCCCTTTGCAGAAGTCCCAGGCTTCATGGTTAGTGGCTTCCATGAAACATTTCCTAAAGGACCCTGAGCCATAAGAGCCTGGTTCTCTAAGCAGTTTTGTTGTTCACTGTAAATGAATAAACCAACATCAGCCTGGTGTGAGCTTTGAACCTGAGACCTTACCTTTGAGAAAACTGAAGCATTCAGAAGAGAGAATTCCCCAGAATCCCTACGATTATATCTGCTCACCTATCAGTGTCTGCAGCCATATTCATTGCATTCCGCCTGTAGCAAATTGCAAAAATGGCCACAAACTCTTCTCTTTCCTGAACCCATGTCATTGCTATGTAATAATGCAGCTTCTTTATCAGGAAGTAGAATCTATTTCTCTAAGTTTTGAATCTGGGCTTGGCCATATGGTGTGCTTTAGCCAGAAGGACATTAGTCAATGTGATGCAAATAGGAGCTTGAGAAATATTTGCACATTGGGGTTTGCCTTCCCTTGCTGAGCTAGGCAATCTGAGACTACCATGTGAACAAATTCAAGCAAGCCTCCCAGCAGTGGTGGCTATGTGGAAAAGCAACTGAGGCACTTTGGTTGACACCGACTCCAGATATGAGTGGTGCATGAGGGGCCAAATGATGATCTTGATCACCCAACTTCTAGCCAACCTACCAGCTGACCCACAGCAAGCCCAGGAAAGATCAGTCAAGCTAGGCCAGACAAAGAACTACTCCACTGATCTGCTAATCCACTAAACTTTGGGGTGGTTTGTTATGGCACAAAAGCTAACCAGTACACTCCCTGTTACTTTGGATGGACTCTCCATGACCCTCTAAAGCCAGCCCCTCTACTTGTGCATCTGTCTCTTTCCCTCTTGAAATTTAGAGACATAGTTATGTCATTTCTCCTTCTCTTTTCTGCATCAAGAATGTTTCCCACTTTATTTTTTTTTTAATAATAATTTTTTTATTATATTATGTTAGTCACCATACAGTACCTCCTAGATTTTGATGCAAAGTTCCATGATTCATTATTTGAGTATAACACCCAGTGCAACATGCAAACGTCCCTCTTTAATACCCATCACCGGCTATATCCCATTCCCCCACCCCCTCCCTCTGAAGCCCTCATTTTGTTTCCCAGAGTCCATACTCTTTTATGGTTCATCCCCCTTCTGTTTACCCCCTTTCTTCTTCCCTTTCTTCTCCTACCGATCTTCCTACTTCTTATGTTCCATAAATGAGTGAAACCATATGATAATTGCCTTTCTCTGCTTGACTTATTTGCTTAGCATTATCTCCTCAATTACCGTCCATGTTGCTGCAAATGTTGTGAGATCGTTCTTTTGATGGCTGAGTAATATTCCATTGTATATACAGACCACAACTTCTTAATCCAGTCATCTGTTGAAGGGATCTCAGCTCCTTCCACAATTTAGCTATTGTGGACAATGCTACTATGAACATTGGGGTGTATATGGCCCTTCTCTTCACTACATCTGTATCTTGGGGGTAAATCCCAGTAGTCCAATTGCTGGATCACAGGGTAGCTCAATTTTTAACTTTTAGGGGACCTCCACACTGTTTTCCAAAGTGGCTGTACCAACTTGCATTCCCACCAACCGTGTAAGAGGGATCCCCTTTCTCCACATCCACTCCAACATTTGTTGTTTCCTGCCTTGTCAATTTTTGCCATTCTAACTGGCGTAAGGTGGTATCTCAATGTGGTTTTGATTTGAATTTCCCTGATGGCTAATGATTTTGAACATTTTTTCATGTGTCTGTTAGCCATTTGTATGTCTTCTTTGGAAAAGTGTCTGTTCATATCTTCTGCCCATTTTTTGATTTGATTATTTGTTTCCC
>NW_024424453.1:50225858-50233918 GCF_017311325.1 Ursus maritimus | reverse complement strand
CCATGTATTGAGTTTGAGAAGCTCTTTGTAGATCTTGGATACTAATCTTTTATCTGTGGTGTCATTTGCAAATATCTTCTCCCATTCCGTGGGCTGCCTCTTAGTTTTTTGTGTGGAACCAGAAAAGGCCCTGAATCACCAAGGAATTGTTGAAAAGGAAAAACAAAGCTATGGGCATCACGTTGCCGGAATTCAAGCTATACTACAAAGCTGTGATCAAAAAGACAGCATGGTACTGGCACAAAAACAGACACATAGACCAATGGAACAGAATAGAGAACCCAGGAATGGACCCTTGGCTCTTTGGGCAACTAATCTTTGACAAAGCAGGAAAAAACATCCAGTGGAAAAAAGACAGTCTCTTCAATAAATGGTGCTGGGAAAATTGGTCAACTACATGCAAAAGAATGAAACTTGACCACTCTCTCACACCATACACAAAGATAAACTCCAAATGGATGAAAGACCTCGATGTGAGACAGGATTCCCTCAAAATCCTAGAGGAGAACATTGGCAGCAACCTCTTTGACATCGGTCACAGCAACTTTTTTCATGACACATCTCCAAAGGCAAGAGAAACAAAAGAAAAAATGAACTCGTGGGACTTCATCAAAATAAAAAGCTTCTTCACAGCCAAGGAAACAGTCAAAGAATGTTTCCCACTTTAAGGAATCATTCCTACCAGCTTACAAACACACTGATATTTCCCCCATACTAAAAAATAAATCAAAACCCTCTCTTGACCCCACTTCCCCTACTAGTTTCTGCCCCAATTCTCTACTTCCTTTTGCTCTAAACCTCCTCAAAATGGTTGTCTATTCTTGCTGTCTCCAGTTCTTTTCCTCCTGTCCTCTCTGAATCCCATTCTAATCAGGTTTTTGCCTCTATCCCTGTAACAAAACATTTCATGTCAAGGTCACCACTGAAGCCAAGTTGTCAACCCAGTGACTAGTTTTCATCCATTTAGTGACATATGACACAATTGGCCATTCTCTCCTTTTATGTATACTTTCTTCCCTGGATTCCAGGTCACCATACTCCCCTGGTTCTCCTCTGGCAGCTCCTTCTCAGTCTTCAGTTTGGGGTCCTCCTATTCTTCCCAACACCTTTACATGTTAGTGCCTGGGAAATCCATCCTGGGCCCCTTCTCTTCTTTACTACCCCTGGTGACCTCATCTATCAATGTGACTTTAAATATTATCTATCTATGACAATAGATAGATATTATAGCCATTTGTATGTCTTCTTTGGAAAAGTGTCTGTTCATATCTTCTGCCCATTTTTTGATTTGATTATTTGTTTCCCGTGTATTGAGTTTGAGAAGCTCTTTGTAGATCTTGGATACTAATCTTTTATCTGTGGTGTCATTTGCAAATATTTTCTCCCATTCTGTGGGCTGCCTCTTAGTTTTTTGTGTGGAACCAGAAAAGGCCCTGAATCACCAAGGAATAAATATCTATCTATCGATGACAATAGATACACGTTTATATCTCTAGTTTCTATTTCCAGCCTATACCACTCTCCTAATCTCTAAACTTCTATTTTCAACTGCCTATTTAATATCTCCACTGGGATGGCTAGTAGACGTGTCAAACTTAACATATCCAAAGCTATTTTCTCATGCTCAAACCACAGTCTTCCCTATCAGTTGATGGAAACTCAATTCTTCCAGTAACTAAGAAACTTAGAATAATCCTTTGCTACTCTCACATCACATATCCAATGTATCAGGATAAAGGTTGGGTCTACCTTCAAAGCCAACCAGATTTGAACACTTTCTTTACCTCTATGTCAGTTTAAGCAACCATCAGTTTCTGCTTGGGTTATTGCAGAAGCCTCCTAACTGACCTCCCCACTTTCACCCTTTTCACGCAATTTAAAAAAGAGATACCCTGGGGCACCGGCGTGGCTCAGTTGGTTAAGCATCTGCCTTCAGCTCAGGTCATGATCCCAGGATCCTGGGATCAAACCTCACATAGGGCTCCCTGCTCAGTGGGGAGTCTCCTCTCTCTCCCTTTGCTGCTCCCACTGCTTGTGCTCTCTGTCAAATAATCTTTAAGAAAATAAATACAAATAGGGGCACCTGGGTGGCACAGCAGTTAAGCGTCTGCCTTCGGCTCAGGGCGTGATCCTGGCGTTATGGGATCGAGCCCCACATCAGGCTCCTCCACTATGAGCCTGCTTCTTCCTCTCCCACTCCCCCTGCTTGTGTTCACTCTCTCGCTGGATGTCTCTATTTCTGTCAAATAAATAAATAAAATCTTTTAAAAAAATAAATACAAATAAAAAAGAGATACACTAAATATCTATAAATTCGGGATGGGGAAGGATTTTCATAAAATCTCCTTCTGAAAAAGGAGGGATTCTTTGCTTTAACACCTCCTACTATAACAGGGGGATTCTCTGTTTTTTAAATATGGACTTCCCCCCCTCATAGAAATGACTCACTTAATAAATATTTTATTTACATGTATCACTTTTTAAGAAATGTAGCTACAGCATTAAAGGAAGGAAGAACAGCCAGTTACATCAGCAGCTGAATTTTCACAAAGCCCAGAGAGCAGCTTCTATGAGCCAGATCAACATCTTCATGATTCAAATCTATAGGAAACTGATGCAGTTATCATAGGGAAACTTCACTCCTCTTGGGGGAAGGAGCTGGGCCAGTGATTTGGAACCAGGTCTGCAATTTCCACTAACCAAACACAGGGCACATCTAAAATGTTCTCATGCCTAGTGGGCCCTATAGACTCTTGCAGGATAAAATTAAGGAGTTCCGTAGGAAAAAAAAAACAAACGTTTTTCAGGATAATTGGTCCTGGCAAAAGGTCACTTAAAGCAAATCCACTTAAATGGGAAGCAACATTTTATAACAAATGATAGGGGTGAGGGGGAGTGTAGATTAAAGGTTTACCTCAAAAAGAACTAAAAATTATGATAGTAAATTTATTTTATATTTAGCCACATTTTGATTATAACTGCAACTATGGACTAATTCTTGGAACAGAAAAATGAATCAAGACGTGTTTGGGTTAAGATGGCGGAGGAGTAGGGGACCCCTTTTTCAGCCAGTCTACTGAGTCATGTTGAATAGGTACCAGACCAGCCTGAACATCCACGGAATCAGCATGAGATGCAGGAAGATACATCTGGATCTCTACAAATGAACATCTCCAGCACTGAGTATTGAGGTATGAAGCCGGGAGCTGTGAAACCGTGCACAGATATCGGAAGATAAACGGAAGGGGGAGGGAGCCGCTGCATTCGGGTGCAGGGAAGCGGCAGCCACCTGCACAGGGGAGCGGGTGAACTTGCGGACTGGCACCCGAGAGAGAGCAGACTGAGACTGTGAACCGGGGAATGCGTGCCACCAGACTGAAACGGAGCTCCGGTGTGCTCACTGGAACCAGACTGAGACCAGGAGCTCCGGGAGCACGCAGAGGTGGCTGGAGGCTAGCGGCTGGTGGCTAGCGGCTGGCAGTGTTAGAAACACAAGGGACAGAGACGCGCCGGCCCTGGAAGTGAGGGCTGGGATGCCTGGTGTGGGGCACACATCCCAGGACACTGCAGGGTTGAGCAGCACCAACAGAAACAGAGTTAAAGGGGCCAGAACATCAGTGGGGAATGGTCCATGATCCCTCTGTTCTGAGACAGAGGCTGAGATTTGGCCACTGCTGCACTGACTCTCAGAAGAGGCACAGCAAACAACCAGGGAAAGCCTCCAGAGAAAAAGCCTGGAAAGACCGGCTCACAGTGTGCCCACCCCCATCCCCCCTCGCAGGGACAGGGAGACTCTACCCAAACAGGGTTGCCTGAGTATCGGCGCGGCAGGCACTTCCACCAGAAGGCAGGCTGAAAAATCAAGAAGACCACATCCCTAAGATTCCTATAAAACAAGGGCGCACAGCCTGGGTCCCAGTCAATAATTTGGGCTCTGGACAACCCCGCAACCTCTCCTCATCACAATGATGAGAAGGAGAAATCCCCCGAGCAATGAAAAGACAATGAGTCTGTGGCCTCTGCCACAGAACTAACGGATATGGATATAATCAAATTATCAGAAATGGAACACAGAGTAACAATGGTCAAGATGATGTGTAGACTTGAAAAAAGTATTAACGAAAATGTTAATGAGAATATAGAATCTCTAAGGGTGGAAATGAGAGTGAATCTGGCAGAAACTAAAAATTCTATGAGCCAAATGCAGTCAAAACTAGAGGCTCTGATGGCCAGGGTGAATGAGGCAGAAGAACGTATCAGTGAATTGGAGGATGGTTTAGTAGAAGAAAAAATGAAAATAGAAGCTGGACTTAAAAAAATCCACGCCCACGAATGTAGGTTACGGGAGATTACTGACTCAGTGAAATGATCCAACGCCAGAATCATCGGCATCCCCGAGGGGGTGGAGAAAAACAGAGGTCTAGAAGAGATATTTGAACAAATTGTAGCTGAAAACTTCCCTGATCTAGCAAGGGGAACAACATTCAAGAGGCAGAGGACCCCTCCCAGAAAGCACCCGACAAACTCGCCACGTCACATCATAGTGCAATTCACAAATATTAGATCCAAGGATACAGTATTGAAAGCAGCCAGGGCAAAGAAATTTCTCACGTACTAAGGCAAAGCTATCAGAATTACGTCAGACCTGTCTACATAGACCTAGAATGAGAGAAAGGGTTGCGGGGCATTTTTAAAGCTCTTTGGAGAAAACATAGACCAGGATCCTTTATCCAGCAAGGCTGTCATTCAGAATTGATGGAGAAATAAAAACCTTCAGATAGCTAGTCATGGAGCAATTCGTAACCACGAAACCCATGCTACCGGAGATAGTAAGGGGGTTCTATAAAGGTAAAGAGGCCCCAAGAGTGATACAGAACAGAAAGTCAATGGATAGAAAACAAAGACTGTACTGGCAACATGGCATCATTAAAATCATATCTCTCAATATTCAGTCTCAATGTAAATGGCCTAAATGCTCCCATAAAAACACCACAGGGTTGCAGATTGGATAAAAAGACATGACCCATCCATTTGTGTCTACAAGACTCATTTGAACCTAAAGATACATTCAGCTAGTAAGGATGGAATACCATCTTTCATGCCAATGGATCTCAAAGAGCTGGAGTAGCAATTTTCATATCAGACAGATTGGATTTTAAACTAAAGACTATAGTTGAAGTACATGAAGGGCACTATATTATTCTTAAAGGATGTATCCAAAAGTGGATATGAAAATTATAAATATGTATGCCCCCCAACAGGGAGCAACAAGATACACAAGCCAACTCTTAACCAGAATAAAGAGACATATAGATAAAAATACGTTAATAGTAGGGGACCTCAACACTCCACTATTGGAAAAGACAGAACACCCATGCAAAAATCGACAAAGAAATAAGGGCTTTGAATGCCATATTCGATGAGTTGGACCTCATAGATATATATAGAACACTACACCCCAGAGATCAAAGAATATTCTTTCTATTCTAATGCCCATGGAACATTCTCAAGAATAGACCATGTTCTGGGACACAAAACAGGTCTCAACCGATACCAAAAGACTGAAATTATTCCCTGCATATTCTCAGACCACAGCTTTTTGATGGAACTCAACCACACGGAAAAATTTGGAAGAAACTCAAACACTTGGAGAATAAGAACCATCATGCTCAGGAATGATTCGATAAACCAGGAAATCAAAAATCAATTTAAACATTTTATGGAGACCAACTAGAATGAAAACACAATGGTCCAAAACCTATGGGATACTGCAAAGGCAGTCCTAGGGGGGAAATACATAGCCATCCAAGCCTCACTCAAAAGAATAGAAAATCTAAAATCAGTTTTATATTCTCACCTCAAGCTGGAACAGCAACGAGGGGACAGGCCTAATCCACGCATGAGGAAGCAGTTGACCAAGATTAGAGCAGAAATCAATGAATTAGAAACCAGAAGTACAGTAGAGAAGATTAACAGGACTAGAAGCTGATTCTTGAGAGAATCAATAAATTGACAGACCACTGGGAAGACATCCAAAAGAAAAGAAAAGGACCCAATTTAATAAAATTATGAATGAAAAAGGAGAGGTCACAACCAACACCAATGAAATTGGAAGGATTATTAGAAACTTTTATCATCAGCTATACGCCAATAAATTAAGCAATCTGGAAGAGATGGAGGCCTTCCTGAAACCTATAAACTACCAAGCTGACAGGAAGATGATTTCTTAAACAGGCCAATTAATTATGAAGAGATTGAGTCAGTGATAAACAACCTTCCAAATAACAAAACTCCAGGCCGGACGGTTTCCTGAAATTCCACCAAACATTCAAAGAAGAAATGCCAATACCTATTCTCGTAGCTATTTTAAAAAATAGAAACAGAAAGAAAGTTACCAAATTCATTCTATGAGGCCAATATTACCCTGATCCCCAAACCAGGCGAAGACCCCATCAAAAAGGAGAATTACAGACCGATTTCCCTAATGAACACGGAGGCCAAAATTCTCAACAAGATCCTGGCTAATGGAATCCAACAGTACATTAAAAGGATTATCCATCATGACCAAGTGGGATTCATCCTGGGATCAAGGGTAGTTTAACTCGCAAATCGTGGGGTCTTAGATTTTATCCAGAAAGAAAAATTCAAAAATCATAGGATTCTCTCAATAGATGCAGAAAAAGCATTTGACAAAATACAGCATCCTTTCCTGATTAAAGCCCTTCAGAGTGTAGGGATAGAGGGTACATTCCTCAATCTCATAAAACCATCTATGAAAACTCATGCAAATAATTCTCAATGGGGAAAAGCTGGAAGCCTTTCCTTAAGATCAGAAAACACGACAAGGATGCCCTCTCGCCACTATTATTCAACACAGTACTAGAAGTCCTTGCAACAGCAATCAGACAACAAAAAGGGATAAAAGGTATTCAAATCGGCAAGAAAGAAGTCAAATGTGTCTCTTCGCAGATGACATGATACTCTATATGGAAAACCCAAAAGAATCCACTCCCAAACTATTAGAAGTTATAGAGCAATTCAGTAATGTGGCAGGATACAAAATCAATGCTCAGAAATCAGTTGCATTTCTATACATGAATAATGAGACTGAAGAAAGAAATTAGGAGTCCATCCCATTTACAATAGCACCAAAAACCATATGTTACCTTGGAATTAACTTAACCAGAGGCGTAAAGTATCTATATTCTAGAAACTATAAATCACTCTTGAAGAGACATTGAGGAAGATACAAAAAGATGGAAAAATATTCCATGCTCATGGATCGAAGAATTAACATAGTTAAAATGTCCATGCTACCCAGAGCAATCTACACTTTCAATGCTATCCCGATCAAAATACCGAGGACATTTTTCAAAGAACTGGAACAAATAGTCCTTAAATTTGTATGGAACCAGAAAAGGCCCCGAATCGCCAAGGAACTGTTGAAAAGGAAAAACAAAGCTGGGGCATCACAATGCCGGATTTCAAGCTGTACTACAAAGCTGTGATCACAAAGACACATGGTACTGGCACAAAAACAGACACATAGACCAATGGAACAGAATAGAGAACCCAGAAATGGACCCTTGGCTCTTTGGGCAACTAATCTTTGATAAAGCAGGAAAAAACATCCAGTGGAAAAAGACAGTCTCTTCAATAAATGGTGCTGGGTAAATTGGTCAACTACATGCAAAAGAATAAAACTTGGGCGCCTGAGTGGCTCAGTCGTTGCGTCTGCCTTCGGCTCAGGGCGTGATCCGGCATTCTGGGTTCGAGCCCCACATCAGGCTCCTCCACTGGAAGCCTGTTTCTTCCTCTCCCACTCCCCCTGTTTGTGTTCCCCCTCTCTCTGGCTGTCTCTATCTCTGTCAAATAAATAAATAAAATCCTTAAAAAAAAAAAGAATAAAACTTGACCACTCTCTCACCATACACAAAGATAAACTCCAAATGGATGAAAGACCTCGATGTGAGACAGGATTCCCTCAAAATCCTAGAGGAGAACATTGGCAGCAACCTCTACGACATCGGCCAAGCAACCTTTTCATATCTGTGAACATT
>NW_024424453.1:50224856-50225833 GCF_017311325.1 Ursus maritimus | reverse complement strand
TATTAAATCCAAGGATACAGTATTGAAAGCAGCCAGGGCAAAGAAATTTCTCACGTACTAAGGCAAAGCTATCAGAATTACGTCAGACCTGTCTACATAGACCTAGAATGAGAGAAAGGGTTGCAGGGGCATTTTTAAAGCTCTTTCGGAGAAAAACATGCAGCCAAGGATCCTTTATCCAGCAAGGCTGTCATTCAGAATTGATGGAGAAATAAAAACCTTCCAGAATTGCCAGTCATTGACCAATTTCGTAACCACGAAACCCATGCTACCGGAGATAGTAAGGGGGGTTCTATAAAGGTAAAGAGGCCCCAAGAGTGATACAGAACAGAAAGTCACAATGGATAGAAACAAAGACTGTACTGGCAACATGGCATCATTAAAATCATATCTCTCAATATTCAGTCTCAATGTAAATGGCCTAAATGCTCCCATAAAACACCACAGGGTTGCAGATTGGATAAAAAGACATGACCCATCCATTTGTGTCTACAAGACTCATTTTGAACCTAAAGATACATTCAGACTGAAAGTAAAGGGATGGAATACCATCTTTCATGCCAATGGATCTCAAAAGAAAGCTGGAGTAGCAATTTTCATATCAGACAGATTGGATTTTAAACTAAAGACTATAGTTGAAGACACAGAAGGGCACTATATTATTCTTAAAGGATGTATCCAAAAAGTGGATATGAAAATTATAAATATGTATGCCCCCAACAGGGGAGCAACAAGATACACAAGCCAACTCTTAACCAGAATAAAGAGACATATAGATAAAAATACGTTAATAGTAGGGGACCTCAACACTCCACTATTGGAAAAAGACAGAACACCCATGCAAAAAATCGACAAAGAAATAAGGGCTTTGAATGCCATATTCGATGAGTTGGACCTCATAGATATATATAGAACACTACACCCCAGAATCAAAGAATATTCATTCTATTCTAATGCCCATGGAACATTCTCAAGAA
>NW_024424453.1:50201846-50224846 GCF_017311325.1 Ursus maritimus | reverse complement strand
GCCCACGAATGTAGGTTACGGGAGATTACTGACTCAGTGAAATGATCCAACGCCAGAATCATCGGCATCCCCGAGGGGGTGGAGAAAAACAGAGGTCTAGAAGAGATATTTGAACAAATTGTAGCTGAAAACTTCCCTGATCTAGCAAGGGGAACAAACATCTGTGTCCAAGAGGCAGAGAGGACCCCTCCCAAGCTCAACCACGACAAACCTACGCCACGTCACATCATAGTGCAATTCACAAATATTAGATCCAAGGATACAGTATTGAAAGCAGCCAGGGCAAAGAAATTTCTCACGTACTAAGGCAAAGCTATCAGAATTACGTCAGACCTGTCTACATAGACCTAGAATGAGAGAAAGGGTTGCAGGGGCATTTTTAAAGCTCTTTCGGAGAAAAACATGCAGCCAAGGATCCTTTATCCAGCAAGGCTGTCATTCAGAATTGATGGAGAAATAAAAACCTTCCAGAATTGCCAGTCATTGACCAATTTCGTAACCACGAAACCCATGCTACCGGAGATAGTAAGGGGGGTTCTATAAAGGTAAAGAGGCCCCAAGAGTGATACAGAACAGAAAGTCACAATGGATAGAAACAAAGACTGTACTGGCAACATGGCATCATTAAAATCATATCTCTCAATATTCAGTCTCAATGTAAATGGCCTAAATGCTCCCATAAAACACCACAGGGTTGCAGATTGGATAAAAAGACATGACCCATCCATTTGTGTCTACAAGACTCATTTTGAACCTAAAGATACATTCAGACTGAAAGTAAAGGGATGGAATACCATCTTTCATGCCAATGGATCTCAAAAGAAAGCTGGAGTAGCAATTTTCATATCAGACAGATTGGATTTTAAACTAAAGACTATAGTTGAAGACACAGAAGGGCACTATATTATTCTTAAAGGATGTATCCAAAAAGTGGATATGAAAATTATAAATATGTATGCCCCCAACAGGGGAGCAACAAGATACACAAGCCAACTCTTAACCAGAATAAAGAGACATATAGATAAAAATACGTTAATAGTAGGGGACCTCAACACTCCACTATTGGAAAAAGACAGAACACCCATGCAAAAAATCGACAAAGAAATAAGGGCTTTGAATGCCATATTCGATGAGTTGGACCTCATAGATATATATAGAACACTACACCCCAGAATCAAAGAATATTCATTCTATTCTAATGCCCATGGAACATTCTCAAGAATAGACCATGTTCTGGGACACAAAACAGGTCTCAACCGATACCAAAAGACTGAAATTATTCCCTGCATATTCTCAGACCACAACGCTTTGAAATTGGAACTCAACCACACGGAAAAATTTGGAAGAAACTCAAACACTTGGAGAATAAGAACCATCATGCTCAGGAATGATTCGATAAACCAGGAAATCAAAAATCAATTTAAACATTTTATGGAGACCAACTAGAATGAAAACACAATGGTCCAAAACCTATGGGATACTGCAAAGGCAGTCCAGAGGAAATACATAGCCATCCAGCCTCACTCAAAGAATAGAAAATCTAAATGCAGTTTTTATATTCTCACCTCAAGAAGCTGGAACAGACAACAGAGGGACAGGCTAATCCACGCATGAGGAAGCAGTTGACCAAGATTAGAGCGAAATCAATGAAATTAAGAAACCAGAGTACAGTAGAGAAGATTAACAGGGACAGAGTTAGTTCTGTTAGATGAATCAATAGAATTGACGAACATCAGGAAGACTATCCAAAAGAAAAGAAAAGGTTACCAATTTAATAAAATTATGAATTGAAAAAGGAGAGTCACAACCAACACCAATGAAATTGGAAGGATATAGAAACTTTTATCACTCAGCTACTACCCAATAAATTAAGCAATCTGAAGAGATGGAGGCCTTCTGGAAACCTATAAACTACCAAGTACTGAAACAGGAAGAAATTGATTTCTTAAACAGAATCACTATGAAGAGATTGAGTCCAGTTGATAAACAACGCTTCCAAATAACAAACTCCAGGCCCGGACGGTTTTCCTGGGAATTCCACCAAACATTCAAAGAAGAAATAAACCACTATTCTCGTAGCTATTTTAAAAAAGCCAGAAATGCAAAAGAAAATAAAATTCATTCTCTGAGGCAATATTACTCCACGATCCCCAAACCATGAGGGGCTCCATCAAAGGAGAATTACACGCCGATTTTCTAATGAAACACGAGGCCAAAATTCTCACAAGATCCTGGCTAATGAACCAACAGTACTTAAAAGGATTATCCATCATGACTAAGTGGGATTCATCCCTAGGGATGAAGGGGAGTTTAACATTCGCAAATCGATCAGGGTCTTAGATTTTATCCAGAAAGAAAATTCAAAAATCATAGGATTCTTCAATAGATTGCAGAAAAGCATTTGACAAAAAATACAGCATCCTTTCCTGTTAAAGCCCTTCCAGAGGTAGGGACTAGAGGCGTACATTCACTGACACTCATAAAAACCATCTATGAAAAGCTCTACAGCAAATATCATTCTTCACGAGGGGAAAGCTGAAGCCTTTCCCTTAAGATCGAAACACGAAAACAGGATGCCCTCTCGCCACTATTATTCCAGCATAGTACTAGAAGTCTTGCATCAAAGCAATCAGACAACAAAAGGGATAAAAGATATTCAACATCGGCAAAGAAGAAGTCAAAATGTGTCTCTTCAGCAGATGACATGATACTTATATGGAAAACCCAAAAGAATCCATTCTCCCAAACTATTAGAAGTTATAGAGCAAATTCAGTAATGTGGCAGGATACAAAATCAATGCTCAGAAATCAGTTGCATTTCTATACATGAATAATGAGACTGAAAAAGAGAAATTGAGGTCCATCCCATTTACAATAGCACCAAAACATATGTTACCTTGGAATTAACTAACCAGAGTCTAAAGTATCTATATTCTAGAAAGGCTATAAATCACTCTTGAAGACATTGAGGAAGATACAAAAGATGGAAAAACTATTCCATGCTCATGGATCGGAAGAATTAACATAGTTAAAATGTCCATGCTACCCAGAGAGCAATCTAACTTTCAATGCTATCCCATCAAAATACTATGGACATTTTTCAAAGAACTGAACAAACTAGTCCTTAAATTTGTATGGAACCAGAAAAAGGCCGAATCGCCAAGGAACTGTTGAAAAAGGAAAAACAAAGCTGGAGGCATCACAAGCCGATTCAGAGCTGTACTACAAAGCTGTGATCACAAAGACAGCATGGTACTGGCACAAAAACAGACACATAGACCAATGGAACAGAATAGAGAACCCAGAAATGGACCCTTGCCTTTGGGGCAACTAATCTTTGATAAAGCAGGAAAAAAACATCCAGTGGAAAAAAGACAGTCTCTTCACATAATGGTGCTGGGTAAATTGGTCAACTACATACAAAAGAATAAAATTGGGGCCTGGTGCTCCAGTCGTTAGCGCTGCATTCGGCTCAGGGCGTGATCCCGGCATTCTGGGTTCGAGCCCCACATCAGGCTCCTCCACTGGAAGCCTTGCTTCTTCCTCTCCCACTCCCCCTGTTTGTGTTCCCCTCTTCTGGCTGTCTCTTCTATCTCTGTCAAATAATAAATAAAATCCTTAAAAAAAAGAATAAAACTTGACCACTCTCTCACACATACACAAAGATAAACTCCAAATGGATGAAGACCTGATGTGAGACAGGATTCCTCAAAATCCTAGAGGAGAACATTGGCAGCAACCTCTCGACATCGGCCAAAGCAACCTTTTCATGACACATCTCGAAGGCAAGAGAAACAAGAGATAAATGCCAACTTGTGGGACTACATCAAGATAAAAAGTCACAGCCAACGCCAACAGTCAAAAAAACTAGAGGCAGCCCACGGAATGGGAATATATTTCAAATGATGCTACAGATAAAAGAGCTGGTATCCAAGATCTACAAAGAACTTCTCAAACTCAATCGTGAGAAACAAATAAACAAATCATAAAATGGGCAGAAGATATGAACGAACACTTTTTCCAATGATGGCATACAAATGGCTAACAGACACATGAAAAACGTTCAAAATCATTAACCATCAAAAAATTCAAATCAAAACCACACTAAAAGATACCACCTTATGCCAGTTAGAATGGCTAAAATTGACAGGCAAGAAACAACAATTGTTGGAGAGGACGTGGAGAAAGGGATCCCTCCTACATTGTTGGTGGGAATACAAGTTAGCAACCACTCTGGAAAACAGTGTGGAGGTCCCTTAAAAGTTAAAATGAGCTACCCATGATCCAGCCATTTGCACTACAGGGTATTTACCCCAAGATACAGACCTAGGTGAAGAGAAGGGCCATATACACCCAATGTTCATAAGGCATTGTCCACAATGCTAAATGAGTGGAAGGAACCGAGATGCCCTTCACGAATTACTGGATTAAGAAGTTGTGGTCCATATACAATGGAATAATACTCAGCTATCAGAAAGACGATTTCTCAACATTTGCTGCAACATGGATGGCACTGGAGGAGATAATGCTAAGTGAAATAAGTCAAGCAGAGAAGAGAAGTATCATATGATTTCTCTCATCTATGGAACATAAGAACCAGGAAGATCGGTAGGGGAAAGGGATAAAGAAAGGAGTAATCAGAAGGAGAATGAAGCATGAGAGACTATGGACTCTGAGAAACAAACTGAGGGCTTCAGGGGGGAGGATGGGGGAATGGGATAGGCTGGTGATGGGTAGTAAGGAGGGCACGTATTGCATGGTGCACTGGGTGTTATATGCAACTAATGAATCATCAAACTTTACATCAGAAACCAGGGAGGTACTGTATGGTGACTAACATAATATAATTTTAAAACACTTAAAAGATATGTTTGGAATACTTTTTTCTGAAAAAGAAATTGTTAAGATAGCAAAATATGGCATCCATCACTTCTCACTGAATCTTCACAGTGAAGTTTTAAAAGTAGGTACAAACAGTCAAGGAGCTTTATCACTTTTCTCCAGGGCTACTTCCAATTTTTGAATTTCTATTCATCCCCTTCTGGAGCCTCCATTATGCCATCATCATTGTTGATTTTCTCTTTTTCAGTTGTGACCAGATAACCTCTGCCAGACCCTCATTTCTTGGAGGCTTCAGTAATAATAATTACTGAATCGGTCCTCCCAACACTTCCATTATCTTAGTGAAATCCTACATCTTCTGCGAGACTGGCAATTTCACTTTGTAATTGTTTGACATAGTAATCACAGTGGAAACATCTGACATTAATGTTGGGTGGGAGTAGATGTCAGTGTTAAGCCAGAGGGAGATGTGAAGGGGGACCGGCTTTATAAGGATTTGTTTGTTAGTGAGCATTTCATGTTGGGAGGACCTTTGCTTCCCAACGTGTAATTATGGTACTCCAATAATAAACACTCTGATAATGCAGTTTCCTTTGCACTCAAACCAGGAATTAGCACTGCAGTTTCTGGGTGAAAGGACTCCACTCGGAAATGTGGAGTCCACCGTGGGTAAAAGGTGGTCAGTTGGAACCTAAGTGATGCTGGCCGAAAGGCTGACTAAAGTCCTCCCAGGTCTGGCTTCCAGACCCGTATGTTTAAGCCCTTGGTCTGTGGTCCACACTATAATTAAAATCCTGGGGTGGGGGACACAAATATCTGCTTTGTGAACACTGCCACCTACTGAAAGTAGCTTCATTTCCAATTTTACTGTTGTAGACACTACAAAGGACTCTAGGCGGCAATGCATTGCTGTCTATGCCTATATACATTAGCTTAGGTCTGGCAAGGCTTAAAACCCCTTCCTCCTAATGGGAGTCTGTTGAGGATTCTGTGTTTGTGTCCGGTTTGGTCTGGACAGGGTTGGGTAGGCTGTACAAGTCTTCAAGGCTTGCATAGTAATAGGGAAATTCTTGGAATATGGCTCATTCTTTCATATCTGACTTTGTACATGTTCTTTATATCACTGGCCCACTCAGCAAACTGTTCTCCTTGGGAATCAAGTTCAAATGTCTCCTCTGCAAAGACTTCCTCAACTCTTCCAAAGTTTTTTCTCCCTTTCCTCTGTGTTTCAAACAAGTTTTACTCAGTTCTGTTACAACACTTTCCACATGCAACCTAAATAAATAACCCACCTCCTCCCTCTAGACTCAAGTTTTTAATATACCTGTCATGATTTAATTTTATTACCATACATTCCACTACCTAGCACATTGAAGACACTCACTTAACATTAATCAAAAGAATGAATAAATACTGTGATCATGCCAAACAGTCCAAGTTTACATCAGCTTCCTGAACTCAGTACTTTTAAATAAGGTAAAATTCACATAACATAAAATTCAAGATTTAAGCCATTTTAAGGTGTACAGTCAATGGTTTTAGTATATTCACAATGTTGCAGACTAAGTATAGCCACCTATTGGGGTATGCAATGGTAACATATACTGTGATTTTGATTCGCATTTCTTTAATGACTAATAATGTTAAGCACCTTTTCATGTGTTTGTTGGCTATTTGTATGTTAGGGCTCAGGATATATCACCCCAAATTTTGTCATGTGGCATATTGACTATTTTGTAAACTTGAGAACAGCCAGTGCAAGACAGACACTCTGGCCTGCCTTTGTCCCTCTGAAAGTAGGAGATAAATCTCGCATGTGATAAGTACCTTCCCTGTGTCAGGAGGGTAGAATTATCCTTATCACTAGAGACTGGGAATTTAGGGTCAAAAGTATGTATAAACAAACCTTGTTTCTTCTTCAGCATTTACTACCCTTAGTCCAAACCCCTTTACTAGTCAAGTCTTCAAAAATTTATGATTTGTCTAAAGGTATAAAATCTTCCCTATTTTGAGTTCACTCTTTGAGTCTCATACTCTTTGTGGGGCTCCTGTACATACATATGTAATTAAATGTGTTTTTCTCCTGTTAATCTTTTCATTATAGGGGATCTGAGCCAAGAACCTAGAAGGGTATAGGGAAAACTATTTTTCTTCCCCTACATGTATATTTCTTAGAAGAAATGTCTATTGGGTTATTTGTCTTTTATTGCGAATGTAAGAATTCTTCATGTTCGGGATATGAGGTCCTTATGTCAAGATCCTATTATTTGCAAATATTTTCCCCATTCTGTGAGAGTTGCCTTTTCACTTTCTTGATAGTATCCTTTGATGCACAAAAAGTTTTAATTTTGATGAAGTCAATTTAATTTTTCCTTTTGTTGCTTGAGGTTTTTGGTGTCATATTTAAGAAACCATTACCTTGCAAGGTCATGGAGGTTTATACTTGATATTAGCTCCTAAAGAGTTTTATAGTTTTAGTCCTTACATTTAGGTCTTCAATCCATTTTGAGTTAATTTTTGTATATTGGTGTGAGGCAAGGAGTCCAACTTCATTCTTCGGCATGTGGCTATCCAGTTGTCCCAGCACCATTTGTTGAAAAGGTGCTTTCCTCTTCCCCAATGAATGGTTTTGCATCCTTGTTAAAATCAATTGACCAGAGATATGTGAGTTTATCTGAAACTTTCAATTCTATTCCATAATGTCATTCATCACTTGGTATGCCAGTACCAGGATGTTTTGATTACTGTAGTGTTATAGAAGTTTTGAAATCTCACCAATGATTCTTAACCAATAAGGTATAAAGAGTCTGAGATGAGATACAAAAGACTACAAAATCATAAACCTGTAAGTTTATTTGTCCATAATATGCCCCATGACCAGTGCTATAATAAAATCTCTTTACTCACGCATGTTTTATATGAATGGATTACATTTATGAAGTAAAAAGAGGCTGAGTTTCACCATTTGGGATGATTTATATAAACATATAAGCACAGAGGCAAAAGGATCATAGAAAACTTAAAAGCAAATGAGAGGTCTTTAGTCAGTGAATGAATGAAAAAAAAACTATAGTACATTGACAGTGGAATATTATTTAGTGCTAAAAAGAAATGAGCTATCAAGACATGAAAAGAGACAGAGGAATCTTAAAGACATACCTACTAAGCGAAAAAGCCAATCTGAAAAGGTAGATATGGAATGAGTCCAACAATATGATGTTCTGGAAAAGAGGCAAAACTACAGGAGCAAAAAGACCAGTGATAGCCAAGGCAGGAAGTGTGAGGGACGGAATGAGAAATCCAGCACAGGTACTTTAAGTACTCTGTGACTGGTTGAAATATTGATATGACAGTATAGTGGTGGATACATGATACTGCTATGTTTGTCAAAACTCCACAGAATGTATAATATCAGAATGAACCCTAATGTTAACTATGGACTTTGGGTGATGATGTGTCTTTTCAATATAGGTTCATTGACTGTAAATCAAATGTACCACTCTGGTTTGGTATGTTGATAGTGGGGGAGGGTATGCATGTGTGGCAGCAGAAAGTATTTAGGAAATCTTTGTACCTTCCACTTAATTTTGCTATGAACATAAAATTGATCTAAAAAATAAAGTATTTTAAAACTTTGCAAAAGATTTGGGAGGTTCTAGGTGTACTAACAATGTCTGCAACAGGCACCATCTTGAAATTAGGAAGACTGAATGTTTACTTGCTGAGTGCTAAGATGCGCAGTGCTCTTCCTTCCAGAGTGTCCCAGGAAGCACTGGTAGTCCAAACTTGTATATATATTCTTTTTAAGATTGTAATTTTATAATATAATAATTTGGTCTCTGTCCCATTCTGGCACAGAGTTCTAAACATACTTAAAGGATAAAGAGTGATGGGAACATTTTTTGTTATAATATTTGGTCTTTGTTCTTGGTTCCTAAAAATAGCTCAAGATAAAGGTTTTGTCATTCATAACAAACCCCTTTCAACCACACCTGAGTTTATGTTAATGATGTAATTTTTGTAAAGTCCTAGATAGACTCAGGATGGGGCTGGTTGCCAAGAGCACCAACCATGTGATTAGAGAGTTGGCATCTAAAGTCCTACCCCTGACCTCCAGATAGAGGACAGGACTAGATAAGATTAACCACTAATGGCCAGTGGATTCAATCAGTTGAATGTACATAATGAAGCATTCCATAAAAACCCAAAAGGACAGGTTCAGAGACTTCTAGGTGTCACCAACCTTGAGGTCCTGGGAAGGTATACTGTACCTAGAGAGAGCATGGAAACTCCATACCTCTTTCCCCCATACCTTGCCCTGTGCATCTCTTCTATCTGGTACATCCTTTTAATAAATGTGCGATAGCAGGTAAACTTTCTTAAGTTCTGTGAAGTGCCCGGCAAATTAATCGAACATGAGGAAAGGATCATAGAGAACCCCACATTCGGGCTTGTTGGAAGCACAGGTAACAGCCTGGACTTGTGATTGCTGTCCAAAATGGGAGGCAAGAATCATGAGGGACTGAACCCTCAACCTGAGACCTTATGCTATCTCCAGGTAGATACCATTGGAATTGAATTAAATTGTAGGACTCAGTCAGGTCCACCAAGAATGTTGGAGAATTGCTTGATGTGAGAAAAATCCACACATTTAGTGACCAAAATTGACAACAGTACAGGAAAAGAGGAGTATTTTATCTGATCAAGTTCATAACAAAATACCAGTCTAGGTGGTTTATAAACAAATACATTTATTTCTTACAGCTGTGAATGCTGAAGATTAGAGTACACAGCATGAGTTGGACTCTGGTGAGAGAACCTCTTCGGTCACAGAATTTTCATTGTATTCTCACATGGCAGGAAGGGACAGCAGAGCTCTACTAGGCCTCTTTATAAGGACATTAATCTCATTTATGAGAGTTCTGCCCTTGTGAGCCTAATCACCTCCAAAGACCCCACCTTCTAATACCATCACATTGGGAATTAAGAATTCAAACATTTGAATGTGGGGGACACAGACATTCCAACTATAGTAAGGAATATTTTTCTCTACAACTTTCTAAGCAGGAGATTAAAAGCCTTAATGGGGAATCTAACCAACACAGGAAAAGACCAATAATAGTGACATTAAAAGTTTCCTTTGACAAATGACCAGCCAGATGATCCTACAGTGAAGCCACCTTTGATATTCAATCAGGGGATTCCTGCTCTACCACTACAGAACCAAACCAAGAATGCCAGGCATCTAGAGAGAACTTTTAATATAGAAAGATGGAATAGGCAAACTTACAGATAAAGAGCAAACTAGGGAATAAGGATTTCATCAAGGAGGAGAAAAACAGAAAAAAATGCCTATAAATATCTTCAGAATATTAGTGAAGAAGATGTTGCAGGCATGGAACAAGGATAAGACACTATTATTTTTTTCCAAGTTATTTTCTGAATTCCAGGTTAGTTAACATAACAAGATGTAATATATAGTTTCAGGTGTTGGTATGGTGATACAACACTTCCATACATCACCCAGAATTCTCATCACATGACAAGATGCATCCTGCCAATCCTCATCACCTATTTGAACCATTCCCCATACACCTCACCCGTGTAACTCAATTTGTTCTCTATAGTTGAGAATCTGTTCCTTGGGAGAGCACCTGGGTGGCTCAGTCAGAGTTAAATGTCTGACTTGGCTCAGGTCATGATCCCAGGGTCTTGGGATTGAGCCCCATGTCGGGCTCCCAGCTCCAGTAGGGAGTCTGCCTGCCTCTCTCCCTCTGTCCCTTCCCCCACTCATATGTGTGTCATGCTCTCTCCTCAAATAAATAAATAAAATCTTTTTTAAAGAATCTGTTCCTTGATTTTCCTCTTATCCCACAATTCCATTTGTTTTGTTTCTTAAATTCCACATTGTGGGTGAAATCACTTTATGGTATTTGTCTTTCTCGACCGAGCATCTTATTTCATTTAGCATAACATCACTCTGGCTCCAATCCACATTGTTGCAAATGCAAGAATTTCATTCTTTTTGATGGCTAAGTAATATTCCTCTCTGTGTGTGTGTGTGTGTGTGTGTGTGTGTGTGTGTGTGTGTGTACCACATTTTTCTTTACTCATCTGTCACTACAGGACTTTTGGACTTCTTTCCATAATTTGGTTATTGTAGATAATGCTGTTATAAATACTCAGGGTGATGAATACCTTTGAATTAGTATTTTGATAGAAAGACACTATTTTTTAAAGATTTTTATTTATTTATTTATTTTTATTTATTTATTTATTTGACAGAGAGAGAGAGATCGCGTGAGAGAGACACAAGCGGTGGGAGCAGAGGGAGAGGGAGAAGCTGACTCTCCACTCGAGCAGGAGGCCCTGATGTGGAGAGCTCGCTCCCAGGATCCCAGGATCATGCGTGAGTTGAAGGCAGAGCGCACTAATGATTTGAGCCACCTGAGACTTACTATTTTAAAAGGAACATTCAAGGGACTATAATGCTATTTCATCAAGATTATAGAAAAAATTCAATAGAAGGGGCACCTGGGTGGCTCGAGTTGGTTAGGCATCTGCCTTCAGCTCAGGTCATGATCCCAGCTCCTGGGATAGAGCCTTCCACTTGGGCTCCCTGCTCAGCTCAGAGAAAGCCTGCTTCTCCTTTCTCTACCCTGCTGCTCCCCCTGCTTGTGCTCTCTCTCTCGTCAATAAATAGATAAAATCTTAAAATAAACAAACAAATATAAAAATTCAATAGAAAGAATTGGAAAATAAAATTGAGAAAATCTCACAGAAGTAAAGCAAAAATAAATCAGACATAGAAAAAGGGGACCAGAGTAGAAGACAAGCCCAGAAGGCCTACCATCTGAATAATAGTTCCAGAAAGAGAAAAGAGAACATTTATGTAGAATCATCATCAAAGCAGAAATTCAAAGGAAGTTTCACAGGATGGAAAGTAAAAGGAAAAGCTGTTTTCCCCTTCTGCTTAAAACACCTTCTGACACCAAATGTGTAGGTTTTCCCCACCAAGCACTTCGACACTAACTACTTAGGAGTTAGTATAGACTCTGAGCTAAGGACTCAAATCCCACAAGACTTCCCCCACTTCAGCCACTCAATCACAAGTTATAGGTTCCTCAGGTTACCCACCCTCCTGTTCTGATTTGGTTACAAATTGGAGGTTCCTATAACTCTCTCCTCAGGTTCAATAGTTTGTGAGTAATGGCTCACAGAACTCGGGAAACACTTTACTCAATATCGTACAGTGGATTATAAAGCATACAAATAAACACCAGATGAGGAGGCACATAGGGGCAAAGTCTGGAAGGGTCCCAAGCACAGGAGCTTCTGTTCCCCATGGAGTTTGGGGGGCACCATCCTCTCAACCTCACTCAACCAATCACGACCCTCCAAACCCTTCATTTAGGTTTTATAGAGGTTCCAATTATGTCAGAAATGATTAATTAAATAATTGGCCAATGGCGATTAACTCAATTCCTAGTCCTTCCTTCCCGGCCCCCAACTCCTGACACCCCAGAAGTCAGGGGGTGAAGCTAAAAGTTCCAACCCTGTAATCCACATGGTTGCTTCCTCTGCAACACCAGCCCCCAACCTTCAGAGTCACTTTTGTTAAACAAACTCAGGTATGGGTGAAAGGGGGTTGGTTATAAATAAAAAAGATTCTCCTCTCACTTCTACCACTCAGAAATTCCAAAGGGTTTTAGAAGCTCTATGCCAGTAATCAGGGATGAAGACAAAATATATATTTCTTATTATCGTCGCCAATATCACACAAAGAGATGCATTTTCAGACTGAAAGTGACTCCAGAAAATGCCAACACAGTGGAGCTCACACTCAAGATATATACACTGTGAAATTCAGAACACTGGGAACAAAGAGAAAATACTAAAAGTTCCCTGAGCATAAAATACCAGGATCAGGAATCACAGTGGCTTTTGATTTATGTGCTAACACAGGAAGCTAAAAGACTACAGAGAGTAATACATTCAAAATAATGATGGAAAGATAATTTCTAAATTATTATAAATTCAGCCAATTTCTCAAACCGGAATATGAAGGTAGAATATTTTTGGATATAAGAAAGCTACTGTGGGATATAATTCCACCAAAACAAGAAAGAAGCAGCACGGGATATATGAAGAGAAAGGCCCAGTTTCCTTTTGGAGAGGAGAAGGTAGATCCCAGGATAATAGCTGAGCACCTATGTAGAGTGAAAACCAGGTCATATTGAGTGTCAGAAGGATCTACAAACAGCTTCATTTTAAAAAGATTAAATTATGAGGACACTTGTTGCACCTGAAATACATTTAGGCCAGTAATTCTCAAAGTGAGGCTCCAGTGACCCTAGGGGTTCCTCAAGACCCTGTCAGAATTTTGCAAGGTCAAACTGATGAGGTACAGGTGACTATACATGAGGTTCAGTGGGGTGGAGTCTGGAGCCCATGAGCCAAGAAAGAATTCTTGAGGCATCTTTGGTGCAAAATGGGTGTTTATTAAAGCACGGGACAGGACCCGTGGGCAGAAAGAACTGCTGCCCCGGGGTTGTGAGGATGGCCCATTATATACCCTCAAGTTGGGAGGGGTTAGCTGATAGCGTAAATCTCTAAGAATTTGGAGGCAAGATTTTCAGGACCTTGAGGGCTAGTTGTTGCTGGGCAAAGGTCATTTATTACCGTCTAATAAAACCTTAGTCATGGAGACCCTTCAGATGTATATCGGTGGGCCATATGCTTGAGGGATGATTGTCAACACGTTATCTTGGGGGTTGGACATAAAGGAAGTTCAAAACAATTTTTATACGTTAAAGTAGACTTACAGGATCTTAGTGAGGAGAGGGATCAGGCTAGCTGCACTTTTGCCCTTAGCAAGTATTAACATTGAGGCAGCTGAGAGTTCTAGAGGAATATTCGCCATGCCTGTTTCAAGGACTTGTCATGGCTGTAGGTAGTAGGACTGTTTCTTGATCGCTTAGGGGTAGCTCAGGAATGCCTGAGAATGTTGCATACATCCCCATGGGGGTTGCAGGGTGTCAGCTTCTGCTTTGTCTTCAGCTTGCCTTCCATTCCCTCTCAAAACTATTTTTCACATGAGTATACAGTGAGCTTCTTCCAGAGGCTACTTAACATACAACATACATACAACAGATTGACTCAGAAGAAATATGAAGCCAGATATCTACTAATAAACCCAACATTAGAGAGAGCTAGAAAATATGTAAATAATACCACCCTTTTTATTAAATTTATTTTGTTTTTGGAAAATATAGTTCTGTTTCATAAGAAAATCTGTTCTTCACGTTTACATGAAATAAATTTACTAATGCTTTTAATGGTATATAATATTTTTCCAGTTTTGATTTCTAATATGGTACATGTTAGTGGACATGATCTGCTAAACAAAAGCTTTTATGGATCATCCATAAATTATGAGTGAAAGGGGTCTAAGATCCAAAAGTTTGAGAACTGATTTACACAGCTAGGGATAGAGATGTTTGAATTACATTAGTGTTAAATAGATCTTAACTGAAACAAAACACAAACTCCAGATAAGGAGAAATCCAAATGAGAAAGGAGGTATCCATAGTATAATGCATGGCTCAGTCTGAGAAAAGCACTTACATGTAAACTGATACTGTCTAATTGAAAGTATGACATAACTATGTTAGGACTGGGGGCAGGACCAGGGGGCTAAAGAAGTTCACAAAAGAGATGGACACTCGGCATCTCCCACGTGAAGAAAGTTGCAGATAATAACATATAAATTGAGGGATTTAAATTTTGGTTTGAGGGGTGGGGGAGATGATATGTTGATTTTAACGGAAATGGGACACAAGAGAATTCGCAAGAGCGGAATGCTTTTGGAGCAAGGTGTGAAATGATCAAGACAAAACAAACCAGTGTTTGAGAACCAATATTTTATTAAGGAAGTAGTGAAGGTAGGAGTCAAGAGAATATTTGGTTCTGCTGTGCCACTTACTTCCACTCAACATGTCACTTGGTCTCAATTTCCTGCTAAGTTAGAGGGCATACTATGACAGTCACTAAGATTACAATTAAGTCTAAAGTACTGTATGTTCCACAATATTCTTTTTTTTTTTTAAGATTTTTATTTATTTATGTTGTACAGAGAGACAGCCAGCGAGAACCCAAGCAGGGGAGTGGAAGAGGAAGAAGCTGGATTCTCAGTGAGCTGATGCAGGACCCATCCCAAACTCTGGGATCATGCCCTAGCTCAGAGTGCAGCGAAAACAAGATTTGCGCCACCCAGGCTGCTGCACAATAATATTTGAACAGCAAAGGCAGGTCAGCCAGATTGATCTAGACAAGGAAAGTCTTTTTTCTTTAACATAGAAATAAGATGTGCAAGCACATGCACAGGGTTAGCCTGCACCTTCGCTCAGGGCGTGATCCGGTAGTTCTGGGGTCGAGCCGCCCCATCAGGCTCCGTCTGCTGGGAGCCTGCTTCTTCCTCTCCCCACTCCCCCCTGCTTGTGTTCCCTCTCTCACTGCTCCTCTGTCAAAATAAATAAATAAAATGCTGTTAAAAAAAAACATAGAAATAAGTGAAGAAACATTTTGAGAGAAAATAATATTTTGATTTGGGCTTTAGAGTTTCCAATTAAATAATCCATTCTATTCATTCAATAAATAGCATTCTGGATACAGTTCCATTATCTGCAAATGCCAGTGTGTTTTTCTAAGCTCCTTGTCAACAGCTTCTCTTAGAAGTATTCTATTTAAGATGCTGCTTTCTTCCTGATCTCTATGGCAAAAAGAATTATGCTTAATAATAAGTGATGATACTCATCTCTTACTTTTTCTTATGTTCATTTCTATGGTTTCTACAGCAATTATGTTTCTTTACTAGGAGGATAGCTAAAAATGTATCTGCAGCAAAGAGCTTTGTAACAAGGTAAATGCTTGATTAGCTGCAAATTCAGGGCTCATGAAAAATAAATACCAGGTGACAGTTTGCACTATTCATCAAAGTATTAACAGATAGGTAGGGAGCACAACTTTTTTCTTTTTTTAAAAATAACCAAATGAAGAAAGTCATCCAAATGCTCACTTAAAGAAAACCCCTTTAATATTAGATTTAATCATTACATGTGTCTTCCAGGGGACACCTGATGGGCTCAGTTAGTCAAGTGTCTGACTCTTGATTTCAGCCCAGGTCATGATATCAGGCCATTGTGAGATCTCGAGACTGTTAAGGCTCCACACTCAGCACAGAGATCCTGCTTCAGGATTGTCCTCTCTCCTCTGCCCCCTTCCCTGCACACACGCACGCGAGTGCACACATTCTCCTCTCTCTCTCTGGGTAATATATAAAAATAAAATCTTTTTTTAAAAAACAGTGTTTTCCAGCTACTTTTCTTGGCAGACATAAACAGAGGGTCCAGAGTACAGATTTCAAAGGCACATTTCAAAGTAAAAGGCACAACACTGTCACATATAGAAAAATTTGACGTGCCATAGCTGTTCATGTGAGAGATATGGCCGCTGCCATAAGATGATGACCAGAACAGAGAGGAAGAGGAAGAGACATCCCTGGCTTCCTCCTTTTCTTTTCCTTTCTGGTCCCCAGTAGTGCCAACCCCAGCCAGAAGCCAGTGGACATGAGGGTGTCAGAGAGTGCAGGGGCAGCAGGCGAAACCCTACCCATCAATCAGAGAAGGGTCAGGGTGAGACATAAACAAGAACCACATCAGCACAGTCCACCCCTTCTTTTGCTCACGCAGCATTCTTTCCCATCTTTCTACCCAAACTTAACTCTCTAAAACAACTTCATGCTTCTGCCTAACAAAACGCAGTGTGGTGCCTGGCATTAAGCTTCTTGATGCTGAGGTATCCATTTAGAAAGAACTCCATCTTGAATAAACATTTTGCCAGTTGTGTGGCCAGCATAGAAACAACCAGATGGGAATTGAGCCACCACTATCCACGAAGTTTTCTTTCAGAAGCCCTGATAACCTGGAAAATTGACCACTGCTGCAGTGACCCACTTCTCCTCTCCCATGCCCTATTTCTACTCTTAAGCTTTAAATTAGCCAATGAGGAGTGAACCCATGAAACCGCAGATACCCCACACTTGGACCTAATAAAGGCAGAGCCACTAGGGCCTTCCTCTCTCCCTTTACCCTCTCTCTCCCCTTTACCCTCAACCTCACATATGGCCCTCCAGCATGCTGGAGGACTTGTGAGTAATAAATCCTGTTCCTCAAATTCCTTCTGATAGTTTCTTGCTAAAATGTATCACGAAATCATAATAAAAATCACAAGGGGCTAATCCAGCCACAATACTGGCTCAGGTGGAATTCTGGGGATTGCTAGAGCAATACAGTTCGGGACAAGCGCCCCAGGGTTCCTGGACCAATAGCATCACTATGAATAGGCTGAGACCAACAAAATGTCAGGCAGGAGTGTCCCTAGCAAATGAAGATGTCCTCACTCCTCCTCCCCAACAAGGAAACACAGTTCCACTCTACATGTGTCCATAATTAAGTTGGGTCTGACGGTGGCGACTCTCATAACCTGTTGCCATTTAATGAAATTATAAAGTTAAGCACTGCCAAACTCTTTACATGCAAAATGACAGGAAAAGGAAGGGGGTGTTGAAATCACATTCATTAAATATACATAACATAGCAGCTTAAGTTCTAAGCTTCTAACCAATCAAAGTGCAGAGGTTTGATATTTATCATATCCTTCTCCCTCTACTTTATTCCATGTTACTTTTGACATCATTCCAAGAATCTTGGTTGCTTTGAATTCTTTATATTGGAGGACACCAAACTTCAATTCTTAACGGGCTTTAGTCCTTTATCATCCTACTTTTTGGGGTTCCACTATTATCCCTTTCCCCACATGACCTTTCCTAGTTAGAACATGAAGAGTATTAAAAGCGTCCCAATGAGGAGCCTGGGTGGCTAAGTTGGTTACATGTCCAACTCTATACAGCTCAGGTCGTAGATCTCTACTTTACGGTTGTGAGTTCAAAACCTGTGTTTAGGCTCCATACTGAGTGTGGTCCTATTTAAAAGAAGAAGAAGCAGGAGGAGGGAGGGAGGGAAGGAAAGAGGAAGAGGAGGAAGAAAGAAGGAAGAGGAGGAGAAGAAGGGTAACAAATCCTAAATTCAGGCATGTTTATCTTCCTCCACTGTGAAAAAATGCCTCCATAAACAATGAAATTTTGATTGTGATATTCTAGTGGAAACATTCCACTTGGAAATTAAAATCTCTAAGATAGGAAAGAGCTAAAGGTTAAGATAGAGCCACAGCTCTTATAATATGTTTACTAGTTGTGAGGCCTCCAACCAGTGTGCCTCTTACATATGAAAAGAAAATGACAACATGTATTAACACTGTTGGTTCACAGTCATGACCCATAAAACAACACTCCAATTTGGTAAGGTGCTGTCTCCCAGCTGACACCAAAACTGGTCTTATAGACCTCAAGACTTTTGTAAAACTAGCAGCTTCTGAACGGGTTGTGTGGGCACATGAAGACTTTGAATCTCTTGCTGCATATAACTTATGGTAAAAATGAGTTCCTTGGTTGGAAGCAACTGTTGTATATACCTTGATGGTGAATAGGAATGCCATAAGTCCATGGACAAGGGTGCAGCAGAAGACTAATGGACAGAGAGAAATAATTCATATTCAGAAAACAATCAGTGGGGACAATTGCTTCCTATTTAATGATGGAAGGCTCCAAGGTAACTGTACCTACCACCAGGTGGGCCTGACTGATCCACAAGGAATGATGCCATGAGGGCCCAGCTCTGCTGCTGGCATATTTTTTGCTCAACAGTACAATAGCCGTAGGATCAACCTTCAGAATTTGGAAAAGGTCCCATGCTTGTTAAGCTGAGGTATGGCCTGCATTCTAATGTCATGGCCACTTTATTCATGAACCCTAAGTGAAGCAACAGAATGGTTGAAAAAGAGAACTCATTTATATCTACAGGAGTGGTTATCTTATCCAATTCATTTGCTTGTGAGGCTCCCTGACATGGTTGCCTTTTGGTTGGTATTTACATTGTATTCAAGTATCTTTTCGACTTTTGTCTCTCCTAAATCAGGTTCCCCCAGAATAGAGGTTGAGCATTGGGGTTCAGTATATATGTGTATTTATTTTTCAAGCACTTCAGGGAGAAGTCTGCATAAGGGAATGAGAGAAGCAGAGTAGGGAAGGGAAAAAAAGTAGCAAGAACGCGGTTTCAGGTGAAGTCCAGCTTCGTTCACTCCACAGGGGCACTCTGGAGGGGTAAACTGTACCACAATATAGTCCCCACCTTGAGCCAAGGGGTTTTGCATCTCCCCTCAGTCAGTCATTGTTGTGGCTGCCAGGACAAGAGAAGCAGCATAATTCCCAGGCACCGGCTGGGTAAGATAACCTTGGCTGTTCAAGGACAATCCTCACTGAGAAAGCTGCAAGTATGAGGCATTGCCTGACCATCCACCTCAGGTCAGAGATATGCATCATACAAGCATTAAAAGGATCCCATTTCTCAGGAGCTCCCCAGCTGGCTCAAGTTGGTAGAGCATGTGACTCTTGATCTCAAGGTTGTGAGTTTGAACCCCACATTGGGCTGGGCCTCTTTAAAGGGGGATCCCATTTCTGTGAATCTTTGTTCCCTTATATAGATCCAGATTTCTATCTGGCATCATTTTCTCCTGCCTAAAGGACATCGCTTTAATATTTGCCCTGTTGTTGTGTCATGGAGTGATTAATTCTTTTCAGCCTTTGTGAGTGCAACATCTTTTCACCTTATTTCACATTCATCCTTGAAAGATATTTTTATTGGGCATAGAATTCTAGTTTGACAGGGTTTTTTCTTAGTGTTAAAGATATTTGCCTATAGTTGCTCTATATATCTTCTTATTTGCATTGTGTCCAAAAGAAATCTGAGTCATCCTTACTCTTGTTCCTCCATATATAGCATGTGTTTTTTCTCTGAGTTATTTTTTAAGACTCTCTTTTATCACTGGTTTTAAAGCAGTTTGATTATGATGAGCCTCTATGTTGTTTTCTTCATGCTTCTTATGCTCGAGTATTTGAAGTTTCATATATATATATATGTATATATCCATATATATATATATGCACACATACTAGCTATTATAGTTTCTATCACATTTGGGAAATTTGATTTTTTTCCTTTTAAGAAATTTTACATTTATTTGACGAGAGAGAGAGAACACAAGCAGGGAGAGGGCAGAGGGAGAGGGAGAGGCAGACCCCACTGAGCAAGAATTACCGATGTGGGCTCCATCCCGGACCCGTGAGATCACAATTGACCTGTAGCAAGGCAGATGTACACTCCTAACTGGACTGAGCCACCTACATGCACCCCAAGTTTGAAATTTTCAATCATTACTTATAAATATTTTTTCTGTCTTTCCCACTCTCTCTGGATACTCAACTATACTCTGTATTAGGTTGTCTTGATGTTGTCTTACAGTCTCACTTAGTTAATTTTCATCTCTGAAAGCCTATTTGAGTGTTTTTTTTAAACATCTTCCATGTCTCTACTTAACTCTTTGAATATATGATATATGGTTATAACTTTTTTTTTTGTTAAAAGTAGGCTCCATGCCCAGATGTGGAGCCCACCATGGATCTATAAACTGCACCACTGAGATCGCACCTAGTTCTGAGGGTCAAGAGTTCATGGTAACCCCCTACTGAGCCACCCAGGCTCCCCTATGGTTATAACTTTTAATATCCTTGTTCTAATTCTTCTATCTGTGTCCATTCTGTGTGTGTTTCTTTCAACTGAATAAATTATCTCCTCATTATGGGTCGTATTTCTACTTCTTTGCATTGCCTATGTTATTTTATCAGATAGCAGATGCAAAATTTACTTGTCAGGAATGGACATTTGTCTTTGAATAAATATTCCTGAGCTTTGCTCACGGACACTATTAAGTTACTTGAAAAGTGCATTGATCCTTTTAGGGTCTTCTCTGATAGATTTGTTAGGTGGCACTTCCACAGTGCTCATTCTAGGACTTAGCTATCCCATTACAGAGGTAAAACTCTTCTGTGTACCTTACCCAGTACCCTGTGAGATCTTGAGGTTTCCCAGTCTGGCTGGGCGGAACAGGAACTTTCCTGGCTCTGTGTGAGCACTGTGCATGGCATTGCCATCTCTCATATCATTTTGGTGCTGCTTTCCCTGTCCTCAGGTTGTTTCCTTTTTTTCTTTTAAATATTTTATTTACTTATTTGAGAGAGAGAGAGAGAGAGAATGAGCAGGGGGAGAGGCAGAGGGAGAGGAGAAGCAGGCTCCCACTGAGCAGGCAGCAGGACATGGGGCTCAATCGGACCTCAGATCATGACCTGGAAGCAGAAGGCAGTCGCCTGACTGAGCCATCGGCACCCATCTCAGGTTGTTTTTACATGCATTTGCTGACCCGTAATTCTGCTGAATACTTGAGAGTACTCTACAGGTCTCTGGGTTTCTGTGTGCAGTTCTCTCCTCTTTGCAGCCCTATCCTGAGAACCTCCGCTTTCTGTATTCTCCTCCAAACTCTCAGTTCCTCCTCTACCTCATGGAGTCTGCTTGGGGTCTGCCTGCGGTTCCCCTTCCTGCACCAAGGCCTGGAAACTCTCTAAGGTGGGGGGCTCACCTCGGATCCACTTGTCAGAGATCACTAGTCCTTTGTTGCCTATATTGAATTGAATGTCTTGAAAATCCCTGTTTTACTGTTTGTCTGCTTTTGGTTGCCCAGTGGGAGGGTACATCCAATTCCTGTTATTCCGTCTTGAGCTAAATCGAAGTCCTTCCCTTGTTATTTTTATTAGCGCTTACATTATCCAACATTGATTTCTTTTCTAACCTTCTGAGCAAGAATGTTTAATTCATAGGTCACTCTTACTTATAATGACATATCTCCTTCTTTCCATCACAGCTTTAACCAGAACTCATATATTTGGCCAAACAGTGTTTTTCTTATTGGTGCTTACATTTTCTCTATACAGAAATTTTTTAAATCCCCAAATGATGGGAGTATTACTGTTGGATCATTATACCTTTTTTTTTAACATTAACTAGCATTCTAATATTATTCTAACATAATTAACATTTCTAATAATTTCTTTTTTTTTTTTTTTTAAAGATTTTTATTTATTTATTTGACAGAGAGAGACAGCCAGCGGGAGGCCAGGCAGGGGAGTGGGAGAGGAAGAAGCAGGCTCATAGCAGAGGAGGCCTGATGTGGGATCCGATCCCCAATGCACGCCAGGATCACGCCTGAGCGGTTGAGCAGACGCTTAACGACTGCGCTACCCAGGCTACGCCCCCATTTCTAATAATTTCTAACATTAACTAACTTGTAGTTTTTCCACATTGATTAAAAAGGCAGTGGGGAAGCGCATCTACCCAAGTGGTTAGCAGCTGCATTCTGTGAGTCAGAAAGCTGAGATTTAAAGCCCTGCTCTGTCTTTCCTGAGCTATATTACCTTGAGGCAGAGTATTTAACCTAAGGCTCAATTTCTTCATTTGTAAAATTGAGATAATAATCATACCTATCTCAAGTGGTTGCTCTGAGAGTTAAATTAAGATAATATATGTAAATCCTTAGCACATAGTAAGTATTCAACAAATTTAGTTAAAATTTTATTTGAAGAGGAAACTATAGGAATTTTTGCAGTCAACTTTGCTGTTCAATTGGCACTTGCAAAAAGTGAAAAAGTGTTATTATCTGTAGGTAAGCAGAGTTTAATACAGAGCACATTCTCTTGATCCCAGCCCATACCTCCCTTAGCTCTCTCTGAGGTTTGCCTGCAGCTGCAAGGAACAATGTGTGCTGACAGTCCCCTCAAAAACCCAAACATTCTCTCTCCCCTGCTTGAAGGTGGCCAGCAATGTTTGGGACTTAAAACTCTCAGGGACAATTCTCAACCAGTGAAGGAAGGACAGGAGAAAGCAGATAAATATCCCAGCTTTGCTGTCCCTGGAGAGGATTATATCTAAGATACATTCTACATGTTCCTCAAAGAATCCACACAGAGGAACTGAGTCTTCAGTTACCCACAGGGTGAAACCTGCTCATTATGACCATCCTAGATGGGGCTTTCTCCTTCCGTGGCTCACTGCTGCTCTTTTCTTGTGCTCCCTGAGATTAACGTACGTAACTGG
>NW_024424453.1:50198455-50201502 GCF_017311325.1 Ursus maritimus | reverse complement strand
GGGCCTTTTCTGGTTCCATACAAATTTAAGGACTATTTGTTCCAGTTCTTTGAAAAATGTCCTCGGTATTTTGATCGGGATAGCATTGAAAGTGTAGATTGCTCTGGGTAGCATGGACATTTTAACTATGTTAATTCTTCTGATCCATGAGCATGGAATATTTTTCCATCTTTTTGTATCTTCCTCAATGTCTTTCAAGAGTGATTTATAGTTTCTAGAATATAGATACTTTACGTCTCTGGTTAAGTTAATTCCAAGGTAACATATGGTTTTTGGTGCTATTGTAAATGGGATGGATTCCCTAATTTCTCTTTCTTCAGTCTCATTATTCATGTATAGAAATGCAACTGATTTCTGAGCATTGATTTTGTATCCTGCCACATTACTGAATTGCTCTATAACTTCTAATAGTTTGGGAGTGGATTCTTTTGGGTTTTCCATATAGAGTATCATGTCATCTGCGAAGAGACACATTTTGACTTCTTCTTTGCCGATTTGAATACCTTTTATCCCTTTTTGTTGTCTGATTGCTGTTGCAAGGACTTCTAGTACTATGTTGAATAATAGTGGCGAGAGTGGGCATCCTTGTCGTGTTTCTGATCTTAAGGGAAAGGCTTCCAGCTTTTCCCCATTGAGAATGATATTTGCTGTAGGCTTTTCATAGATGGTTTTTATGAGATTGAGGAATGTACCCTCTATCCCTACACTCTGAAGGGCTTTAATCAGGAAAGGATGCTGTATTTTGTCAAATGCTTTTTCTGCATCTATTGAGAGAATCCTATGATTTTTGAATTTTTCTTTCTGGATAAAATCTAAGACCCTGATCGATTTGCGAATGTTAAACCACCCTTGCATCCCAGGGATGAATCCCACTTGGTCATGATGGATAATCCTTTTAATGTACTGTTGGATTCCATTAGCCAGGATCTTGTTGAGAATTTTGGCCTCCGTGTTCATTAGGGAAATCGGTCTGTAATTCTCCTTTTTGATGGGGTCTTCGCCTGGTTTGGGGATCAGGGTAATATTGGCCTCATAGAATGAATTTGGTAACTTTCTTTCTGTTTCTATTTTTTAAAATAGCTTTACGAGAATAGGTATTATTTCTTCTTTGAATGTTTGGTGGAATTCCCCAGGAAAACCGTCCGGGCCTGGAGTTTTGTTATTTGGAAGGTTGTTTATCACTGACTCAATCTCTTCATAATTAATTGGCCTGTTTAAGAAGACATTTTTCAAAGAACTGGAACAAATAGTCCTTAAATTTGTATGGAACCAGAAAAGGCCCCGAATCGCCAAGGAACTGTTGAAAAGGAAAAACAAAGCTGGGGGCATCACAATGCCGGATTTCAAGCTGTACTACAAAGCTGTGATCACAAAGACAGCATGGTACTGGCACAAAAACAGACACATAGACCAATGGAACAGAATAGAGAACCCAGAAATGGACCCTTGGCTCTTTGGGCAACTAATCTTTGATAAAGCAGGAAAAAACATCCAGTGGAAAAAAGACAGTCTCTTCAATAAATGGTGCTGGGTAAATTGGTCAACTACATGCAAAAGAATAAAACTTGGGGCGCCTGAGTGGCTCAGTCGTTAAGCGTCTGCCTTCGGCTCAGGGCGTGATCCCGGCATTCTGGGTTCGAGCCCCACATCAGGCTCCTCCACTGGAAGCCTGTTTCTTCCTCTCCCACTCCCCCTGTTTGTGTTCCCCCTCTCTCTGGCTGTCTCTATCTCTGTCAAATAAATAAATAAAATCCTTAAAAAAAAAAAAAGAATAAAACTTGACCACTCTCTCACACCATACACAAAGATAAACTCCAAATGGATGAAAGACCTCGATGTGAGACAGGATTCCCTCAAAATCCTAGAGGAGAACATTGGCAGCAACCTCTACGACATCGGCCAAAGCAACCTTTTTCATGACACATCTCGAAAGGCAAGAGAAACAAAAGATAAAATGAACTTGTGGGACTACATCAAGATAAAAAGCTTCTGCACAGCCAACGCAACAGTCAAAAAAACTAAGAGGCAGCCCACGGAATGGGAGAATATATTTGCAAATGATGCTACAGATAAAAGACTGGTATCCAAGATCTACAAAGAACTTCTCAAACTCAATACGTGAGAAACAAATAAACAAATCATAAAATGGGCAGAAGATATGAACAGACACTTTTCCAATGATGGCATACAAATGGCTAACAGACACATGAAAAAACGTTCAAAATCATTAACCATCAGGGAAATTCAAATCAAAACCACACTAAGATACCACCTTATGCCAGTTAGAATGGCTAAAATTGACAAGGCAAGAAACAACAATTGTTGGAGAGGACGTGGAGAAAAGGGATCCCTCCTACATTGTTGGTGGGAATACAAGTTGGTACAGCCACTCTGGAAAACAGTGTGGAGGTCCCTTAAAAAGTTAAAAATTGAGCTACCCTATGATCCAGCCATTGCACTACAGGGTATTTACCCCCAAGATACAGACCTAGTGAAGAGAAGGGCCATATACACCCAATGTTCATAGCAGCATTGTCCACAATAGCTAAATCGTGGAAGGAACCGAGATGCCCTTCAACAGATTACTGGATTAAGAAGTTGTGGTCCATATATACAATGGAATAATACTCAGCTATCAGAAAGAACGATTTCTCAACATTTGCTGCAACATGGATGGCACTGGAGGAGATAATGCTAAGTGAAATAAGTCAAGCAGAGAAAGAGAAGTATCATATGATTTCTCTCATCTATGGAACATAAGAACCAGGAAGATCGGTAGGGGAAGAAAGGGATAAAGAAAGGGGGAGTAATCAGAAGGGGGAATGAAGCATGAGAGACTATGGACTCTGAGAAACAAACTGAGGGCTTCAGAGGGGAGGGGGATGGGGGAATGGGATAGGCTGGTGATGGGTAGTAAGGAGGGCACGTATTGCATGGTGCACTGGGTGTTATATGCAACTAATGAATCATCAAACTTTACATCAGAAACCAGGGAGGTACTGTATGGTGACTAACATAATATAATTTTTAAAACACTTAAAAAAAAA
>NW_024424453.1:50162406-50198445 GCF_017311325.1 Ursus maritimus | reverse complement strand
AAAAAAAAAGATATGTTTGGGGCATACTTTTTTCTGAAAAAAGAAATTGTTAAGATAGCAAAATATGGCATCCATCACTTCTCACTGAATCTTCACAGTGAAGTTTTAAAGAAAGTAAATTTTGCAAAACAGTCAAGGGCTTTATCACTTTTCTCCAGGGCTACTTCCAATTTTTGAATTTCTATTCATCCCCTTCTGGAGCCTCCATTATGCCATCATCATTGTTGATTTTCTCTTTTTCAGTTGTGACCAGATAACCTCTGCCAGACCCTCATTTCTTGGAGGCTTCAGTAATAATAATTACTGAATCAGTCCTCCACCAACACTTCCATTATCTTAGTGAAATCCTACATCTTCTGCGAGACTGGCAATTTCACTTTGTAATTGTTTGACATAGTAATCACAGTGGAAACATCTGACATTAATGTTGGGTGGGAGTAGATGTCAGTGTTAAGCCAGAGGGAGATGTGAAGGGGGACCGGCTTTATAAGGATTTGTTTGTTAGTGAGCATTTCATGTTGGGAGGACCTTTGCTTCCCAACGTGTAATTATGGGTACTCCAATAATAAACACTCTGATAATGCAGTTTCCTTTGCACTCAAAACCAGGAATTAGCACTGCAGTTTCTGGGTGAAAGGACTCCACTCGGAGAAATGTGGAGTCCACCGTGGGTAAAGGTGGTCAGTTGGAACCTAAGTGATGCTGGCCGAAAGGCTGACTAAAGTCCCTCCCAGGTCTGGCTTCCAGACCCATTATGTTTAAGCCCTTAGTCTGTGGTCAACACCTATAATTAAAATCCTGGGGTGGGGGGGACACAAATATCTGCTTTGTGAACACTGCCACCTACTGAAAGTAAGCTTCATTTCCAATTTTACTGTTGTAGACACTACAAAGGACTCTAGGCGGCAATGCATTGCTGTCTATGCCTTATATACATTAGCTTAGGTCTGGCAAGGCTTAAAACCCCTTCCTCCTAATGGGAGTCTGTTGAGGGATTCTGTGTTTGTGTCCGGTTTGGTCTGGACGGGGTTGGGTCTGGCTGTACAAGTCTTCAAGGCTTGCATAGTAATAGGGAAATTCTTGGAATATGGCTCATTCTTTCATATCTGACTTTGTACATGTTCTTTATATCACTGGCCCACTCAGCAAACTGTTCTCCTTCGAGATCAAGTTCAAATGTCTCCTCTGCAAAGACTTCCTCAACTCTTCCAAAGTTTTTCTCCCTTTCCTCTGTGTTTCAAACAAGTTTTACTCAGTTCTGTTACAACACTTTCCACATGCAACCTAAATAAATAACCCACCTCCTCCTCTAGACTCAAGTTTTTTAATATACCTGTCATGATTTAATTTTATTACCATACATTCCACTACCTAGCACATTGAAGACACTCACTTAACATTAATCAAAAGAATGAATAAATACTGTGATCATGCCAAACAGTCCAAGTTTACATCAGCTTCCTGAACTCAGTACTTTTAAATAAGGTAAAATTCACATAACATAAAATTCAAGATTTAAGCCATTTTAAGGTGTACAGTCAATGGTTTTTAGTATATTCACAATGTTGCAGACTAAGTATAGCCACCTAGTGGGGTATGCAATGGTAACATACTGTGATTTTGATTCGCATTTCTTTAATGACTAATAATGTTAAGCACCTTTTCATGTGTTTGTTGGCTATTTGTATGTTAGGGCTCAGGATATATCACCCCAAATTTTGTCATGTGGCATATTGACTATTTTGAATTAAACTTGAGAAACAGCCAGTGCAAGACAGACACTCTGGCCTGCCTTTGTCCCTCTGAAAGTAGGAGATAAATCTCGCATGTGATAAGTACCTTCCCTGTGTCAGGAGGGTAGGAAGTATCCTTATCACTAGAGACTGGGAATTTAGGGTCAAAAAGTATGTATAAACAAACCTTGTTTCTTCTTCAGCATTTTACTACCCTTAGTCCAAACCCCTTTACTAGTCAAGTCTTCAAAAATTTATGATTTGTCTAAAAGGTATAAAAATCTTCCTATTTTGGTCACTTCTTTGAGTCTCATATCTTTGTGGGGCTCCTGTACATACATATGTAATTAAATGTGTTTTCTCCTGTTAATCTTTTCATTATAGGGGGATCTGAGCCAAGAACCTAGAAGGGTATAGGGAAAACTATTTTTTCTTCCCCTACATGTATATTTCTTAGAAGAAATGTCTATTGGGTTATTTGTCTTTGTTGTTCAGATGTAAGAATTCTTCTATGTTCGGGATATGAGGTCCTTATCAGATCCTATTATTTGCAAATATTTTCCCCATTCTGTGAGTTGCCTTTTCACTTTCTTGATAGTATCCTTTGATGCACAAAAGTTTTAATTTTGATGAAGTCCAATTTAATTTTTCCTTTTGTTGCTTGAGGTTTTGGTGTCATATTTAAGAAACCATTACCTTACCCAAGGTCATGGAGGTTTATACTGATATTAGCTCCTAAGAGTTTTATAGTTTTAGTCCTTACATTTAGGTCTTCAATCCATTTTGAGTTAATTTTTGTATATGGTGTGAGGCAAGGAGTCCAACTTCATTCTTCGGCATGTGGCTATCCAGTTGTCCCAGCACCATTTGTTGAAAAGGTGCTTTCCTTCCCCCAATGAATGGTTTTTGCATCCTTGTTAAAAATCAATTGACCAGAGATATGTGAGTTTATCTGTAAACTTTCAATTCTATTCCATTCATCTACTTGGTATGCCAGTACCACGATGTTTTGATTACTGTAGTTTATAGCAAGTTTTGAAATCTCACCAATGATTCTTAACCAATAAGGTATAAAGAAGTCTGAATGAGATACAAAGACTACAAAATCATAAACCTGTAAGTTTATTTTGTCCATAATATGCCCCATGACCAGTGCTATAATAAAATCTCTTTACTCACGCATGTTTTATATGAATGGATTACATTTATGAAGTAAAAAGAGAGCTGAGTTTCACCATTTGGGATGATTTATATAAACAAAAGCACAGAGGCAAAAGAGATCATGAAAACTTAAAAGCAAATGAGAGGTCTTTTAGTCAGTGAATGGATGAAAAAAAACTATAGTACATTGACAGTGGAATATTATTTAGTGCTAAAAAGAAATGAGCTATCAAGACATGAAAAGAGACAGAGGAATCTTAAATGCATACTACTAAGCGAAAGAAGCCAATCTGAAAAGGCTAGATATGGAATGAGTCCAACAATATGATGTTCTGGAAAAGGCAAAACTACAAGGACAGTAAAAAGACCAGTGATAGCCAGAGGTAAAGTGTGAGGGACGGAATGAGTAGGTCCAGCACAGAGTACTTTAAGTACTCTGTGACTGGTTGAAACTATTTGATATGACAGTATAGTGGTGGATACATGACATTATATATTTGTCAAAACCCACAGAATGTATAATATCAAGAATGAACCCTAATGTTAACTATGGACTTTGGGTGATGATGATGTGTCAATATAGGTTCATTGACTGTAACAAATGTACCACTCTGGTTTGGTATGTTGATAGTGGGGGAGGGTATGCATGTGTGGCAGCAGAAAGTATTTAGGAAATCTTTGTACCTTCCACTTAATTTTGCTATGAACATAAAATTGATCTAAAAAATAAAGTATATTTAAAACTTTGAAAAGATTTGGGAGGTTCTAGGTGTACTAACAATGTCTGCAACAGGCACCATCTTGAAATTAGGAAGACTGAATGTTTACTTGCTGAGTGCTAAGATGCGCAGTGCTCTTCCTTCAGAGTGTCCCAGAACACTGGTAGCCAAACTTGTATATATTCTTTTAAGATTGTAATTTTTTATAATATATATACATTTGGTCTCTGTCCCATTCCTGGCACAGAGTTCCTAAAATATCTTAAAGGATAAAGAGTGATGGGAACATTTTTTGTTATAATATTTGGTCTTTGTTCTTGGTTCCTAAAATAGCTCAAGATAAAGGTTTTGTCATTCATAACAAACCCCTTTCAACCACACCTGAGTTTATGTTAATGATGTAATTTTTGTAAAGTCCCTAGATAGACTCAGGATGGGGGGCTGGTTGCCAAGAGCACCAACCATGTGATTAGAGAGTTGGCACTAATAGTCCTACCCCCTGACCTCCAGATAGAGGACAGGGACTAGATTAAGTTAACCACTAATGGCCAGTGATTCAATCAGTTGAATGTACATAATGAAGATTCCATAAAAACCCAAAAGGACAGGTTCAGAGACTTCTAGGGTGTCACCAACCTTGAGGTCCTGGGAAGGTACTGTACCTAGAGAGAGCATGGAAACTCCATACCTCTTCCCCCATACCTTGCCCTGTGCATCTCTTCTATCTGGTTGTATCCTTTTAATAAATGTGCGATAGCAGGTAAACTTTTCTTAAGTTCTGTGAAGTGCCCAGCAAATTAATCGAACATGAGGAAAGGATCATAGGAACCCTCAATTCATAGCTTGTTGGAAGCACAGGTAACAGCCTGGACTTGTGATTGCTGTCCAAAATAGGGCAAGTCATGAGGGACTGAACCCTCAACCTGTGAGACCTTATGCTATCTCCAGGTAGATACCATTGGAATTGAATTAAATTGTAGGACACCCAGTCAGGTCCACCAGAATGTTGGAGAATTGCTTGATGTGAGAAAAAATCCACACATTTTAGTGACCAAAATTGACAACAGTACAGGAAAAAGAGGAGTATTTTAGTCTGATCAAGCTTTCATAACAAAATACCAGTCTAGGTGGTTTATAAACAACATACATTTATTTCTTACAGTTGTGAATGCTGAAGATTAGAGTACCAGCATAGTTAGACTCTGGTGAGAGACCTCTTTCGGGTCACAGAATTTTCATTGTATTCTCACATGGCAGAAGGGACAGCAGAGCTCTACTAGGCCTCTTTTATAAGGACATTAATCTCATTTATGAGAGTTCTGCCCTTGTGACCTAATCACCTCCCAAAGACCCCACCTTCTAATACCATCACATTGGGAATTAAGAATTCAACATTTGAATGTGGGGGGACACAGACATTCCAACTATAGTAAGGAATATTTTTCTCTTACAACTTTCTAAGCAGGAGATTAAAAGGGCCTTCTCTGGGGAATCTAACCAACACAGGAAAAAAGACCTAATAATAGTGACATTAAAGTTTCCTTGACAAATGACCAGCCAGATGATCCTACAGTGAAGCCACCTTTGATATGTCCAATCAGGGGATTCCTGCTCTACCACTACATAACCAACCAAGAATGCCAGGCATCTAGGGAGAACTTTTAATATGAAAGATGGAGACTAGCAAACTTACAGATAAAAGCAAACTAGAGGAAACAGGGATTCTCAAAGGAGAAGAAAACAGAAAAAAAAATGCCATAAATATCTTCAGAATATTAGGAAAAGATGTTGCAGGCATGGAACAAGATAAAGACACTATTTAATTTTTTTCCAAGTTTTTTCTTAATTCCAGTTAGTTAACATACAGTGTAATATTAGTTTCAGGTGTATGGTATGGTGATACAACACTTCCATACATCACCCAGTGCTCATCATGACAAGTGCACTCCTTAATCCTCATCACCTATTTGAACCATTCCCCATACACCTCACCTCTGGTAACCATCAATTTGTTCTCTATAGTTAAGAGTCTGTTCCTTGGGAGAGCACCTGGGTGGCTCAGTCAGTTAAATGTCTGACTTTGGCTCAGGTCATGATCCCAGGGTCTTGGGATTGAGCCCCATGTCGGGCTCCCAGCTCAGTAGGGAGTCTGCCTGCCTCTCTCCCTCTGTCCCTTCCCCCCACTCATATGTGTGCATGCTCTCTCTCTCAAATAAATAAATAAAATCTTTTTTTTAAAGAATCTGTTCCTTGATTTTCCTCTCTCTTCCCCCCTACATTCATTTGTTTTGTTTCTTAAATTCCACATATGGGTGAAATCATATGGTATTTGTCTTTCTCTGACCGACTTATTTCATTTAGCATAATACTCTCTAGCTCCATCCACATTGTTGCAAATGGCAAGATTTCATTCTTTTTGATGGCTAAGTAATATTCCTCTGTGTGTGTGTGTGTGTGTGTGTGTGTACCACATTTTCTTTACTCATCTGTCAATGGACTTTTGGACTCTTTCCATAATTTGGTTATTGTAGATAATGCTGTTATAAATACTGGGGTGCATGAATACCTTTGAATTAGTATTTTTGTATAAAGACACTATTTTTTTTAAAGATTTTATTTATTTATTTATTTATTTATTTATTTATTTATTTGACAGAGAGAGAGAGATCGCGTGAGAGAGAGCACAAGCGGTGGGAGCAGAGGGAGAGGGAGAAGCTGGCTCTCCACTGAGCAGGGAGCCCGATGTGGGGCTCACTCCCAGGATCCCAGGATCATGAACTGAGTTGAAGGCAGACGCTTAATGACTGAGCCACCCCTGAAGACACTATTTTAAAAAGGAACATTCAGAGGACTATAATGCTATTACAAGAAATTATGAAAAATTCAATAGAAGGGGCACCTGGGTGGCTCAGTTGGTTAGGCATCTGCCTTCAGCTCAGGTCATGATCCCAGCGTCCTGGGATAGAGCCTCACTTGGGGCTCCCTGCTCAGCAGAAAGCCTGCTTCTCCTTCTACCTCTGCTGCTCCCCCTGCTTGTGCTCTCTCTCTCTGTCAAATAAATAGATAAAATCTTAAAATAAACAAACAAATATAAAAATTCAATAGAAGAATTGGAAAATAAAATTGAGAAAATCTCACAGAAGTAAAGCAAAAATAAATCAGACATAGAAAAAAAGGGGGACCAGGAATTAGAAGACAAGCCCAGAAGGCCTAACATCTGAATAATAGTTCCAGAAAGAGAAAAGAGAAATGATTTATGTGAGAATATCATCAAAGCAGAAATTCAAGGAAATTTCACAGGATGGAAAGTAAAAGGAAAACTGTTTTCCCCTGCTTAAAACACTTCTGACACCAAATGTGTAGGTTTTTTTCCCCACCAAGCAATTCTGACACTAACTACTTAGAGTTAGTATAGACTCCCTGAGCTAAGGACTCAAATCCCACAAGACTTCCCCCCACTTCAGCCATCAATCACAAGTTATAGGTCTTCAGGTTACCCACCCTCCTGTCTGATTTGGTTACAAATTGGAGGTTCCTATAACTCTCTCCTCAGGTTCAATAGTTTGGTATAATGGCTCACAGAACTCAGGGAAACACTTTACTCAATATCGGCAATGGATTATAAAGCATACAAATAAACAACCAGATGAGGAGGCACATAGGGCAAAGTCTGGAAGGGTCCCAAGCACAGGAGCTTCTGTTCCCATGGAGTTTGGGGGGCACCATCCTCTCAGCCTCACCAACCAACGACCTCTCCAAACCCCTTCATTTAGGGTTTTTTATAGAGGTTCCATTATGTAGAAATGATTAATTAAATAATTGGCCAATGGCGATTAACTCAATTCCTAGTCCTTCCTTCCCGGCCCCCAACTCCTGACACCCCAGAAGTCAGGGGGTGAAGCTAAAAGTTCCAACCCTGTAATCACATGGTTGCTTCCTCTGGCAACCAGCCCCCAACCTTCAAGAGTCACTTTGTTAACAAACTCAGGTATGGTTGAAAGGGGGTTGTTATAAATAACAAAAGATTCTCCTCTCACTTCTACCACTCAGGAAATTCCAAGGGTTTTAGAAGCTCTATGCCAGTAATCAGGGATGAAGACAAAATATATATTTCTTATTACGTCACAATATCACACAAAGAGATGCATTTCCAGACTGAAAGGACCCAGAAAATGCCAACACAGTGGGCTCACACCAAGATATATCACTGTGAAATTTCAGAACACTGGGAACAAAGAGAAAATACTAAAAGTTCCCTGAGCATAAAATACCAGGATCAGGAATCACAGTGGCTTTTGATTTATTAATAGCAACACAGGAAGCTAAAAGACTACAGAGAGTAATACATTCAAAATAATGATGGAAAGATAATTTCTAAATTATTATAAATTCAGCCAATTCTCAACGGAATATGAAGGTAGAATATTTTTGGATATAAGAAAGCTACTGTGGGATATATTCCACCAAAACAAGAAAGAAGCAGCCTTGGGATATATGAAACAAAGGCCCAGTTTCCTTTGGAGAGGAGTGAAGGTAGATCCCAGGATAATAGCTGAGCACCTATGTAGAGGAAAACCAGGTCATATTGGAGTGGTCAGAAGGATCTACAAACAGCTTCATTTTAAAAGATTAAATTATGAGGACACTTGTTGCACCTGAATACATTTAGGCCAGTAATTCTCAAAGTGAGGTCCAGTGACCCTAGGGGTTCCTCAAGACCCTGTCAGGGAATTTGCAAGGTCAAACTGATGAGGTACAGGTGACTATACATGAGGTTCAGTGGGGTGGAGTCTGGAGCCCATGACCAAGAAAGAATTCTTGAGGCATCTTTGGTGCAAAATGGGTGTTTATTAAAGCACGGGGACAGGACCCGTGGGCAGAAAGAGCTGCTGCCCCGGGGTTGTGAGGAATGGCCCATTATATACCCTCAAGTTGGGAGGGGGTTAGCGATAGCGTAAATCTCTAAGGAATTTTGGAGGCAAGATTTTCAGGACCTTGAGGGGGCTAGCTGTTGTTGGGCAAAGGTCATTTATTACCGTCTAATAAAACCTTAGTCATGAGACCCTTCAGATGTATATCGGTGGGCCATATGCTTGGGGGATGATTGTCAACACGTATCTTGGGGGGTTGGACATAAAGGAAGTTTCCAAAACAATTTTTATACGTTAAAGTAGACTTACAGGATCTTAGTGGAGGAGAGGGGATCAGGCCAGGACTGCCTTTTGCCCTTAGCAAAGTATTAACATTGAGGCAGCTGAGTTCCTAGAGGAATGTCGCCATGCCTGTTTCAAGGACTTGTCAATGGGCTGTAGGTAGTAAGGACTGTTTCTTTGTCCTTTAGGGTAGCCAGGAATGCCTGAGGAATGTTGCATACATCCCATNNNNGGGGGGGTTTGCAGGGTGTCAGCTTCTGCTTTGTCTTCAGCTTGCCTTCCATTCCCTCATCAAAACTATTTTCACATGAGTATACAGTAGAGTTTTCCAGAGGCTACTTAACATACAACATACATACAACAGATTGAATGCAGAAGTAGAAATATGAAGCCAGATATCTACTAATAAACCCAACATTAGAGAGACTAGAAAATATGTAAAATAATACCACCCTTTTTATTAAATTTATTTTGTTTTGGAAAATATAGTTCTGTTTCATAAGAAAATGTCTCTTACGTTTACATGAAATAAATTTATTAATGCTTTTGAATGTGTATATAAATATTTTTTCCAGTTTTGATTTCTAATATGGTACATGTTAGTGGACATGATCTACATAAACAAAAACTTTTTGGGATCATCCATAAAATTATGAGTGAAAGGGGGTCTAAGACCAAAAAGTTTGAGAACTGCTGATTTACACAGCTAATAGGATGTTTGAATTACATTAGTGTTAAATAGACCTAACCAAACAAATAGCCATAAACTCCAGAGAAGAGAGAAAATCAAACAGAAAAGGAAGGTATCCATAGTATAATGCATGGCTCAGCTGAGAAAAGCATTTACATGTAAACTGATACTGTCTAATTGAAAGTATGACATAACTATGTTAGGGACTGGGGGCAGGACCAGGGGGCTAAAAGGAAGTTCACAAAAGAGAGCTAACTCTGCATCTCCCACAGTAGAAAGTTGGCAGATAATAACATAGTAAATTGGGGATTTTAAATTTTGGTTTGAGAGGTGGGAGATGATATGTTGATTTTCAACGGGAGAATGGGACATAAGAGAATCGCAAGAGTGGGAATGCTGAGGCAAGGTAGGTGTGATCCGAAGACAAACAAACCAGTGTTTGAGAACCACTAATATTTATAGGAAGTAGTGAAGGTAGAGTCAAGAGAATGGTTTGTGGTTCTGCTGTGCCACTTACTCACCTAACCATGTCACTTGGTCTCAATTTCCTGCTAAGTTAGAGGGCTATACTTGACAGTCACTAAGATTACAATTAAGTCTAAAAATTACTGTATGTTCCACAATATTCTTTTTTTTTTTAAGATTTTATTTATTTATTTGACAGAGAGACAGCCAGCGAGAGAGGGAACCCAAGCAGTGGGAGTGGAAGAGGAAGAAGCAGGTTCCCAGCAGGGGAGCCTGATGCAGGGCTCCATCCCAGAACTCTGGGATCATGCCCTGAGCCGAAGGCAGACGCGAAACAATTGCGCCACCCAGGCGCCCCTGCACAATAATATTCTGAACAGCAAAGGCAGGTCAGTCAGATTGATCTAGACAAGGAAAGTCTTTTTTCTTTAACATAGAAATAAGAGGGGGCGCCTGGGTGGCACAGCGGTTAAGCGTCTGCCTTCGGCTCAGGGCGTGATCCCGGTGTTCTGGGATCGAGCCCCACATCAGGCTCGTCTGCTGGGAGCCTGCTTCTTCCTCTCCCACTCCCCCTGCTTGTGTTCCCTCTCTCACTGGCTGTCTCTCTCTGTCAAATAAATAAATAAAATCTTTAAAAAAAAAAACATAGAAATAAGAAACATTTTGGAGAAGAAAATAATATTTGATTTGGGCTTCGAGATTTCCAAATTAAATAATCCGTAATTCTATTCATTCAATAAAATTAGCATTCTGGATACAGTTCCATTACATGCAAATGCCATGGTGTTTTTTTCTAAGCTCCTTGTCAACAGCTTCTCTGCTTCGTAAATTCTATTTAAGATGCTGTTTTCTCTTCCTGATCTCTATGTGGCTAGAAAAAAGGAATTATGCTTAAGTAATAAGTGATGATACTCATCTCTTACTTTTTCTTATGTTCATTTCTATGGTTTCTACAGCAATTATGTTTCTTTACGGAGGATAGCTAAAAATGTATCTGCAGCAAGAGCTTGTAAGTGCAAGGTAAATGCTTGATTAGCTGCAATTAGGGGCTCATGAAAATAAATACCAGGTGACAGTTTGCACTATTCATCAAAGTATTAACAGAGGTGAGAGGGAGCACACTTTTTTTCTTTTTTAAAAATAACCAAATGAAGAAAAGTCATCCAAAATGCTCACTTAAAGAAAACCCCCTTTAATAGATTGTATCATTAATAGTGTCTTCCAGGGGACACCTGAGTGGCTCAGTTGGTCAAGTGTCTGACTCTTGATTTCAGCCCAGGTCATGATATCAGGGTTGTGAGATCGAGACTGTGCTGGGCTCCACACTCAGCACAGAATCTGCTTGGGATTGTCTCTCTCCTTCTCCCTCTGCCCCTTCCCCTGCTCACACGCACGCGAGTGCACACATTCTCTTTCTCTCTAAATAAGTATATAAAAAATAAAATCTTTTTTTAAAAAAACAGTGTTTTCCAATCCTTTTTCTTGGCAGATCTAGTAAACAGAGTGGTCCAGAGACAGATTTCAAAGGCACATTTTAAAAGTGCACATACACTGTCACATATAGAAAAATTTGTACGTGCCATAGCTGGTCTATGAAGGAGACATGGCCGCTGCCATAGATGATGACCAGAACAGAGAGGAAGAGGAAGAAATTCCCTGGCTTCCTCCTTTCTTTTCCTTTCTGGTCCCCAGTAGTGCCAACCCCAGCCAGAAGCCAGTGGACATGAGGGTCTAGAAAGTGCAGCGGGCAGCAGGCAAACCCTACCCATCAATCAGAGAAGGGTCAGGGTGAGACATAAACAAGAACCACATCAGCACAGTCCACCCCTTTTGCTACGCAGCATTCTTTCCCATCTTTCTACCCAAACTTAACTCTCTAAAACAACTTCATGCTTCTGCCTAACAAAACTGCAGTGTAAGTGCCTGGCATTAAGCTCTTGATTGCTGAGGTATCCATTTAGAAAGACATCCATCTTGAATAAACATTTTGCCAGTTGTGTGGCACAGCTACTAGCAAAACAACCAGATAGGGAATTGAGCCACCACTATCCACGAAGTTTTCTCTTTCAGAAAGCCCTGGATAACCTGGAAAATTGACCACTCTGATGACCCCACTTCTCCCTTCCCATGCCCTAATTTCTACTCTTAAGCTTTAAATTAGCCAATGAGGAGTGAACCCATGAAACCGCAGATACCCCACACTTGGACCCTAATAAAGGCAGAGCCCTAGGGCCTTCCTCTCTCCCTTTACCCTCTCTCTCCCTTTACCCTCAACCTCATTATATGGCCCTCCAGCATGCTGGAGGACTTGTGGGTAATAAATCCTGTTCCTCAAATTTCTCTGATAGTTTCTTGCTAAAATGTATCCTGAAATCATAATAAAAATCACAAGGGCTAATCCAGCCACAATACTGGCTCAGGTGGGGACATGTCTGTAGGGGATTGCTAAGAGTAATACAGGTCGGGACAAGCGCCTCAGGGTTCCTGGCCAATAGCATCACTATGAATAGGCTGAGACCAACAAAATGTCAGGCAGAAGATGTACCCTACAAATGAAGATGCCCTCACCCTCTCCCCAACAAGGGGAAACACAGTTCCATCTACCATGTTGTCCATATCAAGTTGGGTCTGAGTGTGACTCCTCATAACCTGTTGCCATTTAATGAAATTATAAAGTTAAGCACTGCCAAAACTCTTTATGCAAAATGACAGGAAAAGGAAGGGGGTGTTGAAATCATTCATTAAAATATACATAACATAGCAGCTTTAGTTCTCAACTTCATAACTCATCACAAGGCCATAGTTGATATTTATCATATCCTTCTCCCTCTACTTATTCCATGTTACTTTTGACATCATTCAGAACCTTGGTTGCTTGGAATTCTTTACGTAGTGAGGGGACACCAAACTTCATTCTTAACGGGCTTTAGTCCTTTATCATCCTGCCTTTTTGGGTTACTATTATCCCTTTCCCCCACACTGACCTTTCCTATTGAACATGAAAGTATTAAGAAGCATCCCAATGAGGGGAGCCTGGGTGGCTAAGTTGGTTAAGTGTCCAACTCTTAACTCAGCTCAGGTCTTGATCTCACGGTTGTGAGTTCAAAACCTGTGTTGGGCTCCATACTGAGTGTGGAGCCTATTTAAAAAAAGAAGAAGAAGCAGGAGGAGGAGGAGGAGGAGAGGAAGGAAGAGGAAGAGGAGGAAGAAGAAGGAAGAGGAGGAGAAGAGGTAACAAATCCCAATTCCAGGCATAGTCTTATCTTCCTCCACTGTGTAAAAATGCCTCCATACCAATGGAAATTTTGTTGTGTATTCTAGTGGAAACATTCCACTCTTGGAAATTAAAACTTCTAGATGAGAAGAGCTAAGGTTACAGAAATGAGAAGCCAAACTCTTATAAGTGTGTTACTAGTTGTGAGAAGCTCCTCCCAACCAGTGTGCTCTTGCCATGAAAGAAAATGCAACATGTATTAACCGTTGGTTCAAATCATGACCCATAAAACAACACTCCAATTTGGTAAGGTGCTGTCTCCCAGCTGACACCAAAACTGGGTCTTCAGTAGACCTTTTCAACATTTTGTAAAACTAGCAGCTTCTGAATTTTGGGACACATGATAAGACTAGTTGAATCTCTTGCTGCATATACTTATGGTAAAATGAGTTCCTTGGTTGGAAGCAATGTTGTATGGAATACCTTGATGGTGAATAGGAATGCCATAAGTCCATGGACAAGGGTGCTGGCAGAAGCTAATGGACAGAGAGAAATAATTCATATTCAGAAAACAATCAGTGAGGACAAATTGCTTCCTATTTAATGATGGAAAGGCTCCAAGGTAACTGACCTACCACCAGGTGGGCCTGGCTGGTCCCACAAGGGAATGATGCCATATGAGGGGCCCAGCTCTGCTGCTGGCATATTGTGTGCTCAACAGTACAATAGCCAGATCAACCTTCAGTGTGGAAAAGGTCCATGTTGTTAAGCTGAGGTATGGCCTGCATTCCTAATGTCATGGCCACTTTATTCATGAACCCCTAAGTGAGCAACAGAATGGTTGAAAAAAGAGAACTCATTTATATCTACAGGGTGGTTATCTTATCCAATTCATTGTTGTGAGGCTCCCCTGACATGGTTGCCTTTTGGTTGGTATTTACATTGGGTACAAATATCTTTGTACTCTTTGTCTCTCCTAAATCAGGTTCCCCAGAATAGAGTTAGACAGAGGTTCATATATGTGTGATTTATTTTTCAAGCACTCTCAGGAGAATCTGATAAGGGAATGAGAGAAGCAGAGTAGGGAAGGGAAAAGAAATAAGCAAGAACGCGGTTTCAGGTGAAGTCCAGCTACGTTCTGATCCCACAGGGCACTCTGGAGGGTAAACTGTACCACAAAATGTGTCCCACCTTGAGCCAAGGGGTTTTGCATCTCCACCTCAGTCAGTCATTGACTATGGGCTGCCAGGACAGAGAAGCAGCATAATTCCCAGGCACCGCTGGGTAAGATAACCTTGGCTGTTCAAGGACAATCCTCCTGAGAAAGCTGCAAGTATGAGGCATTGCCTGACCATCCACTCAGGTCAGAGATATGCATACAAATTAAGCATTAAAAGGATCCCATTTCAGGGCTCCCAGCTGGCTCAGTTGGTAGAGCATGTGACTCTTGATCTCAAGGTTGTGAGTTTGAACCCCACATTGGGCATGGAGCCTACTTTAAAAAAGGGGGGGATCCCATTTCTAGTGATCTTTGTTCCCTTATATAGATCCAGATTTCTATCTGGCATCATTTTCCTCCTGCCTAAAGGACATCCTTTAATATTTCCTGTTGTGTGTGATGTCATAGTGATTAATTCTTTCAGCCTTTGTGAAGTCGTCTAACATCTTTCACCTTATTTCACCTTCATTCTTGAAAGATATTTTTATTGGGCATAGAATTCTAGTTTGACAGGGTTTTTTTTTCTTTTAGTGTTTAAAGATATTGCTCTATATTGCTCTATTATCTTCTTATTTGCATTGTGTCCAAAAAGAAATCTGAAGTCATCCTTACTCTTGTTCCTCCATATATAGCATGTGTTTTTTCTCTGGTTATTTTTAAGACTCTCTCTTTATCACTGGTTTTAAGCAGTTTGATTATGATGGGCCTCTATGTTGTTTTCTTCATGCTTCTTATGCTCGAGTATTTGTGAAGTTTCATATATATATATATGTATATATCCATATATATATATATGCACACATATATATTATAGTTTCTATCACATTTGGGAAATTTGATTTTTTTCCTTTTTTAAGAAATTTCATTTATTTATTTGACAGAGAGAGAGAGAACACAAGCAGGGAGAGTGGCAGAGGGAGAGGGAGAGGCAGACCCCCCACTGAGCAAGTAGCCCGATGTGGGGCTCCATCCCAGGACCCTGAGATCATGACCTGAGCCAAAGGCAGATGCACCTAACTGACTGAGCCACCCATGCACCCCAAGTTTGGGAAATTTTCAATCATTATTTATTTAAATATTTTTTTCTGTCTTTCCCACTCTCTCTGGATACTCCAACTATACTTGTATTAGGTTGCTTGATGTTGTCTTACAGTTCACTTATTAATTTTCATCTCTGAAAGCTCTATTTGAGTGTTTTTTTAAACATCTTCCATGTCTCTACTTAACTCTTTGAATATATGTATATGGTTATAACTTTTTTTTGTTAAAAGTAGGCTCCATGCCCAGTGTGGAGCCCACCATGGGACTTAAACTCACCACCCTGAGATCAAGACCTGAGCTGAGGTCAAGAGTCAGATGCTTAACCTACTGAGCCACCCAGGCTCCCCTATGGTTATAACTTTTAATATCCTTGTCTGCTAATTCTTCTATCTGTGTCCATTCTGTGTGGTTTCTTTCAACTGAATAAATTATCTCCTCATTATGGGTCGTATTTCCTACTTCTTTGCATTGCCTGGCAGTTATTTATCAGATAGCAGATGCAAAATTTACTTGTCAGGAATGGACATTTGTCTTTGAATAAATATTCCTGAGCTTTGCTCTGGGACACTATTAAGTTACTTGAAAAGTGCATTGATCCTTTTGGGTCTTCCTCTGATGATTTGTTAGGTGGCACTTCCACAGTGCTCATTCTAGGACTAATTATTTCCCATTACAGAGGTAAAACTCTTCTGTGTACCTTACCCAGTACCCTGTGAATCTTGAGGTTTCCCAGTCTGGCTGGTGGGAACAGGAACTCTTCCTGGCTCTGTGTGAGCACTGTGCATGGCATTGCCATCTCTCATACTTTTGGTGCTGCTTTCCCTGTCCTCAGGTTGTTTCCTTTTTTTCTTTTTTAAATATTTTATTTACTTATTTGAGAGAGAGAGAGAGAAAGAGAATGAGCAGGGGGGAGAGGCAGAGGGAGAGGGAGAAGCAGGCTCCCCACTGAGCAGGCAGCAGGACATGGGGCTCAATCCCGGGACCCTCAGATCATGACCCAAGCAGAAGGCAGTCGCCTGACTGAGCCATCCAGGCACCCATCTCAGGTTGTTTCCTTACATGCATTTGCTGACCCGTATTCTGCTGAATACTTGAGAGTACTCTACAGGTCTCTGGGTTTCTGTGTGCAGTTCTCTCCTCTTTGGTAGCCCATCCTGAGAACTCCAGCTTTCTTATTCTCCTCCAAACTCTCAGTTCCTCCTCAACTCATGGAGTCTGCTGGGGTCTGCCTGGGTTCCCCTTCCTGCACCAAGGCCTGGAAACTCTCTAAGGTGGGGCTCACCTCGTTCCTTGTCAGAGATCACTAGTCCTTTGTTGCCTATATTGAATTGAATGTCTTGAAAATCCCTGTTTTACATGTTTTGTCTGCTTTTTGGTTGCCCAGTGGGGAGGGTACATCCAATTCCTGTTATTCCGTCTTGAGCTAAATCAGAAGTCCTCTCCCTTGTTATTTTTATTAGTTACTTACATTATCCAACATTGATTTCTTTTCCTAACCTTCTGAGCAGAATGTTTAATTCATAGGTCACTCTTACTTATAATGATATTCTTTTTCATCACAGCTTTAACCAGAACTCATATATTTGGCCAAACAGTGTTTTTCTTATTGGTGCTTTCATTTTCTCTATACAGAAATTTTTTAAATCCCCAAATGATGGGAGTATTTACTGTTGGATCATTATACCTTTTTTTTTTAACATTAACTAGCATTCCTAATATTATTCTAACATAATTAACATTTCTAATAATTTCTTTTTTTTTTTTTTTTAAAGATTTTATTTATTTATTTGACAGAGAGAGACAGCCAGCGAGAGAGGGAACACAGCAGGGGGAGTGGGAGAGGAAGAAGCAGGCTCATAGCAGAGGAGCCTGATGTGGGACTCGATCCCAGTACGCCAGGATCACGCCCTGAGCCGAAGGCAGACGCTTTAACGACTGCGCTACCCAGGCGCCCCCATTTCTAATAATTTCTAACATTAACTAACTTGTAGTTTTCCCACATTATGATTAAAGGCTGTGGGGAAGCGTACTCCATAGTGGTTAGCAGCTGCATTCTTGAGTCAGAAAGCTGAGATTTAAAGCCCTGCTCTGTCTTTCCTGGCTATATTACCTTGGGCAGAGTATTTAACCTAAGGCTCAATTTCTTCATTTGTAAAATTGAGATAATAATCATACCTATCTCAAGTGGTTGCTCTGAGAGTTAAATTAAGATAATATATGTAAATCCTTTAGCACATAGTAAGTATTCAACAAATTTTAGTTAAAATTTCTATTTGGGGAAACTTATAGGGAATTTTTGCAGTCAACTTTTGCTGTTCAATTGGCACTTGCAAAAAGTGAAAAAGTGTATTATCTGTAGGTATAAAGTTTAATACAGTAGCACATTCTCTTGATCCCAGCTCCATACCCCCTTAGCTCTCTCTGAGTTTGCCTGCAGCTGCAAGGAACAATGTGCTGACAGTCCCCTCAAAAACCCAAACATCTCTTCTTCCCTGCTTGAAGGTGGCCAGCAATGTTTGGGACTTAAAACTCTCAGAGACAATTCTCAACCAGTGAAGGACAGGAGAAAGCAGATAAATATCCCAGCTTTGCTGTCCCTGGAGAGGTTATATCTAAGATACATTCTACATGTTCCTCAAAGAATCCCCCAGAGGAACTGAGCTTCAGTTACCCACAGGTGAAACCTGCTCATTATGCATCCTAGATGGGGCTTTCCTCCTTCCTGGCTCACTGCCCCTGCTCTTTTTCTTGTGCTCCCTGAGATTACCTCCTAAATAAACTATCTGCACAAGACTTCACCTCAGAATCTGTTTTCTGGAGGAACACAGACTAACACAGATATATACGTATTAGATTATCCTAGTAATTGTACAGTTTACATCCACTAAGCAGTCGTTCTCAAATCTCATTTGATATTACAATCAACTGGAGAGAAATACATCAAAATTTCTAGGGAGTGTTGAATAAAAAACAAATCCAGATTTAGTAAGGAGAGATAATTGGAAGGGAGTAATGCAAAGGGGTTGGGAGGGACTGCTCCTGCAAGGAGAAGCTCTGACCATAAGATCTTGAAGGTTAGACAAGAAGAGTTTTTCTTTTATAGAGAAGAGTAAACAAGACTAGAAGGGACTAGGTGTGGGGAAGTGGGGTGAAAGGGTGACCTAATGGAAGAGTAGATCAGAGAATGTTTTCCCCTACGGATGTTGCAGGAATTCTCTGCCTTTAGTGCCAACGGTTCTTGGTCATGTCGCTTCAAAGAATGAAGAGGTAGACCAAAAGAGTGGTGGGTAGCAAAGCAAAGTTTATTGAGTGATAGTGTAAAGCTACTGGAGAGGGCGGGAACCTGAGAGGGTTGCCCTCAGAGTTTCTAAGTTTAGGGATTTTTATGACCTCTTTTGTGGAACTATCTTAAGCAACCAGGGTGTGCTGAGTCGTGCCAATCAGGGCTTTGGTCAAGTTATCTACCTATTAGGTTAATGTCAACATGCTGATGGTCTTTTTTGTTGACATCTGGGGCTTACGTCTTAACTGCCCCTTGTCCCCGATAGTGACAAACGCTTTGTGGGTGATTGCCTTATTTTAGGATGTTTTGCGGAAGTCATTTCTGCAAAGGCTGCAAAGCAGAATGCTAGTGCGCTCCTCTCCAAACTGTAAAACAGGATATTAGCTGTTCTATTTTAGCTGTCCTGACTCCATATTTTCTTGTTGGGGACCCAGGCCCTGACTACCTAACTGTCCTACTAACTCCTAATAAGGAGAGGTTGTTAAGGAGGAGTTATGTGCTGGTTCAGGCAGGGGGTGGGCCAAAGCTCAGGGACTTAGGAGAAAGAGAGAATCTTAACTAAAGTTTGGTTAACAAGCATTTTGTTTTGATTGGTCAGTGGGAACAAGCAGATCAGCTAATCATTTATGAAGTCACTGGTGGGAACTTAGAGGGTCTGTGCCTAGTCTTGTCATAGGTAAACAAGGGGGCATAATTGAGTCTTACCTAAGTCATATGGGAAAGGATAGTTCTTTGCAGGAATTCTTTTCCACAACACAAAAGAGGTTCTGTGTGTGTGTGTGTGTGTGTGTGTGTGTGTGTGTGTGTGTGTATGCGTTATTCCTAAACTGTCACTGTTTTCCAGGAGCATAGGGCTCAGGTAAAATTCAACACTGTCAGGATGGAGCCTGGACAACAATAGTTTCTAGAAGCGCCCCCCTCCCCCGCCCCGATAATGTACAGATTACAATAAAAGACTTGAGAGACACATCAACTAATTAAAACATGTAGACCTTATTCAGGTCCTAATTCAAGCAAAACTGGTTTTTTTTTAAAGACATTTATAAAACAATGAGAGATTTTTTAACCCTGAGTCTTTGATTAAGTTTAAGAATTGCTGTTTATTTTTCAGGTGTGATAATGATATTGTGCTTATGAATTTTTAATTTAAAAAAGTGATAATGGTATTGTGGTTATGTTTTTAAAAGAGTCCTTATATTTTAGAGCTACTCACTGGACAAAATGTTCATATACTGAAGGATTTCTGGAATTGCTTCAATATAGTACGGAAAGGGGGAAAGTGGGCAGAGAATTAGCTCGCCGTGACTTGGTAAAATTGTGAACGGTAGGTGGCAGGTCCCCTGGGTTCATTACAACAGTCTGTTTACTTTTGCATAGGTTTGAAATAAAAAAGCTTTTCTAAAGAAACCCCTAGTTGTTCTTAATATGCTATCCATGTTGAAACTGCTTTTCATAGCTTTAATTATTTTTTGTCTGTTCAACGATCAAAATCTGAAAGAGGTTTGTTAAGGGTTTCCCTCCCCTATTACATTTCTATCCATTTCTCCTTGTATTTCCTGTGATGTTTGGTTTATAGATGTCACTGCTTTATTATTTGTCACACGGAGGTTTATGAAAGATTGCCTTGGAAAAATAATACACCCTTATGGCAAAAGTAAGGAAAAAAATCAAGCAATATATAAGGGAGTACCGTGAAAAATAGATTTTTTCACATCAAATTCCCAACTTTCAATCCCTCTCCTGAGTGTCAGCCACAATTACCGATTTCTTCTGTCTCCGTTGAGGAACAATCAATGTGTGTGTGTTTGTGTGTGTGTGTGTACATTTGCATATACCTGAATGTCCTTTATTTAATATAATTGGGACCCCAGTGTTTTACACTGTTAGACTCCCTACATTTATCACTTAAATCACTTAAATCTTGTACAGAAAATAGCGCAGTGGAAACTGTGCCCCTCAGCACACCCTGCTGTTTCTGATTCCGTTTCTGAAAGCTATTTCACAGCTCTGTAAACTACAGATAACAATGCAAAGTAATTCCTGTCTATCGACATGCAAATCAATTCTGGCAGGCGCAGGGACAAGCTCCCCCACCCGTGGAAAAACCAGTTTTGCCCTCATTTATTTCAACATTCCTTTACTCCACAGGAATTCTTTGACTTTTCCTTTGAGTCAGTAATGGCATCTGCCTAGTTCGTTCCTTATGACCAAGTAAAATCTGCAGCTCATGTTCATTTTATATCTGCATGAGAGTCATGATTTTACTTTGTTTTTTTTTTTTTGAGAATTATCCTTTAACAGTGTTTAGCCCATTGATTGAACATACAACTCATGGGATGTGAAGAAAACCCAACTTTATTTTTATCTCTCAGTGCCCTATGTGAGTAACCGTCTGGATGTATCGGTAACTCATTTACTCTGTTCCAGTCATTTACTTCAACAAGCCTTTGATAAATATGCTTTTACTTGTGTTTTTAAGTCAAATGTAATTACACTTGTAGGATGACTATCTAGAAGAAGGACTAAATCACTCTCCAAAGAAATTATACCAATTTATCCTCCCACTAAGAGTGTATAAAATGATGGTTCACATTCTCTGAACACAGCACATTATCAAAACTTTAGATCCTTCCATTCTGGTACGTGAAAAATGGAATCTTATTTAAATATGCATTTCTTTCATTAGGAATTAGATTGGCATATTTTCATACAATGTAAGCCATCAATTTTCTTTCTCTGTAAGCTGCCTATTTATGTCCTTTGCCCATTTTTTCTATTGTTTTGATTTTTCATATTAACTTGTAAACTCTCTTTGGTTATTAAGGAAATTGGCCCTTTGTCATGGGTGTTGCAAACATCTTTTCCCACAGTGGGGCTGGGGAACCGTGAAGAGACGGGGCCAGGCAAGCACAGTACAACTCGGTGGGTTCAGAATGTACCTGCATCTAGAAAGGCTGCGTCTCTCACATCTCCTGCCCTCCAGATGTGACTGAGTCCTCACCTTCTCATTCACAGCCCCTCAGCAATGAAGATCTAATTGAAGTGCAAGAAAAAGGGTGCACTGAAAAGTCACCATGGAAACTGCCCCTCCCACAGCATTTACCATTCAAAGGCTTCTATAGGCATTCACGTACAACAAATTAACAAAGAAAGATTTCCAGACTCAACCCTAATTTTGAATGCGGTTTGAAGGTGTTTAGAGGCAGGAAGAATGCCTGTGGTTTCCATTGGGAGATTACTAGGAAAAGAATTGTCTTCAGTTCCAGCTTCTGTGGAGGATAATTTAAGACGTTAGACTGTATTTTGTTTTTGCTGCAATTTTCCATCCTCCCCTACCTTCTGCTGATGGTTGCCAGTCCATAGTGCTTAGTGGGCCTTAAGCCTAAAGACTACCTCTGGTCTTGCCTTTAGTGAAAGTCTGGATTCACTGAAGAGGTTAAACTAGGTGGGAAAGGGTGTGCAGAGGAAAAATCCATTCTCTTTGGAGGGCAGAGAAGTCAATGAAATCAGGAAGAGAGGTTCTGCCAGGGGTGATGACCTATGGCCACTGCTGAAAGCATCCAGGATGGTGACTGCAGGGGAGCAAAATTTGCCACCCCAAAATGTGTCTCTTTGGCATGTGGATTATTTAGGATGATCACTTTTTAAGAAACAAAAGGGTCAGGAAGAAGCTTTGACCTTTCCCCTGACTGCCTAGAAGAATTTAGACAGAGGACCTGCTCCAGGAAGGGAACAATCACCATAGATAACTGCAGTATAATACGAATTAGGGGTGGTAGACAGGCCGCAAGGTAGCAAAGTCTGTGTAAATTCCTCTCTATGTCCCTTGTTTCTGGAAGGCCCAGCAAACATCTGCTTACCAAAAGTTTATCTTTTTCATCTTCCTGTGGTTTATCTTCCTTCCTCATGAAGTCCCAGACAACTACCCCCTTCTCCTTAGCTCTAGATAAGCCTCAACTGCCTGTGGGTCTCATATTTTTATGTAGTCCACCTATGTATGTAACTAAATTTAATTTTTTCCTGTTAATCTGCCTCATGTCAATTTTTTTTAATTTAAAGATTTTATTTATTTATTTGACAGAGAGAGAGAGACAGCCAGTGAGAGGGGGAACACAAGCAAGGGGGGTGGGAGAGGAAGAAGCAGGCTCCCAGCGGAGGAGCCCAACATGGGGCTTGATCCCAGGACCCCAGGATCCCACCCTGAGCCAAAGGCAGACGCTTAACGACTGAGCCACCCAGGCACCCCGCCTCATGTCAATTGAATTCAGCCAGCCAAAGGAAACTTGAAGGGTAAAGGAAAATTTTTCCTCCGAACAGTGACAGAAAGTGATCAATGATGGCTAGTGATCTTAAGGAGGTGGGGACTGAGGCACTGGGATTTCCAACTGTAACAAAAAAATTCCAGTCCCAGTGCAGGAAAAGACCAGGGGCCTGGTCACTTTCAAATGACATTGGGCATCTCTTAGCCTTAACCACTGTGGCCTAGGACTATTGATGCCTCCTGATATCTATGGGTGACTCCCAAAATCTATGGGTGACTTATCGTGGGTCACAGTGGCCAGAGGAGTCTAATCAATGACTGAGGTAGACTTTACCATCATTTTGGTTGGCTGAGGGCTCAAAATTACACTTAATACAATTCTAATAATCTCATATGATATATTTATATATCAGAGTTTGTAGAGTAAGATTCATACCCAAAGTACTTCTTAGGACTAGCATTTTGGGAAGCTTCAGCCAGTCAGCTACTGTGAAAAAGTCCCACCGCAAAAAAAGTGTATTTGTGATGTAGTTTTAATTTTTTCCCTCCACTTAGTAAATGCTTATAAATGCATAACTTTTGCTATATTTTCTTTTATTTTCATAATCAATTATGGCTTTTTATGGGAACAAATAGATTTCCTTAAAAGGTACTTTGATTATGACATTTTAGCAGTAGGAAATCCATTTTAAGGTTTGATTTTGTCACCTCAGAGCTAGTGAGGGCCAAAATCAGGGATGATCTGGATGGTTCTCTACTGCCCTCCAGTGGGAAGTTGGATGGAGATGAAAACATTTTTGGAGTGAAAGAGACTGCTGTATACTTCTAATACTGGCATGTAAAAAATATAGACAGAAAGAAATAAAAAGAACCAAAGGCTATTTTTCTCTCAGTGTGTTCAGAAATAAGTGAACTGTTGAATGATGAGTCATTTAGTACCATGCCTTCTAAGGACGCCTTTAAACCTGAGGAGTTACTGACAAGACATAAAATAGCACACAATTTTTGATGTAAACATCTTAAGCATTCTGAATCTCTATATTTACTTATATAAAATTGATTTTCTTATGCATACTTATGTAGTTATGATGTTGTACTCCATTAGATATCAAACATCCTTCTTAGTAGAGAATTATTAAAGAGTTATAAGAAAAATGCATACAGCTTCTCAATTTCTCCATGTTTCTGACTGATAGCATGGCAGATTTACATTAACAAGTTTATTTAGCACATCTGTGTGAGGCTTAAAATTTGATACTTTTTAAATTGTTTTTAAGGATTTTATTTATTTATTTGAGAGAGAGAGAGAGCACAAGCAGGGTGAGTGGCAGAGGGAGAGGGAGAAGCCGACTCCCCACCGAGCAGGGAGCCCAATACGATGTGGAACTCTGCCCCAGGATCAGGGATCATGACCTCAGCTGAAGGCAGATGCTCAACCGACTGAGCCACCCAGGCACACCAATTTGATACTTTTTAAAATTCATATTTCAAATATCCAAATTAATGCTTTAGGTACTAGCAAAAGGTAATAGTTGCAAACCAAGGCTCTAAAGGGTTTCACATTTGTAAACAAATTTTCAAAACTTATTAATTCCTCTTAAACTACTAAAACAAAAAATATGACAAAATTTATGTCTCTCCCTGGTGATGGCAAATCTGGGGTGTGGTACGAAAACGTACCTGGTTACCTTCACTTTGTGGTTAGATGGATCATTGAGCCAGAAAACATGATTTAAGCATGAGGACAACCTGTAAAAAGGTCTTATCATTTCACAGATCTTTTTCCAGGCCGTTGAGAACAAGAGAGGAGGCAAGAACAAAAGGTATGAAATTTCAAGTTGGTTTGAAAACTTTAAAAGGTGATAGACCCTACATTATATAAAGCTTCTGAGACCTACTCTATGAAAATAAAGCACTTTGGCAATGTTCCCCGAGGAAGGTGATGATTAAAAATTACTCTGAAAATATATTGAATATTTCCTACATACCAGCTACTATGCTAAGATTATCTCATTTACCTTCATAAGAACCACATGAGATAGGTACCCTTGTTATTTCCATTGTACAGATAAAGAAACTGAATATGAGTAACTGGAAGAATCAACCTCCAGAGGAAGATTAAATATGAACATATCTGGTTTATTTGGAAGTAGAAGCCTTCTATAACTCTAATTTGCTTTTTATGTCTACTGCATTTTATTTAATACGTGTGCAGATTTTTTTTTTTTTTTTTTGCAGGATTCTAAAGGCAGAGGTCTCAAAATCTGAGAACAATATAATAGGTGTCAAGCCTTCTTACATTTTGAATAAACATGCCAATCTGCCCATGCAGGAATTGCTAAGAGATTGATGAAGAAATTCTGTCAGGATAAGCCTCCTGGAAGTTACATAAGAAAAGACAAAGGATGAAATAGCGATTGCAGAGGCTGAGGGTGAGAATATCTTTGCAGAGCTATGAAGATGCTGTGACATTTCTCCTCCTTATGCAGGAGGGAGGGTTGTATCAGTTATCTATTACTGTGTAACAAATCATCCCAAAAGGAAGGTACATAAAACAATAAACACTTACTATCTCACACAATTTCTGTACATCAGGAATTTGGGAACAGTTTAGCTGAATATGCTGGCTCAGAATTTCTCATAAAGTTGCAGTTTAAGATATCATCTGATTGAGCACGCTGAGGTCACATGCCTATACCCTCCCTGTAAGAAGGCTAGAAAAAGTGAGTAACTGTCTTTTTCACTTTTTGTAAGCAGTGCTCATCACCACCAAGACACATGGTGGGTAATTCCCCAAACACAGAAAGAGAACTCAAATGGTAGACGGCAGAAAATAAAACCACAAAAACTTCTAACTCAAAGTCATCCCTTTGGCTGCTCAACACTGATATAACCACTGCTTTCAATGCTTATACTTCAAAAAAAGTTGCCACTTAAAATGTTGCAAATATCCTTCATACAGTCAAAGATGCACTCACTCCAAGGAAGTCAGCCAATGGTTTCATCAGTTACCACATCCATCTGTCCATTTCCAAGTCCAGAACCTCTAGTTGATATCCAGTCCTTTGCAATTTACAGGCTAAATACTGAAGTTTACCAACAATAGTACAACCTACATGCAATAGTGAAGTAGAGGGCAAAGAAAAAAAATAAAAACTAAAGCACATAAAAGTGCACACAAGTGCACACATAAAGGAGACACAAGTAAGGGTGCCAGCTCTCATTTCTTCCCCTGATCATGAGGACTTCACCACTCAGTGACTTCCTTTCTCCACCAGCCATTCTTTGTTTCCTTTACCTTCAGCCAGTACCTTCATTGCTAAGGGATCTGTGTATTTGATAGATCTGTTTAAAGATATAACCACAAACCTATTTCTGCTTGATGATCAGGGTGAATCACTCCAGTCAATACCATAATCTTGTTCTTCTTTTCCTTATCTTGCCTATCCAATGACACAAGACATGCAAAATGGTTAGATGGCAGTCTCACCCCCAAATCAATGAAACCATTGCTCAGGCTTTGTTGAAAAAATTCCTTTCTTTGGTAACATACCTCTAAACCAACAAAACCCAGAATCTCAGAGACTGGCAGTTAAAAAAAATTTAATATCCCGTTGTTCCTAAATCCATTATTTTTACGTATGGAAGCCTGAGAGTTTTAAAACATATCCACAAATTCTTTGACCCTTCTCCCATTAAGAAAACGAGTCTCCAGTTGCTGGAGGGGTGGGGGTGGAGGGATGGGGTAACTGGGTGATGGACATTGGGGAGGGTATGTGTTTTAATGAGCACTGGGTATTATAAAAGAATGATGAATCACAGTCCTGTATCCGTGAAACAAATAATACTTTATATATTAATTGAATTTAAATAAATTTAAAAAGAAAGAAAGAAAAGGAGTCTCCTTTGATATAACCAACCTTAGTGACTAAGATCCTAATGAACTGAATGTGGTTTTGAAGTGACTTCCATTGTTAGTTTAGAAAGGCATTACAGTTTCCATTCAGATTTCTCTCTCTGAGGATGTTTTGCCCTTGGAACCCAGCTACTATGTTATGAGGAACCAAATAGCACTGTAAAAAGGCCACAAGTGGGTGTTCTGGCCACAGACACATCATCAGTCCCCAGACATGTGAAAGAGTGAAACTTTAGATGATTTTAGCTCCCAACTTTTTGGCTGCCCCAGCTGGCATCAAATGGAAAGTGGAACAGAGATAAACTGTCCTGAGTCCTGCACAAGTTATGGATTTGTAATCAAAGTAAATGTTGTAGTTCTTTTAAACCAGTAAGTTTTGGAGGTAGTTATACAGCAATAGACAGCAAGGACCTGAAGGAAAAGAACCAAATATTGCACACTAGTTCAAAGCATATGCTGCAAAAAGGGTTATCTCTCAGAACACACCGGAACTAAGTCTTCAATAGGACATGTGCTTCTTGGTGATAGACAATACAATTAGACCAATGAATTCTATGGGCAATAACATACTGCATTACCTCTTTCATTAAAGAGTGAGCTTCTTGGTCAGAAGCTATATGGTGTCAGACACAATGACTGTGTATAAAACATTCAATAAATCCCCAGATGGTGGCACTGACAGCAGCACAGCAAACAGGGAAGCAAATCTAAATCTAGAATAAGCAATTTCAGAGAGGAAAATAACTATTCTCTTTCAATGACTGGGTAGGGGTAAAGGAATTGACTTGCCTCCAAGTGGCTGGTTGGTCCTCCTGGAGCAGGGGTATCTCACCAACTCAGAATTGGTCATTGCTGCTGGCAATCTGAACACTCAACAGTGGTTTGGTAATCCTAGGCATAGCTCCAATCCTGCTATCATTTCCATTTCATTCATGATTCCAATGAGCAAGCACTGAGCCTGGAAAAGGAGGTTGAGTTTCCTCCACAGAGCAGTTCATTTCATCCATATGATTCATAAGATTCATTCTGCTAGGTCCATCAGCATATCCCATCCCCTCCCAAATATTCCTTGTCACCAGTTCTCCAATCTTGTCTTTCCAATGTCCTTGAACACCTGGCCAAACAATTAGCTTTGCACCATGAATTATTATCCAAGGCCAACTCTCCTTTCAGGCAAAGTGAACTTCTGGACATACTGCTGGCCACTCTGCACATTAAAAGGACTTCATGACTTCAATGGTCTTCAGGTCCAAAGTGGGACCCCAACAATCTCACAGTGCATTTCTGGCAGGTACCACGATATTGCGCAGAGCAACAAACCTGAACAAGTCTGGCACATCATGGGTATTCAATAGACATTTGTTGAATCATGCTTTAAAAATGTAGATCATAGCTAACTAAAATTTAAATAAACATTTGGAAGAAAAAAATGCAGATCATTTCCCTCCCTCCCCTGTTTAAACTCCTTTAACAGCTTCCTATTGCTCTAAAAGCCCCTGCTGGGTGTGGCCTCTGCTTTTTCCTTCCCCTTGTTCTCTGAACTCTAAGCATTGGTCCTCAATTCTTAGATGTTCCCTATGCCCTCCTGCCACAAGACCTTTGCTCAGACTGTACCCTGTCCTTGCCGAATTAACTCCATTCTCAGATCTTGACAAGATTCTTTCCTGTCTTATAACTATTTTTCTTCACTATAATTAACTCCATATTTATTTATGTGTTTAATTAATTCCTGCCTTACCCTGGGACTCTAAGAATCTAAGGATTATGTGCACTCACCACTGGATCCCCAGCACCTAATATATTGCCTGGCACTTAACAGATGCCAAATATTTTGCTGAATGAACACATGAATAAATGAATGAATGTGTCTGTAATAAAATGTAGTATACGTAATTTATCTTCAAGTTATCACTGCCAGTTTTGCTTAAGAAGCTTTCTGCTATCAGTTCCTACTCCTCGAATTCACATTTCTTTATTAATTTAAAAAGGCATTTGTCTAGACAAGAACTTTCCTAAGCATCATTCTGTACTAGCACTATGCAATAGAAATATGTGAGCTACATACATAACTTCAAATATACTATCAGCCACATTACAAAAACTAAAGAAATAATCTTACTATTTAACCAGTATTTCCAAGACATCATTCAGTGTGAGATCGATATAAAACATATTAATGAAATATTTTACATTTTCTTTATCCTGTCTTTGAAATTTGGTGGGTATTTTAGTTTCATCATATCTCAGTTTGAATTAGCTATATTTCAAGTGCTCAGTAGCCAGACGTGCCTAGAGGATGCTGTACCGGACAGTGCAGTTCTATAGAATTCACTTTCACAAGAAGGAGTGTGGCCACCCTCAGCACCTAAAATTAGTGCCAGGAAAGCGTCCTCAAGTCAAACTTTCGGCCAGAAGATCTAACTGTCCCAGTATAAAAGATGATTTAAACCAGATACAACAGTGAGCCCCAACTCCTTCAGAATTCATTAACTTAGAAAGTTGTCTCTAGGAACAATTTTAATGTTTATCTTCCTATAACATCCTTTTATCTCTTATTTAAATAGAAACGTTCCTCCTCCTGAAGATATGGGCCACCTTCTTTGCCAACCCTTCTATTTCTCCTCCTTCGAAGCCAATTTGTAATTCTTCATTTTTAGGTACTTCGTGGCAAGTCTGCCCATTCCCTTGGCTGCCTAGGAAAAATGGGGCGGGGGTAGGGGGACTCTGTCCAAGCCTCCCATGTCTAGTGTTCATTCTTTCGGCGTCTTTCTTATGCCTGCTTGTACCTCTGGAGGAGGCACCCCAGACAGCAGCGCAACTCATTTAAGGCCCAGAGCTGGAGTCGGATTGCTCTTCGATTCAGGAAGTGGCTCTCTCTCTGCCAGCACTATACACACGCAACGGTTTTTAGGTGCTTCAGCCTCACGAGACAACCACTGCCCACAGCGACAAACAGCATTAGGTGAGCACAAGACCAGCCCGACCTCGGCTTCACCACCTGCCCTTGGCTAAAGGGGAAGAGGCGGGACATCCGCCCGGTCGGAGACACTTCCGGAAGTGACGTAGGAGTGTCAACATGCAAGATGGCGGCCCATCACCGGCAGAACACGGCAGGGCGGAGGAAAGTGCAGGTATGGGAGTCCCGCTCCTCGACCTCCTGGACGTGGCCTGAGGCTCCAGGCCCACCTGCAGCAAGCAGATGCCTCGGGCCGCGGTCGTCCAGGGTAGCGGCTTGGGGCCAGTGGGACAGGGCGCGGCCGGCGGCGAGGGGTGGGGCCGCGGCGCTAACGGCTTGAGGAAGGGGCGGGGGGGGGGGGCGGCTGGGTGGACCTGCCTGGGCCCAGTCCCGGGACCCTAGGGTTCGCTGTTTGGAGCTTGGGCTTGCCAGACTCCAGCTCTCTCGTAGGCTTGGGCTTGCGGGATCTGGATGGGCTCGTTTCCCGCCCACCTGCCTCCCCCTTCCCTTGCTTTTCACCAAAACGCTCTGCCCTGTCCGCGTCTGAGCCGAGGCCTGCGTCCACTTCTCCCGCGAGCGGCGGCGGAATGGGCCTGTGCGGGGGCGTGGCGGGGCAGCGGGGCGCAGATGGCCCTGCGGGGTTTCTGCGGAAGATTCTGCACATGGGAGCCCTCTGCCTTTTTTTTTTTTTTTTTTTTTTTACTTTTTGCGGAAGCTTTGTCCCTTGTGAGGTGGAAACGACGTGGGAGTGTGCTGGTGTTAGTGGGAAAATTATCATTTTTATTAATTTTTTTCATCTTCATTGTGCATTCTCGAATCTTTCTTTCCTGTTCCTGATGATTTATTATCCAAGGGTAAAGAGTTATTTGATCGTTTCGTGTGTTCTTTATGCCTTCGTGAATCCACTTTTATTTTGGGCAAGATTAAGAGTTGTCGCTACCTATTATTTTCAGCGGTGCAAGGAGTAAAACCCTATTACAAGTGTTTGCCTGCAGATATATTAGGATATATCTAGATATAGGAGTGACGGTTTATGCGCTTATTCATTAAACGTTTACTGAGCTCTTTAGTCCCAAAGATGTGCAAAGAATTGAGACAGTATGGGAATAAGTAATACCCAGGATCTCTTTATGAACCACAGAATTATATGTAGTTCTGCAGATTGAAATCGATTGTTTAATAGGTAAACAGGACAAAGTGATCCTTCAGTAAGGTAACCCCAACAGTGGCTGTATGCCATTGTCTTCTGGGCAGTTTACTTACTTATTTTATTGATCTCATTGATCACTACAATGTCCTGAGCATTCGCTAGATGTCTCTGAGTTGAGTGAAATTAATAAGAACCTAAAATAGCTTATTACCCTGTTAGATGATTTTTAAGTGCATCAGTAAAGGGATTTAAGTAACCCCAGCATCCAAGCCAGGTGGGTGGGAATGTGTGCTGCAGACTAAAATGTAACTCAGAACTCAAAATGTAACTCAAAAATGTCTTAATTGTATTCTAGACAGTAGAGTGGTACACTTCTTAGGGTAGTAAGGAGAGTTAGGCATCTCAGTTTCTTGCATTTAAATTTAAAAGGCCATATAAAAGTACAGGATGAGGAAATGTAAATTTACCACAGTGTGTGGAAAAATTGAGTGTTTTAATAAGCTGAATGTGAGCCATCACATGTTGAATGACAGAGATAATTCCATTCTTTGCTGGTCATAGTACAAAACTGCAGGTTGGGATTCAGCACTTACTGCCTTGTTCTTGATGGGTCTAAGCAATCAGATTGGTGAAGTAACCTGAAACTATTTCCTGTGAAGAGCGTCAAAAGAACGAAGATTAGCCTGCTAAAAAGAAGATTCAGTGAATTGTTAGCTGCTCTCAGAATTTGTCCCATAGTTATAGAACCAATGTGAGAAGCTACAGAGATTGATTGTATCTCAGTGTGAGGGAGAACTTTTGTTGATGGAAGTGTTTTTCAAACTAGTGCATGTCCGTTGTGAAAAAAAAACCCACAAACAATAGAAAGGTATAAATGATAATTGTCCTCTACTCTTCCAAGAATGCTACTGTGGACAGTGTGATATATAATCCTAGACCAGTTTTTTGTTTTGTTTTGTTTTGTTTTGTTTTACTCGGAGCACTGTTGGCATGTTGGGCTGCATGATTCTTTATTCTTTATTGGGCAGGGAGGGGGTCCTGTGCATTATAAGTTGTTTTGTGTCATCCTGGCTTCTGTCTACTAGATGTTAGCATCTCTCCAGTGTTGACAACCAAAAATAACTAGATACTTTCAGATGTTCTCTGGAGGGTATAATTGCCCCTGGTTGAAAACCAGTGTTCTATACCTCTTTGTGTATGTGTACCCAACTTACGTGATTTTTTTGACTCTAAACAAAGTCATAGTTTTTATTGTTCACTGTCTTGCTGTTTGTCAAAATTTTAAATACACATTCCCATTGACCCAGCAATTCCTCGTCTAAAAAATTGTTTTACAAAAGAGCAGATGAGGGGTGCCTGGGTGGCTCAGTCAATTAAGCGTCTGCCTTAGGCTCAGGTCATGATCCCAGGGTTCTGGGATCGAGCCCCCCCCCCCCCCCGCTGCTCAGTCCGATTCTCTCTCTCCCTCTGCCCCTCCCCCAGCTCATGTCTCTCTCGCTCTCTCTCTTAAATAAATTGATTAAATTAATTTTTAAAAAAATTTAAGAAGTGCATATGCATATATCATACTCTAGTTATGCAAGAGTGTTTATTTTAGGAATGCTGTCATTGTGAAAAAAAATCTCAATGTCCATCAGTAGTCACTTAGCAGATGAGTATACCTACATGGTGGATTAATTTGCAGTTGTTAAAAAAATAAGCTTGATCTGTATTATTAAAAAAGGAATGGTGTCCAGAAGTCAAAAAACAAGTCAACATAGCATAGTCCCATTTCCACAAAGGAAATAATGTGTCTTAAACATCTGGAAGGCTATTAACAGTGATTATCTCTGTGTATTAGATTATGTGATTATGGGTAAGGCAGGAAATGGGATATCTTTTATTTTAAAATATATATTAACTTTTATATTTTTGAGCTTTTTCCATTCTTTGTTTTTATAAATAAAATCTTTCCATTTTGGAAAAAGTGTATATGGCTACCTAAATATATTTTGCCTCTTGGCTGTCTTGTACCAAGAGGCAGTAGCCCTGAGCTTCATTATTAAATTGTAGGCCAAAAAGAACCCTTGAGACTTATAATATTGATAAATAACCTGTGGAGAGGGGTCCAAACATAGTCCTTATTAGTTATAGACATAATGAAGAATGAGTACATGTCCTACCATCTTCAACTTCTTAAGCAGCCTGGAGGTGAGTATGAGGGGAAGGGGTGGATTTGTGATTGGCAGAAACATGATCAGACAATCAAATTAATGAATTCAGATATATGATACAGATTTTTTCCTGGTAATCAAGTTTCAAAGTAAGTCTTCACTCCCTGGTGGTCCCTTGTTGTTATTATTTTCCAACAACCAGAGTCTGATGGTTGACTCAGTCTCTTTCTCTCTCTCTCTCTCTCTCTCCCTCTCTCCCTCTCTCCCTCTCCCTCTCTCCCTCTCTCCCCATTCCTCCCTCTCTCTCTCCTCCCCATTCCTCCCTTTCCCTCCCTCTCATTTCCCCTCTCCATCTTTCCTTCAGCAATGGCATCTTCTCTCACTTGCTTCAGAATTCTTGGAATGAGCTTGTCACTGCTATTCCTGGTTTAGGAACAACAACCATGTCCTAGTACCCAGGGATGTTTCAAGTATATACTTGGCTTTCCATAACAGGATTCTTTTCCGTGGAAATGACCCCAAATCCAACTTAACCAGGCTCCCATAATAAAACACATGTATTGGCTTAGGTAAATGAAAAGTCAAGAGGTAGTGCTGGTTTCATGCAAATCTTGAACCAGCAGGCTCACTGTAACTCTCTAACCTAAGAAGTGCTGTAAAGTCAGCTTTACCATTGGGCTGCTAATGCATTCTCTTCTATTCCCAAACTCTCAGCTCTTGGCCTTCCCTCTTGGGGGCTGTCCCATCCCAGTCCTCATGTCCCTTCATACAGTATTCAAGGCAACAGTCACTTATGTGGCTCCTGTACATTTTCTTCTAGGATTTGCTTGCCTTGAGGAGAAGAAATGGGGAATGGAGAGGCAACCCACAGAGGTCTCTTCTATCAGTACTTACCTTTTTTCTCTGCCAAATATTTAGTTATTCCAGACCTATTCAGAACTCAGTATGGGTCCTTATTTCTGATTCTGAGTTCCAGTTCTGGGTTGGTTGTTTAATCTTTGAGACTTTTTTTTTTAAAGGAAGTAGAATGATGCCAAATAAGCTTTAAAGGTTAAAAAATGGTTAGTGATAAGCAGCAGAAGGAGGGGGAAGTGAAATTTTAGTTCTGGTGGCCAGAGTAGGCCTTGCTGAGAAGCTGACTTTTGAGTAAGGATCTGAAGGAAATGAGATTGCCATCTGGAAGAACATTCCAGTGAGAATATCAGATGCAAAGTCCTCATTGGGAATGTACCTGGCTTATTTGTGGAACGCTAATGATGCCTTTGTGGCTGGTGTGGAGTGAGTGAGGGAAGAGGAGTAGGAGATGAAATCAGAGAGGTACCTGCAGGCCAGATCTTTTAGAGCACTTCAGGTCATGGGAAGGGCTTTGGCTTTTGCTCTTGAGTGAGATAGAAAGCAGTCGGTGAATTTGGAACCGAGGAATATACGCAATAAATATGTGTTTTTACAGGACCAGCCTGGCTGCTGTATTAAGAACAAACTGAAGGTGAGCAAGGGCAGAGCAGGGGGACCAGTAGCTATTTAAGAAATCCAGATGCTATGGAATAGTGCTCCACACAGAGTGGTGAGAAATAGTTACATTTTGGAAGACTAGACTTACTGACAGGATGTGAGATGAGACAAATTGAAGTAATGATGGCACCAAGGTTTTTGGCCTGAGTGACTGAAAGAATGAAGTTGCCATTAACGCACATCAGTGAGGGAGAATACAGGAAAAGCTAGTTTGGAGAGAACTATTGGGAGCTTGGTTTGGGAAATGCCACAATTAAGATGCTTGTTAGACATCCAAGTGGAGGTGAGTCAGTGCACACTGGGGGGCGGGGGGGGGGAGCTGGGGAAATAGCCCAGAGTGCCTCCTTTGTGAGCCTGAAATGCTCTATTTTTTTAAAAAGATTTTATTTATTTGATGGAAAGAGAGAAAGCACAAGCAGGGGGAGCGGCAGGAAGAGGGAGAGGGAGAAGCAGGCTCCCCGCTGAGCAGGGAGCCTGAAGCGGGCTTGATCCAAGGCTCAGTCCCAGGATTCTGGGATCATGACCTGAAACAAAGACAGCTGTTTAACCAACTGAGCCATCCAGGAGCCCCGAGCCTGAAATGCTTTGAAATATCCCTTCTTTTCTTAAAAGGATTGTGAATTTTTTACTTATTCCATGATATATCCATATTTGTTTTCATATAAAAAATTGTTACTGTGATAGGCAGAATTCCTCCCCCGCCCCCCAGCAAATGCCCATGCCCTAATCCCTGGAATTTGTGAATATGTTATATTGCATGATAAAAAGGACTTTGCAGATGTAATTAAGGTTACAGACCTTTAAGGGGGATTATCCTGGATTATCCCAGTAAGCCCAATTTAATCATGTGAGCTCTTAAAAGCAGAGAATGTTCACCCAGTGGACGCAGAAGTCAAAGAGATTTGAGGCACTAGAGGGACCCTCTTTTATAGGAGAGGGGAAAAATAGAAAGTATGAGAAAGACTGCAGGCCTGTAGGAGCCTTTTTTTAAGGAAATTAAGGTGGTCACATATGAGCCTTCATCTTCTCTGCCTTTGCCTGTTCTCTTGACTGTCTAAATAAGGTTTTCCAGGACTTTACTCACTCATTCATTATCACTATCTCCAGCACCCTCTGCTTTTTTTTTTTTTTTTTTTTTTTTTACTTCCATCTCTTTTGCCTGTAAAGCTTACCTATATCATGGGGCGATGGCAGGGGGGCGGGGTGGCAGCAAACTTCACTTAACTTGCTGTGACTTCTCTTATATTCTTTCTCCACTAGAATGAAAGCTCCAGGGTCACCTGGGTGGCTCAGTCAGTTAAGGGTGCAGCTGAGGTCATGATCTCAGGGTCTTGAGCCACGTGTCAGGCTCCCTGCTCAGTCAGGAGTCTGCTTCTCCCTCTCCGTTTGCTCCTTCCCTCTGCTTGGTGGCT
>NW_024424453.1:50046525-50162395 GCF_017311325.1 Ursus maritimus | reverse complement strand
GAGCACGTGCTATCTCTCTCTAATATAAATGAATGAATAAATAAATAAATAAATAAATAAATAAAATATCTTAAAAAAATAAATAAAAGAATGAAAGCTCCAGGAGGACTTTTGTGCTCACGCACAAAATCTTCAGTGTTAAGAATTGAGCCTGGCCACTGGTGGATGCCTCATCAATATTTGTTGAAAGAATTGCATCCTGTTTTTCTTTTATCTACAGCCATTTTTTTTTTAGATTTTATTTATTTATTTATTTGGGAGAGAGAGAGAGAGACAGAGTGAGAGAGAGAAGAGGGCACATGAGCAGGGGCAGAGGGAGAGGGAGAAGCAGACTCCCCTGCCAAGCAGGGAGCCCAATGCAGGGCTCGATCCCAAGACCCTGGGATTATGACCTGAGCCGAAGGCAGATGCTTAACCAACTGAGCCACCCGGGTGCCCCATTTTTTTTCTTTAACAGTAGGTTTTTAGGGGTGCCTGGGTGGCTCAGTCGGTTAAGCATCCGCCTCTTCATTTCAGCTCCAGTCATAATCTCAGGGTTGTGAGATAAAGCCCCTCACTGGGCTCTGTGTTGAGCATGGAGCCTGCTTGGGATTCTCTCTCTCTCTCTTCCTTTCCCTCTGCTCCTCCCCCTGCCCTTGTGCTCTCTCTCTCAGACAGAAGTTCTTAATGTGATATGTCTTGGAATATATCAGTGTATGCAGTTCATTTTTTTAAGGTTTTATTTATTTATTTGAAAGAGTGCGTGCATGAGAGAGCACAAGCAGGGGGTGCAGCAGAGGGAGAAGGAGAAGTAGAGGGAGAGGGAGAAGCAGGCCCCTGGGCAAGCAGGGAGCCCGACGTGGTAGTCGATCCCAGCACCCTGGATCATGACCCAAGCCAAAGGCAGACGCCCAGCCGACTGAGCCACTCAGGTGCCCCTCATCTTCATTTTTTAATGACCACTTAGAATGGATAATTTATCTAGTCGTTTCCTTTTTGAAGATACCATTGCTATTTTGTCCCATCATACTAAAATTTACTAAAGAAGATTAATAGCATTTAAAAAATAGTAAAGGAGGTCTTACAAAAGTAAACAAAAGGACAAAGATCCATAATATAGAATGCATAAATGAAGGATCAGTTTGAAGGTTCCAACATCTGACTGATGGGGGTTTAAGAAGGAGCAAACAGAGATCATTATTAATGACTTGATACAAGAAAGTTTTCCAGAGCTGAAGCGCCACAAGCTTCTAGATTGAAAAGGCTTTCTCAATGCATTGCAAAATTATTGATAAAAGGACCAAAAAATAAATAAGTAAATAAAGCAGCAAGAAAATAGATCCTAAACACTTGGGAGTGAGACGGTGGGCAGGTGGCAGTACAGGAAAGAATGAAAATGAGATCACTTTAGAATGGAATGAAACAGAATGGCATTGAATTCAGTGGCAACAGTGGGTGCTGGATTGGAAGTTGGAGCAGTGCCTTCAGAAGTGGAGGGGTTTTTCTACATGGACTTCTTTACCCAGCCAAATCAAGTGTAGAGGTAAAGACCTTTTTAGGCTTGCGAGGGCTAAATCACCTCAGGGACCTTTTCCTGTGTTAGTTTCTTAAGGTCCTGGGAATGTGTTTCAGCAAATCTGGGGAGTGAACCCAGAAAGAAGGAGACATTGAAATTCAGGAAACAGTGACCCTAACCCAGCCCGGAAGAGAAGTAAAGGGAAGCATCAAAGGTGACAGCTGTGCCAGCAGACAGGGCAGGTAGCCCGGGCTACCGTGAGAAGATGTGTGTTTCTGAGAGAAGGCTTCTGGGCAAAGCAGGGTGGTCTGGGCTCTTGCTAAAATATCTCATGTGATGCTGCAATGAAGGGGAGTGAAGTTAAAGTAGAGGAAAGCATAGAAGAAGGAAAGAAAGGGAGAATGCCAGGGAAAACAAGCCTCTAAGAAAAGAAATGTATTCATAATATAGTTCTTGGCTAGTCAGCAGACAGCAGTTTATTCACCCGAAAATAGTGGTACATCTATATTGGAAGAGTAGAGGGAGGAGTTACTAAGGGGAGTCCAAAGCTAGATCCCAGTCTACCATAGCCTGAGTAAATAGACAGTGTCTAAAATGGATAAGCCAGAAGATTGTAGGATAAGCACAATGTTTTGAGAAATGCAGTAATTCTTCAAAACAATGAAGAATTGAAATTAGTTACCCCTAGGAATTAAGAACGGGTATGGGGAGTCTTACCCAGACAACAGGGAGATGGTTTTTCATTAGAGTCTTTCAATACTATGGCATTTGATCTTCTGAATACAGGCAAGAATTACTTGGACAGAAATTAAATTATAAGTTCAAAAAACTAATATGTTTCTATTGTAAAACATTCGTACCATATAAAAAACCCACGAGTAACAGTCACCATAATTCCATTACTCAGGAATAACTACTGATAGTTTTATGTATGTATATTCTTCCAAACTTATGTATTTGTTTTAAAATACACATTTAAAAAGGGGATCCCTCTTACACTGTTGGTGGGAATGCAAGTTGGTACAGCCACTTTGGAAAACAGTGTGGAGGTCCCTTAAAAAGTTAAAAATGGAGCTACCCAATGATCCAGCCATTGCACTACTGGGTATTTACCCCAAAGATACAGATGTAGTGAAAAGAAGGGCCATATGCACCCCAATGTTCATAGCAGCATTGTCCACAATAGCTAAATTGTGGAAGGAGCCGAGATGCCCTTCAACAGATGACTGGATTAAAAAGATGTGGTCCATATATACAATGGAATATTACTCAGCCATCAGAAAGAACGATTACCCAACATTTGCAGCAACATGGATGGGACTGGAGGAGATTATGTAAGTGAAATAAGGCAAGCAGAGAAAGACAATTATCATATGGTTTCACTCATTTATGGAACATAAGAAATAGCAGGGAGATCGGTAGGAGAAGGTAGGGAAGAATGAAGGGGGGTACACAGAAGGGGGAATGAACCATGAGAGACTGTGGACTCTGGGAAACAAACTGAGGGCTTCAGAGGGGAGGGGGTGGGGGATTGGGATAAGCCAGTGATGGGTATTAAGGAGGGCACGTATTGCATGGTGCACTGAATGTTATACACAAATAATGAATCATGGAACACTACATCAAAAACTAAGGATGTACTGTATGTCGACTAACATAATAAAAATTATTTAAAAAAATAAAATATATAGGGGTGCCTGGGTGGCACAGTGGTTAAGCGTCTGCCTTCGGCTCAGGGCATGATCCTGGCGTTGTGGGATCGAGCCCCACATCAGGCTCCTCCGCTATGAGCCTGCTTCTTCCTCTCCTACTCCCCCTGCTTGTGTACCCTCTCTCGCTGGCTATCTCTATCTCTGTCGAATAAATAAATAAAATCTTTAAAAAAATAAAATACATAAAATAAAATACACATTTACTATTCTGCAACATTTTTATAGTAATTATTATACCCTACTCTGTTGAACATATTTCACTTCAAAAAAACACATAATGGCTTTCTTCCTGTGTTGGTCAGTCTAGATCTACATCAACATTTGTAATGATTAAATAGCATTCTGTTTTATAAGGTGTGTGCCCTTGGGGCGCCTGGGTGGCACAGCGGTTAAGCGTCTGCCTTCGGCTCAGGGCGTGATCCCGGCGTTCTGGGATCGAGCCCCACATCAGGCTCCTCTGCTATGAGCCTGCTTCTTCCTCTCCCACTCCCCCTGCTTGTGTTCCCTCTCTCGCTGGCTGTCTCTGTCTCTGTCAAATAAATAAATAAAATCTTTAAAAAAAAAAAAAAGGTGTGTGCCAAAATTTACCCAACTAGGATACTTCTAATTCTTTGCCATAAAAATCACACCTCTGTAGTAAATACCTTTGAAGAAGTGGGCCTTGATTTGTTTTGCCAAGAATTACTTTCCACCTGGAATGAGGACCTGACAATCATGTTGTTATTCTCTGACCTTTTCCCACTGGACCAAATCAGATAATCTCCCAGAAATCTGAACATTAAGATTCCTATGTGCAACATAGTCTCCACTGTGAAATGCACTGAGAGAAGCAGATAAGGGGCCTTGGAGCCCCAGAGAAAAAGAGATCAGGAGAGATTGAAATTGACATTGAAGCCATCTTGGTTCCGATGGCTCTCCAGTGTCTGATTCATGCAACAATATTTATTGTGTGTCTTTTATGTGCCAGACACTATAATGAGGTACAGTGGTAGAATAAACAAGGCAGACAAGTTCCTTACCCTCTTGAAGCTTTTATTTTAAAGGAGAAGATATAACAAAAAAAAGAGAAATACGGAGTGTGGTTAAGAACAGTGCAAGAAATAAATAGGGTAAGTGATGGAGGACGGAGACCAGGGGATGCTTTTCAGAAGAGGTGACTTTTCTGCTAAGACCTGAAGGGCCAGGATGAGCCAGACAAGATAAAAGCCAGGGGGAGTGTATTCCTGTGGGGTTCATAGAGGTGGGGGATGTTCTTGGCATGGGGAACAGTAAATTCTTTTTTTTTTTTTTAAAGATTGTATTTATTTGTGTGACAGAGAGACAGCCAGCGAGAGAGGGAACACAGCAGGGGAGTGAGAGAGGAAGAAGCAGGCTCCCAGCGGAGGAGCCCGATGTGGGACTCGATCCCGGATCACGCCCTGAGCCGAAGGCAGACGCTTAACGACTGCGCCACCCAGGCGCCCCAGGAACAGTAAATTCTGAAGCCTTCGGGTGGGTGGGAAAGAGCTTGATGTGTTTGAGGAACAACAGAGTTTGGGGTGACTTTCATGAAAGAAGCTGGGGGGAGTTAGTTTGAGGTGAGTGTGAAGATGCGGGATAGATCCAAAGCATGTGAGGAATTCAGACTTTAAATGCAGTGAAAAACCTTTGGAAGGCTTCAGCAGAGAAGTGCCATGATTTTAAAAATGTCTCTTATGAGTCATGACCATATTTCCTGCCCTTGGGCTCTGATAGATATCCTTGTATCTTTATGTTAAATTCCCCCCCCCCTTTTAATTTAGGCTGGTTTGAGTAAATATCTATTACAGTTACTTATACAAAAGACTAGGCCAAAAACAACAGTCTTGTTGTCTTTGTGCATACAGCCCTGGCCCTTTTCATGTCTTTTTTATGTGTTTGTTGGCCATTTTCTTTTTTAAAAACTTCCTCTTTGTGATCTTTATTCCTCTGTTAGAGAGTTTGACTTTTTAAAAAAAATATATTTATTTATTTATTTGACAGAGAGCACAAGCAGGGGGAGCGGCAGGCAGAGGGAGAGGGAGAAGCAGGCTCCCCGATGAGCAGGGAGCCTGATGTGGGGCTTGATCCCAGGACCCTGAGATCATGACCTGAGCCTGAGGCAGACGCTTAACCGACTGAGCCACCCAGGTGCCCCAGGAGTTTGACTTCTTATTGCTTTGTAAGGACTCTGTAGTTTCTCAAGAGTAAATTTTTATCTTTCATATTTATTTCGTTTTTTCCCAGTTAGATGTTTGCCGTTTAGCCTTGTTCATCTTATTTTTTGGCATTCAGGGTTTTTTTGTTTGTTTTTTTCCTAAATAACAGCATTCTTGAGATACAATTTATGTGAACTCACCCTGTTGAAGTATACGATTGAGGGCTTTTTCATAAATTCACAATATTTTACAATTGATCAATACAGAGCCTTTTGTCACCCCAGAAAGAAACCTCATACCCATTAGTATTTACCCCCATTTTCCTCCCTTCCAAGTCCCTGGCAACCACTAATGTACTTTCTCTTTCTGTAGATTTACCTGATCTGGACATTTTGTGGAAATAGACTCCTAACATAACTGGTCTCTTTAACTTCGCTTAATGTTTTTAAGATTCTGTCAGTGTTGGAGCTTTTGTCAGTACTTCACTGCTTTTTATGGCTGAATAAGATTCCGTTTGCACAGATACACCACATTTTGTCTATCTGTTCATGCGTTGGTGGGCATTTGAGTTGTTTCTACTTTTTGGCTGTTGTGAATAATGCTGCTGTGAGCAGTTGTGTATATATGGAAGGTTTTGACTTGTGTTTGGTCAGAGCAGCATTGGTCTTTTTCTTTTGTTTCTTTTGTTTCTTTCTTGTTTCTTGTTAGCAGAACCTTCCCTATGTAGAGATTATACATATTTGCCTGTCTTTTTTAAAGTGTTTTTTATGATTAAATTGTTAAATTTCAATCTTTAGTTCATATGCAAATTCATTTTGGTTTAAGATTTGGAAAAAGGATATAATTTTTCCCATTAGAATCACTAGATGCTCCCAGATAATTTATTAAAGAGGTTATCATGCCCTCGTTTATTTGAAATACTATATTTATATCAAGATTAAAAATTCGTAATAGGAAAATATGTGTCCAAATTTTGTTTTATTCTGCTGATTCTTTTTTCTGTATTCCTGTTGTGGTACTCCATTGTAATTCTCCTAGCTTTGCCTTTTAAGATCTTTAAAGAATATCCTTTCATTTAAAAAAAAATGACTGGGTATTCCCCTAGAGACACTGTACTGTATGTATTTCATCAGCTTCTAGAAAGAAATCTGATAGGATTCTGACCAAAGTTGGGTTAAATTCATAAATTTAGGAGTTATTAATTTTGAATCTTCCTGTGCTACAATATGGCATGTCTCAGGTTGTTCTTTTATGCACCTTGTGCTGTTGGTTATGTATCTTTCTTGCAAAATATGTTTCTAGGTACTTGTTCTTGTTCCTATCGTAAGTCATCACCCTCGCCCCCCCCCCCAGTTTTTTCTTAACTAGTTATTTCGTTAGATTAGAAACGTTTTGCTTTTGGCTGCCTTTTTCTTACTTGTAATTGCTTTTGGTCAGTTCTCTTGGGTTTTCACGTGGAGCAGACAGGTTACCAAGAGCAAAGTAGAGGAAAACGCTCTGAAGGAAATATTGAGCCTGTTATAGGAACACAAAGCTTCATTTTGTGTGGCAGGTCAGGTGAGGCCTTTCTGAGGAGGCATCATTTAAACACACGTAAAGACTGCAACAGAGTGGGGAGAAAGAGCTTCCACACAGAGGGGCCAGTGCGTGCAATGGTCTGGAGGCACAGTGTACCAGAATCGCGAGCAGAGCGTGCAAAGATGAGTGGCAGGAGAAGTGATCAAGGCACTTGAGGCCGGTCAAGGAGTTCAGATCAAATCCTGAGTTGAGGAGAGTAAGCAGCTGAAGAGGTTTTTGAGCAGAGGTGAGACATGTTCCAATTTACATTTTTAAAAGATTGCCCAGCTGCTTTGTGGAAAATGAATTCAAGATAGACAAGAGTGGAGAAGAGTCTGGTTAGGAAGCAGTTGTAGTAAGTTAGCTTTATACCTGCTGATCCTGGACTAGGTTATAATGAATGTCATTCTTCTCCACTGCTCAGTGTTTCAGTCTCTGCAGAATAAAATAACGTTTTTATTGGGTTGAAAAATAAGTTTTATATCGGAAAACATGGGATTTTGAATTTCAGATTGGCTACCGGTAGGCTACATTTTATTATTGTATGTCTTACAACTTCATAAAAAGCAAATCTGGACGTATTTATCAGGTTTCCTATGTTATTCGAGATGAAGTGGAGAAGTACAACCGAAATGGAGTCAATGCCCTGCAGCTGGATCCAGCACTGAACAGACTTTTCACAGCCGGTCGAGACTCAATCATAAGAATATGGAGTGTCAATCAGCACAAGGTAAGGCAGGGATTGAGTTTTACATTTTAAATCTATGCTCAGTAAATGTTTGTCTAATATGGCACCTTTCAGAGTGTCAGATTTAATCTCTGAGCAATGAGTTATTTGGTATACTGCAACCAGAATTCTATAAGCCTCTGAGAAAAAGCCCCTAGGGGAGTATTCATAACTGCTTTAGCTAAGGTGGGGACTCCATAAACTAGGTACGTGATAAGAGCTCTCTGCTACAAAGGAGCAAAGATTTGTCTGGTAGGAGGACTGCTTTCAACAATTTATTTTCCTGGTTTAAATATGTTCCCCCAAAAGCTTCTTGGCAACCCTTTTCAATGCTTAAAAAAAAAAAAAAAGTTGAATATGCTCTTTTACATTTATAATTAATCTGGAACAAACATTTGATTTCTTTATTTAAAAGTGATTAGGGTGCCCAAAAAATCCATAGGGCCTTATTAGATAATATAAGGTTGATATAAAAATAGAAAGACAACATGGTTGACTTCTTCAGGAGATTTAAAGTCTGTTTTCTTAAACAGGGAAAGGACTTAAATCTATGTAAAAGTAAATCCCCCGTCAAATGGAAAGGAACTCTTTTTGTATTTTGTTTGGATGCCTGTATTGGGAAAGGAAAGATTCAGGGAAGGAGAAAGAGCATTTATTGAGCTCCTAGCCATGTACCAGATACACTTTTAGCCCTTTCCTATCCAGCGTGGTTTTAATTCTCACAACAACCCTTCAAGGCAGCTGATATGATTCATTTTCATAGATGGGAAGACAGGCTCAGAGAAACCCATGGTTAAATAGCTAGTAAGTGACAGAATTAGATCCCAGTCTAACTTAAGAACTCTGGTGCTTGACCTTGTAGTTTTAAAAAGTCTGTGTCTCTCTAGCAAGCTGTGCGAAGTCTGATGTTCAGTCTGAAAAAGAGCCACTACTCTGCACAGTTGCTGTATAATTTTTCTTCAAATGGACTTTGGTCCAGTGGGCTTTAAATTTTTAACCAATGGAAATAGTGGTGGCCCAGTATCAAAAAAATGGAAACTAAGGCTTTGAAATACTTTTTGGAACTCACATTTGAATTGGAATGTCACCTTTCTAGGAATTGACAGTATTTCAGATAAATTAAGGAAAACACTCACAACAACTTAATCCTGAAAGAATCTAGAAAGCTACCTATCCTGCCCTTAGACATTTTTTTTCCGGTCTTCATTTCATGACAAGACTGAGTAGCATCATTTCTCAAATAGACTTGTAGAGAGCTGTTCTCTTCACCCTTGAAGAGTCTTGAACTTGCCTGTGTTCGGTGTAGAATGTAACTAAATGCTCTTTAAAAGGCCTGTCCTGGTAATTAAGCCAAGAGAGAAGAATGGAAGAATCTCAAGGTACTGAATTGATACGGTGGCATGAGTAGTACTCCTTTAACCTTGGGCTTCCAGTTCTTCTCTGAAGGACTGTAGATATCATGAGGAAAACATTTAATTCAGAAGGTAAAAACCTTAGTAGGAGGTTAAGAGCAAAAATGTTCATCTCCCTCTGCAGTGAGGCTGGGCTCCTCACTATTCTGGTCAGTCACATCTTCATTTCTGGGTCTGCTGTCTGCTGTGAGCCTTCACCACCCCTGATCCAAATCCCTCCAGCCTGGAGATCTCCCGTCCTGTCCTAGGAAACCGCTGCCTGCAGCACTCTGTGTCATGCAGTGCCTCGCCCAGATCTTGTTGCCTTTGCTAATTTAAGACATAAAAATTAAGCCTTTGTCCTAGAAACCTAAGCTTTCATCAGTAATAAAAGTCCTGAAACAAAATTTCTGTTTACCTCTGTTATATGGAAGCACCAACTGTTCGATAAAATTCTACTCTGGGGGCACCTGGGTGGCTCAGTCGGTTAAACATCGGACTCTTGATTTGGGCTCAGGGATGTGAGATCAAGCCCCTCATTGGGCTCTGCGCCGTGCGTGGAGCCTGCTTAAGACTCTCTCCCTCTGCCCCTCCCCACCCGCTCAGTGTGCATTTGCGCATGTGGGTGTGTGCGCATTCTCACTCTCTTTTAAATAAATTCATTCATTCATTCATTCATTCTACTCTGAATTCAACTGTCAATTTTAAGACCTGAGAACAGTGTGTCACATTTATTGAAGAATGTAAACATATCTATAATTTGTAATATATTTCATCCTCTAATGTAAACTAATGACCTTCTTAAAATTTTTTCTTTTAATTTTAGCAAGATCCATATATAGCATCTATGGAACACCATACCGATTGGGTAAATGACATTGTACTTTGTTGTAATGGGAAAACATGTAAGTACTTCTTCCGATTATTGGGCTTCTGGAAGTCTTTTATTCAATTTGATATGCTTTTCATTTTTTATGTACTTTTTTTATTGAAGTTTGACATACATACAGAAAAGCACACACACCTTGAGAACACAGCTTAGTAAATTTTTTAAGGTTAATACCCATGTCTACATACAGATTACCAGAAGCCCCCTTGGACTATCCTTTTAGTCACTCCCTTATACACCAAGATAACTGCTTTCCTGTCTTCTAAGCACCATAGATTAATTTTTTCTGCATTCGAACTATATATAAATAGACTCATAACAATATTTATTCTTTTAGCCTTATTGATGTCTCTTTTCGTTCTTATTATGGTAAGATCCATTTTTTGGATTTGTAGTCTGTGTTAGAGAAATTTTTTTCAATCAGATTAGTTGTTCCTTCAACAGGAACATTAAAAAAAGTTTGCCCTGCCTATTTAAAAAAATAAATTTGAGGGGGCATCAGGGTGGCTCAGTTGGTTAAGCATCTGCATTCAGCTCAGGTCATGATCCCAGGGTCCTGGGATGGACCCCGGCATCAGGCTCCCTGCTCAGCAGGGAGTCTGCTTCTCCCTCTGCCCCTCCCGCTTCTTGTGCTCTCTCTCCCTCAAAGAAATAAAAATAAAATCTTAAATAAGTAAATATTTGGGACAAAATACAATAGGTTCTAGGAAGAGCTTTTAGATATGTGTGTGTGTATGTGTGTATGAACATTAACAGATACTTGAATTAATGTTAAGAATACTACAAATATTCAAGTATATATGTGTGTCTATGAACATTAGTTTGAAAGTATGTTGCATTGTTATAATTGTGAAATTGTTAAAATGGTAAAAGTCTTACTACTTGAGTTTGTTTATTCTTTGCCTCTTCTAGTAATATCTGCTTCTTCTGACACGACAGTGAAAGTGTGGAATGCACATAAGGGATTTTGCATGTCAACACTAAGGACACATAAGGTAAAACAACAAACATAATTTTCAGTGTCTATAGTGTAATATTGAGATCTCGCTACTTTATGCGTCTCATTTTCTTACTGATCTAGCAGATCATTGTATGTGTGTTCTGTTACAGGATTATGTAAAGGCCTTAGCATATGCCAAGGATAAAGAACTGGTAGCTTCGGCTGGGTTGGACAGACAAATATTCCTTTGGGATGTGAATACTTTAACAGCATTGACTGCCTCAAATAACACTGTCACAAGTAAGGTGTTTGAAAAAAATTTCTTTCTTTAAATAAAGAATGGTTTGTGAAACATCTTTGATAGGTTTGCATCAAGACAGTGGTTCATATTTTGATAGTGCTTCTACCTACAGTGTTCTAGCCCCTAAGAGTATGATTGAACAATAAGGAGCTTGTTCCTCACTGCAATCTAAAAATGGTAACTTCTTCAGGTGTAACCTGGTTATTTTTATATATGTGCATGTCTTAGCTCCCTAGCTAAAACGTAAGTTCCTTCAGGGCAGAAGAATCTGTCTTATCACCACTTTGTACCTCCCACAGCATTGCCTGGCCCAAAGCCACAGTCTCAGCAGATACTGTTGATAGAGGTGGTGATTACTTGACAAAGTAGGTAGTTTCTGACTCTTATAAGTGTTACTATATCTTATAAGCCCTTGAGTTGATGGCCAAGATGGAGAATGCCCAAAGGAAAGAAAGAAAAGTCCTCCAAATCGGTCCCTTTCAGAGCCACCCTAAACAATCCAGCCAATTTCAGAAGAGTTCAGAGAGTTTGGGTGCCTCCAGAGGCAATTCAGAGACATTCACAGCAGGTTAATAGCATGGGTGCCTCATCAACCTAGAGATCTCAGATTACCAGGTCAGACCCAAACAAGTCTAGATATGAAACTTAGCCTCACAGTTGGCTCAACCTACCAGAGTCCTCTAGTCCAGGTGGCAGTAGGGACGCTTAGGAGTACATTTTTCGCTAAGCCTGGCCTGGAAAGTCTGTGTTCAGGATCTGAACTATCTAGATCCCTACATATAGGTCCAATTTGTCATGACTGTGGAATACTCACATTGACATAGCTGAAACAGTCATAATATAATCTAGGATGTGCCGGGAAGGGCACATTAGGAGACTGGATGTTTATAATTTCTTGAATATTGTTCTGCCCTTTTCCCCAGGAAATACGCAAAGCTCTAAACACTACCCTCCTCTTGTTCTCCTTGATTTTTCACCAGTGCATGATTGTAGTGATTCAGTAACTGATCCCTGCTGAGGGCTATCATGACACATCATTTAGTTCTCTCTAGATGTAGGGTCTGCCTCAAAGAGACACTAACAAGAGGGAACAAAGCAAAAGAAGTCAGGATTGTCCCAAGGTCAGAGACCAGGCTTAGGGTTACAGATTCTGCAACAGATACATCTTGCTTAGAATTGTTTGCAGAGGTTACCACACAGGTTTATTTATGATTATAGAAATACTAATAGCTAACATTTATTTATTGAGTGCTTACTATAATCATTTTCTAAACATATGTATTAACTGCCTAACTCATAACTTCTCAGTATGTCTGTTTATATTTATTTTTTATTGAAAATTAGGATCATACTGTATAGACCGTTTTATATGCAACTTTTTTCACCTCAGTGAAACTGAGTTCTGAATCCAAGAGCATGAACATGATTCTTGCTACACATTGCCTCACGTCCTTCCAAGAGCTGTACCAAACAAGTTTACTTATCCCACAAGTAATGTATGAGAGTACCATTGTACTGTTTTTTGAGAATTATTACCTCGTTGAAAATCTGAATTGGTAGGTGAAAATAATATTTTTTGTTTTGATTTGTGTTTCCTTGAAAATGATGAGTTTGGACATGTTTTTCATATTTATTGGCACATGTGTGTCCTTGAAAATACATCACTTATGTGGATAGTTTTTAAATGGCAGTGCAATTCAATTTAGCCAGTATTTATTGAGCACTTGTGTATGCTCAAATCTAGAAAAGATGTAAATTTTGATAACAACCTTGTTTAGAATGACCTCCATCATAGCTAGACTTCTTTTCCTTAGAGCACTCACAAAGATAAGATTTTCTAAACAGTATAATTAAATTTACGTTTTTTTGCTGACTAGCTGCCGAACAGCTGATGATTTTGTTAACATTTAGCTTCGTTTATCCTTAATAGCTTCTTCTTTAAGTGGGAACAAAGATTCCATTTATAGCCTGGCAATGAATCAACTGGGAACAGTCATCGTATCAGGGTCCACTGAGAAGGTAAGGGGGAGCTTAATGGGTATATTTTAACACTGGAAAACAAAAACACCAAAATAATTTGATCTGTGTAATTACTAAATATACAGACCAAGGTTTTGCCTGGTGGGTGCTAAGGGAAAGGTTTTATTTGAACAAACGAGAATATAACTATATAATTACTGTCATGTGTGGTGATGGGGGTGGGGTGGATGGGTGAGGGAGGCCTATTCGTTGACATTAGAAAGGCTTCCTCCTATCTGAAAAGATTGGGGGCCTCAGACAGTGTCCATTGGCAGAACAATATTTCCTTCTCAGAATATAATGGTTGTCACTTGACTTCTAAATCATGTATCTTTGAAATGTGTTCATATGTATACTCAGTTTGTGTAATATTTTGTTAAAATACACAGGTTTTAAGGGTATGGGATCCAAGAACATGTGCAAAACTAATGAAGCTGAAAGGACACACAGACAATGTCAAAGCACTGCTGTTGAACAGAGATGGTTCACAGGTATGCACTTGCATGTGCACGCTTACCTAATGACCTTGTCCAAAATTTCATGCACCAGAAACTTCCCTGCTTTGTTGCTTAGGTTGATTTCAACCCAAAGCCACATGTATTATAAACTGTGATCTACTTTTTAATTCTTAAAATACTCAATTGTTTGTAATAGTAATCCACATTTTAAAATTATTGTTTGCATCACTTCTAAATAAAGGCCAAACAAAATGTTCCCTCAGAATAATTCTAATGCCAATAAGTATATGCAGTTATGATGTGTATAGGATAAAATTAAAATGTTACTTTGTGTAAAGCAGAAGGAAGTTTTGGTATTGAATGCTTTGTGCTAGTGAGTTAAGGGGAAATTTCCTGACAGTGGGTCTGACTTTGGGCAAATCCTCTCATTTGACTATGTAGGCACAGTCTATAAATTTAGTGATCTGACATAATACTTAAGAGTCAGCATTTCAAAAAAAATTTTTTTTGGTAATGTTTGAACATGTACTGGTACTCTCGTACTTTGTTGGGTACATAATTCGATTTCTTCTGTAGCAGTGGGAAAATGATCTTTCATCAATGTAGATAATAAAAACAAAAACTAAGCACCATTTTCAGTTAAGACCTACCCCAACCCTGTACCCCTGCCTCCCCCAGCCATGTTTTCTCATGGGCCAGGGAGAAGCCCAGAGCTAACTGGAATTGATTGCGAGTGAGTTAGGAGAGGGAGAGTAGTGAGGTGGTGCGATGAGAGGTGCCATCACTCCTATGGAAATTACGTCATAGAAACTGCCTCGCACGTGATTTAGAGAAACCTTTGTCTCCAGAGGTGAGAGGAAGGTTGGGAAGACTAGCCAAAACCAGGAACTCATTTTCAGAACCAGGCAAAGAGAGGCTTGAAGGTACCCGTGGAGGTCTTTGAAGATGCGGAAGGATCTTGATGTTAATGTACTGTGTGGCCTGGAGGAGGGAACTTCACACTACTAGTCCTTAGTTTACTCCTCTGCAAAGCAGGGACCATAATATTTAGTTTGTGTAGTTGGTAAGAAGATGAGAAGTAGTAAGTATGTTCTTGTCTGTAGGCTGTGACATTTTCTAGCACCCTTGAGTTCCTCTACAGCCCCATTTTCATGGGAGTCAAAGAAGCCCAGTTTGGTCCACTCCTCACTGTTTTGCAGTGTAGTTGCTGGGCTACACGTGAGATGGCTGCCTCTGCCTTGTTCTGTGGGCTTCGTTCAGGATTTGGCTGTGTCCTCTGGTCTTCATGGGACTGTCCTGAAATAGAGGGCTGTGGACAAGATGGTTTTCAGAAGGAGGCTGTGGGCCCGGCAGACTTTCTAAAGCTCCTCCTGCTACTATACTCCTTGCCTTGTTTCCTGTATCTACATAGTCATGAATGTGCTTTTACCTAAGATAATTTAAGTAGCACATATGGTTACAGGTACACTTCATGTGAAGTCAGCTCCACTTACTGTAAGCAGACTGCTTGGAAGGCTGCCCTTGGGCGGTAGAGCGCATAATTAGGCAGATACCACCCTCCTCGAGTTCCTCCTCCATCCATTTTCCTTACTGGCAGCCAGAGGCGAAATGTAAACTTAACCACCAACTACGCAACACACTTGTATTAGGGAATTGATCAACAAAACAGCAATAATAACTCCTTGTTTGGGTCAAAGGAGGAAAAAGAAACCTTTACATACTGATTCTCAAACTCTTGGAACATGCGAGAGAAGCAGTTAACAGTTACTGGACCAGAGCATGTACTGCATCCCCAGAGTTGCCCTGCAGGCTTCTCATGTAGGATCTCTGGTGGCTTCATAAGTCAGGGACTTGTGATAAGATATATATAACAGGCCAGTGAATCCCATGGACGTCCCCTTCGTTGTGTTGTTGTTATTTAGCAAATCTTACTGTTTGAGGTCTGTCGCCATTGCAGTTGTTTTGCTTGGTGCCAACATTACTGGGCTGAGGCACCAGACATTTCATCCCTTATACTTGCTCAGGCAACTGCTTGAGGAACTGGGACAATCTGCCGTCTTGGTTTGAGTCAGTGACATCCTCATGTGTTCCTCACAGGGTTTTCCTGTAATTGAAGTCCTGCTGAACCTAGCTTAAACTCTAGGGGTCTTTAAGCATCAAGCCACTCCTTGCCCCGACTTACCTTGCCCACTTGGCTGCTGTCTGTTGGCAGTTATAATTGTGTATGAGTGACCATCCCAGAAACATGTTGGTCAACAGTGACCTGGCCTCAATACACTGACCCACGTTCAACAACGTGATCAGGGCTGTAGACTCTGTGCCCCTAAGTCTAATGTAGTAGAATATTCAGGTCCTTCTGTCTTACTCCTGAGAATTACCTCCTAATGACAGGGTCTTCACGTTTATCCAGTGGAAGGGTGGAGGTAGTGGGAAACATTTGATGATTACTCTAGCTTCTACAAGGTCGCAGGCACTAGAATTCCTATTAAATAGGCACATCCTTCAACCATACTACCAAACGCTGCAAAGAAGTTTGCCAGCATTGTACTGTAAAAGTAATTGTTGTCTACTTGGCTTTTTAGCAGTCTTAGAATACAGTTACCATCAGAGGTTATTTTGTGTTCACTATCAGAGTTGATACAGCTCTGTTCCCTCATCTGCTTTCCGCTGTACGCTTTGGGATTGGAACTTACCTCTTCCCTGCTGCAAGTTACCGAGACAATGGGGACCCCAACCCGCCACCTGAGCTTTCCTTATCCCAAAGTTGTCAGACCTTACTCCCTGTAGATACATGGCCTAGTATCGGAGGGATCAAAGCTATACTAACAGCTTTGCCACCTCAGAGTAGCAGCTCTTCCTGGACAGGGCAGCCCCTCCTTGCCCCCTCTCCATGAGATTGCATGGATCCTCCCACAGGCATGTCTGGAGGGCTGCTTATAACTTACTGCTTGTAACTTACTCCAGACAGTTTCATTGTTGGTTAGACTCTTGGTTGCCTTGTAAACCAGTTGGAATAGGGGATTAAAACACTAAGGCTCCTGGTAACTTATGGGGGAGTCTCCTAGTGGGTGTTCATTTAATTAAACACATCCAGAGTTCTAAAGGCCCCTTCCAGTCACAGGGCACGCCAATAAATCTTAATATTCTTGAAGGCCTCATCTGTTCAAACACTTTTGGAATCTCCAAGCCCACAACCATCTTCTCTTCTGTGAAGCTCTTTGCCTATGTAATTTCATACACCAGCACCAGCAGTTGCTTCTTCTTGAGGCCATTTTTTCCCCAAAGAAGTAACTTGTTATTCTCTTCTGCAAGTCACCACGGTAACTGGTAGTGAACCCCAGGCATGCTGAATGTGAATGTGGGGTGGCCGATTCAGCCTCTTTCTGTCAGAGTCACAGTGTGCTCAGCCCTGATTTGTGTGCCAGCAGCTTCTATGTAGTTGATGCTCCTGAGCCTTTGGAAAGTTTCAGAATTGCTAATGTTAACTCTGAATGCTAAAGGTCCACATTTTATATTAATAGATGTTGAACTTGAGGCTCAGATGGGAAGTATCCAAGGTCACAGAGTGAGTGGTAAGCCTGGGATTAGATTTTGCTTCTGACTCCCTATTAGTAGAATCTCAGAGACCTGGCGGGCCATTAGTAATCCATTTCCATGAGGTAGGGGTGAGACAGAGGTGTGACCTAGGGCTCCAGAAGGCCTGTTGGCCTAGTGCAAAGCTTGTCAACCTTAGTGTCCCAGAATGACCTGGAGAGCCTATCAAAACAGATTGCTAGGCCCTGCCAGAATTTCTGCCTCATTAGGTTTGGAATCAGACCATCTGCATTTTTAACAACTTCCCAGGGGTTGCTGATTCTGCATGTGGCCAGGTAGGAGAGGACAAAAGCAGTTTTGCTCAGAAGTTTCCCCTGCTTGAGCATGTCCTGTTGCCTTTGGTCATTTTAGCCTGTGGTGCATGTTTATCAGAAGTCTTTATCAGAGGCAGAAATACAGGTTGTTAGAGGTGGATGTTTGACAGTGTGGTCGGGAGAGGCACCAAGTACAGAGCACAGCAAAGCAGGAACTTTTCTGGCCGGGACATTTTCTGACTTTAACTTTCTCTGTTTTTAGTGCCTTTCCGGTAGTTCTGATGGGACAATTCGCCTTTGGTCCCTTGGCCAGCAGAGATGTATAGCGACGTACCGAGTCCATGATGAAGGTGTCTGGGCTCTGCAAGTCAATGACGCCTTCACGCACGTGTATTCTGGAGGAAGGGACAGAAAGATTTATTGTACAGACTTAAGAAACCCTGACATTCGGGTATTAATTTGTGAAGAAAAAGCACCAGTTCTCAAGGTATGTCCTATATTTTAGTTTTGTGGTTAAGATTGTTACATGTGCTGGCTAAATCCGTCAGAATCTGTATTAAAGCATGAATCGGCTGTGGGGTTGTAAAAACAGATATTTTAATTTTCATTAGTCACTTGTAGAAGAAATTGTGACTTCTTAGATACCTCAGTGACATGTACCTGTCCCACTGGCGAATCCTGGTGCTATGGCCCCACATTGCTCCTGAGCGCACTTAGCTTTCCTGACCTGTCCTTAGTGGAGGAATGTGATGAGTTCAGGTATCTGTGAGCAGACAACAGCAAAGCACAAGTGTGTCCACTGCCTCAAGAGGGAGGATGTGGAAGAGTTGCTCCAGAAGAAGAGAGAACAAGCCAGTTCATACTCCAAACCATTACTGCCTCAAAGTAGTCCTGATTGCTGATCAGCATCTGCTGCATGGGTGAAAGGGTACTCGAGAAGCCGTCCATGCTGACACCTGCTGAGAGTGAAGCCTGGACTGCGAAATGGCCTTATCATCATACGACAAGATTATTCAGCCTCCCTGATAATCTCAGAATTACACATTAAAACCATAGTGAAGAGCTTAACAGATTTAAAATGGAGGCATAAGGACAGCAGTACTTCCTTTTCACAAAAGTCATCCAAAAACAACAAGAAAAGCAAGAAACAGAACTGTAGATACCCACGAAACTAAGTGGCCTGAAACCCAGACCACAGTATAAGAGGAAGGGCTGAAAAAAGGAATAAAGGTCAAATGAGACAGTCGAGGGGATGCTTGTGGCCTAGGAGCACACACATCCTGCCTATTTTGGCTCTTTAAGATAGGTGGTGCCCCTCGAGAGGACAAAACCAATAATTCTAGGGGAGCAAGGGAGTTGAGACTGAAATCAGAGCCCGTGTGCAGGAAGCAGGCTGCTGGGAGGAGAAACACCGCACTGAGTTCTGCAGCTGCCAGGATCTCTTGGCTGTGGAGGAAAAGGTGCAAGAACTTAGTGGCGACATAACTGTGTGTGCCAAGAAACATCACTTTGAACTGAAGACGATTCCTACTTGCTAGGAGTCCGGCCTGTCCCACAACTCCCAACCTTCAGTTTCCTGGCACAGGAAGAACAGTGGATGACTGACCGTAGAGGGATTTCATGTGCGTGCTATCTATATACATGGGTGTAGGGACATATTTCTATATGTGTACTACTTAAAAAATACAGAAGGCACACGGTAAACTGTTCACAGGTGTACTATTCTTAGGTGAAGGAGGAGAATTACATGGGTACTTTTCACTTTTGCTATGTTAGAATGTTTTTTTACTACAGACATTTTCAAAGAGAAAAAGAGACTTATTCCTTGTTATTAAAAAAGAACACGAAAACAAAACAAAAGAGTAACAAAAACAAAATCATGGTAAGTCACCCTTTTGACTACACATTTGGATCCCCTAACTGTTTAATTTAAAATCACGCTGAAACTTTCAGCTGCTGTTTTTGGTGAGAAGTCACCCCTATTACACTTGTAAAAGGTCATCTTTCCTTTAGCAGAGACTCTCCCTCATTATTCTGTGCAACTCTAGCTTTTAATGCATGTCGCGGTGCAGTCAGCATACAAACATGGAATGAAGGAATTGATATTTAATAATCTATAGCTAGTCCCAGCAGCTCAGGAGAGTCAGCATTCCACAGAGCAGTGCTTTTGTGCTTTGTTTTCAGATGGAGCTTGATAGATCAGCTGATCCCCCTCCCGCAATCTGGGTTGCCACGACTAAGTCTACAGTAAATAAATGGGTAAGCGAACCGCTGTATCCCTGGCAAAGGTTGGTAAACATGTGGTTTGTTATCACAGACCTGCCAGATGCCAGTAACAAAGGCTCGAGGTGAATCTGATGCTCAGCATGCTTTCGAATAGTGGCAAAAATCTGAAAGCCTCTGGGAGTTCGATCCTAAGGATTGTACTAAAGATAATAGTCAAGATGAAGCTTCTGACTTCTTTGTCAGGAGCCAAGACAGACATTTGATGTGCTTGGAATAGGCACTATTGCCTGATAAGCCAATAAATGTTGGTATAGCATCTGAGCTCACAAAACTGCATTTGAAAACAGGCAGCCCGGGTCCAGGTTTCCCCCGCTATCCGGAAGTTCACTTTGTGCCATTGTTTATTACCCATTTTCTCTAACCCAAAGAAATCAGAGCAGAATTATTGCTTTTATGAAATGGTGATTGCTTCTTTGTCTTTACACTACATCTTGGCTTACAAAAGGCTTCCTATGAACACTTTACTTTTGGATAGCAGGAAATACCTGTACCAACATGGCAGGGATGGGACACTTGTTAGGCTTCTCTTTTTCCAAATGTAAGAGAAAATAGAAAAATTATGCTTTCAAATTCATTTCCTTTTTCCTCACAACATGAAGAACAGGGATAGAAATAGAGGATAAGCAGAAGTCATTAAAAGTGCTTTTAATTCTTAAATGTTAATGAAAGAAGATTTAAGTTTCCTTGCTTACCAGACTATATGTGGATAACAAAAGAGAGAGTGTTTCCATTTATTTCTGTTTTTACACCAGTCAAGTGGGCATTCTCAGTACTTGTACAAAATGTTATATATCTTATCTAAATTTCGTTGTGCCAATATGAGATCAACATAGCTTTACCTGGAAAAGTGCCTTTTTTTCCCTCCAAAAAGACAGTATTAATATTCCCTTCTTAATACGTGTTTTGTTTCTTGAAATCATGGTGGATAATTGTACTTTATGACTATTTTTTGGTTGATGTTATCGTTTTGGTTTTTCTCATTTGTTTGTTCTTTGTTTTTCTTGCCACGTTAAACAGATTGGCAAAGCTTAAAAAGCATAAAATGATTAAAAAATGAATTTTGTTCCTTTAGACCTTGAAAGGAATTCATAATTTTAGAGCCTCCGGAGATTATGACAACGACTGTACAAATCCTATAACACCGCTTTGTACGCAACCTGACCAGGTTATTAAAGGTGAGTAAGGAAGGTGGAAGGTATTATACCTTTTACTGAGGCTAATTATAGTTATTAAGAGATTGACAAAAATAAAGGAGGTGACCTTCCTTTAAATGTAATTCTGATGTCAACAGAAGACACAGTGTATTGGTTTATTTTTAATAGAAGAAAAATATTTTTAAAACGCTATTTAGTGACTTTAAAAGGGGGACTTTCTTGAGGTCATCTTTTTGCCCAGCATCAGAATAATCATGGCTGGGTCGAGCCAAGAAACCACTTTATAAAATGTATGGGGTTGCATGTTGTGTTTTGGCACAAGCCATATCTGGTCCCTGACTTTTCTGTGCTCCAGCTGGTAGTGGCAACTCTGACTTGAACACTCGCGAGAGGAGTAGAATATCGAACGGTCACTCACCTGCAGTTCTGTGCCTGTATCTTTAGAATCGCATGTCCATGCAGGAGGCATAAGTTAGAGACGGGACTGATCCAGAGGTTTCCTGTCATCATTATAACTTTTCCCAGCGGGTAAAACTGTTGGCCCTTAACAGTTTTCCATTAGTAGCCCCTCGAAGGAGGGAGTTTTTTCATCTATAATCTCTTTTTAAAATCGGACAGTTTTGCTTTAGTTGGCCTTAAACTGCCTTAGATATAATTATACATGTATATATTACTGTATGTGTATCTTTTGACTCACCTTCTCCTTTCTGGTGGATAGTATGATTTCTGTTTCACGCCAATGAGAAATTACTGCTATATGGTGAATTTAAATAGGGAATTGTTTTTGCTAATTGTGTGGGTTTTTTTCCTTTAGGGGGTGCGAGTATTATTCAGTGCCACATTCTTAATGATAAGAGACATATATTAACCAAAGATACCAATAATAATGTGGCATATTGGGATGTATTGAAGGTAAGTAATTTTTTGTATTAAATATGAGTTATTGGATCATGTATCCCCTTTATTTTTTATTATAATATACATGAAATAACCAAGGTAATAAGTATGTAAATTAAGATTAGGTTACAATAATACTGTATTTGGGGGAGTGGATACTTTTTTATACTAGTATTTAGATAAGGTCATAGTTTATCTTTTTAAGCACCTTAAATTTGAGTAGAACCATTTCCGCTGTGTTATATGCTACCTTGCCTTAAAATAAATATATTGCAGTTCCTCATCCTTGACACTATGGACATTTTGGGCCAAATAAGTCTTTGTAGAGGGGGGCTGGGTAGAGTGCAATCTGCCCTGTGCATGAGAGGATGTTTAGCAGCCTCCCCAGCCTCTACCCACCAGGTGCCAGTAACCACCTTTCCTTCTACCGCCAGCTTCAGTTGTGATAGCCAGAACTCTCTCCAGACATTGCTAAATGTTTAGGGGGAAGAAGGAAGAAGCAACATACAAAATCACCGTAGGTTGAGAACTCCTGCAGTGTACAAAATAAGTTTAGCCATTTCTTAGGATTTATAGATACCACTGTGAGCATCAGTTACAACTCTGGGTCATGTTAAGATGACCCTGTGGGATAGTTAGATGTATTAAACTGTTCACCCACATTATAAATAGCACTAAAGAATTTATAGGCAGGGCGCCTGGGTGGCTCAGTGGGGTAAGTGTCTGCCTTGGGCTCAGGTCATGATCCCAGGGTTCTTGTAGGAATCCCTGCTCAGCGGGAAGCCTGCTTCTCCCCACTCGTGCTCTCTCTCACTATCTCTGTCTCTCTCACAAATAAATAAAATCCTTAAAAAAAAAAAAGGATTTATAGGCAGATTGAAAAGTTTGCTTTTCTTTGTGTTGTTGGTGTATTTGTTCAACACCTATTTCCTGGATTGAATGAATATTGTGTGCAGAGAACTGTGTCGAGAGTCATAGATGACAGAAAGTCTGTACCATGATCCCCTCTGGTAGGGACAAGGGTAGGGGAATAGGAATGCCTCAGAGATCAAAAAAACCAGATGGATTACAGGGTAGTTTGTGGACAAGGGCAATTACTTACAACTAGAGAAATCAGGTGAGCTTCTTGTGGTGGGGAAATCATTTGAAGAGAGTCTTAAAGAATTCCACCAGATGACTAATGGGAGGGCATTTTTGGGAGAGGGAATGAATGAAAAGGCACAGGAGGGAAGGTAGTGCTCATTCAGTGACTTTGAGTTTTGTGTAATTGGAGACTAGAGGTAATGGGAGGGGCAGTATGGGTGTAAGGATGAGAGGTGTCATTCAAGTCATTTCCCAGAGTCTTGAATACAGGCCCCACGGTTGGCCTACTTTGCTATTCCCTAAAGAATCTTAATCTTGGACTGTATTGGAGCAGAAAGAATCCCTTGCCCAGAGGGACAGTGGTCTGTGTGATGGGGAAGAAGCTGGAAGGCCATGTCTTCAGCATAATGACTTGGGGATCTAAAGGAAGAGACAGATGTCGGATACATTTTAAGGAAGAATTGAAAAGCTCTGCAGTTTCCGTTAGGCTCCTGGTTAGAAGAAATGTCTAGATCTAAAGAATAAGATAAACAGCTTTCTTTCTGAGAAGAAGGGACTATCTGAATAGAAACCTTGGCCTGACTGACACTTTCCCTCCCCATTGGGGCAGGGGTATGGGAAGTCCCATAATGAAGCGGTTGCCTGGTGAGCATGGTTGCAGGCTTTAGTAGTTGAATGGAAAATTAAATTGCAGCAGACTCCAGAAGTCCACTCGGTTTTTCTTAATGATAGAGATACACTTCTGAGGCCACTGAAGACCCACGTTTGTTTCAGACTGGGAGGATCCAGAGCAGCCCTGAGGACCTGGTCGGCAGGAACTTGGCTCCTCCACCAGTGATGTGGCCCTAGCTCTGCCCCGTGGCTGGGCTCCCCTCATGCCACCCAGCACCTAGTGCTCTCCAGAACATAACAGAATCTAATTGGGCCAAGCTACTCTTTCAGGGTGGGCCAGCTGTGGATCTGACGTTCTCTCTTGGGCAGATTAGCCAAAGCCTTGGGAGGTGGCTCTGCTTAGGTGGGGCACAGACCTGGCATGGTCCATAATTGGCATTGTTGTGTCCCAAGCAGCTTTCTGTACCCAGACACTAGACCCTGAAGTGTCAGGATCAAGTGATTGGGCGTAATGGATATGACATTAAACAGAAGTAGGGAGTCAGGAGTATTTAGGAACATAGGCTCAGAGTGAAATAGAGTTGCATTCTAATCTTGGTTCTGCTAGCTACTAGCCAAGTGATCTCTGGAATATGCTGAACCTCTCTTACCTCTGTCTTTATTCCTAAAATGTGTGTGACACCTATTTCTTGGTGAGGTTAAGGAGATGTTTGAGAAGTATTTATCATAGTGGCTGGTACATAATAGTTAAGAGGCTGTTACACTAATGCAGGTGAGAGATGAGATATCTGGACTATGATGGAAAAAAACCAAAATGATGAGGAAGAGTATTGAGGCCTATGGATAAGAGGGAGCTTGAATAAAAGGGAGTATAAACAAAATAAAGTAGCAGAGTGAGTCCCAGGTTCCTAGGTCAGATAGTTTGGTAAGTGGAAGTGATGGGAGGGTGATGTAAGAGGGAAAATGGGTTGTTGGGGGGAAACGGGGGCCATGCTGAGCAAGACAATGAATTTGAGTTTATGTGAATGTCTGGGTAGATAGGAACTCACACACCAGTAAATGAGCTGGGCTGGAGAGACAGGCTCAGCAGTCAGCGGCTGGTGGATTATAAGTGAAGCAATGGGGACATCAGAGTTTCCAAGGGTTACATCTGTACTGAACAGAGAAGAAACCAGCCATCACCCTTTTGGGAACTGTTAGAAAAGAGGAAACCACAGGTAAAATAAAAAGGGGTCGGAAAACCAAGAGCCAATGGCGGCTCAAGAACTAAGCAAGCATTTCCCAAAAGGGCTTGTGGTTAGCAGCACTGGCCTACGGAGAGTTCGCGTCTGATTTGGAATGTAACGTGCCTGGGATTTAACCAGTAGGGAGGATGGTGTTGGGGGGGGAATAGTCTTGAGGGAGTCCTAAAAGCAAAAGCCAGATAGAGTGGGTTGAGTAGTGATTGGGAGGTAGTGGAGCAGTCTAATGAAATTTGACTTTGGGGAGGTGGGCAGGAACAGGCAGTAGCGAGAGAGGATATAGGGATGGGAGGGTCAAGCAAAGGTTTTGTTTTGGTGTTCGGGTATTTTTGGGATGGGAGTAATTGGAGTGTGTTCACTGCTCATGGGGAGATGTCAGGAGAGACATGAGAGGGTAGATGGCAGTACCAGGTCCCCAAGAAGTGAGGGGGTCCAGAGCACAGCAACAAGGGGCACTTTTTTCCTCGCACAGGGAAAAACGGTAGCACATAGTTAAGGGGATTTTTGTCAAGGCTTCTCTAGTTTTGAAGTGTGGGGGTCAGTGAAGGAGGTGGCAAGGCCAAACATGACGTGAGTAAAGATTTGACCATGGTGCTGTGAAGAACTGACTTTGGAAACAGAAGAAACCCCAGGTAGCAGCAGTATTGAGGTTGGAGACCGTACATCTGTGGCAGGAATATTGGCAAGGATTTGAGAGGCGGGCGTGCCATGTGTGTTATCCATGTGGATGTCTATGTCGTCCAGCATGCTTTTAGACTCCATTGTATTTAGACAGATGTGAAAATGTGTAAAATTTTGAACACCTAGGTCAGAATTCATCCACTACGTAATATTGATAATTACCATACTTTCTTTTTTGCTGTATAGGCATGTAAAGTTGAAGACCTGGGCAAAGTGGATTTTGAAGATGAAATTAAGAAAAGATTTAAGATGGTATATGTGCCAAATTGGTTCTCAGTAGACTTAAAAACTGGGGTAAGTTAGCAGCTGATATTTGTACAATTTGAGATAATGGAAAGTTTCTGATATAGCTCAAAATTAAGTATTATTAGTTACAGAGTCCTGTGTGTCTAAGTGTGAAGGCAGTACATTTTTCATGTTATTACTTGCAAAATGCAGTTTAAAAATGCCTCTTGGTATCCCAGTAAATTAAATTGTAGTTGCAGTGAATCATGTGAAACACATTTTGATTCTGAATCTGTGGCTTAGCTCTTTAGTCAAATAGTACAGATGAATAGGGCCTTAGAGACTTATTTGGAGAACTTATTGAAATGGAATGCCAGTAACAGTTTTTTCTTTTGACAGATGTTGACTATTACTTTGGATGAGAGTGATTGTTTTGCTGCTTGGGTTTCTGCAAAAGATGCTGGCTTCAGCAGCCCTGATGGGTCAGATCCAAAACGTGAGTTTTAAGTGTCCTTCCTTCCTTTCCTCCTTTCAAAAGAGAAGGTGGATCTGTGCTGGGTTGGGGTTTTTTTTGTTTGTTTTGATTTGTTTTGTTTTTTGCTATCTGCTCTTTTATTTTTTTTTAAATATTTGAGATTTTTTAAATCATTTCTCAAGAAATCCATATATTCTCTCATGGAAATGGAAAATACTATTTCGTTTTAAATGTTTTGGGAATCTTGATTTTTCTCACAATATGTGGTTTAGCTTTAACACTTAAACACTCACTACACTCTCTACCCTTAAACTTTTCTGGAAATCTGATAGGGTAGGAAAAGTGAAGCTGGGAAACAGTTCTGTTGTTTTCCTTTTTTTTTGTTGTTGAGATGTAATTGACATAACATTATATTAGTTTTAGTTGCACATGTACAACATGATTCAATATTTGTATATACTGCAAAATGATCACAAGTCCAGTTAATACTCATCATCATAGTACATAATTACACATTTTTCCCCTTGTGATGAGAATTTTTAAGATCTACTTTCTTAGCAATTTTCAAATATGCAGTACAGTATTATTAACTGTAGTCACCAGGCTGTACGTTACATCCCCTGACTTATTTATAACTGGAAGTTTGTGCCTTTTAAAAATCCCTTCACTTCCCTACCCCTTGCCTCTGGCAACCACCAATCTATTCTATATATCTGTGAGTTTTGGTTTTTGGTTTTAGTTTTTTAAGATTCTACGTATAAGTGAGACCATATGGTGTTTGTCTTCCTCTGTCTAACTTATTCCACCTAGCCTTCAAGGTCCACCTAAGTTATTGCAAATGGCACAATTTTGTTCTTTCTTGTGGGTGAATAGCATTCCATTGTACATACATACCACATTTTTTCTTTACCTGTTCATCCATTGATGAACATTGGTTGTTTCCATATCTTGGCTGTTGTAAATATGGCTGCAGTGAACATGGGGGTCCATATATCTTTTCAAGGTAGTGTTTTCATTTTCTTTGGATAAATACCCAGAAGTGGAATTGCTAGATAATATGGCAGTTCTATTTTTAATTTTTTGAGGAACCTCCATACTGTTTTCCACAGTGGCTATACCAATTTATGTTCCCACCAGTAGTGCACAGGGTTCCCTTTTCTCCACATTTTCATGAACACTTGTTGTTTTTTGTCTTTTTGATAATAGCCATTCTAACATGTGTGAGGTGATAGCTTGTGGTTTTGATTTGCATTTCCCTGATAATTAGTGACAGTGAGCATTTTTTCATGTACTTTTTGGCCATCTGTATGTCATTTGTGGAAAAATGTCTAATCAGGTCTTCTACCGATTTTTTTTTGAAGATTTTATTTTTAAATAATGTCTACAGTCAACGTGGGGCTCGAACTCATAATTCCGAAATCAAGAGTCACAGTCTCCACTGACTGAGCCAGCCAAGTGCCCCTTTCTGCCATTTTTTAATTAGATTGCTTGTTTTTTTGCTGCTGAGTTGTATGAAGTCCTTGTATGTGATTTGCAAATATTTTCTCCCATTCCATAGTTGCCTTTTCATTTTGTTGATGTTTCCTTTGCTGTGCAGGAGCTTTTTAGTTTGATGTAGTCCTACTAACTGACTTTTGCTTTTGTTGTTTTTGCTTTTGGTGTCAGATCCAAACAATCATCACCAAGCTCAAGGAGCTTGCTGCCTATGTTTTCTTCTAGGAGTTTTATGGTTTCAGGTCTGACATCCAAGTCTTTAATGTATTTTGAGTTAATTTTTGTGTGTTACGAGAAAAGACTTGTGAAAGTCTATTATATTTTGTTGATTATATCTTTGGTTGGTTTTCTCCTAAGAATGTAGCATGTAGGCATACATGATATATATATAAATATAGTTTTAGTGGCTCTATATGGAAATAATTCCTTAAAAAATGTAATTCCTCTTTTGGTTTGTTCATTTTTAAAGAATGGCTATATCTGAACAACCAGATAGAATATTATTATTACTTCTTTAAACATTCTAAGATAAATTTTAATAGACATGGCAAAATCTTTCAAGTCTTGCTTTTGAACATCATTGGCATTGGGTTAAGAATTTAATATCAGAATATGTGGAAACATGATTTTTATTCCTTTCCGTCTGTTTTTAGGCTAAAACTAATAACTCTTTTCCATTTCTTTTCATTTTAATTCACTCTTTTGCAGTGAACTTAGGAGGACTTTTACTGCAGGCACTCCTAGAATATTGGCCTAGAACACATGTGAATCCAATGGATGAAGAAGAAAATGAAGTAAACCATGGTTCGTGTTTTTATATCAGGATAAATGATTTGAAATTACTCAGAAGTTTAAGATACTTGGAGTGTTTGTTATCCAGGAATGTTTAAGAAACATTGAAGCATTTGCTAAGTCGGCATAATAAATAACTTGTGATGTGCCCAGTTTATCACCCTGTCTTCCACATATCAGAGAACATCCAGTCTTAACTGAGGTTCCAAGAGCACTTTGAATCAGTGAAGCAGCTCAAAAGGTATTAAAAAAACCCTACATATTCAAATGGCCTTTGCCCTTAAAAGCAAGCAGCTTAGCAGCCTTCTTCCAAAGATATTTCTCAGAGTAGCTGTGGCCCTGCTGGACTCACCTCCAGAGCTAGCTAATGAGCTGCATCGAAAGCCATTTCTGTCCTTACCTCATCATATTTCATGTCGGCCTGAAACACAGACATTACCAAATCTGATGATCTACCTGATATTGGCTCTAAACATTTCAGAAAATCAAATTCCAACTCAGAAGTGTCAGGATAAGTGAATAAGTATGTGTAAGAATTAGTGGCACTGAGGATATTGTAAAGCTGTGTGTGCCACAGGCAGTGGCGGTAACTTTCCCTGGACAGCAGAGAACATGTTTTGAATTTATAAGCTTGGTTCAGTTTGATTGAAGAAAGGGGAAAAAAAAGAACTTAAAATTTCACAGCTCATGTGTTACCTACAGCGGGTTGAAGAGTCCTTTAGTCCCACCTACCAAGCTTACTCTGCTGAATGTTCTCTGAATTCTCTGAAGATTCTGCTGAAGATGGCCCCCTTCTGGTGGTCAGCAATGATGAGGACCTCCTGCCGGAGACTTCGTTCTGGCTGAATGACTCATCTGAAGTGATTTTTGGAGTTTAAATCTCTTGTGCAAGGATGGCATGCTTCTCTGCAAGCCATTCTTCTGATGTCCCTGTCAGAGAGGGCACTGACCCCACCCATGATGGCTTTTCTTCTGTGTCACCTGGCCCACTCCCCTCTTCGTCAGAATTGTATAGTGGGCTCTGAGCCAGAGAAACTCAATGGAAATGTCTTTCCACAGAGGCTTGAAATAGCTAAGTTTTAGTGTGGGCTCTGCCGTTTATCAGCTGTGTCACCATGGGCATATTATTTTCAGTTCTTGGCTCATCCCTCTCCATCTGCAATGTGACAGTTAGACAGGTTGCCTTTAGAGGCCCAAGTGGACAATAAAGGTCAAAAACCAGTAGTACAGTCAGCACCCCTGGCATCCAGGCTTTGTTGTGGGAAAATCAAACTGCCATAGTAGAGGCAGAGCAGGATCCACGCACCTCCCAGTCAGACGGCTGCTCGTTCCGCCTCTGTGGTCACCTGCTGTACCAGCGCCATGACCAGTAGACTCTTTCTGAGTCATGTACGTTCTACTCAGTGAGCAGCGCAGGCGTTCGGAGGCCTGTAGTGAGTTGCAGGTGGGGTCGATAGACATAAATGGGCGGGACTACATCCTTTAGGGACTGACATTCTGGTAGGGCAGAGAGCTCCTCAGAGCAGACGGAACACGATGAGGTCAGAGGGAAGCGTTGGTTGTTGCTGCAAGGGAGGATCTGAAAGTGCTGTAGGTCAGAGGGTGAGGTTGCTTCTAGATTCACTAGGGATGCTTTATGAGCAAGGTGGCATCAGAGTGGGGCTCACCCATACTTGGTCAAAAGATGACAGAGAAAGCAGAGTGAAAGGAAATCTACAGAGAATAATAAAAAAGACATCTTGACTTCATTGAGGATTTTATTTTTCAACAATACCTCTGACATTAGTTATGGCTGCCATTAAGCATAAATTTTTTTTCTGGCTCAAGAAATTTTTCTGAGCTTGGTGGTCTACACACACACACGCACGTGCATATTGCCATTTATTAGCAGGCCGTCCTAGACTTTCCTGTGGCTGAAGTAGAGTTGTCTTTTTGTTTCAAATCTCATATGTTAATCTCTCCTATTAAAAATTCCTAAAATTATACAGTCATTTCCCATAAGGTACATCATAAGTTGCTTTACTTCTTATTCTTTGTAGAAATTTAACTTTGATTTGTTTTTTACCTTTTTCTGACCGGCTGACTCATCAGACTTTTAGCTTTAAAAACTTCGCGGTGTTTGAAGCCTGTAGAAACAGAATGTTTAGACTCTGTGTTTTTAGCACTAGTTCTGGATACTGACACCATCTGCATCTTTCCCTAGTAAATGGGGAGCAGGAGAACCGAGTGCAGAAGGGAAATGGATATTTTCAAGTGCCCCCCCACACCCCTGTGATTTTCGGTGAAGCTGGAGGACGCACGCTGTTCAGGTATAGGAGTGGAGGGCTGGAGACCCTGCCTAAGAAATCATCCCATTTGCTAAGAAGTACTGAGTCAAACGTGGTAACTTGTTCTAGGGGTGTGAGGGATTTGGAAGCTTTTCCATCTCCATGAGATAGTTAAGTGTCTGATGCCATTAGACCACATTCTAATGAGAGCTGAGCCTCTCGTGTTAAGGCAGATTCTCTGGTGGCTTCTACAGGAAGCTGTCACTTTCTCTCACTTAGTTGACTTGACTGCTAGGGTCAGGGAATCACCAGAAGTCCCTGCTCATAGAACAGCATCAGAGTAGGTAACTTCCCTCAGGCCGGGCCTTACAAGATGGGCTGGGCTGCTCCTGAGAACCGTTGTGCTCAGCGGTGCCCGACTGGAGGTGCAAGGCAGTCCTTCATGAGGCCCTCCCGGGACGCTGGACTGGCTTCACCTCACGTTCCAGCCAGGCGCTGGCGGAATCACAGGGGAGAGCTCAGTGGAGTCTTCTGTGGGGCCATACGTAAGAAAAATGCTTGTCTTGCCCTTAAGCTCGGAATTCTCTTCCTTTACGGTGGTTTCCTGAGAATGTGATGACCAAAACTCTCCTGACCCCCGTGACGTGTGGAGGCCTGTGCCCTGCACTGCAGCCCTGGCAGGGGACGTTTCTTTAGTGCTTTGCCTCCACCCAGTGTTCCTGTCATCACGCAGGGACTCAGAGAAGCAGCTGTAGCATATGTGTGGCCTCAGGATGCTGGGGCCTGAGTGTTAGCTCCTGCTGCCCCCGTTAGCTGAGAGAGCCATTCTGCCTGGCTGCACTTTAGTTCCTCAGCCGTCAAGTGGGGGTCATCCCGCATAACTTCAGGGTCCCTCCCTCTAATGTTTGTTGACAGTGGTTTGTCCTTTGTGCTACTTGTGTCACTGACTACCTTCTGGGTTATGTTTAGGCTGCTCTGCCGAGACTCCGGGGGTGAGACTGAGTCGATGCTTCTTAATGAAACAGTGCCACAATGGGTAATTGACATCACTGTGGATGTAAGTGTCCTGCACTCCTGCTTTGCCCTTTTGTTCTGTCCAAATCACGAAGGAAATTAAGAGCAGCTTTAGGCTGTACTGTCTTACATGAGTAAAAACCAGGCTGCTCCCCTGCAGGCCCAAGGTTGCGGAAGAAGTACTGGTCATTAGTTATGTATCTGTTTATATCTTTGTTGGATTTAGTTATAAACGTAATGTGTGCTTATTAGAGAAAATAATAAATGAATCAAGTGAAACTCCCATCTCTTTCCCAGTCATTCCTCTCTTCCACTCACTCCTGTCCTCCTTAGAGGAGATAACTAGTCCATGTTCAGGCCATGACCTTCAGGACTTCTTTCTGTGCATACACAAGCAGATTTTACTGAGGTGTGTGTGTGTGCACCTATGTGTGTACACACACACAAGTTCATTATTTTGGACCAGATCTGTTATACATAGTGGTCTGCAACTTGGTTTGGTTTTTCACTTAAAAATACATCTTGGACATCTTTTCATGTCTGTACATATGGGTCATTCCTCTTTAATGACTACATAGTATGTCTTTGTATAAATGTGCCATCATTTATTTAACTGGTCCCCTACTGACGGACATTAAGGTTGTTTTCAGTGTGTTCTACTACAAGCAATGCTTCGGTGAACACCCTTGTACATGTATCTTTGTGTACTTTTTAGGATAAATTCCTAGAAGTGGAATTGCTGGATCAAAGGGTATGCGTGTTTTCAATTTTGATAGATACTGCCAAATTGCCCCCCACAAAAGCTGTAGCAGTGTACGCTCTCACCAGCATTGTATGAATGCCCATTTTTCCACACGCACCGACACTGGGTGCTTTCTGTCTTTGCTAAAAGATGGCAGATATCTTGTTTTGATGTGGGCTTTTGTTTTCCATGTGTAGTGAGGTTAAGCATCTTTTCATATTGGCCATTTGTATTTCTTCTGTGAGTTTCCTTTTTGTATTCTTTGCTCATCTTTTGGGTAATTTGTATTTCTTACTGATTTGTAGGATTTCGTCATATTGCATATTAACCCTTCAACTATTATCTGTGTCTCTTAATTGAAGTTTTACTTTGTTCATGGGTGGTGTCTTTTACCAAGCAAAAAGTTTGACTTTTTATGTAACTAGATTGATCTTTTATGGCTCTGAGTTTCATGTCTTGCTTCGGTATTTCCTGCTCCAAAGTAGCAAAAATGTGTTCTTGTCTAGTATGTCTGTGATCATTGTGTATGTCTAGATCTGTAATCTATTAGAACTTACTTTGTTTGGTGTGAAGTAGGATGCTAACTTTCTCCAGATGGTTAGCCAGTGTGCCAAAACAATTTTTTGGAATCTGTCCTTTTCCTACTAATTTGAAATTCTATCTTTATCATATACTAAATTTCTGTATACACATGGGTCTATTTCTAGACTCTCTACTGTGCTGTTGACCTGTTTTATATATTCCTAAAGCCGTATGAAAAGAGATTTAATCTCTAGAACTTTCAGAAAATGTGTTTTCTGTCCCAGATATACCTCCAAGAACTTAAAGCCAGTGTGACACCTGATGGATATTCTGTGCTCTTCTCTAAGTCCGAGCTCCCCATAAACCACTACTTCCTTTGAGTGTGAAAGTCACCTGGGATGCATTGCTGACTTTAGGCCTGTGGCTTATTCCTGAGAGGAGACATCCAGACAGGATAAGACATGAAGGCTCGGAGGGGATTAATACCCAGAGAAAAGATGACCAGTTAATTTTATCCTTCATCTAAGTATGTGGTTTACTTCATGGTAGACATCTTGGTGGTTGGCCGAAGTTTCCACTCTTGCTTAAAACCTCAGACCTGAGGTCAGAGGGAAAGAAAGTGGGAGGACCTGAGTGGTCTTTTCAGTCGGATGATGGGCCTCGCCAGCCTAGAGTGTACAGTTTTGCTAAAAGGTGAATGTTGTGGGCTTCTCTCAAGACACCAAACTTTTTGTTTGGGCCCTTCGGTATCAGCCCCAATGTTTTAATGTAGAATTGAGATTTTTATTTCTAGGGCTTTGAGAGTGAAAATAAAATTTGTTTCCCTTTAATACCTTGAATTACTACTTGAGAAGAGCCATCCTGCAGCTTCATATTGCCACCGACATATCATTTTTCTCACATATCTTTTATTACAAAACTAAACATGATACTTTCCTGATATATTTTCTCTAAGGCTGACTTGGATAATTTGATAGCTTACTATACATTTCATAGAAAGTCCGTTTTAATTATAAAATAACTTGCAAATCATGTTTTTCTGTTGACATCATTTTCATTCATTGGCTAATCAATTGATCATACCTTTCTTTTTACTTTTAATATTCCAGAAAAACATGCCCAAATTCAACAAAATTCCTTTCTACCTCCAACCTCATGCATCTTCGGGAGCAAAAACTTTAAAAAAGTAAGTAAATGTAGTGTCACATGATGCCTTGATCTAATTAATTGGCAGAGCTTTCTTCTTCTTTATGATTGCTTTTACAGTAAAAGAGATCTAAAGCTAGTTTTTATAATACTGAAAACTTACATAATTTATCATACCAAGTACCTCCTGTGGTAGGCCACAAATGTTCAAAAAAGTAAGATTTGGTTTTTGTCTCTTGCCATAGCATAGTTTAGGACACAATCTGTGTATAAAAACTGCTTTTATGGATACTTAGGGAATGATGAGAGTAGGGGAAAGAAATGAATTGTGGACTGGAGATGTCCAGAAGGCTTCTTGAAAGACAGAATTTGAGCTAGATATATAAGGAATGGATAGAATTTCAAAAGAGAGGTATTCGTGGTCCAGGAAATGGTTTGATTGAGGATGTGGAAGTGGGAGCATGCACAAGATCCTAAAAATGAGCAAGGACCGGTGCAGCTGCCGCAGAGGATGTAGGGGTGGCCGGAAGTGGAAAGGGAAATCGGAGGTCTCATGGATGTATATCCAAGCAAGTAAAATCAACAAGACTTGAAAACTTTTTGTTCGGGAAATTTCCAAACATACACAAAAAAGAGATCAGGAGCATGAACCCCCATTATCCTATGAAACAAATGACACATGGCTAACCATTGTGCTTCCTCTCTACCTCTGCCTCGCCTCCCTGCCACCTACCTACACACACACATACACATACACCCCGGATTATTTTAAAGCAAGTCCTAGATAGCACTTCAGCTAGACTTAATGACTGAAGTTCAAGATGGCTTTCAGAGTTTGAGCCTGAGCTGCTTGGGTTGGCCATTTTTAACTGACGTCAGTGATACAAGAGAAGTAGGTTTGGGGGTGAGGAAACTGATGAATCTGGTTTGGGACACAGAGTTTGAGGTACCTGTGGGATGTCCATCTGTAGATACCCAGCCAGCTGTTGGGCTTGTGGCCTAAAGTTCAGGCAGGAGGTCTTGGCTGGAGGGCCGAGAGCCGCAGGAGAAAGCACTAGGGGATTTGAAGCCTGGTAAACACTGGGGGCTGCCTTCCCTCCCGGGAGCATTTAGTTTGCCCACGCTCTAGGATCATCTTTAAGAGAAAAAAACCCAGAAGGCTGTTCTTGATGTATAGGTAAGTTTTAAGAACATGTATTTAATCTCACTTACATGTAATCTGTGTCTTGGGACATGATGGAAACGTTGGCAATTCTAAAACTAGATTAAGGCAATGACTAAAAACACTTCTTGGTTTACGTTTCAGTGCTATGTTTTATCTTTATCCAATGTGAACACCAAAGACTATGTAAGAGACAGTATCTAGTGATTTCCTGATGGCACAGTCTGCCCTTGCTTTTTACAGAGATAGACTCTCTGCTAGTGACATGCTCCAAGTCCGAAAGGTAATGGAACATGTTTATGAGAAAATCATCAATTTGGACAATGAGTCGCAAACCACTAGCTCTTCTAATAATGAAAAACCAGGAGAACAGGAAAAAGAAGAGGATATTGCTGTGTTGGCAGAGGAGAAAATTGAACTTTTGTGCCAGGACCAGGTAAGTGCACTTGAGGACCACAGCCCCATTTTTTTCCAGCGCCGATGCTCAGAAAGTTAAATATGGTGTGATTATGGTTCCCATGTCTGTTACCTTTGGGGGTGCTTCTGCTTTTACGGAGGCTTTAAGGAGTGCTGCGTCTCTCCCACCTATTGGTGAGGCTCTTTCTAGAGGGGCCCTGCAGCCCACCCCCAAAAAATCTATTTACCCCAGGGAGATTCTCAGGAAAAGGACACGGAGATTGAAATGCACACACAAATGGTGAATGTGCTGACGGCTTTTTTTTTTTTTTTTTTTTTTTAAAGACTTTATTTATTTATTCGACAGAGATAGAGACAGCCAGCGAGAGAGGGAACACAAGCAGGGGGAGTGGGAGAGGAAGAAGCAGGCTCATAGCGAGGAGCCTGATGTGGGGCTCGATCCCAGAACGCCAGGATCATGCCCTGAGCCGAAGGCAGACGCTTAACCGCTGTGCCACCCAGGCGCCCCGGCTTTTGTTTTTTTACCTGACAAGCAAAAGACACATGACTGCCTTGATTGGCAGAGCAGTATCTGCCGAGTTGGTTTAAGATTTGAAGCGGAGGTGGGTAGAGCATTGGGGAGACTTTTAAATAAAGGTGCACTCAAGGCATTTCCTAAGGGGAATGGCTGAAGTTGGGATCTCTGGCCTAGTCACACAAGCCACCCGTCTCTCAGGGCCCGGGTTCGTGTCTGCGTGCGTGGGAGCGCTGTCAGCAAGAGCAGGCCACCAGGTGCAGGTGAGGGGAGAACAAGCTGGATCACCTGATGAGAGTCCCTGAGTTCACAGTGAAGGTCTGGGGTATTACAAAGTAGAGGCTTTGACATTTTTTATTATGTATTTTTTGCTGTTCAGGTTTTAGATCCAAACATGGACCTCCGAACAGTGAAGCACTTCATATGGAAGAGTGGTGGCGACCTCACCCTCCATTACCGTCAGAAGTCCACGTGAGGGGGGGCGCGTGCTCCTGGGTATTCATTTACTGACCTTCCTCTATGGCCCCGAGAGTAGTCCTAGGAAGCCCACCGAGCCCCAGCGGGAGCAAGACTTCTAACGGCCGATTTGGTATGGACCGAGATTCTCTTTCAGTTGAAGTGACTAATGCGATGTAAAATAGAAACCAGTCTCCATGTGTAGATTAAGCTGTCCCCAGGGAAGCAGAGAGCACGAGCAGAAGACCCCGCAAGCACACTGTGTCTTGTGAGATGGACAGAGAACGGATGACAGGCCAGCACAGACTTGGCTTCCTCCTTTCGTTTCAAAGGACCTTATCTTTGTCTGTAAGCACTTGTTAGAGACACATAGGTAGAGCCACATCTGTCACTGTGTTTCAACTTCAAACCCACACGCTCTGTAGCTTTTCTGACCGAGTACATTCCATTCATGCAGCACCTATGAAGGCTTTTTCCAAGTCGGTCATTAAAAACAAACGAGTTGTTCTCACATTTAAGACAGTTATTTTTAATAGGAATTTGCTGTTGTACAATTCCAGAGCCAGCCCATTTCATAATAAATTATCCTTGTTGGGCTTGTTTTAATATTGCATCTCAGATGCGTTCTTTTAGGAAGACCTATAGAAATTCTGGGTGCTGGACAGTAGCACTTGGACCGCCAGACTGGAGTGTGCCCTGCAGTGCCCAGGGCTGCCGCACCCCCACAGTGCCCCCAGCTGTGCGGCAGCCACAGGCAGGTCCAGCTTTGTTGAGGCGCCAGGCCAAGTGACACCACAGGTTCGTGCTCTGGGTGAGCAGTGTGACACCATCAAAACTTAAGACCATGAGGAAATACTCGCTTCATTTAAATGCTACCTAAAATGTATGGTGTCAGAGTAAAAAGGCTATCCTAGTGAGTTTATTTGGTATTCATATCCTGGAAGTATATGTACTTGTTTTCTCCAGAGTTTTATATGCAGGTTTTTGTTGTGTTACCTGTATCCAGAGTTCTTTTTGTTCTTACAACCTGAAGCTTTCATAGAATCATTTGAGTCTTGTACAGAATATAACTTATTGGGGATAAACACTTAACTTTTGGCAGAAAAAAATACTTTGGATTCTCCCCAAGGTCATTTGTATTCAGAACAGAACAGTGGTCCACCCCTGTAAAACTATATGAGACAAGCCTCCTGTATGAAGCCAGAAGCACAAGTGCCTTCAGAGGGCAGTTTATTCCAGTCCAGTTGCCTCCCCAGCTCGTGTGCGGTCTGTCCCCACAACCGCAGGGACTGGGGAGGGGCAGGGAAGGTTTTTTCTTTTCTACATCTTCACAGGTTCAGCTGGAGGCAGCTGATGGGCCTGGTTCCAGACCTTTCTATTTGAGATATTCTTACCTGCACAACTGTAGAGACAGGGTTCCCTCACTGCTGGTCAGCCTCCTTTGGAAAGTGGACAGGTCACTGCCTCCAGCACTTTGAGGAAGTGAGCAAAGACACGCCGCATTTCCAGTGAGTCTTTCTCCATTACACAGAGAGCAACCGGCTTCCTTTTTTAAAAATCCTTTCTATCTGTTGGATACAACAGTGCGCTTTTGGTGCACATTTTTTAGCAATAGTTGTGAATTAATGGCAAAAACAAACCCCACAACTCACTTATCAGCCCTCCACTGTGTTTGCAGGAGTCCTGGGCCCTTGGGCTAAAGGAATGGTCTTGCTGGGCCATTTTGCCCCATGTGCCCAGCCTTGAGGGGCGGCTGCGTTCCCTTCCTGTCATAGATCTGACCCTCAGCATGCTTCTACTTTTTTTCCTTCCAGTCAAACCAGTAACAGTTTCCAGAAAATCTGACAGTCTGCAATGCCAAAAGGGTAAAAATCTGTATTTCACAGTTGTATAGAATAAAGGCTTTAGTTACAATATTTCAAAGTGTAGTACACCTTTATTTCTTTCACTTGTCGTTTTCCTTCATAGCAGATTACAGAGAAAGTTCTGGTTCCGTGTTTACCCTGGCATCGTTAGCATCAGTACCATTTTATCCCCCTATTTAGGGCGGGGAGTGTGCAAAAGTGAGGGAGGAAAGAGACAGAATCCTAGGGTGAGGGTGATTTTGGACCAGACTGCCAGGCAGCAGTTCAGGGAAGCAGGCCTCTGAACAGTCCTGTGGTGATTCTCTTCTACCTCCTGGATTCCTCCTACAGGCAGACGCTGGGCTCCCAGACAGTCCAAGAACCCAGCTGCAGCCCTGGCTTCGGACACATCAGCTGCTCTGGTAGGCTTGACAAGGGCTTGCTTCAAATGCAGTCACAGTGGTAGAAATTTGAAGTGTTTGCTAATTGGGGCCCTCCCTGCATATACTTGGTCTGTGCCCTCCAGAGCAGACAGTCCTTGTCCTGTGGGCCTAACAGAACTCTGAATGCTCTGTTAAGTGCACATATTACAGATCAAGCGGCAAAGGTGGGACGTTAAACTGGGTAGCAGCTAGAAGACCAGGCCAGAGGCAGCTTTTGTGGCAATTAGCAAGAAGTGGGAAGGTGAGGGACTTCAGGGGATGAGAGGCCGTTCCTGCGTGGAGCCCTCCTTTTCCTACAGGAACCAGGTAGAGCAGAAGACCTGGCCTAGTCTTAGCCTCTTGGGGCACCTGGGGTGAAGGGAACAGCCTCCTCCCATTCTATGGAAAAGAGCAAAATGGACCCACTCTCGTCCAGGCCCCTTGTTCCCCCATAGGGTGAGAGCTGTGTGTAAAGAGATCCAGTCAGGATTGGCTTTGAGAGTCTGCTTAGGATGGTGAACTTAGATTTGCAATTTTTATTCACCGCTGGGGCTGACTGGATGCCTTGTATATTTACAAGAGATGGCTGTAGAAGTTTGGGAGCTGACAGGAGTCACCACTAGAGATACCGGGTCTGTGGGGTGTAGGCCCTGGGAAGAAGAAACATCGTGGTCCAAGAACAAGTGAGCCTCTGCTGAAGGGCCTAGAATTTCCAGTCCTCCTCTTCCAGGAGAGGGGGACAAGGTCACTGCTTCTCTCCTCCAGCTGTAACTGGCAGATGTCAGTCAGCTGAGTGACTGTGCAGTGTAGTATAGAGATGAGGGCACATGACAGAAGAGACGGTAATTGGGGCTTCAGGGATCCCCAAGGCGTGGGGCTGCCTTCTAGTGCACACGAGGCTAGCTGAGCTGCGCAAGAAGAATCAAGGCAAGCCCTACCAAGAGTTAGGCAAACTCTCCAGACCTATCCCTTCCTCCCGCACTCCATCTGCACACCCGACTCTGTGTGGACCCTGCTGCCTCCTGGGCAGCCATAGTGTCCAGAGCAGGAGCAAGCACTGGACTTAAGGGTACATGGCCGAAAGATGCCCTTCCCCAAGGCCCATGGCCTCCTCTTCCTACCCACTGAGGCTCTCTGCCCCACGCAAGCTCCTGCAAAACTTGATCTGGGTACTGCTCCCAGCCCTCCACCACCCCAGAAGGACTTGTCTGAGACTCAAACAAGTGCCCGATTCCCCAAAGCCAGGACCATCAGGCAGAATTAATGCTGGGAGGTTATCTCTTGGACACCAGTAGGGTCTGTGTGGACACACAAGCCCCGCCCCACAGCAGTCCCTGCACATCCTGGGAGCCACCGCCTAGAAAGCTGCACACACGGCCGGGATCAGGCAAGGGGCTAGGCTGCGTGTAGTGTGGCCTAAGCTGCTTCCCCACATCTAGGCCTCACGAAATGCCATCAGGGGCCTCGACACAGCCTAGGGCGTTATTCGGGGGTGGATAGCTGGGCCTGGCTGGCTGCCTCCTCAGCCTCTGCCCCGAAATCTGGGCTCTCTGTGCTTGCCAGCTCCTCCTCAGCCTGCGCTTCAAGCAGCTCAGCAGACAGCCCGTCTTCTGGTGAGGCTGCAGAGGTGAGGCTGTCGGGAAGGGTTAGCTGAGGCAGGTGGTCTGGCTGGGCCTGCGTGCCTGGGCTGTCCGGGAAGGAGACCTCAAACTCTGATCCGGACCATGTGGCCTCACCTGAAACATACAGGGAGGGGCTGAGGAGGCCTACAGAACCCTGGGCCCATGTGGCCTGGGACAGCCACCCCACTCCCACCCCAGGCATTGATGGGGAATGGGAGATCTAGTGGCCGGATGCTTTGATGTGGTTGCGTTTCACCCAAAAGCCAGCCTCCCAGCCTCCCACCCTGCTGAGAAACTCGGGGCAGCCTTGCCAACAACCAGGGTCCTTCCCGGAAAGCTTCCGCAGCTGTGGGCCACTCACCACCACGCTCATGAGAACCACTGCTGGAGACGTCCTCGGGCCCGGAGGCTGAGAGAGCTGTGGAGGTCACCTCTGTGGCAGAGGGCAGGCTGGGCCAGACACTGGCATTGCTGCTGTCCAAGAGGGAGATACCCGACACGTCCAGGAAGCCTAGGGAAGGGTGCAAGTCTTCACTAGCATAAAACCCAGACTACTGGAAGGCCCGTACCCTGGCTCACTCAGCCCCGTTCCTGGGGCACCTGGCCTAAAACTGTAATCTCAACCCAGGGGGGGTACCCCCACCCAACCCCAAAGTGATCCCCACTGCCTGTTGCTGAGGAAAGAAAGGGAACAGCACAGTGACAGAGGCCCGGACCCTGCTCTGTCCCCGCTGTGCCGTGTGACCTTGAGCAGGCCGCTTCCCTTCAGTGGACGGCAGTCCCCCCCCCCCCCCATCTGCCCACTGGACTGGCTCATCTGCGACCAACTTGGCATGTATGAGCTAGGAGGCCTCAGCAGGTCTGAGGAAGGTTTGGCACTGCCACGGGAGCCTCGCTGTAAACCTGGGGCCCACCTCAGCACCAGGGGTTGCAGGCTCCTTAGCCTCCTCGCCAGAGCCCGCTCGCTACCTGGGTCCATGACGCGCTGCACTGGAGGTGGAGGCTGAAGAGGAATCTCCATGGCACGTGGAAATCCCCCAAGGTCTGGAGCGCCACGGCTGGGACTCCCAGGCTCAGAAAGCTGTCCCTCCACAGAGGAGCCAGGTGCCTGCAGCAGGGCCTACATGGGCCAGGGAAGGAGGCGGGAACAGGGCAGGGGCCGTTGGGACAGAGTAGTCCAACCTAACCCCTAGCCCACCCTGGCCACGGAAGCACCACTCTGCCTGACGGAGCAAACGGCCATGGTGACCTGCCCTTCCCCGACAGGGGATCTAAAGTCAGGCACAAGGGGCCTCACTGGCCTCTCCGGCAGTGCTGACTAGGAGGGAACACCCTTCCCACTCTGCCGAAGAGCCCCAGGTGCCCACCTGGCTGGGCCCCTCTAGTGACCCACAAGAAGAGAAGGCCTTCCGTGAATTCCAGCGTGCCTAGGGAGCAGTCCTCGCATGCCCCCGGTACAGACCCCAGGCACCAGCCCAGTGCCCAAAGGCACTTGGTGACTTTTCAACAGGCATGAAGGCAGGTCTGGCCTTCCCCTACAGAGCTGGCCAGACAACCAGCCCAACTGGGGCCCTGGGTGCCCAGCCTCCGGCCCAACATTACCAGACTCAGGCACAGTACAAGCTCCACACACCTGAGCCTCCGTTTCCCACTCGTGAAATGAAAATGACAACTAGTGCCTTGCCATTACCCTCACCTCCAGACCCAAGTGGCAGGCGGGCTCCACAAATGGGCCCTTGGCACCCATGGCGACAGCAGACTTGAGTCCTCTTTTCCCAGGTAGCAGGCCCCTTTGCCCATAGGAAGCTCCCCACGTCCCCTCACTGGCAGGTGCTCCCAACGTACCTCCATGTAGTCATCCTGCCTGGAGCCCATCTCTGGGCCAGGAGGGGCAGGAGAGTCCTGGGGGATGGGTCCAGGTGGCGGAGCACCAGGAGGCAGGACATCAGGAGGCAGGGCATCAGGAGGCAGGGTACCGGGAGGCAAGGTACCAGGTGGCTTCTTGTGGTGGCTGGGGGGCTGGGTTGGGATCCGGTGTAGATACCCGTAGCCAATACCACAGCCCAGACTGCCAAAGTCCAGAAACATTCGATCCAGGGGGTTGTCCTACAGCCCTTCCTAGGTCTGCCAACCCCCCCACCCCCGCTCCTGGCCATGAGGGGCAAAGGGTGCCTCCTGGACCAGTGGTCATCCTCAGGATCCCTAGACCCAGAGCCCAGCCTCCACCCCCCACCATGGGATTCTGGGCGTCCATGTCCAGTGGCCAGGTCCAGCCAGGGCTCTACTGGGCCCCTGCCCTGCCACCCTCCAACTGAGGAAGTACCTGCCCTCTCCACCCCAGGCTGCGTTGGGAGTTACAGTCACCTCCCGGCAGGAGTCGGACTCGGAGTTGTAAACCATCAGCTTCAAGGGCTTCCCCTCGTGGGACTCGATGAGTGTAAAGAAGTCCTCGGACTACGACAAAGCCAGCGCCTGAGCCCCACTCCCAGCACTGGAATTGGAGGCCTCGACAAAACGAGGCCCTCCTCATGGACAGCACCCACCTCCACACCGTATCCAGGGGGCCTGGGGAGGGCAAACCAAAGGTCACTCACCTCCTGGAGGATCTGGTCTGAGCCAACCACATAGTCTGTGTAGGGGCGCAGGCCAGCAAGGGAGGCAGGTGAAGAGGGTTCCACGTCCTGGAGAAAGAATCACCAACGACCCGTCTTGCTCCTCAAGTTGGGGATGGGGTGGTGAGGATGGAGGGGGCCGCATCTCCAGGTACTGAGCAGGACACTTGTCCTTGGGCTCTGGGCCAGGACATCAGGCCCAGACTTGCTTACTCCACTTCTTTTCCCGACCGCCCCCAGGTGCACAGACTGCCCAGCAGAGGGCAGCATGAGGGCACCGCTCACAGCCCTGAGCTCTAGAACGTGACCTCGTTTAAATCCTGACTCCACCAACCTCTAGCCTGTAACTATGGACAGATACTTAACCCCCCCTAGCGTCAGTTTCCCCACAATTAAAAGTAGGATATGCAGTACTTCCTCATAGGATTGCTGAAAAAATTAAAAATAGAATATAGGCAAAGAATGAAAACCACACGTTGGCCCACAGTAAGTGCCCAACTGCCGTGCTGTTACTGGTGCAGGCATATCGCTGGAGACCCCTGTGTAGGGGCTGGAGGCGGGGCAGTGAGCAGAACTGGGTAGAAGGATCATTTCCTCCCTGGGAAACTCTACCACTCCCAATCTCCCAGTCTCCCCGAGCAATGCAAAGGGATTGGCCTCATCACCTCCACTGCACTCATGGACAAACTAAGGAGGGCGGAAAGGTTGAGAAATCACCCATGAGAAGTCAGCAATACAGGAGGGTAGAAATCAAATCAGTCCATTTCCGGTCGGGGCACCTTCCTTGGGACCAAGCATCAAGATTGTGGGCACCACCGATGAACGTACAGATCACGCGTGTGTGTGTGAGTGTGTGTGTGAGAGAGAGAGAGAGAACAGACACTAACAGCAACGTCTGCAACAACTCAGTCACTGAGACTCAGGAAGACCCAGCCCCCAGGCACTGCCCAAGGCCCAAAGAGGCTCTGAGGAGACCTGCCAGAAAAGCCTCGGTCCTGGTATACCATAGAGTCTACCAGAAGAGACACGATCTATAAAGGCTGGCAGCAGCAGCCTTCTGGCAGTACGAGCACCCCTCCAGCAGATGGTATCCCACCTCTCAAAATAAGAAACCAAGGGTTAGAGGGTGAGAAGGTGCCCAAAGCCGCCTGGCTAACAGGCGGGCTGCACAGGTCAGGTGATGATGAGTGGCCCTCAGGGACCCCTCTCGCAGAAGCACTGGTTGTTGGCCTGGCCCAGCTGCCCCACACCTCACCCCTACCCTAGCCGCCTGCCAGCCCCACACCACCCCCCGCGCCCACTCACCAGCACGTGCCACACGTGCTCGCTGGCCCTGCGGAAGCTGCAGAAGCGCACGCTGGCGCCCAGCAGGCCCTGGCCGCCCCACATGTTGCTGGGCACCACCTCCACCTCGCGCACCTTCATGGTCTTCATGTTGAACACCTCTAGCTTCACAGGCTTCTCCACGTTGGCCTTCAGCAGGGCCTTCAGCGTGTCATTCTCCTTGTTCTGCGGGGGCAGCGGGGCTGACGCCAAGGGCCCCCACCCTGGGTTGGGGCCCCTCAGACAAGTCTGGGTCTGACAGGAGGAAGGGCCCCGGTGGCCAGCTGCCCCAGCAGGGTCTGGTGTGGGCGTGGGTCAGGACCTGCGACCACTGCAAACCCCACCAGCCCTAAGCACCATGAAACCTGCCTCCCTCAGCCACCCCCCCTGCCGGAAATACAACAAAGTGAACAAAGGGCCTACTTGGTCCAGAGCACCGCAGGGCTGCCCCTCTCTGACGGGCCTCTGGGCCACTTTGACACCTCTCATGCTCCAAGAGGCAGGCCCTTTAGACCTTGTGGCTCCAAGAGCCCCCTCACCGCCCATCCACCTCAGAAAGCTCAGGAGCTGGGCAATGAGCAGGGCCCCAGTCAAGCGGAGTACAAGCCTAGAAGAAGGAGAGATGGGCTGGGCCTCCCTCCGGAAGGAAAGGGAGGCAGGAGCAGGGTGGGGCCTGCTGTGGGACAGGACACACACACACACACACACAAGGCAGCCGTAGCATGGGGGAAGCCTCACCAGCCTCGAGTGCCCGATGGTGATGATGAAGTCAAAGTAGGGTTCCAGGCCCGCCTGCTGGGCTGGGGAGTTCTCCTGCACCTGTCCCACAGCAGAGGCCACAGTCACGGCACAAGCCTCATGACTCTCCGAGAAACCCCCTGCCCCCAAATGTCAGAGACTGTCCATCACCACTTCAGGTGGTCCAACAAGGACCCGGGCACTGCACGAACTGTTCCAGGCAGGCCACACATGTGCACTGTCAAAGTAACGCCGTCATCTCCTGCTACCTTCCTGGGCAAGACTGTCCTCCTCAGGAAATGGCTCTTGTCTGATCACAATCCACACATCATGCTTCCAGAGATGCCTCACAGGAGAGCCCAGGCAGCCCGGGGGGGCTTCTAGGAGGCCACACAGACACAAGGTGGCACAGGCCTGTGGGGAAGCTTGGGCCACTGTGAAGCCAGCAGGTTTACCAGAAAGGTTTAGGAAGGGAGGGCCCCAGGATAGATGAAACCAGGGATGTGCTCAGAAAGACAGACAGGGTAGGCAGCCAGTGGCCAGATCCCAGAGGGCCCAGACCCTGTGGTGACAGATCCAAGCTCAGCTGGGCGGGCGTGGGAGCTGCTGAGGAGTGTGGCCGAGGGAAGCAGACCCAAGGCACAGGGATGAGCCTGAGCTGGGAGCCCTATGAGAGGAAGTCCCATGAGCAGGCCAAATCCCCGCCTCACAGCCTCGGCTCGGCTCGGCTCGGCTCGGCTCGGCTCGGCTCGGCTCGGCTCGGCTCGGCTCCTCTCGGCTCCTCTCGGCTCCTCTCGGCTCCTCTCGGCTCCTCCGGGAGCCACTCCTAGCCCAAGGGGGCCTCCAGCCCTGTATTCCGGAACTCACTGCTGTCTCCAAAAACACAGCAACCAAGCCTCCCAGCTGGAGTAGAAATCCATCTCAAAGGCCCCATTTACAGAGCCTTGCTCAAACAATGCAGCCTTTATCCCCAGGGCCAGACCCTGCGGTGGGCCCCACACCCTCAGGCCTTTGGCTGTGAGCACTTGATGTCCTGCTGGTCAGGCATCAGCCCAGAGGACACAGGGCTCAGGTTCTGGATGCCTCCACCACGGGAAGGCCCTGTGGCTTCCGACACCCACTAGCCCCTATAGTCTTGGATTCCCCAAGCTGAAGGAGAGCTCACCCTGAGCCCTGGGATCCAGGGGAATTCGCCCCTGGAATTAGGACGCCCTTCTAGTTAGGTCACCACCCACTGAGCCCCTGCTTGCCACCCCCAGAAACTGCCATGGCTTCCAATGACAGTGAGCCCAGAAACCGACTCCAGTCCCAGTTGGCCTGCGACAGGGGAGCTCTGAGCCCTGCCCCTCTCCCTTCATGGGAAAGCGGGGACAAGGTGTCTTTGGAAAGCCATTGGACAGTTACTCAGAGACAGCTTGTGCAGAAGTACTCCTCCCTGCTCAGGACCACTTTCTGTGCCACTCCGCCTACCTCTGGGAAGGTCCCTGCTCCTGAGGCCAGTGCCACCCAGCTGCCGGCCCACTCCCCTCCTCAGTTATTCCCTGTCAGCCGCCCTCCATCATTACTGAGGTCCAGAGGCTCAGGCCTCCAATCCCCCGGCCCTCTCCCAGACACCCCCAATACCTCTCCCCAACCTCCCCCATGACCTTGTCCCCTGGCTGTACTCCACTGCCCTTGCCCCGGGCCTTGCCATCACCCACAAAGGCTCTAGTGCAGAAATAATCTACGTAGCTGCCACCGCGCCCACCACAATCACTGCCCTCTGTCCCGCTATCCTGTGGGGGCTCTCATCACCCTCACCCCACAGCCCCACGATGCCTGCTGCTTTCACAACACTTTCCACTGTGTTCCGCATCAGCGCATCTAATGTAATTAAAGGGACAGCAGCTGACACTTGCTGAGGATTGGCTCGGTGCCAGGGGACTGCGCCACCTGCCCTACCTTGCACCTAACCTTTTTACCAGCACCGACTTATGCAGGAGGAAAAGTACTCCATTATTCAGAAATCTGACCCCAGGAAGTCCAACCCAGAACCTGCTCTGTTCCACTGCCCTGTCACAACCATTTCCTGGGGAACCCTCCACGCCTCTAATCTCCCTGAGGGCAGGGACTTTTCCAACAGGCCGGGTGCACAGTGAGAATGTCAGTGTTTATAGAAGGCAGCACACACAGTTTTCAGGAAATGTAAGCAGGTAATGTCACGCTTCCACGGAAAACGTCCCGATGGCTCCACGTGGCAGAACAAAATCCCAGATCTTTGGGACACAACGGGCCCCGCATAATCTGGCCTCACCCTTTACCTCTAACACAGGCCACCCCACCTATGTATGCCAGCCTTATCTCCTGCTCTTCCTCAACCCAACCGACACAACCCGCCTCAGGCCCTCCCTCAGCCTAGAACGCTCTTCCCCTAAGTCTCTGTACTGTCCACTCCTTCCTTCCCAGGTGTCTTGATGTGAGGCCTTTTCTGACCCCTCTATCCAAAACAGAACCGGCTATCCTCTGTATGCACTTACTCTACTCTCTCCTCCCCAGTACTGATCAGCGCGTACCATAGATTTCTATTTCATCTCTCACCCTCCTCTCCGTGCCAGCAACCAAAGGTAAGCTCCCTGAGAAGAGGGATGACATCTGTTCTCTCCACTGCTTTACCTCTGGCACCCAGAACTCGGCCTGCCACAGCATGTGCTCAAAAATACCTGTTTTTGTGAGTGGAAGACCTCCAATCCTTTGACCTCTCCACTCAGCCCCTCTCCCACATTCCCCCCCCCACCCCACCTCTCCCACTTGCCAAGTCCTCAATTTCTATGTTTTCCATCAGCCTGCTGGAAGATTCTCCTGATGGGATGCATTCCACTGTCCACCTTTTCTGTCAGGTGCCTCACCATGATGCCGACCAGAGAAAGCCCATCACCAAACAGGGTCCTGTCAACTCTGGGCCCTGAAGCCAACCTGACTTTTAGGAACCCCCTTCTTTAGCCCTCCCCTCTTGTAGTTGATAACAGAGCTTTAGACACCCCTCAGCAGCCAAGCACCAAACTGACCAGCTTGCCGGCCTACACTCAGCTCTGCAATCCATCCACGGTGCCCATGGAAAAACACAAGGTCCTTCCCCTAACTACACTGTGGGTTCGGAGACCCTGTGCCCCCTCACCTCCATTACAACACCTCCTTCTCCACAGTACACATCGCCACCCCAACTCTCCAACTGGCTGCAGGCCCTCTCCTCACCTTCAGACTCTAGGAACCCCACTCCGTCTCCACTTTGCTCAGAACTGCTTGTCCAGACCTCCAGGTCCCTCCCCTGCTGCCAACGCTCCCCCCGTGCCTTCTGAGGCATTCTCAGGCTCTCCCTGGCTAGTTGTTTCTGCTCCTCGAGCCCCGGACCGGAGGCCTGTCCGACCCCAAGACGGCGGGATGCGCGCCGGCAGGCTCCCTGGCAGTTGACATCCACTTGGCCACCCCGAATCTATGGACCCAAGGACGGGGAGCTAGGTTCTGGTCTTGCCGGCTCTGTCCCCAGGCCCAGTAAGGAGGCGATCACAAGTGATGACCTAAGTGCGCAAGTGCGTCCCGACTGGACGTGGTGTAATCTTCACCCGGGAGAAGTGCCATTCCGGGTGGCCCGACCGGACCAGGAAACTCTCCCGCTTCCTGCATGGCTGGCACTCGGGGCCGGCGCCGGGCCGACCGCGGCCGCAGACGGGCCGGGGGCCAGAGCGCCGCGGCGCCGCCTCCCGCAGGCTGCTCCCACCGGGAAGGAAGCACACCCCCACACCAGGGCAGCCGCTCGGGGGGCCGGGACCCCGCCCCTGCCTCCCTCGAGCCGGCGATCAGACGTCCCCTCGCGTCCGTGCGGGCGCCCCGCCAAGGTCACCGGCGCCGCGGGGGCGACTCACCCCGTGCAGGTGGAAACCCTCGGCGCCGCCCGCGGGCTGCTCGGCGCTGGCGCCCAGGCCCATGGCTGCGGCCCGGCGCCGGCGCCCGTGTCCCGGTACCGCGATGCCAAGCCCGCAGGGCGAACCCGCGCCACCAGCGCGCACTAGCCCTTTCGGCGCTCGATTGCCAGCGCCTTGTCACGTGGGTGCCTGCCTCTCCCACCCCTGACTCTGACGCTCTTAGCAACCGGCCTTACCTCCGTTTCCAAGGACGCGCGCCTCCAACTTCCGGCCGCGAGAGAAGTGCCCAGGACCCTTACTCGGGAATCCAGCTCTGCGCGGCCGCACCAGACCCGGACTCGGAGCCGCGGGCGCCCGGAGATGAGCGGCAATGACTCCTCCCTTATGGTGCGTGGCCCGAGCGCGGCCAGGCCGCTCCCTCTGGGACTCTCCGCCCCTGGCCCCGAGACTCCCGCGCCCCGCTGCTCTCCTGTCACCTCTCCAACCGCTCCTGCTGTCCCCTTCATCCGCCTTTCGCTGTCCCCGGCCGGCCGCTAATGAAGGGCCTGGCCCCCTCTGGCCTCACTGTTCTTTACGAGCGCATCTTTCTCCGCTGGTGTTCTCTGTGCACCCTGAGCTCCAAATCAGCGTCTCCACCCAGTCTTGTCCTCGAGCTCCCCCCAACCAAGGTATCCAAAACCCTTCTCTGTCATCTTGCCATCATCTCCCCCTCTCCTGCCTCTGCCTCTTCTGCGTCCCCTACCTCAGTAGACGGCACCACTGTTTGATCCTACAGCCTTCACTCTTCTCCATTCCCACATCGGGTCCTGTCTATCAGCAGGAAATGTCAGCTCCTACAAGTGTTCTGACAGAACCCACGGCTTTGTATCTCCTAGCCCAGGATCCCCACCATCTCTCTCCAGGCATCTGAAACAGTACCCCCCCACACACACACCCCAAAAAGTTCTCTGCTTCAGGTCTCTCTTCACCAGCAGTCCCCACACCACCACCACCACCACTCACACACACATATCTGAACACATTCCTCCTCCTGCTTAAAACCATTCCAACTGCTTCCTATTACCCTGAGGATGCTGTCCGGGCTCTTTCATATGGCCCACAAGACTGTTCACAACCCAACCACATCTCCTCCCCAGCCGCAGCACCCACAAACCTTAGGGGAAGTGAGACTTCACTTTGCAATCTCAGCCCCTACTACTGCATGACCTTTGTCAAGCCATGGTCTTTATAGGCTTCAGCTTCTTCAACTATGAAGCATATGGAGACAATAATGCATAAGATAATGGGTGTAAAGCCCTTGATACTGTTCCCAACAAGTGTTTAACCCCAGTAACTTACAACTCTAACTGGTGGTGTCCCCATTCTTGCTACTGGTCCTCTCTCTTTCCCCTTATTCCCTTCCTAAAACAAAGCCTAAGTTGAATTCTCCATCACATTTGAACCAGACTCTGTGGATAATTCACAAACACGTCCAAGCTCCTTCCTGGGGAACTGCAATGGAGCTACTCCTGGGGCTGGTGAAGAACAAAATGAGGGCTCTTCCCTGCCTTCCTTTTGCAGAATGGAGGAGGAGCAGAGAATAGGGGAGAAAGTGGGTCAGAACAGAGAGAAGGGACTGGGGCTGTTGCCACTGTGTCTTCCTCTCTACAGGCTGGGATCATTTACTATAGCCAGGAACAGTACTTCCACCATGTGCAGCAGGCTGCGGCCGTGGGCCTGGAAAAATTCAGCAATGACCCTATCCTACAGTTCTTTAAAACCTATGGGATCCTCAGGGAAGGTAAGGACTTGCCAGTGTTGGCCTTCTGATGTCAGGCACCAGCCCAGCACTGACACTCTGGCTCCACCTGGAAAGTCTCCTTATACCCCAACCATGTTCCCATGGAGAGAGTCTTACACTCAGTAGCTAGGTTCCCAGGTTAATCCACACATGGCTGTGTAATACATATCTAGTTGACTTTTGAGACATCAGAGAGCTCACTACCCTTGCTCTGCACCTCAGTTTCCCTCTCTGGAAAATGAGTGGGTGGGGAGACATGACTGCCTGCTTATTGGGTGAATCCCAGGCTTGGAAACTGGGATCTGGTAGTGCAGGAAAAGGAGGAAGTGGTAGGTATGGGTAAAGGCAAGTATGGTGCAGGAGCAGGGGGAGGAACGAGCCTCACACAGGTGCTGACTCACTGACAGTTGGAAGGTAGTCCTGGGCCGGGGGCTGGCAGAGCCACCGATGGCCAACGTCAATGGATGCAGAGGGGTATGTGTACTCTGAGGCTCTTGAGCAGCTAGCTGGAATGACCTGACGTCCTTCTTCAGAACTGACCCCCAGGCCCAAATCCTGGCCTCACAGGTGTCCCTTCAAGTACTCACAGGTACATCTGAGCTCCAAGCCCTCTAGCCCCTGGCAGCCTGGACCGTGGGACCAGCAGCTGTTTCAGGGAACTTGGGCCATTGGGGACGTTTGGACCAGTTAGCCTAATGATTCTGGGTGAAGCCAGGTGGTGCCAAGCCTTGAGTCAGCTCTGACAAGGGCTCCCATGTGTCTGCCACAGAGCCTCCTGCCCTCTGGGGACATAACCGTGTGGGCTTTTCTTTGCAGAACACATCCAGGATGCCATCAGCAACCTGGAGAGCATCCGGAATCATCCAGACGTGTCCTTGTGCTCCATCATGGCCCTCATTTACGCTCACAAGTGCTGTGAAACCATCGGTGAGTGCAGCCAGGCCCAGCAAGGCCTGGCCCCACTGCGGGAAGACAGCCCCACTCCAGAGCCGCAGCCCCCCCAAGGGCTGTCACAGGAGGTGGGCTCACCAGTGACAGCCCCTGCCGTTGGCCAGTGAGGAGTGGTTTCTGTTCTCTCCCCTTGGGATCCTCAAGGAAGATCCCATGCCCAGGTTCAGCTGAGTGGGAGCCACGGGCAAAGAGCATGACAGTGGGAGGGGTCCTCTTTCCAGATCCCCCGAGTTGGGAAGACACCCTGCTTTCCTTTGCCCAGACTTTGTTGAGACAAATGAAGTTGATATAAATAATTCCACCCCTAATGTCCACCGCTCTAGAGTCAGGGAAAGATTCCAAGACACTACAAACAACTATTTCCCCTCTCAGGATGGGTTGTGGGGCTGAGGTAGGGGATTCAGTTTGGTCTGTCCGCTCGGCAAACTGCTGGGCACAGGGGAGAAAAGTGAAACCTCAGACAGCAAACCCAAGTCCCGGCGTGGGCAGCTCCTGTGGTTTCCAGGCCCTGGGCTGGCATGTAGTCTGCTGTGTGTTGAAGGAGGCTCAGAGTGGCCAGAGGCAGCTCCCAGGGCCCTCAGTGCCTCCTGCAGGACCAGGCAGCCCTCCTCCCTCTGACTCACCCTCTTCCTCCTCTCGGATTCACAGACCAGGAAGCCATTCAGGAGCTCGAGAGCAGCCTGAAGGAAGTCCGCAATATGGCCAGCGCGACGGCCCTGTACTATGCCGGCCTCTTCCTCTGGCTCATGGGCCGCCATGACAAGGCCCGGGAGTACATCAACCGCACCCTGAAGATCTCCAGCAGCTCCAGAGAGGTACCTGCCTCAGGCGTCAAGGGGACAGCAGCTGCAGAGAGCAGCCTCCCAACGCAGCCGAGGGTGGTGGCCGTTACTCCCGCGGAGCACCCTGGGACTGGGAGAGCGCCGTACCCGGGCACTGACGAGACCCCCGGGCTCATAGGAGCCCCCACCCACGTTGTCTCAGTGGTTAGCTGAGGACACATTGGCATGTGTGCAGAGTCTAATCTGCAGACAGCTGTTCTGAGGCCTCTACTGTGTGTTTTTTAGATCTTGGATTAGGTGCCGACATTTTGAAATCAAAAGATTTTTGCCTAAAAGCCCAGATTTCTGGGTTCTTTTGGAAAACTAGACGAGTTGGCTATGCTGGGCCTACCTTCCCTCCTTGCAGTGGTCTGCTGGGTATCAGTGGTGGCCCATACGGCAGATTCTCACACGCGGTGCATCGGGACTAATATAGAGTTTGAAGCCTCAGTCTAGGCTCAGGCTCGTTGCCACCTCAGCAGGGATGATCTCACCCCCAAGGGGGTGAAAATTGGTTCCCTGAGGAGGGGGTGAAAAAACTCTTACCATTTATGTATAAAACACAGATTTATACACTGCATAAACAGATAGTAGTATATCTGTGATATTAAAATGTCTTGGAGGGAGAGGGAATGATTAAGAAAAATGTCTGAAAAGGCCCCTTAGGAGGGGAGCGATGGGAAAGAGTTGAGAAGCACTGGTCTAGGGCATGAGGGCTGCTTCAGGCCAGTGTCACCCCAGTGCCCCGTGACCTCACCTCCCAGGCCTGGCCACCTGTCTGCCAGCACAGGCTGGGTGAAGACTGGAGCAGAGCCCACAAGGCCCTCAAGCTCCAAATGGCTCCTGTTCACCCCCCAAGAAGGCATTCCCACCTCCCACACAGTCCAGGCCCTGCGCAGGGCTAAGGCACACGTGGAGAGAGCAGGAGAGGCCGTGCCCAGTGACGCATGGTGGCCTTCTGACCCCAGTGTAGAGTAAACAGGCAATGACAAGATAGGTGACAATATGTCAGTAGGAACAGCAGAGCCGTGGGGTTCCCGGGGAGGGCCCACCCTCAGCCTGGAAGATCACGGAAGGCCTCCGACAGGAGGGTCCTCCTAGGCGGAATTTGAGAGACTTGTGGAGTTAATCAGGTGAAGGGGTTTGCCTGGGAGCACTGTGTGGGGACAGGAGCAAGCAGAGCAAAGTCCTGGCAGTGGGAGGGAGCTGGGCTGTCCTGGGATCTGCAAGTAGGTGCGCCTGGAGGGGTCTCGGGGTGCAGAGTGACAGGGGTGGGACATGAGGCAGGAGAGCAGGCTGGGTCGAGGCTCTGCAAGACCCAGGACTTCATCTTCTGTCTTGTTCTGATCCCAGGGCTATGTGCTCCGAGGCTGGGTGGACCTCACCTCAGACAAGCCCCACACCGTGAAGAAATCCATCAAGTACCTGGAACAAGGAGTGCAGGACAGCAAAGATGTGCTGGGACTGATGGGAAAGGTGGGCAGTGGGGGGAGGGGAACAATCCCTACCTGGGCCATTAGAGCCAGAGACCCTCTGTCTCTGGGCCCTTACCTGGCTGATGAGGAGTGGGGGCCCAGAGAGGGTCAGGGTCACACAGCAGCCCAGGGCCCACTCGGTTCTCACAATCACACCTGCTCAGTCTGAGTCCCCATCTCGTTCTGCATGGGGTCTTGTCAGGGTCTGTCTTTTTTTCTCCGTATCTTTCTATCACGCTTTCTCTTCTCACCTATTAAGTTCAGTGGGGCAAAAGAGAAGGGATGTATGTGGTTTGTGTTTTCCGATCTCAATTTAAATTAAGTTACATTTTCCTTATGTGACCCCCACTGAATCAGTCTGTGAAGGAAAAGCTAGCCCTCTTATTCTCTTCTCTTAGTATATATTTTCTTAGAAAATGAATATGTACTCATTAAAAAAACAGAAGGCTAAAAAAGTCAAAAGGTGAATTAAAATGACATCCTTCATGCTCCCCCTCCAAACAGCTCATGTGGACCTTTTGGGGCCTTAGTGTGTTCCAGTCTTTTCTCTATGCATGTGGTTCAGGGTGTGCCTTAGAAGGGCTTTCTGGGAAACGGAAGCCAAGGAGAGCCTCATGCAGCAGGTGTATTGGGGGCACCCTTGGGACCAACACCTGTGGGGAAAGGGACAGAAGCAGGACTGGATAGCAGGAGAAATTGGGCTGTGACACAGCCATAGCAAAGGCCTCAGCCAACTCGGGGTTCTAGAGCTGGGGTGGCCTATCCCTGACCTCCTCCCTGACCACATGCCGGATGGGGGCTACCCCTGGGGAGGGGGTGACCTGGCATGAGGCCGCTGCCTTTAGCCATGGATGACCCCAGGGGGCAGGCCCCCCAGCAAGCTATCAGCTGCCAGCTCTCCTGGTCCTGAAGGGGACCCCACTGAGCACCCTCCACAGGGAGGGAGATAGTGTTGTTATTTAAGTTAGTTGTAATCATAAGGCATCTTATCATTCCGTTTCCTTTTCTTTATGTAAGATTTTGTCATAAGCCAGTGTCATTTTGAAAACTCCATTAAACCAATCCCCTGTTGTATGGACCTCATATAATTTGCCAGCCCCATTTCCTATTTTGGACATTGAGATTGTTTCCAATTTACACTTAGAAAGAGTGCTGCAGTGAGCACATCTATTCATCAATCTATCTAGAACAATACTCCTCTTGTTTTTAATAAGTTTTTTGAGGGCGGGTTGCCGAAGGTCTAACGTAAGCTATCCTTTTCAGAGTCCAGTTTCAAGTCCTTTGGGAGCATTGCTCTCTGCCCCTCAAGCACCTGCATCATGACACACTCGGGAGAACCTGGTGGCTCGCACTGGCCTGCACAGGCCAGAACCCCAGCCCAGTGGGCCTTGACAGAGAAAAAGCTATCAAGGGGGTTGCCTGCAAGCCCGAACTGACCCTGGGCCCGAGCAAGCAGTTTTCAGTGGTACACTTCAAGAAAGTGAATGGCAAACGAGTGGGCCTTATGTGGGACTGGAAAGTGCCCAGCACCCTCAGGTCTCCCCCAGGGGTGGCCCACACATGGCCTTGCCATATCCCGCACCTGCTAGGGCTCCCTGTCTCCCCTGAGCCCTTGCTTTGCCTGTCCAGGAACCCAAGCCTGCTGCGGACTTTGATCTGTGACTTTGAGGGATGACTCCTTCCCCTGGGGATTGGAGGGATTCCCTGGCACAGCTGAGGGGACCTGCAGCACCCCTGTGTCAGACTCTGCTCCTGTTCTGGTAGAGACCTGGACACCCCCTCTCCCCCGACCTCCCTTCGTGAGCACTGATGGAGGGTCTTCTCTTGGGCTTTCAACAGGCAACCTACTTCATGTTGCAGCAGAACTACTCGGGGGCGCTGGAGGTGGTGAACCAGATCACCGTCGCCTCAGGGAACTTCCTGCCTGCCCTGGTCCTAAAGATGCGGCTGTTCTTGGCTCGGCAGGACTGGGAGCAGACAGTCGAAACAGGACACAGGTGAGGGGCGGGGGTCAGCCAACACCACTGCACCAGTGTGCTGCTGCTTTCCTTTTTCACAAGCTAATATGTTCCCATCTTACAAGCTGGGGAGAGGGCAGACACCATGTATTTGATGGAACAAGACATAAAAGTAAATACTGTCAACAGAGCAGGTAGCAATAGTGATGCGATCATATGGGGGGGGGCAGGGAGGCCGTGGCTTCTGATGGACAAAGAAATGGGCATATCTAGAGGTATAAGCACATTGTTAGGAGACAGGTGGGGGGAGTGACCCAAAGAACCCAAAGCACCCAGGGTTACAGGGCAACAAGCTGTTGCCTCTAAAGAATAGGGGGTGGGGGGCATAAAGGGACTGTTGCATTATTTAATTGTTGTAAACTATGGGTATGATATACTGTGATAAAAACTTCAGGGGGCAAGGTCATTGGTGACCAGGAGAAGACCTTTAGCTGAGGCTGGGCCCATCGGCCAGACAACCAGAGCTGGGGAGTTCCTGGGGCTTGTGGAAGCCAGACACCAAGTCGGGGTGACCTTGGAGCGTGGTCACTGTCCATAGAAATAAAGACCATTTGGGGGGAGGGATGTTTGATGGAAGGTTTTCTGAGGATGGAATTTTCGGAGATAACTGAAGCTTACTCTTTAAACTCTAACACTTGAACTATTTTCATTAAGTAAATTAAAATGTATGCTACTCATTTTCTTCCTAAAAAGAGTTAACAGATTATTTTTTTTCTGAGTGACCACAAGTTATCACTATGAATCGTTACTAAATGGTGGTACCGTACGGCACAGTTCAAAACCAAAACAAAACACAAGCAGACCTCTTTCTTCCCAGTGGAGAGATGGTAATACCTGTAATGATCAGCCCTGGAATTTGCATCCCAGAGAGAGGCACGCGGTAGCAAAGGAACATGATTCGAGCCTGCTCAGCCCACAGGGGCCCCCTCGTGAGTGCCTGTGTGGGCCTCGGCTTCCCTCTCTCACAGTTGACACCTGGCCAGTGTCCTCGGCAGGAGCTGGGTCAAGAGCTTGCTTTAGAGGCTTGGCCTTCGTCCAGCGGGATCCTGGGAACACCTGGCTGAAGGCCACAACCATGGTGTGCGCAGCCTCCCTCGCCCAAGGCCCTGCTGCCCTGCCCACGGGGAACAGTGTTTAGTGCCAACAGGCTGAGTCCCACACCCAATGCCTGCCCTCCTGGAGGTTTCCCCAGCTAGTGGTGTTCACAGAACTCCCCCACTGTTTTTTATTTAAAAGAAAAATTTTAAATGTGTTTTTAAAGTTTGTTTATTTATTTACTTATTTATTTAAGCAATCTCTACGCCCAGCGTGGGGCTTGAACTCACAACCCCGAGATCGGGAGTCCTGTGCTCTACGGACTGAGCGAGGCCGGCACCCTGCCCCCATTGGTTTTTAAATCTCTGCCCCCTCTAGGTGTGTTTCTCTTTACATCCCTAATATTATTTATTTTTCCCTTCCCTCTTATTTTTCCTCATCAACATTAAAGTAATTTGTTTCTTTCATTAGTCTTTTTAAAGACCCAGCTTTGAGTTTTGTAGCTGGTGTCTATCACACCTCTGTTTTCTACTTTGTTAATGTCTGTTCTTTATGATTTCCTGCCAGCTCCTTCCTACGGGCTGTTCTGCTCTGGTTTTCTAACTCTTGAGTGGGATGACTGGTTCATCCATTCTCAATTTTCTTTTAGAATATAAGTGGTTTAAGTCTGTGCATGTCCCTCAAGGTACCATTCTAGCAGGATCTACACATTTGGATGTGATATTTTCGGTATCATTTGGTTCTAAGAATTTTCTAATATCCATTCTGATTCTTCTTTAGTCCATAAGTTATTTAAAGGTTTTTCTTTAATTTCCAAATGTATTTGGTTCCCAGTACCTTCAGAATCACTCTAAAGGGTTAGAACCATTTGAACGTTGACTGCCTAATCAATCCTGTTGGAATTTTGTATGTTAATTAGAATAACCCTCTATGAAGCACAAGGGCATCCCTGACCAGGCTGAAAAATAGGAAGTTTCCAATAAAGAAACAGAATATCAAAAACCCCATAGTATGTATGACCGGAAACTGTGTCTTCACAATGACACATGATGGAAAGCAAGCTTCCCTTTCTATCATTCAACCACAGATGACTCCCCAAGCACCTCTCCACCACCCTGGAACCATGGGACCATGGTACCATGATCATGTCTGTGATACTTGGAATATGAATAGACTTTTGTCACAAATCGCCCCAGATACATGACTTAAATAACATGAGAGGTTATTCCTCTCTCAAGCAAAAGTCTAGGTGGTTGTCCAGGACTGGGGCAGCAACTTAACTCTGTAGTGTCCCACGCCCCTTATGTCTTGCTGCTCTACCATTCCTGGTATGTGGCTCACGTGGTCCACGTTTCAGCCAGCAAGAAGGAGGAAAGAGAAGAAAGAGAAGGCAGGCTCTAAGGATAGAGCTTGATGTCACCTGGGGCACTTGCACTCACATCCAGTTGGCCGGAACTTAATCACAGGGCCACACCTCAGCTGCAGGGGAAGGCTGGGAGTTGTAGTCTTTACTCTGGGTAGCCGTGAGCCCAGCCACATGGGGAGTTCCATTATTGAAAGGAGAAAGGGAGACTGGATATGGATATTTCAAGACAATCGTGAGTGGCTTGCCGCACCATGCTAGCCTGGCCTACGAATACTCTCAGTTTATGGGGCTCCTCTTCCTATTCCAGAATCCTAGAAAAAGATGATTGTAATATCGATGCCTACCAAATCCTAGCTGTGCATGAGCTTGCAAGAGAAGGAAACATGACCACAGTAAGTTCTTTCAAGACGCGGGAGTTGGGCCTTGAAACAAGCACAGCCTGTGGGGGGGTGGCTCTTAGTGCCTCCATCCCCAGGGCCTCGGAGGGCGCTCCCTGGATCTCGGCTCTCTCCCTTCCTCCTCACCTCCCTATAAGGAGGAGGTCAGGGGGTCTGCTGTGGTTTGCTCTTTGGGCAGGGAGTGAGGTTGACTCTGGTTCTGCCCTGTGTTACCTGTGTGAGCCTGGGCAGGTTCACCCGGAGAAGCCCCAGGCTCCTCATTCATAAACTGAAGATAACTCCAACCACTTTGTGGGGTTGTCAGAAAGACCAAGTGGGATGACAGGTGGGAGAACTTGGAGTAGTGCCTGATTTCGGGAAATGCCATTTTTTTAAGGAGTGGCTGGAACCCCTCAGCTATTGGCCAGGTAGGACCTGGCCCCAGACTTGCTCCTAAGCCCTGTAGTTTTCCAAAGAAACCCAAAACGGTCTTCAAACACAGTCAGACACATCTGGTATTCTTCATGAAAACCTTGATGCCCGGACAGGTTTTTATTTTCAAGAAGAGTTTGTGTTTTCAGCCACAACATTGCCTTTTGAATAAATGCATTGCCTCTGTAAAGAGTGGCAAATTAGGAGTCTGTAAGGGTTTCACGATAGGAAGAGGAAGCTTCTGGTTCCTTCTGCACAGCTCTGAGACTATGGATTTTGTGGGGTGGGGTGAGATGGAGGGTACAGTCCATACTTGGGAAGAACCCTCACCAAGGGCCCCAATGCCATCTCTGGGTAGGAACAGGAGAATGGGCCTGTCCTCAGCTCCGTGCATTCCCAAAACCTTGGGCAGGCCTTCCTGGGGCCTGGCCTGAGGGTTATTCCCAGCAGCAGAGTTAGCATTAATGCCCCTCCGTCATCCCTCACCCCCCATCTCAACCCCTGGGGTTCACCCCTCTCCCCAGGCCTGGCTGCTCAGTGCTATCCTTGCTTGCATCTACTAAGCAGAGTAGTCCCGCCCCATCCAGGGTTTCCCTTCTGGCACTTCAACAACTTTGTGTTGGAAAGAACACAGGCTTTGGAGTCAGTCACCCAGTTGGCTGAGTGACCTCAGGCAAATTCCCTAACCTTTCTGACCCTTCGTCTGCCAGACGGGAAAGTTCAGAGAGTTACACTGACTTACAGGGTCATTGGGAGGATTCACTGGAGTGATGGACAGGCACCAGTGTGGTGACTCCCATCCACATGGAGCAGAGGCTCAGGGCCAGGGACCCACCGTGACCATCTGCTCTCGAGCCAGCCCAGCTGGTGCGCTGCCGGCCTGGTGGGCTGCTGTGTGGGCACCGTGACAGCTGGCTTCTGGCTCTGGCGGGGCGGGGGGGGTCTGAAACGGCACCTTCTCTTCACAAATCTGTGAACAAAGGGGCAGTGCCAGCTCTTGACTGAACAGTGCTCCCAAAAGCTCCACCTACGGGGCTTTAAAATAATCCTGGGCCCACCCCAGTCCAGTTGAATCCAAATCTCTGGGGCTGGCTCCCAGGCATGTATTGTAAGATCTCCCAGGGGATGCTGGGGTTAAAACCTCTGCCCAACTCCCATTTTATGTTACCTTTGACCTTGTCTGTTTTGTCCCCCACAGGCTGCCAATCATGTTAGAAATCTGATTAAGGCACTGGAGACAAGAGAGCCCCAAAATCCAAGCCTCCATCTTAAAAAAATTCTTGTGGTTAGCAGGCTGGTAAGAAGGTTTTCCAAGTTTCTGAAATCGTACTTCTTGCTATGTTCTTAAGGGGAGTGCTGTGGCTCTCTGAAAGCTGCCCGGATACCCTGTCCTCCCGTCTCTGGCTCAAACTTGGCCTCTCAGGCTGGTGGGCCATACCCAGCGGCCCCTACCTGCCTCTGGCCAATAACTATATCATGTAGGCTCTGTATCTGGGCCCAAATGCTGCTCAGAGATGCTGTAAAGATCATCGCGATTGAGTCTGGAAGTGCTTTTAGAGTAGGAGGTCCCTTATTTGGGGGAAGAGGGCTGTGCCCGGCCGTGACACCCCACTGCCATATTCTCTCTGTGGAAGTGATCTGGAAAGGCGGGCCTGCCTGTACCTCTCTGACATCAGGCAGGTTGCCAAACAATCTGTCTCTGTCAGACCCTTCAGCCCCAAAGCAAGATTTACTAGAAGGAATTGCTGCAAAAACTGGGATAGCTCTGGGGCCTTGGGAACCAGAACCGTGGGGTCAAATGCCATAGGGACACCATCTCTCCTGCAGAGCCACAGATCTGTGTCTGATGCTCTCTGCTCATTCTACACATCTGGCAGCGGCCACTTCCCATCAACGGGACACAAAAGAGCCTCTCTCACCCCGCTTCAGTTTTTTAAAAACTTCTTGGTGACTTGGACCAATTATTGTGGCCAGACAGGAGATAGGCCCTTTGGAGGGCCCTGCGCCTGGAGGCAGGTTCCCCAGATGTGGCCAGGGTGAGGTTCTTTGGAAGCCGGACAACCACACAGACCCAGCTATGGGTGGCAGGCAGCCCTGAGGCTCTCCTGAGCAGCCCCCAGCAGGCCTGTCGAAGTGTCCCCCGTTTCTGACCTGGCCTTGTTCAGACAGGCTAGACTGACTGGTTTCTCTATTCCCGTGTGTCCGTTCCTTGCAGTGTGGGAAGCACCAGGCGATTCTACGGCTAGTGTGTGGCTTCATCGAGCGCACATTCATGGCCACACCGTCCTATGCCCATGTGGCCACACAGCTGGGCTATCTCTTCATCCTGCAGGATCAAGTGAGGGAGGCATCTCTGTGGTACTCGGAGGCCATGAAATTGGACGAGAGCAGTGTGGCTGCCTTAACAGGTCTATGCAGGTTGGGGCGGGGCGGGAGTGGGGGGGCCAAGGGAAGGCAGGTAGCAGGGTAGCCTCCATGGATCCGGAAGATCCCTGTGTGAGTTTGGGCGTACATTGTATGAGGGGTGCCTTTCCACGACATAGAAACGGAAACTGGTATGCCAGCAGAGGCAGAGATGGGGCAGCTGAAGATATGAGTTGACCCATTTTCCCTCCAGATAGCTCCAGGAAAAACAGAAATTTAAAAAACAAACTAACAAAAAAACCAAGCTGAGGGTCACTGGAAGCTGGGTGGGGCCATCAGTGAGATAATGAGATAACAGGAGGATTACTGACAGGCAGAGAATGCAATCAAGGAGGCCTTAAGGGGGGTGGGGCAGGAGGGAGCAGAGCCCCCATGCTTCCCACCACCAGAGACATGAAGGACAAAAATCCTTGCTGCTCCACACACGGGCCACATCCCCTGACATTCCCCCACCTGGCCCAGTCCTTCCCCACTTCCACGTTCAGGGGAGACCCCCAGCCCGTCAGCCCGTCAGCCCGAAGGGAAGTCCACCAGCCAGAATAATCATCCCACGCACCAGCCCAGGCGCACTGTCAGGTGTCAGCTGGAGTCACCCTCTCATCTGACCAGTCTCGGAAAATCGGTGACCTTAACAATTTGGGAAATGTGCTTTAGCTGCTAATACTCGTCAGTCTAGTCCATTTGTAAATCTGCTAACAGTCTGAAAGAGGGGCCGGGTGGAACAGGCGAAGCCACGGCCCTCTGAGGAGCAAAGTTAAAGTCGGATACAGAGAAGACTCCCCCCTCCCCCACTAAAACACCTCCAGTGTTTGCAGAGGCTATAATGTGAGTCAACAAGTAAAGAACAGGCTACTGTGAAAAAGGTTATAGGGAACAAAAAAGTTACTGAAAATTAAAAATACGATTGCAAAGTACAAAATTTCATAGATGAGCCAAATGGTGGGATGGATAGAAGTGAAAACCAAGATGGTAATTAGGAAGACAGTCAGGAATAAATACACCAAAATGACCAGGAAATACCTATAAAGGAGGAATAGTAAGAATAGATGGATTTGTCTTCCCAAATCCAAAACACAGTAGGAAACAACAGTAGTTAAGTCAGCTTGAGGCCGATGCTGGAATAAAGGGACGGCTAAATGGCACAGAAACAGGTCTTACGAATAAGGTGACATTTCAAGCCAATATGGTGGTAGGTTTCAATAACTCGTGGCTGGACGTGTGGCTATCCAGTATGAAAAAAGTAAAGGGAAGCTCCCATCTCAAACCACACTCAAAAATAGACTCCAGTTTATCGGCTCGGTTGGTAGAGCACATGACTCTGGATCTTGAGGATGTGAGTTCGAGACCCACGTTGGGGGATGGGGGTAGAGATAAGTTAAAAAATAAAAAATAAACTCCAGATGAATTAAATATGTAAACATAGAAATTCAATCGGACTTGGCTTCCCTGGGAGAAACTCAGAGGCTGGAAATGAAAATATCTTACCAATTTGACTATGCAAAAATTTAAAACTAATGGACGGCAAAAGACACTGAAAAATAATTAAGATGTAAAGGGCAAACTCATGGAAAATGTTTGTTACAAAGGATTAATCATCTTAATATATAAAAAGAAAACAACCCTAAGAGAAAAACAGCCTAAAGCTATGTATGGAGATTCATAGTAGAAAAGAAAAAGGCCATTCAATACATGAAAAAAAAAGTTCCTTTTCCCTGGCAATAAGAAAAAAAGTGAATTCAAATGAGTTGCTATTCACTTTTTAGACTGGCAAAGAGTAAAGCATGTCTGCAAGGTTGTGGGGAAAGGCCACTTTCAAATTCTTGGCAGTAATATTAACTGAAATGTCTCTGGAGGACAAGTCAGCCTTATCTGTCAACATTTTAGATATACATGCCCTTTGACCCATCGGCTCAACACGGAAATACGTTTACCATGGCCGTGCAACATTTAAGTGTCAAAAGCAAACTAAATGTGAGATGAGGTGTCCTTCAGTGGGGCCACAGTCAAATACAATGTCGCATCCGCAGTGGCATATTATGTTGTCATTAAAGAGAGTGGGGTGGATGTGTGTAAACTGACGCGTATCACGTAGACGTGTACACACTGCTGACAAATGAATGCTTAGAAAGATGGTTGAATATACCGCAAATTGTTAATGGCGGTTACCCTTGGAGAGAGACCTGCTTAAAGCTGGAGCGTGAGCTAGGGATGTGTTTCCATATTGCCTCATGCTTTGAATTCCTCACCCTGAGCATTCCTCACCCTTCCTTCCGCTGTCTCATCTGTGCTCCTTGGCGGGCTGGCCTGCTGGCTCCCTGTCAGAGCCGGCTGTTCATGCTTGTTCTATCCCGGGCCCAGGGATCATCTGGTGCCAGATCCTGGACGGCCACCTGGAGGAGGCAGAGCACCAGCTGGAATTCCTGAAGGAGGTGCAGCAGTCCCTTGGGAAGTCTCAGGTCAGAGCTCTCTGGGGGCATGGGTTGCTCCACGATTGGGTCCCCCACCCTCCTCCTACCCAGTTTCCAGTATCCAGCAGCCCACATGGCCTGGACTCCTGTGTCACCCTCGCCTGCCCGCTGCCCAGCTGGCGTTGGTGCTGAGACCTGGACCTGCCTCCCACAGGTGCTGGTTTTCCTCCAGGCCCTTCTGGCATCCCGGAAGCACAAGGGGGAGCAGGAAGTCACTGCCCTCCTGAAGGAGGCTGCGGAGCTACACTTCTCCAGCATGCAGGGCCTCCCCCTGGGCTCCGAGTACTTTGAAAAACTGGACCCCCTCTTCCTGGTCTGCCTCGCCAAGGAGTACTTGTTCTTCTGCCCCAAGCAGGTTAGCAGAAGTCCTAGCCTCGGTCTGGACAGAGGCAGGGACCTCGCCTGGCTGGCCACCAGGCTGCTCTGTACCCCTGTGGCTGGGGAACTCCTTCTCCTTCAAACTTGCATGTGTAGCATATGAATAACCTGAGAGTTGTTCCAGTGCAGATTCTAATTGGGGGGGGTGAGGTGGGGGAGGAAGGGAGCCTCCCTCTGGAACAAGCTCCCAGGTGATGCCCATGCTGCTGGTCCTCAGACCACATGCAGAGGAGCAAGGCACTGGCCCCTGCCTTTATCCTAGAGAATAACCAGGCTCCTTTTTTCCAGAAGTCTTCTAAGAAGTCTGTTAGCCATCACTTGTTTGTCTGCTTTACTTGTTTGCCTATTTTCCCGGCCAGCCAAGATTCCCTGTGGGCAAGGATCATGTCTCCCCAGTGCCATGTAATGAGTTGTCCCGCAAATATTTATCGAGTGCACTAACCGTGTATGTGCCAGACTCCACGTTAGGTACTGGGGACACAGTAGCGAGCAAAACCAAGTCCCCGTTCCCCGGAGCTTATGCCCCAGCCCTCGGCGGCACAGAGTAGATAATACGCATGTGGAACGAAGTAAAATTCCTTCACTGACACAGTGTTTTCTGAGAGCTTTAGGAGTCTGTCTGGCACGGGGCAGACCGTACAGCCAGGCCCCGTGTTCCTCCAGCCCCGGTCGCCGGGCCAGATCGTGTCTCCACTCCTTAAACAAGTCACCGTGATCCTGAATCCTGTAGTCAAAGCAGCGCCAGCTCTGATTGACCCACTGTATGTGATGGCTCAGGTCAAGTACCTCTCAGGTGAGCCCGCGGGCCCCTCACATCTGCTCATCTCTTCAGACACTGCCCTGGGTGAGCGCCCACAGGCCCCCTGCCTGGGGTGTTTCTTACACACGCGTGCACGCACACACGCACACATATACACACACACACACCCTCACCAGGCCTGCCCGCATGTCTGGTCTCCACTCCCCTGAAACTGCCCGACTTCCCTCGCCAGCAGGGCTCTCTCCCACCCGGCCCGCTGCTGCTTGCTTCCGTCCTCTACACCAGGTAAGAGTCCCTGAACTTCCATTATACACCAGGGACATGCTGACGGTGGGCTCCACGAGTCCTCAAAATAGGCAGAAATTCCCTCATGAGGTTTGCATTCTAGTGAGGGGAAGTAGACAGTAAACATATTAACTAAGCACACCCCTGCGTTGTTTGTTAGGACACAGTAATGCCATGGAGAAAACTAAAGCAGGGGAGGGGAGGGCGTGGCAGGGTTGCAGTTTTTTAAAGGTGGTCTGGAGGGCCTCATGGGGAGGTAAGACCCTGTAGCATTAGGCTTTCAGGGTGGCCAGAGCAATATCCTTCCAGCGTCTTCCATCTGAAGGCCCATGCCCAGGAGAGAGAGAGGGAAAGGGGGAGAAGCCTCCGTGGGAGCCTCATTGTCCTCTCTGAGTACTCTCCCCCGGAGGCCTTGCACCGAGTCTGCCTGGAAGACAAGCCGATTTCTGGTGTGCTGGGGCCTTCCGAAGGATCCCAAATGCCAAGGCATGTGTCTGGCCTCCGGCACTGCCTTGCGTGGGTCACGCTGTGCAAGAGAGCTTCCCCATCTTCATCCTCTGGCCTCCCAGTGTTTATCTGGGTTCCAGGCTTGCCCACAGTTTCAAGGGCTCCTGGGTATGAGGCGAGAGCAGGAGCATGCCCCCAGGGCTGCTGGCAGCTGCCAACAAGTAGGTTTAGGGCCAAAGCCAGGTCTCCAGCTGCTTAAGTTGCCATAGTGACATATTCACATTTCTGCAGCACACAAGGAAGGATCGGGGAGTTGGGATCCACAAGCAGGTGCTCCCCACACACCAGGTTATGGACCCTGAGCAGGAGCTGTTGAGAGACCTGGATGCAGAGGGAGGAGGACCCTCCTATCAGCTCAGTGCACCCAACTCTTGGGCTGCCACCACTGCCCGCTGAGGGCCAGCCTGGCCTCAGGGAGACCCCGTAGCCTCCTAGTGCCAGAGCACTCAGCGCTCAGCCTCAGGAGCCAATGGTCCTGGATTTCAATGCTGACTTGGTCCCTTGCAAGCTGAGTGACTTATCGTCACGGGGTTCCAGTCCTACAGCTAAAAGACACAGATAATACTGCCAATCTTGTAGGGCCCAGCAAATATTAAACCACCCTTTCTAAAAGTGCTTTGCATGTGTTGGGCATAGAGCAAGTGGTTCATAGGTTGGGGCTATTATAGTTGCCGTTATTGTTAGGTTTCCTGCTGCTCTGAGGTGTGAGAATCAAGAGTTAAGTGTTCCCCGGAGCTTCCAGACGGAGGAGTGACGTGACTTAGTCGTCTCCCTGAGGGTTACGGAGAGAAAGGAGGGTTCACACCATGGTTTGAGTTTCCTGGCTTTTGTCTGGGTCAAGGAACAAAGTGTAGTTCTGATTTTAAGAAGAGACATCTGAGTGAAACAGAACAGAGCAGGGTTAAATGGCCAACTTGGGTATTTCCAGGTAAAGGGACATAGAAACTTCATTCTGCCTTTACTACTGGGCCCTGGGAGTCCCAGAGGACCCCTGGATGTAGAGGTCTGTTTCTCATTTCTAGGAGAGTTAGAGAATGCCCAGAGCACCCTGCAGCGCTGCCTGGAGCTGGACCCCACCTCCGTGGATGCCCACCTCCTCATGTCCCACATCTACCTGGCGCAGGGCAATTTTGCCATGTGTTCCCACTGCTTGGAGCTGGGTGTCAGCCACAACTTCCAGGTGTGGGTCCTCTATGCCCAGCCACCCACTCAGCACCCCACAGCCCACTTAGCTGCAGCCCCTACTTGCCCTGGGAGGGTAGTCCCAGGAGCTCCCTGCAGCCTTCAGACCCTTCTGCTGGCCAAAGGCAGGGGCAGGCTCAGTGGGCTTCTAGAGCTTTCTCCAGGCTGGGTGCTGTGAGTAGCAGCAGCAGCATGCTAGAGCCCCCATGCTCCACTCTGCTCCTCTAGGTCCGAGACCACCCCCTCTACCACTACATCAAGGCGAGAGCCCTCAACAAGTCTGGGGACTATCCAGAAGCCATAAAGACACTGAAAATGATCGTAAAATTACCAGCTCGGAAGATGGAAGAAGGCAAGAAGTTCCGTGGGCCCTCTGTACAGCCCAGCGAGCGGGTATCCATCTTACTGGAACTGGCAGATGCCCTCCGGATGAATGGGGAGCTGGTAAGAAATGTGCTCTCTTCCCTTGGGACTGGGGCATTTGAAGGTCCAGGGTAATCAACCCAGGCTCTTTGGTTCTGACTGGTGTTTATTTGTGCTATTATTTGAGCCTTTATTCATCTGGGAGCATATCTTACCCCTGCCTAAAAGCTTCATTGGCTCCCACTGCCCTCAAGATAAGGTCCAGTCCCTCGAGTCCTCATGATCTGTCCCCTGCCTACCTCACTGTCCCCACGAGGATCTCACACAGGCAGAGCACAGAGACCCATAAGGGCAGCCATAGGTGGTCACGTAGAGTGGGCGATGTACAGCTCCAGTAGATGCCCTCATTACACCACAACCTTTAGGAACTGCGTCCCCTTGGACTTTTGTGGTATACAATTTGCTCAACTGTACGAGGCAGCCTTGGGGCCTTGGAAGGTCTGGCTAGGCAAAGGCAGGGAGCCCCTGAGCATCCCATGCTGGTGTAAAGGAGCAGCAGAGAACACAGAGTTGGGGGGGGTGTCGTGTTAGGCAAGGGGGGAAGAGGGGAGCTGGCTCCACATGCTCCCTTGGCCCCGCTGTCCTCACTCACCCACCTGCTCACAGGAAAGGGGTTTGTCAGCAGAGCTTCAAGACCATCTCTGTGATCCACCAGTACTGGGGCGTCTGGCCTCCTGTGATGATCCTGCCATTGAGAAGGAACAGCCCATGAGGCCCTTTCTCCTTCAAGTTAAAAATAGCCTTTGGTCAAAGATGGGGATGTGGAAGCCTGTTTGTTGTACTTTCCTCCTTTAAATCTGCCAAAAGGAACACAAGACTTAAAAATGAAGAAGTAATCTCCATCTATAACACAATTAGGGGAGAGCCACATCCCAGAAGAGTTGAGTCAGCCAGTCATTTATTCGGCTAGTGATTGAGGACCAGCTATATGCCAGGTGCCATGTGGGGGCTGGAGATAGAGGAGAGCAGCCGGCAAGCTCCCTGTCCTTTCAGAACTTACCGTCCCTGGGGGAGAGAGAATGCAGGGTGCCCTGAGTGAAGGCCTGAGGTTCCTGCATTTGCTTGAAACTTTCTGAACTGGAGATGTGGTCAGGCCAGGAAAAGCAGGGACATTCCGTTTTTGGAAGGGGAGGGCCACTGAACAAGGACTGTCTGCTAAAATGCCTCCTTGCTTCTCTCTGTCCGGACTCCTTTCTAAGAGACATGGGCCAGGGGAAAGTAAGGAGGGAAATGACCGGAAAATCAGTTCTGTAGCTGGCTTTGCTAGGATAACAGATCTGCAAACTGAGGCCTTCCCTGTGAGCCAGGGGTTCCATCCTGACCCCCCACCTTCTCACAAAGTCTACCCCAAAAGGGAGGACCCACAGAAAGCTCAGAGGAAATGTGCTTCTAGGGCAGCTGTGCTAGGCCCTCTCCCTCCCCAGCCTCGTTCCTGAGAAAAGGAAATGAGAATCTCATTTGAGAATGAACAGTGATCAGAGGGGATCCAACATAGTGATTATAGGGAAGGAAGGAGGTGAGGGAGGAAGGAAAGAAGGATGGGAGGAGGGAAAAAGGGAGGAAATGTAGGAAGGGGGGAAGGAAGGATGGGAGGGAACGAAGGAAGGCAGGAAGGAGAGAAGGATAGAAGGAAGGAAAGAGGAGAAAGGAAACAAAATCACAAGCCAAAGACAAGAGAGGGTTACACTTTGGAGAAAGAGTACTATACAAAATAGAAGAAATATTTTAAAAAAACAAAAAGTTTTCTGCACTCAGTGAAAATAAAAAGAACATGGACTTTTGTAAAAACCAGCTCAAAGATGAGCACCAGAGATCCACAGAGGGGTAGAGCTAGCAGAATTAAAGACAGTAAGCACAGAAAGCAGTGATCCCATTCGTCTCACTAGAAAAAACAGAAAGTGGCTGAACCCTTGCTGAGGCTCTCTGATGGAGGAAAGGGTTGAGAAAATCATCGAAATGATTTGAGAGGATGACAGATGAGAAAGAAAGAGACAGACAGCTAGCAAATGCAAAATCAACATTCCTGCAGAAGAGAGAAGAAATGGAACAGGGGACACATCAGAGACATACCAGGAGAACAATTCCTTTAGGGGAGACACAAATCCGTGACATGGAAAGTCACTCTGTGCTGGAGAAATAGCAGTAAAATATTAAGACCAAGAAATATCCTAATAGTAATATCCTAATGAAGTTATGAGAATCAAGGATTCACAATGTCATTGAAGGTCCTGACAAGCATCTGGGTAGGCGACATATTACCCTCAATGAGAAAAAAAATCAACTTGGCCTCAGACTTTTACTCAACAATACTAAATTCAGGAAGACAACAGAACAATATTTACAAAATGTTGAAGGGGGAGGGATGTCCTCCAGGATATCTTTCATGTATGAAAGCAAGAAAGGATACTCTAAAAAATTGAATAACTCCAGAATTATGGTGTTAATTAAACCTTTTTGAAAAATCTACTTGTCGATATAATCCAGACAACCAAAACACAAAAGAAAATGAAGTTTTAATAAGTGAGAAAAAAATTTGAGCTATAAAAGGACTCATAGAACTAATCTAAATAAATTTAAATATAATTACATTGAAATAATTACACTCATTTCCACTCAAAGCCAGCATAATAGCTAAGTTCTTGAAATAAAAGTTATTGAAGTCAAAATATCAATAGTACCCCATAAAAAATTCAGGGAGGAGGATGTGAAGGGAAGGTAGGGTTACTGTAAGCATGCTAGTTTTTTCCATCTTTATAGAGTGTGAAACAAAAAGTTTTCACAAAATGTTTCTTGATAGAAAGATGACTCTTGGTAGAACTTAAAAGAGACGATTTCCACTACATTTATCAAAAGTTAAGAAGAAAAGAAAGCAGGACCACACATAAAGGCAGAAATGAAGCTGAACACAGCAGCATATAAAAATGAAAACCAAAAACAAAAAAAAGAAAAGTTGACAGAAAACCCAAGAATGTATATGTGATAATAAAATTGTAAATGAAATAAATGTACCTAGTAATTAAAAGAGGCATTAGAGTGATTTAAACAAACAGAAGGAACCCTTCCTGTCTGTACTTTGAAAACCAAAGGATCCAGAATGAAAGTAAAAACATGGAAGTAAACAAAAAGAAAGCAGAGGTTGAGGAAGAAATGTCTGGTAAGGCTGAATCCAAGTCAAACAGCACGAAAATGGGGAAAGAGAGTCACTTTGTTAAAATAATCAAGAGTACAAATATAATGAAGAAATAATTCAAATAGACTTTTATGTACCAAATACCGTAACATTAAAATACCTTTGGGGCACCAGGGTGATTCAGTCCATTAAGCATCTGCCTTCAGGGCGTCTGGGTGGCTCAGTCATTAAGCGTCTGCCTTCGGCTCAGGTCATGATCCCAGGGTCCTGGGATCAAGCCCCGCATCTGGCTCCCTGCTCCGCTGGAAGCCTGCTTCTCCCTCTCCCACTCCCCCTGCTTGTGTTCCCTCTCTTGCTGGCTGTCTCTCTCTCTGTCAAATAAATAAAATAAAATATTAAAAAAAAATCATCTGGGGCGCCTGGGTGGCACAGCGGTTAAGCGTCTGCCTTCGGCTCAGGGCGTGATCCCGGCATTATGGGATCGAGCCCCACATCAGGCTCCTCCGCTATGAGCCTGCTTCTTCCTCTCCCACTCCCCCTGCTTGTGTTCCCTCTCTCGCTGGCTGTCTCTATCTCTGTCAAATAAATAAATAAAATCTTAAAAAAAAAAAAAATCATCTGCCTTCAGCTTAGGTCATGATCTCGGGATCAAGCCCCACGGGGTGAAGAGGTGCTACCTGCTCAGCGGCGAGTCTGCTTCTCTCTCTCCCTCTGCCCCTCCCCCTATTCCTGCATGAGCACGTGCACACACGTGTGCTCTCTCTCAAATAAATACATAAAATCTTTAATAAATAATAATAAAAATAAAACATACCTTTGACCAAAAGTAGGAAAGTAGAAGGCGATGTGTCCATAGGTCTCCAACAGAAAGGTGGGCGACAGCTAACAGAGGGTCTGTTGGGTTCCCGTGTCCCAGCATGAGGCCACCAAGGTCATGCAGGATGCCATCAACGAGTTCAGTGGCACACCAGAGGAGATCCGCATCACCATTGCCAATGTGGACTTGGCCCTGAGCAAGGGGAACGTGGACATGGCACTGAGCATGCTGAGGAACATCACACCCAAGCAGCCCTGCTACACGGAAGCCAAGGAGAAGATGGCCAACATCTACCTGCAGACCCACAAAGACACCCGCCTCTACATCAGCTGCTACCGGTAAGCCCCAGGTGGCCGCACCTGACAGCCTCATTTCCGGTGGTGTTTTAGGAGTGTTTCTTCCAGATCGTGTTTCTTCCACCTGGGTGTCCAGTCCGCGTCCTCCAGGTGTGTTATATGCAAGTACAGAATTTCCTATGGGTCAGAATTTGAGTGTGATAAGTCAGGCCAGCTCATTGCTGAGTTCTAAAGATACGGAATTGAATCTGTCCTGCTTGGCTGCCCTGTATGGCCCCACATTCTGGTGGGAATCATGGGAATGCACTTCTGCCCCGGGCCCTGACTCTGCCCGTCTCTGAAGAAGTGTCCAGTGACTTGATGTGGTCGATGAGAGGTGCAGAAGTGGGGAGAGCTGGGGTTAGAAGCCCTGTCTATATGCTTTGACATTGGGGCCTCAAAAGTACCTTCCCAGCCCCTTCCTCAAGCAAAACTCTTGGTGGGAGCCAGTGCTAAGGGGGCAAAGCCAAGAGCAGTGGGAAACCAATAAACAGTGAAGTGGTCACATGGAGTTTTAGAAAGAGCAGAATGCCTCCTTATGCAGAGGGGTCTAGGGGGTTGGGAGTGGAGGCCAGAGGAACGGGTGGAAGCTCTGACATGGTCCAGAAAACAGATGAGGAGAGCCTAGACTAAGGCAGCTAGCACAGTGCCTCCTGCACAGTGGGCTTTCAATGAGTATTGGGTGATGAATGAATGAATGGATGAATGAATGAATGAATGAATTAGTGGGGAGGAGATGGATTCAGAAACACGAACGATGCACAGGTCTGAGCTAAGTTTTTGGTTGCTTTTGCAGGGAGCTCTGTGAACACCTGCCTGGTCCCCATACCAGCCTGCTACTGGGTGATGCTTTCATGAACATTCAGGAGGTGAGTGAAAGCCTCATGGCCTTGCCAAGTGGTCCCCCAATCTCATGTCTCCAGTGGGAGAGAAGAGAGAGAGAGAAACGTCTGGACACTCTCCCCACCAGCCCGAGAAGGCCCTGGAGGTTTATGACGAGGCCTATAGAAAGAACCCACACGATGCCTCCCTGGTCAGCAGGATCGGGCAAGCCTATGTGAAGACCCACCAGTACACCAAGGTCAGGCTAGCTTGGGGTGGGGAGCAGTGGGGGGGCCAGCCCGGCAGGGAAGAGGGAAGAGGGTGCATGGGTGGGAGGGGAGTGGCTGTATTTCTACCCTCACTCCCTGCTGAATGGGCTACCAAGGAGATAATTCAGAAGCCACCCCCCCAACGCACACTGCCAGCTGGGAGCCCTCTGCCAGCTGGGAGGGCCTTTTCATCTCAGGCTTCTGTATTCTGGAGGGACGCACAGGTGTGGTGGCCGCTGAGGGGAACGCGGTGTGAGGCACTCAAGGGCAGAACCAGACCCAATGCCAATAGTTCCTGTTTGCCCTAAGGCAATTAATTATTATGAGGCCGCCCAGAAGATCAGTGGACAGGACTTTCTGTGCTGTGATCTGGCTGAACTTCTCCTGAAGTTAAAGAAATTCAACAAGGCAGAGAAAGTTCTGAAACAAGCATTGGAACATGACTCTGGTGAGGCCACATTCTAAAGTCTCTCCCCTAGCATACTGCGCCCCTTTCGCCCCCCACACTTTCTTCTCCTGCAGAATGATGCAGGGGTCCTGAGCCCAGTCCCCTCCCTCCCCCATCCCCAGCTTCCCAGGGGTCAGAGAACACTGATTTGAGTTTCCATTTTGCAGTCAGAGATGTCCCATCCATGATGAACGATGTCAAGTGCTTGCTTTTGCTGGCAAAGGTTTATAAGAGTCATAAAAAAGAAGATGTGATGGGAACTTTGGACAAGGTAATTGACAATAGACAACAGACTCAAGCTCTTTATCTGCCATTTCCTGATGGGAGCTATAAAAGGAAGGATAGGACTGCAGGTCTGGAAGTCTTGAGGCCTGGCCCTCAAAAGAGGACCTAGGTTATACCTCAGACCTCTGCCTTCCATTTACTTCTGCACCTGTGCTCTTCCTTGATGGTTCCCCAAAGTGCCCAAAGGCCAGCTGGACTGGGCTGGAGAAGGTGGGGAAGAAGCAGCTTGTCCTCAAGGATGCTGGTGGTGATAAAACTGGACAATGCCAGTGGTACAGCACTAGGCTTTTTGTTTTCTTATTCATTCTCACAGTAGCCCTTTGAGATAAGCACTGTGATGTTCCTATTTCACAGATGAGGCTCCAAGAGGTTAAGAAATGTGCCCAAAGTCACACTGCTAGTAAGTGGTGGAGCTGAGATTTGAAGCAGGTCTGACCTGATCCAACCGAAGCTCTTTCCCCACTGGACTGCCTCAGTGGAACACTTCCTGGCCATTCCCGCCATGCCTTCCTCGCTCTTTCTAGCAAGGGTGTGGCCTGCCACTTGTTCCTGGGGGGCGTCCTGCAGGTGCAGCAGCAGAGCCCACTCTCTGACTGCTTGAGATGATTTATTCCCTTGTTTCCGGATTCCCACTCCTGTTTGGCCCTTAGAAAGCCCAAAGCCTTCATTCCGATGCTCCCTGGTTACTCACTCAATCCCTGTATGTCGTGGATATTTGCAGAGGCTGCCTCAAATTCCCAGCAGCGCACTATTCAGAGCAAACGCATCTACCAAAACCCAGCCTGCTCTGAGCACCTACTGTGTGCTTGCTCTAGCACAAATTAGACACAGGAAGTCACAGGGTGTGATGGAAGCAGGTAAACAAGTACAGTCCAGTAGAGCGTTTTGTTTGGGTGACTTTGCTTCTCCTCTGCCCCAGAGGCAGAGCCAGCTCGCCTCCTGAGCACTTAGCCAGTGGCCTTGCCTGTCCAGAGTGACCCAGATTTGCTCAAGGGCACTTGAGATGCCCTTTCTGATAATCTGCTGACACAGAAACAAGAGCGTGGAGACTTGTTGTGAATTGGCCTGGGATCTAACACGTCAGGCTCTGCGTCTCTGATCCTGAGTTTACTGGTTTCCCCAGGCCATGGACCTCCAGTCTCGGATACTGAAGCGCGTTCCACTGGAGCAACCAGAAATGATCCCCTCGCAGAAGCAACTGGCAGCCTCCATCTGTGTCCAGTTTGGGGAGCACTACCTGGCAGAGAAGGAGTTTGCCAAGGCGGTGCGGTCTTACAAGGATGCCCTCTTCTACTTGCCTGTTGACAATAAGGTGGGGTTCTCAAAGCCAGAGCCCACTTCTCTTGGGCCATGACGCCTCCCAGAGTCCCCTGCCTAGGGGCAGAGGCCAGGTCCTTTCCTGTGCCTCGCTGAGGAGCTGCAGGTGTAAGGCCCAGGGCCCCTGGTGTGGGGAGTCTGCTCTAGCTGACCTGGGGCCCTCAGCCATCGCAGCTCTTGGACCCAGGTTGGGAAGCCTCACTTTGAGCAGGCACTTGTGGGCAGTAGAGCGGGGAAAATGCTGCCAAAAGTCATGTTAGTCTGGCATTTTCAGGTGGGGACACAGTGAGAGCTGTGGCTGCCATGGGTCTTTGGGAAGGAAGCCAGACTAAGCTTCCAGGGAGGTTTAGGGTCGTGAGGGAGGTGTGGCCCACATGAGACAATGGTGGCTGGAGTCCGTACAAGAGAACGGAGGAAGAGCTTAGTGGCAGAGCCAGTCATTCATTTGGGGCACCTGGGTGGCTCAGTCAGTTAAGTGTCTGCCTTTGGCTCAGGTCAACCTGGGTTCAAGCCTCACAGGCTCTCTGCTTAGTGGGGAGCCTGCTTCTCCCTCTCCCTCTGCCTGCTGCTCCCCCTGCTTGGGCTCTCTCTCTCTCTCTGTCTTTCTGTCAAATACATAAATAAATAAAATCTTAACAAAAAAAAAACAAAACTAGCACTCATTTAACAGATGTGTCTCATATGTGACAGGCACGGTGCTAGGCCCGGGAGACGGTGGGCCAAGACCTGTCCCTGCCCAAAGGCTGCCTCAGGCAGGGGGACAGATAAGCACATTTGCAGTTCCAATGCTACACAGTCTGTACCTTCATGTGGGTCTGCACACTGTGGGAACTCAGAAGACGGGTCCCTGCCCCGGAGTCTGGGGCACAGAAGCCGGCCCAGAGACGGTTAGGTCAGAGCCAAAGCTGAAGGTTAAGTACGAGTTACTCAGACTCCAAGTTTCGGAGGTTGGTTAGTAAAATCATGGTATGATTAGAGAATTGGTGAGGGAAAAGGGGAGGGCCAGAGACCTATTTTGAAGGCAGAACTAATAGAAATGGGGGATGAGAGTGGGAGACATCAGTCTGCGTGTTTTCCCACGATGCTCACTGGTCGATTCTGTCTGGTCTTGTTGCAGGTGGTGTTGGAGCTGGCGAGGCTCTATCTGCTGCAGGGGCAGCTGGACTTGTGCGAACAGCACTGTGCCAGCCTCCTGCAGTCCGAGCAGAACCACGAGACCGCCTCAGTGGTATGGGGCCCCCAAACCTTCTGCCTGCCCTACCCAGGCTCCCTTTGACCACACATAGCTCAGATGCCTGACTGCCCTGCCCCCAGGGGCTGCCAGGCAGAGGGGTGGAGCGCAGGGCCCGCTGCCCTTCACATGATAGGGGTGGGCTGGCAGCAGGGGGCAACGTTAGTCTCTTGGGCCAGTGTTGGGGGAGGCAGTGAAGCTGATTCACTTTCATGGGGGCACACCCATAGTTCCTGAAGGCAAGGGTGCGACAGGTTCCTGGATTTAAAGAAGTGTGTGGGAAAAGCCCTCTCCTGTCTGACTTCTCTCCTCCCTAATACCCAGACAGCAAGCAGGGCCACCCCACAGAAGAGGGGAGCCCTCATTCCACCTCCACCGCCTGCAGCTGGCAGTTCTCAGACAGGGGCGGAGAGGCTGGCTCTGCTGCCTGTCAAAGGGTCCCACAGATGTCCACCCCGGGGCTTATCTTCCCACATCCGTCCTCACCCCAGCTCTCCCCCCATCCCAGGCAGGCCGTTCCTTCTGGGCTCCTCCTGTGGCCACTTCTCCCAGTGCCCAGAGAGGCTCTCCTGGAAGTCCTTTCCCACCTGCCCTGCTTATCCCCACCCCCGCCCAGCCTCCCCACCAGGCCCATGCGAACTGCTGTCAGGAATTCCGGAGCACTGTGTGTTTTCTGATAGATGATGGCTGACCTGATGTTCAGAAAACAGAAATACGAAGCTGCTGTCAATCTCTACCACCAAGTCCTGGAGAAAGCACCAGGTAACTGCCTGCATTAAGACTGCCTGCTTCAGTTCCCAGCCAGCAAGGGCTGCTCTCCCAGAGAAGGGTGGGCCCCCTCCCCTCCTTCCTGACTGGGCAGAGGAAGCCCCTTCCTCTCTGATTGTTCCCAGAGAAGCAGGAAACTGATAAAGCTCCGATAGAACATGCTGGCCCTTCCCGAGTCCAAGAGGCCAGTTCCTGGTCCCAGGCAGGGCAGTGCTTGGCACTGGACCCAGGAGAGCCTGTCTGTCCCATCACAGCCATTGGACTGGATGTGGCCCCCTTCTGACGTCACAGCACCTAGAGGTGGCTAGAAATTCTGCCTCATAGGTAGCTACATTTCCCCTCACTGCTGTATCAAACCACCCCTCTTTCTGGGGCAGGGGCCATACCTGAGGCTCACACTAGAGCCCCTGTAGGCCCACAACCAGCTCAGCCTAGAGGCCCAGCAGAGTGCCGCTGTTAGGAGTACGGATCCTGGAGCCAGACAGCCTATGTCTAACTCAAGCTCTTCCACTCACCAGCTGTGTAACCTTTGGCAGATAACTTGTTTATGTCTCAGTTTCCTCATCTGTGAAATGGGAAAAATAGGTACCTCACTGTGTAGTTAATATATAGGTAAAGCACTTCATGCCAGGTACTGTGTAAGTGTTAGCTATTATAATGACTTTTCAGTATGATTATTATTATTCTCTCAACTTTGGAGACCAGGGGAGACACTGAAGCTGCTGAGATGTCCTGCTCAGCCCAAATGGGCAGTGTCCGCTGGTCCACTCGCTTCTCCATGCCGGCCCACGGCACCCAACAGGGCGTAGCTAGTGGTTATCACAGCCTGGAGATTTCTGCTCTCTTATTTTAGATAATTTTTTGGTATTGAATAAACTAATTGATCTGCTATGGAGAAGTGGGAGACTTGAAGATGCCCCTGCCTTCTTTGAATTGACCAAGAGGATGTCCAGCCGTGTTCCTTTGGAGCCAGGGTTCAACTACTGCAGAGGCATCTATTGCTGGTGAGTTGGGAGCCTGGGGGTGTTGGAGCAGTTCTGTGCAGGGGGTTCTTCTTAGCAGACACGCTGAGCTTCTCCAGAAATTCAGCCTGCAGATCAGGGTGCCAGGAGAGCAGCGATCCAGCCCTGCTGTGTGCAGACTCAGGGAGTGGCCCTGCGTGTCCCTGCCCTCCCTGGCCCTCAGTTTCCCTCAGTGGTTCTTGGTATTTCTCTTCTCCACTACAGGCGCATAGGGCAACCCAACGAAGCACTGAAGTTCCTAAACAAAGCACGCAAGGACAGCACTTGGGGCCAGAGTGCCACCTACTACATGGTGCAGATCTGTCTGAACCCAGACAACGAGATCGTGGGCGGAGAGGTTTTTGAGAACCTGGTGGCTGAGAGCAAGTAGGGGCCCTGCTGACCTGGGGGTGGGGGCGCAGGGGCAGGTCCCTAGGAAAGGCGGGAAGAGCCGCTCGCGGCGGGGCCTGGGCCAAGTGAGGGTCCCGCGCGGGCCGAGGCTGCCTCGGGTTCCCGTGTCCGACGGCCGCAGCTGCACCGACAGGAAAGACTCGGAGCAGCACGGTGTGCGCACCGCGGAAAAGCTGCTGCGTGAGTTCTACCCGCACTCGGCCTGGGGCCAGACCCAGCTGCGGCTGCTGCAGAGCCTCTGCCTGCTGGCCACCAAGGAGAAGGCCAACGTGGAGGCGGCACTGGGCACCTTCATCGAGATGGCGCAGGCCGAGGTGGGACGGCACGCGGGACGGGCGGCGGGGGGCGAGGACCTGGAGCGCGCGCCCACGCCCGCTTCCCCCCTCCCCGTACTCAGAAGGACAGCGTGCCCGCATTGCTGGCCATGGCGCAGGCCTACGCGCTGCTGAAGCAGGTCCCCAAGGCGCGCACGCAGCTGAAGCGTCTGGCCAAGGCCCCGTGGGCTCTGGGCGAGGCCGAGGACCTGGAGAAGAGCTGGCTCCTGCTGGCTGACCTTTACTGTCAGGGCGGCAAGTTCGACCTGGCCTCGGAGCTGCTGCGGCGCTGCATACAATACAACAAGGCAGGGGTCGCGCGGCCGTCGGGGAAGCGGGGACGCCAGGTGGAGGCGGGGCGCGGGGGGGGCGCGGGGGCTTCGGGAGCAGAGGAGGTGCCGGTTGGAGCCCGATGAGAAGAGGCCGGACAAAAGGGGCCATATGCTCGCTAGAGCAAGACGGGAAGGGGACCTGGGTCTGGGTTGGGGAGGGGGACGGGGCTAGGTAAGAGGGGGTGCACAGGGTCGGGCAGCCAAGAGAGATGGGAAGGCTCAGGGGGTCGTGGGGCGTGGGTCAGAGCAGGAGGGCTGTGGGGAAAGGGGTCATGCAAGCCTCCGGGTAGCCTAGAGGGGGCGCACAGCTGACCCCTCGCAAGGGTGGGAGGTGCTGCTGGAGTCCCTGAGAGGTTTGAGTTAATGCAGCTCACCACCCTCCTTTGCCCCCCTTGGGTTGTACCCTGTGCTGGGACCCGATGTGGCTTTCCCTGCAGTCCTGCTGCAAGGCCTATGAGTACATGGGCTTCATCATGGAGAAGGAGCAGTCCTATAAAGACGCAGCCACCAACTACGAGCTGGCCTGGAAGTACAGTCATCATGCCAACCCTGCCATTGGTAAGGCAAGCAGCCAAGGTGCAGGTGGGTGAGGAGGGAGCTGGGCAGGAGGACCACCACCCTGGCTCTTGGGTGGTTAGAGTGCCACTGTCTGTGTTCCCTGTGCCCCGGACAGGCTTCAAACTCGCTTTCAACTACTTGAAAGACAAGAGATTTGTGGAGGCCATTGAAGTCTGCCACAATGTAAGCCTTTTGTAAGCCCCTGGAAGACACTGGGGGTGGGGATGGGGGGCTTGGTACCGTGTCCTGGTCCTGGCCTGATGCTGCACACCCTTTCTCCCTCTGTCCCAGGTCCTCAGAGAGCATCCTAACTACCCCCAAATCAGAGAAGAAATTTTGGAAAAGGCCCAAGGGTCGCTGAGGCCCTAGCTGTGGTCAGTGGGAGCCAGGGCGGGTGGAAGCCATCAACCTACAGAAGTTTCGTGAAGGGGTTGGGAAGTGGGTCAGGGGAGAAGAGCTTGAGAAAATGACATCTTCTTACCCATTTCTATATCGTGTGTGGTTTATTTGAATCATGCCTCATGTGGTCTAAGGGAATCCCAAAGCTTTGTGTTTTTAAGGCACAAGAGGCAACTTTGCTCCGAGGAAGAGGGGGACCAACCAGCCTAGCTTATGCTGGGCTCACTGGGCACCTTCTGTTGGGCTCCATTTTTATTCCAGACTCTCTGAGGGAGCAGAGAGGAACAAAGAGGTGGTTTTAAGAAAAATTCTGCTATATTATTATGTTAGTTTATAAATGCCTGCCCTCCCTATCTGGTCTCTGGATTCCCAGAGCACAAGAAGCAACTGTTCCTCCCTGCCCTGCTGCCCACACCATCCTGTTCAGCTGGTGCCCAGACAGAAGGACCAGCTCAGAAGGTCCCAGAGCTGAGGCTCTGTGTGAGGGAGGCCATCATATTGCAGGTTGTGAAGGCCATTGGCTCACACTGTCCTTACATTCTGTCTCCTCCCCAAGTCCTGTGCTGGCCTCTGCGACAAACCTGATTACCCATGCCTAGTACAGGGAAATACAGCCCAAGAAAAAATAGCTCCCACTTCAGATTTTCTAAAAGACACTGACCAACAAATTTATCCTCCAGAAACCCTTTTCACACCTCAGGGGACAAAAGCAGTGGTCTCTATTTAGATGAATTATGTTACTGGTAACTGGCGAGAGGGTGACAGAGGTCACTTTCCTGCAGGTTCCAACACCTCTCTTCTTGTTTTTCCATAATGGCAATAATGGGCCAGTCTGGCCTCAGAGGGAGGAACTCTGAACTGCGAGTCAGGACTGTGAGCTTCCCAAGACCTTTTGCTCTTTGGACCTTAGTGTCCCCCTCAGTGACAGGAAATTAGATTAGATGTGTGTGTTCCCAAACCATGATACAAACCCCTGTCAATGGTATACAGCAAAAATTTTACAGTTTAATAACTATGCGTTTAAATATCATTGTTACATAATAGAGAAAAATAGCATGATGAACTCATGAATTCTTGAGTGCTGTTACTCAGAATGGTTCTAACTTTTAAGCACATCGGGATAAATGATGTAAAGCAAAATACTTAGCATGAGTAGAATGCAGCTACGGCAAAATTTTCAAGAGAAGTTGTCCGGTGACGACAGTTTGGGAACTGAACAGGTAGGGGTCGCTTTTAGAACAGACAGAATTGTCCTTGGTAGTGGCTGGGCCTTGTTTTTATAACATCCTGCTGATCACATGCACGGCCTCTCGATCTAAGTCAAGGATCTGGAATGCTTTCCCCAGGTTACTACCATCCTTCCTATGGGAAACCAGTCTCCTTTATTAGCATCTGCTTTACAATCTGGTTTCTTGGGGCAGGTCGTTGAGAGACAGGTTTGACTGTATGGAGAATGATGCTGTAAAGGATTGTACATTAATCACATTTTTATTGCTGTAAAACCTCAATTGTCTTCATTTATCTAAAGGGAAAAAAAAAAAAAAAAGGCCAGGAAGTGATCCTGTTGCCCTAGACGGGGGAGTGGGCAGGTTCCGTCCAGCCAACGGGCTATGTCCATGGTTTAGAAGCCTGTGGGGGCTTCCAGCCAGGGATCTGGAGGGGCCAGGAGCTGCTGTCCAGACCCCCTGGGTAATCAGAGTAGGGCCTCAGAGCCCTTGAAGAGACCCAGATTTTGAATCATGCATGCTGAAGCAATCTCTACAAGAGAGTTCCCAGGGACCGGCAGCGGGGAGATGGGGAGACAGAACAACGGAATGTACCAGGATCCTCCACCCTGAGAAGCCAAAGGCCTGGCTGGCCCTGGCTAAGCTGGTTACAGGGACAGGCTACCCACCATAGGCCAGGCACTGAGCTATGGATCCTCTCTCTTGGATGGGGCCACATGGCCATGTCCATGCATGTCCAGGGGTAAGAGATACCCAAAGAGTGACAGAACTGCCAAAAAAGAGCGGATAAAACACAGAAATAGAGGCAGAAATATGAAAACAAAATGGCAGTCACAAACATGCACACGAGGCTTGCATTCCCCAAGCACTCTCCTAAGTGCTGTGTATATACGCACTGAATGAGCTTATGAGGCCGATGCTGTTATCCGCACAGTATTGAGAACACCAAGACCAGCGGTGGTAGAGGGGAAGTGATTTGCATGTCACCTTACCAGGTAGAAGAGCTGGGATTTGAACCTGGCACTCTGGGTCCGTGCTCTTACGCAGGAAGCCACAGAGATGAAATTCGTCCAGCACAGACCAAAAGCCAGAGAACTGGAGGCAAGAAAGGAGACCCAGATCCGGTCTCCTTGTTTGGTCCTCCCTTTCAGCAGTTTGCATAAATCATTATTCCTGAGGGGGAGGTCAACCTTGCTCCTCAGGCCCTAGGCTCCCCAGGGCAGGGTGCGACCTGCTCCTTTGGCCTGCAGCTGGGCTGCTGGGGACAGGTCAGACGGGTCTGGCTGGTGCAGAGGGTTGAGGTCCTGCAGCTTCCGGTGCTCAAGTCCCCAGGGGCCTCAGCTGCTCAGCCCCACAGGAGGCCTCTACCAGCCACATCCCACTGCCTGCCCCTGGAGGGGGGGGGACTTTGCCCTCAAGGCCAGGCCCCACCCAGCTCAGTGTGCGGAGTGGAAAACAATGGGAAGCAGCCAGAGCAGATAGCCCTGTCCCAGAAGACTGCCCTGCTGCTGCTCCCTACCACCCCAGGAGACCACTGGAGAGAGATGGGTTCTTGGAAAGGGAAAACTGCTCTACCTGCCTGGCAACCTCCCAGCTGGCTTCCTGTCTCCGAGGTGACAGGCCTGCATGGAAAGAGGCCCACTGTGTTGTGGCCCCCACTCCTACCCCAACACAGCCTCAGTGTCCACACTGCCCTGCAGGGCCCATCTTCCCCTCCCTCCTCACTACCTCCTGAGGGTATTACCCTCCATCTCCCAGTCCCACAAATGCAGACCACAGTTAAAAATAGAGCCTCTTTATTGGTACCTGTAAGCTCAGGTACAAGGTGTTCCCACAAGCACGCAGGCTTGCAAGGCCTCCTGGGCAAGAGGGCAGGCCCAGAGCCTGGGCTTCTTGGCACAGACATAGAGAAAAATGAATAAATTATAGTTCTAACACTCAAGGACGATACAGAAATTAGGATGCAAAATTCAACATCAGCAAACAGGCATAAAAGCCACTGAGGGGCCACCCCTCACCCCAGCCAACTGGCCTTAGGGCATGGGCAGGTGGCCCAGGCTGGCATGCAGTGCCCAGAAAGCCCTGAGATAGTAGTCAGGGGCATGCTGTGGGCCCTGAGGCTAGCCCCTTGCCCTCTCTGGGCTTCCTGCTTCCCTTCTACATTAGTGGACCCAGAATAAAGGCTGTGGCCTTTGGGAAGGAAGATGAGGAGGCAGAGGACAGGAAGCAGAGGGGGCTGTGTGGGGCAGAAGTAGGTTTTGGTCACGGTTGGTCAGCCCAGCCCAGCCCCACCCCCATACCTAGACGCTGTCCCCAGCCACCCGCCCGGAGCCAGGCAGCTGCCACAGCAGACCATGGGGCCCCAGTCCACACCTGGTTTGTACCAAAGCCGAGGCAAGGCAGGGTTGCAGGACTACAAGGCCGAAGGGACTCATAGGGGTCTGTGCCCCACCCCAACCCCAGCACTGCCCACCAGCCAGAGGGGAGGAGCCTACGCCTCCTAGTCTCCAAATAAATTATGGAAATAAATTATAGTCTTCACAGTCCAGAAAATACAGCCACCCATGGGTCTGGGACTCAGGGTGGCAGGAGAAGCCATTAGAAGTGGCTGATTTCAGCCCTGTCTTGTTTGGGCTAAGGAACATCATACAAGACCAAAAAGGGGTCTGCAAAGCTCCAGGGGAGCCATATTTCCTCCTGTTCTTGGCACACACCATGGAAATGGAAGGAGAGACTGTGTGGGCTTTGGAGGGGGGGGTGCCAGGTGGCTGAAAGGGAAAGCCCCCTCCCCGCCCTCTACTCAGCACAGAAAGTTACAAAAATAAATAATCGATCCAGAGTGTTGCACAAAAATCAGGAGTGCCCGCATAGATGAGCCAGCCAATGGGAAACCCTTGACAGACCTCAGGGAGCCCCCAAATTACAACAAAGCAGCAACGGGGCTCTTGCGGCCACAAAAAGGTACCCTAGTCCTCACACAGGCACTGGCTCCACCAGAGGCGCTGGGGCAGCGTCCTCGAACAACTGGCTGTCTATGAAGGGAGCCAGGGCCTCAGCAGCTGAGTCTGGCAGGCCCACGATGGACTCCAAGAAGCAGGCGCCAGCATCGCCCGGTGGAGAAAAGGCAGGCAGGGGGAAGCAAGGGGCCTCGAGGCTGTCTAGGCTGTCAGACACCTTCCGGGAGGTGTAGTGAGGCCCCAGACTATAGTCTGGCAGGGCCTGGAGCAGCTCGAAGGAGTCACAGGAAGACAAGCTGAGGTCCACTGAGTTGCTCTGGCCAGCGTCTGAGCTGGGCAGCACCGAGGTGCCAGGGAGGCTGCCTTCTCCCAACCCTTCAAGGCCACTGTTTAGGAAGAAGCTGGCATCCAGGTTGGCGTTCTCATCCAGAATGCCTGACGTGAGGCTAGAGCTGGAATAGCTGTGGGTCCAGCTGGCCAGGCTACCAGGGTCACCAGTACCAAAGATGTCAGCTGGGTGGAAGCAGCTGAGGTTGTCGAGGTTCCCTACCCCCCCGTCCTCCTCCTCCTCCTCCTCCCCTCCCAGGTCGGAGTCACTGAGACTCAGGACCCGGGCCAGGCTGTCATCATCCATGTCGGGCTGGAAGCCAGGGCCAGGCAGGGCTGGGTGGGCGGTGCTGCTCGGGGCGTCGCTCGTGCCCGAAGCTGTGGAGGAGTCGGTCATGTCACTGCTACAGCTGTTGTCTGCCAGCTCACTGCTCACGGGGGGCTTGGCCAGCGGGAAAGTGGGGACCAGGACCTGATCACCAGGGCTGGTGGGGCCGCTCTGGCCAGGAGCTTCCAGCTCCCCCAGGCTCTCAGCCCCCTGCTCCAGCTGCAGGCGGGTGAGCGTGTGGAGGAAGTGGGTCTGCACGCGGGCCTGATTAAATTCCACGCGGCCCTTGGGGTTCTCGCAGCCCTCCCTGCAGCAGCCGCAGGGGAACGTGGTGTGGTCCATCTGCAGAGAGAGCATAGCATGAGTGAGGGTCCCGTGGAGCCCAGAGCAGTCCCCGAGCTCAGGCTCCCCTTCCCAGCCCATACCTGGCACTTGATGCCTGCCAGACTGCAGCTGCAGGTCTCGGGGTCACAGACCCTATCACAGCGACAGCCACAGTCCTCCCGGGACTGGCGCAGAGCCTGCAGCTCCCGCTTCTCCTCACGATCGATCCTCCGCACACCGGCAGCCCGCAGCAGAGCCCGCCGTCGCCGGGCCGGGTAGGGCTGTAGGAAGGTCATCTCCTCCAACCGGCCGCCTGCCACGGCCACAGCCAAGTCCTCTTCCACAGAGGCATCATCAATGGCGTCCACTGTGAGTGGCGGGCTGGCCTCCGTCTCAGGTAGCCCAGTCTCTGCAAGCTGTACCCATGGGAGAGAGGAGGCCTGTGAGAGACAGACAGGGGTCTTGGCCCCCACAGCCGTCAGCCACTGGGCAAACGCTCCCCACATGCTTACTCTGGGCTGGGCACCACGGATACCACAGTGAACTAAAAGGCCAAGAACACTGCCCTCAGGGCATTTGCAAAGAGACTTCCTGTTCCTGTCATTCCCCAGTTTGTGGACAAGCCCCCCGCCTCCCTCCTCAGCCAGCCCGACACCCCAACCCCCAATGTCACCTCAACTCCCCACCCCCTACCCCGCGGTGAGGACAGACAGCTTCAGGCACCATGTCCCCAGCCCCTACACCAAACACAGGCCCTTCCACACCCCACTCTGTCTGCAGATAATCAGGCAACAGGCTCTGATGGAGCAATACTGGCCCCAGGGGCCTCTTTCCCCAAATACATAATGAGCAAACTGGCCCCCACCCTGGAAGCCCCTCCCCTCAAGGCTAGGACTTCAGGAGCTGGCCAAGGGCACAGGCGATGGAGAGGGGTCTCCCCTACCTTCCACCGCAGCGCCTCCAGCTTCTCCTCCTTCAAGCGTAGGCGCAGCTTCTCACGCCGTGCCCGGGCTTGCTCCTGGGTGAACTCAGCCAGGGAGAAGCGGCGGCAGGCACTGTGGCGAGGGGCCATACCCAAAGTGCAGCCGCCACGGCTGGGCACGCTGGTGAAACCCTGGCACCTCGGAAAGTAGAAGACGGTGATGCCATCGAAGGCGACTCGGCCTGGCCGCTTCCTGGGAGCCCGCTTCAGGATGGACAGGGCTGGAAGGCACGGAGGGAAGGGGCAGGGCATTAGTTCTCTGTGAGGGACCGCAGACCTCCCGGAAGATGCTGCTGAACGGCCTCTCCTCACATGTCCCGCTCTGACCTCCCACTCCGAGAGAAAAAGAAATGCATCTGAATTTAGGAGCCAGCCTCGCTGGGATCAGGGCTGGTAAAATCGAATGCCACTCCTAGGTCAACATGGGCTTCCTGTTACTTACCAGTCCAAATGAGAGCACTTGTGAGATTAAGCAGCTTTCCCATCTTTATTAGCCATTTGTAGGTTCCTCATGCAGTTTTCTATAGTTTTTTATTATTATTATTATTGATTTGTAGGGCCGCTTTACATGTGACATTGAAGACACTGATCATCTGTCTAACCCATCTGGGCAAATATTTTAGTCTTTTATTTTTGTTCAAGGGATTTTACAAAGTAACTTCTAAGGCCATGTAATTAAAAATATACTGATCTTTTCCTTTACAGCTTCTTGCATTTTGCAGGCTTAGAAAGGCTGTTATTTGGGATTGCCTTTCTAAGTTATGGATTGTTTATTGGTTAGTAAGCTATGTATTTGGTATATTCTATACAAATACTGGTACACTACTGTGTTTAATTAAACTGTAAGTAGTTACCTTAAAACAGTTGAATACTGGCAACTGCATGTATTTTAACTTAATAGATTATTTTGCCTGTCCCAATCCAATACACAGAATTCTTATTCTCTCTGCAAACTGAACTGGGTAGCCCTTACTGAACAATGTTAACTACTAGTGGTGACAGACAGCATCCTCATCTTGTTCCTTAGTGGGATGGCTTCCAAGATTTCCTCATGAATTGGAATGCCAGCTTTTGGGTTGAGACAGTATTTTTAATCACTTAAGGTAGGATCCACTTATTCCTGTTTTACCAAGGGTCTTATCTAGAAGGAACACGACATTTTATCCAATGTTTTTCAGCATCCACAGTGGCTCTCATGGTTTTCCTCCTCGGACATAGTCACTGGGTAAACTCTAAGACTGGATTTTATAAATATTAAACCATATTGCCAGACTAAACCCACAGTTTAGTCAACATACTGTTAGGCTCTACATGCTAAAAATCATCCTCTATCTGTAATACAGAGTTATGGATGTTAGGGCACAAAGACACCGTATCTGGGGTATTAAAATGTCATGGCAGTGCTCGCTTCGGCAGCACATATACTAAAATTGGAACGATACAGAGAAGATTAGCATGGCCCCTGCGCAAGGATGACACGCAAATTCGTGAAGCGTTCCATATTTTTAAGTTGTGGTCCATATATACAATGGAATATTACTCAGCTATCAGAAAGAACGAGTTCTCAACATTTGCTACAACATGGACGGCACTGGAGGAGATAATGCTAAGTGAAATAAGTCAAGCAGAGAAAGACAACTATCATATGATTTCTCTCATCTATGGAACATAAGAACTAGGATGATCGGTAGGGGAAGAAAGGGATAAAGAAAGGGGGGGTAATCAGAAGGGGGAATGAAACATGAGAGACTATGGACTATGAGAAACAAACTGAGGACTTCAGAGGGGAGGGGGGTGGGGGAATGGGATAGACCGGTGATGGGTAGTAAGGAGGGCACGTATTGCATGGTGCACTGGGTGTTATACACAACTAATGAATCATCGAGCCTTTCATCGGAAACCGGGGATGTACTGTATGGTGACTAACATAATATAATAAAAAATCATTTAAAAAAAAAAATAAAATAAAATAAAATGTCATGGCAGGGTTAAATAGGAAAAAAATATCTAAAAAGGCTCCTTGGGGGTGGGGGGCAGCAATAATGGAAAATAAAGTCGAGGAATAGTGCTTAAGGGCTGTCTTTGTCATTTTGAAATCAGAATGACACCAGCTTGAAAAATAACTGCAGACGAAACCTTTCCACTATGTTCAGGCAAAGCCAAGCGGCACTTTGACAGGAGAGGGACCGGCCTGACAGGCCCCGCAGTACACAAGTGTGGGGCGTGGGACTCCAGTGGTTCAGTTGGTAGGACAGGGTGTACAAGCTGCAGAAACGAAACTGGATCATAAGGGAGGAGTTGGAGCCAGAGGGCCCCAGGGCTACTCTGTGGAGCTCCGTCCTGACCTGCAGGACTTCTAAGCAGGGAGTCCTGAGGTCGAAGGTGAATCTAGCTGGGCCCAAGTGCCTCTGGACAGTGGGCATTCCCGAGTGACCACTCTATTACAGGAAGTGGCCAAGGTGGGGAGCCAAAGCCGCGAGGACACGACCTCCAGAGGCCAGAACAGCTTTGTCAGGGGCCTCCCAATTTCATCTTCAGGAAGGAAGAAGGGGTGTGGTGGTTCCTAGGGGAGGGGGACTCACGGGTGAAACTCCGGCGGCCACAGAAGTCCCGGTCAGGCAAGGGCAACTGATCCCAGGGGCCCTCCTCATCTGAGTCCCAGGCTGGGGAGACTGAAGAGCTTGGAGAGCAGGAGCGAGAACGACGGCCAGAGGAGGACAACGAGGAGGAAGATGAGCACAGTGAGGAAGAGTCCTCATCCAGCTGGTCAAACTTCCTCTTCAGTGGCCCAGTCATGGTGGGGCAGGGGTACTCTGGGGTCTGGGCACAGACAACCTGGAATGGAAAGGAGAAAGCTCTCAGTGGCAGGCCTGAGGGCAGGCGGCAGCAGCTCAGCCACGATCAACTCTCCCCAAACCCTCCAGGGTGTCCCAGGCCCCCCCCCCCACCGGCTCTGCGTTCAGGGGGCACGGCTCCAGGAGGCTTCTTTCCACAAGCAGAGCGCTGCGGTCCAAACCCTCATCCTGGCACTTGTAGACTCCCACCCCCTCTGCCCAAAAGCCTTCCCAGGACACCACCAGAAACCTTCCCCACTACCTCCTACAATCCACCTACACACATGCATACACCAGACCAACAGATGGACCAACAGACCTCAGCCCGGCCTCGCTCATTCCCCGACAGGAATCCTGGGGGCTGACTCACTGGCTGGGTGATTCACACGGCTTGCATCTGTGTGCCTTTGTGTGTGTGAGGCCGTCTGCCACAGCCTGCACAGCCCTGTACAGTGGCTCTGCTCCCTCCTCCTCCACCACCAACCCCCAGCACACCCACAGACACACCATCCCGTGTGCACGCGCGCGTGCGCGCACACACACACACACACACACACACTCCCGCCCTTTCTCTCCTTCTCTCCCTCTCTCTCTGGGGCCAGGTTGACCAGGGCACTCCGGGAAACAGGCTGGCTTTGACACTGGCCCTGATTCCCAGACACAGGACTTTCCGGAGCCCCTCCTCTCCTCAGACAGAGCCACTCAGATTTTCCCTCAGAAACCCCCGCCCCACAGAAGTCCCCTGCCTCCAGGCCTGGCTGTACTTCGTGTCTCTCTAACAACTCCTGCTTGATCTTAAAAATGCATCTACATCTTGCCTCTACTCCAATCAATACCTAACCCTGTTTGTTTCAATTAACTTCCTATGGAAATTTTTTTTTCCCTCTTACACACACACACACACATACACACACACAAACACACAACTCCTCCTCCTCTTAGTGAAACTGACCGGTCAAGATGATGTCCCACTCTCTGTTTGTAGCTTGGTGACTTGCGGGCACCTCAGGACACACAGCTTACTGTGTCCCCCCTTCGAGGGTCTCAGCCTTCAGAGGGGGTGCAACTGGAGCCTCCCACAGCCTGGCTGGCTTTGGCTTCAGGAAGTGGAGTTGGGGTTCCCACCCCTACATACCTCCACTATCCCTGGGAATCCCCAAAGGACTCAGTTCTAAGAACTGAGCTACCTTGTCTCTCTGTGTCCTACAGGGCTCAGGCCTAGGCCCCAGGAGGTCACCAGGAGGAAGGGGAAACGGTGCAGAGGCCCTAGTGCTGGGGAGCCCCTCCCCCACTGCCATCACAGGAAATGAGAACAGGAAAAACCAACCAGAAGGCTGGCCATCTCCTCTACTCAGGTGTCCTTTCTAAACACCCTCGTCCCCCTCTGCCAACCCTACCACAAAGTCTCTGGATCCTAGACCTAGAGGGTGCACAGTCAGTGGACTTACTGGATAAAATTCGTCCCAGGCATAGCCTCTCCCCACAGGCAAGAGAGAATCAAGAGAAACTCCCCTCCTTGCTAACCCTTCACACTGGGCCAGGGGAAGAGAACACACAGGTGCTTCCGGGGACTACTCAGCGGGTAGTTTCTCAGGCTTGGCACCCGCACCCCCCCCCCAAACCACAAACAAAAACAACCCAGCTCCCAGCTGACCTGCAGGCTCTCCCAGGAGATGGGGGAACTTATGACCCAGGGCAAGGCACACACACACACATATACACACGTGCAGACCACAGAGACACACACAACACATGTGAGCAAACCACACCCACATACCCTGTTCCTACCAGACCCGCTGGGAGACCCTATCCTTTCCCAAACTCCAGATGCTGTCGACAGGGTGCTGAATGCCTAATCACACACCCATGCCCAAGGCCCACCCCTGCCAAAACCAAATGCCCACTTTGTATCTCTGCCTGGCCGTCCCTTAGAAACAAAATTCCATAGGCCCCAAATCGAACCCCTTGTCTCTGTTCCCCACCCCCCGTGCCATCTGTTCCTCTTCCTGTGTTCCCTATCTTAGTAACGGCACTGCCACCCACCCAGTTACTCAAGCCAGAAACCTGCAGCCATCCTCAACTCCTTCCTCCCTCTCCCTCCAGCCACATCCAAGCAGCCAGTCCTGCAAGTACACACTAGCCCACTTAATGCACACAAGGCTAGGCAGAGAGACAGCGGGGATTGGGGAGGCCATCAGCATAGTGTTAGGAACTTTGGCTCCAGAACCAGACTGCCTGCACTGGAACCCTGGCTTGGCTATTACCCGGCTGCGCGACCCTGGTCAAGGTCCTTAAGCTCTGTGTCTCCAATTCCTTGCCTTAAAATCTCACAGGGTTGGGAGGTTTACATGAATCAATACATGTCAAGTTCTTAGAACAGTGGTAAGTGCTGAGTGAACATGTCATTCTACACTGTGAGAAAAAGGCGCTCCTGGATACAACATGTGAATCTCAATGGTGTCATGTGGAATGAAAGAAGCCAGACACAAGAATACATGTGAATGAAGTTCAAGGAAAGGCAAACCCAATCAGTGATGATAGAAGTCAGAATGGGAGGGGAGGGTGTTTGATACGCAGGGGGGCCAATCATGGGGGGGAACTTCTGGGCGGGTGGGTTTCTCAAAATGTTCTGTGCTGATCTGGCTGGTGGTTCCATGAATGTCTAAAACTAAAAATTCATCTAGCTGTACACATAAGATTCATATGCTTTATTTATTTCATGTATGTCTCCTGTTTTATTATGTCTCTGTCCCCACTGCTACTGTCCATGTCCCCTGCCTCTGCTCCTGCCATCCCCCAGCAGCCAGAGTGATCTTCCTTAAGATCTCTGCCTGCCACCCTATGCTTAGGAAAGCCGGCCCTTAGGATCAAGCCTAGAATTCCAAGGGGCTGAAGCAGGCCTGGCTGTGGCCTTTCCCCCTCCCCTCACTATATTCCAGCTGAACTTGCAGTTCTCCTAATTGCCATGACCTGCCCGCCTCCTGGCCTTTGCACAAGCTGGAACCCAGCCTACTCTCCTTTAATAGTCATTTCCAAGAGGGCCTCCCTGAAACCCCCACTCCTCACTCCTTACTACATGCCTCTCTGGGCTCCCACCGGCCCTGGGATTCCCCTACCCCTGCCCTTCTCTCGAAGTCTTGCTCCGGCCTCACTGCTGCTCCCTCCCACCAGGCTAAGGGCCTCTCTGCCTGGGCTTCCCTGTACCCATGCCTAGAACAGTCTGGCACAGATAAGGCACCTAAAGACCAGCAGAGGTGGGCCTCAGTGCGATTTCCTGACCCTGTCACAGTTCGTTTGGGGGTGGGGCATGCCCACCCCCCAGCCTGCCTGCACTGGAGCCACAGGAGGGGATGGCTCTGAGGGTAGGAAGTTCAGGCTGCAGTCAGGTGCCAACACAGGCATCTCAGGAGGCTCCCTGTTCCCCAGAAGTAAACACACAGAGATCAAGGAAGCAGATTTAAGCCAGACACCCTGGCTCTGCCTCAGGCCTCTCTACAGAATGGGAATTCAAGGTGAAGGTGTTAGAAGCTTCCAGGCTGCAGACAGGAAAACAGGGACACAGGGACGGTCCAGCCATGCCGCAGATTCTAGTGATGAACCTCTACCAGGATCTGCAGACCTAGGGTCTAAGGAGAACTGATCTCTGCCCTGACACTCCTCTGGGTCGGAGGGAAAAGGAGCAGCCCTTGGGTCTTGCGCTTCCCTGTCCCACCTGGGAATCCAGAGGCCGAGAGAGAGGCAGAGGCAGGAGATGAGAAAAAGATACAGAGACAAGGACAGGCCAAATCAGAAAAAGGAATGAAAGATAGTGAAAGAGTCCAAGAAAAGTGTCAGACAGTGAGTCAGAGGAGGGGGGAGGGGCCTTCAGCAGCTACCCAGGAATCAAGATCCCAACCATGGCTCTGTTCCCAGGGTGAACACGGCCCCCTCCTAGGGTCCTGGAGGAAGGAAGAGCAATTCCCAGGAGCTGGCTCAGACAGAAATACCACACCCCTGAGGAGCCCCAGAGACAGGCCCTGAATCAGACAGAGCCAGGCTTCTTCCTGGATCTGCCTGGGCCCTGAGAATCAGGCCACCCTCCTGTCACCACAGACAGGAGTTGACAGCTCAGGAAGAAGGGGTGACACTTCCCCACTCTACTACTCACAACTATCTACACACTCAGGCCGCACTGTGAATCCCAGGAAGGCTACCTCACCCCAGGCACCAGGCAAACAAAGGCTCTTTGGGGGCCGGGAGGATATCTCAGGGCCTCTGGGAAGCCACATCAACTCCGCTGTGCAGCTCAGCAGTCCCAATGTCCCAGTCCCCCGACCAGAGCTGATATTGGGGAGAGGGCGCCTTCAGCTGCCTCCATCCTCCTCTGGGAATCTGAAGAATGTCTTTTAACCTCAGATCTCCAGGCCTTGGTCAGGCCAGCTCCCCCCAACACCTGGGGTCACATGACCCCAGACCCTCAGGAACTACTTCCTAGGACAAAGAAAAGACACCCCTGAGTACCTCTGGCCCCCACTGGGATTGGCTAGAAAAACCACCTGGGCAGCACAGAGAGGGCAGACAGGAAGCCTTAGCACACCCCATCCCCCCATCCCTCTGAAAGTGATCCTGGGGGAGGGCACAGTTCCTCAGCCTTGGCCTCCAAGGCCTGGCACTGGGTAGGTGCCAAATGTTTGCTGGCTACAGGAGGCCAACTGCTCCTGCAGAAGGGAAATTGCACCTGACAGCAACTGCTTCCTCCACCTAAGCAAGGCCTCCTTCATTCTCATTCATTCATTCATTCATTCATGCATTCAACAAATATTGAGCTCCTATGGCATGCCTAACACTGTATCAGGCACTTGGGCAGACAGGGAGCAAGACCCACACTAGGACTGCACTCTTACAGCTTTTAAATTTAGTGGCAAGGAGTATGTAGTTACAAAACCATGGTAACTCAGAGGGGTGGAACAGGAGGGGGAAAGCTGAGGGTAAAAACAGTCTCTAGGAGGAGAGGAGGCAGAAAGTTCCAGAGGGGGGCACAACATGTAAGAGAGAGCCAGAATGGTGAGGGGGAGGGGCGTCCTGGGACAGGTTTTGAGAACCAGGGCTGACAGGGCAGGCTTTAGCTTGAGGGCACTGGAAGCCACAGAAGGGTTTAAGTAGGGAGTGACAATACCAGATTTGCATTTTAAAAAGATGGCTCAGTCCCCGACCAGAGGGGGGTGTGACTAGTTGGCCCCGTGCCAGGGCTAGGTGAGCAATGACAGCACAGGGAGGGTAAAGGAGAAAGGGGAATAGACTTGGTAACCTCCGGATGTGGAAATGGAAGAGGGCAGTGATGTCAAGGATTTGGGGACGAGAGGAGGAGGTCTGCTCCAGAGGGCTGTGAGACATCTGAGTGGAGGCGTGGGGTGGGCAGTGGAGCGGGGAGGGCTCCTCGAGTGTCAGGAGTGTAGGCTATGTGTGTGACTGCCTGAGAGCCAGAGTGACTAAGTGTGTGACGGCTGCTGTGGTGGGGACATCCAAGGGTGCGTGCCTGTGGAAGGGCCCCCGGGGAGGGGAAACTGAGGACCGGGAGGAAGTACGTGCTGGGGAGGGGAGAAGTGCGTGGGAGAGAGCCTACGTGTGCCCGCGGGTGTCCGGTGGGGCTGCGCCCGTGACTCACAGCGGTGGCCTCTGCGTGTGACGGTGACTGACAAACAGGTGAGCATACGACACAATCCCTCCTCCTTCCCTCCCTCCTACCGGGGTCCGTGACTCACGGAGCCTCACTCCTCCTCGCTCTTCCCTCCACTCCCTCTCTGACCCCCGCCGGCCGGGGGCGCCAGGCACGCGCCGCAATCCCGGCGCCCGCCCCCGGTGGGGGGGGGAGCCCGAGGAGGAAGGCGACAAATGTCACCTGCTCCGGCCATGCGAGGAACTTCTGAAAAGTTCTCAGGCAACTGGGTCAAAAGGAAACTCTCCCGTGGACGCGCGCGCCCCGTCACCCCGCCACCCGCGCCAACCTCCACTCGGCCGCCACCCGCGCCAGGCTCGGGGCGCCGCGACTTCTCGGGGTACCGGCGGCGGCGCGGGGGAGGGGAGCGGAAAACCTGCCACTCTCGCCTCTCCGCCTCCCCTCCCCGGACGCCGGCCCGGCGCGCAGCCTGGAGCCAAGCCGTCCCCGCCCCGGCGCCCGCTCAGGCCGGCGGGAGGCAAGTGGCAGGGACCCGAGGGGCACAGCCCCCCGCGCGGGACGCCCCCTCCCCAAGGTCCCGGCCCGCCGGGCCCGCAGCCCCTCGGCGCTCACCTGCGATCCGGGAGCTCGCCCAGGACACCAACGCGACCCGCGTCCCGGCCGGGGACGGCCCCGCGCTGCTACCCCGTGTGCGCTCGGCCGGGCAGCAGTCGGCCCAGCCGCCCCTAGTTCTGAGCGTCCGGCAGCGGCGGCGGCGGCGGGAGACTGGCTGCGCCCGGCCCCGCCCGCCGCTCCGCCCTCCTCGTCAGTGGAAAACTCCGGGGCTCGCTGCGCTGACGCACGCCCGGCCTCCCGCCAGGCCGCCCGGCAGCCCCGCCCCGGAGGCGTCGCCTCCCCCCGCCCGGAGCCCGGCGCAGCGGCCGCGGGGCCTCCCTGCGGACTCTGACCCGGCGCGGGCGCCGCGACCGCCCTGCGCCCTCGGTTGCCCTAGTCCGTCCCCCTCCCGCAGTTTCTTGAAGTTGCCGACGCTCCCAGCCGGCATAGCAGGGTCGCAAAGATCCCTACCTCGCCAGACGGCCCCCGTTCGCGGATAGGTAGACTGAGGCCCGGAGCAGCGCGGAGTGTCCGGAAGGCCACCGCGACAGTGGCAGAGCCGAGGACTCCTCCAGGCTTTCACCCCCACCCTGCCCGAGGCAGTTGCTATCATCCAATCTAAACGTCCTTCCTCTGTGCCCTCCTTACCACCCACCCCCAGATCCGCCTGAAAAGTAAACTGTGACCGGAGAGGAACCTGGGCAGGGAGCAAGGGGGAAGCAGGGGGAGGGGGGGAGGTCATCTGTGGGCCTGACCTTCACCTCTGCCCACGGGCCAGAGACCCTGCAGAAGCGCTGAGCCGGGGGTTCCTGGAAACAGCATCCCCCTCCCCATCCCTCCTTAAAAAAAAAAAAAAAAAAAGGTTCCTTCCGAGCCAGACCCCGGCCACTTAAAATGGCCCACTGCCTTCTCTGCTCCCGCCAAGGCCTTTCCTGACTAGTGCCCAACTCTCCCTGTATTACTGCACAAGGGAAAGTGTGTGCATGCCCCGGCAGCGAGCCCTGGCCAGATGACCATCCTCTGCCCTTCTTCCTAACCTCAGATCAGACCTTACCCACCACGCGTGTACCTTGAGCGTTTCTACCTTCACACCTTTGCTACACAGCGTTCCTCTCGCCTGGAATGCCTGCCTGCCTTCTCGCTGCTTACCAGAATCTCATCGCCTTTAAGGTCTCAGCTTGCACTGCCTCCTCCAGGGAGCCTTCGTGGGAGCTTGACCCTCCCCCTCCCAGTCCTGCTCCCGCTGCATTCTGGGTTTTTCTCTGACTGTCCTAGATGAATGCTGTCACTGCCTAGCCCAACCCTCAGGATTCCTTTCTACCTTCCTCCAGGTGGGGGGTGGGGGTGATCTCTCCTGCATGGATGGCTCTGGGGTGGTGATGATGGTGAGGGCCCTCTTGAGCCACAGGTGCTTATGTAGAGCGTGCCGGAAAGGTCTGCCTGCCCCTTTACCTTTCCAGGGAAGAAAAATAGGAGGAAAGCAGGTTGGAGGAAGCTACAGCTCTTGTCCTTGTATGTATTGAGTGTGTGTGCCTGGGGGACCTGTAGGGGCAGGTGTCTGGACAGCTGGAGCAAAGCTTCCGGTGACTTCCCAGTGTCCTCAAGATGAAGCCTCAACTCTGTAGGGCCTACAAAGCCCAAATAATCTGGCCCTTGCCCACCTTTGCAGCCTTACCTCTCTCTCGTTGTGCTCCCATCCCCCACTCCCCTGCTCCTCCATTTCCGTGTCCATAATAGGTATACAGGTCTTTTTACCTATACACTATACATGTAATATTGGCACAGCTGCATGTAGTTTAATTTACATGTGAGGTATTCTGTTCTTAATCTCATTAAGTTTCTTCCAGCCTTCTCTCTGCACTCCCACCCACACCTCTTGATAACCACTCCGGTCCTGTTCACCAACGACCAGTTTTTTTTTTTTTTTTAAAGATTTTATTTATTTATTTGACAGAGAGAGACAGCCAGCGAGAGAGGGAACACAAGCAGAGGGAGTGGGAGAGGAAGAAGCAGGCTCCCAGCAGAGGAGCCTGATGTGGGACTCGATCCCGGAACGCCAGGATCACGCCCTGAGCCAAAGGCAGACGCTTAACCGCTGTGCCACCCAGGCGCCCCTCACCAACGACCAGTTTTTGGGTTGCATCCTCCTCATCCTGATTCAGACTTCCCAAGATGCTCATGTCCAGCCTGCACCTACCTTGCACTCAGTTGTGTGGTTTCCGTGTGCATTTCCTGGTGTTGTCTGGGAGTAGTGGGAGGGCAGGGGCTGTGTCTGACTCTCCTCCATGCTCAATCAGAACCTGTTGAATACATTAAGTATACCCAGTAAATGTGTACAGGGAACTGGGGCTCTAGGAGTATGCAGGGCTGGAAGTGGAGATTGAAGGGTCATCAGCATACAACGGTCCATCGAGGCCATGGGTGTGGCTAAGACAGCTCAAGAGGGAGTTTAAAGGCTCCGGAGCTGGGTGTCAGTTGTTAGAGGTGACTCAGCCCTCAGGGCTATGATGGCAGGTGGCCACCCACCCACCACCACCCCCTCGGACATTCAGCCCTGTCCTCCCTGTGGCTGCTGGTTGCAGACCTTTTTGGTTCCAAGGAATTCTTTCTTCCACTGCCGCCTCCTTCCTGCCTCAAACCTTCTGGTCAGGTCCCCAGGAGAAAGGGAGTTTCTATGACCTACAGTGGAGTGGAGTTCTAGTTGTCTCCTTCCCTCTCTCTCTCTCTCTGGACTTCAGTCTTCCAATTTGTAAAACAGAGGCATTGGACCAGAGAACCCCACCAGCTTCAACATTCCTTGAGTTTCTTTCTAGAAGACAATGCCTGCTGATCATCTGGGCAGAGTTGAGCACTAGAGTTTGGGGGTGTCTCAGGCTGCCTACGTTTGCATCCTGCTGGGCAGTGTACTGGGGAAACTAGACGGGACAGAGACCAGTGCAGGGAGTTGGCAAGGGCTGCAGTGGGGGCTTAGAGCAGAGAGCCCAATGGGTGACGGGTTTGGGGGGCAGTAAAGGAAGGAGAGAATAAGAGAAAATATAGGAGAATAAAAATAATCAAATAAGTGATGTGTTTTCTCCAGTGAAGTGTCTCCCTGTCCTGGGATGGGCTCACCAGATGTTCCCCAGATGTTGTTGGTGATGGGAAACATCTCCCTCTGGGATCCCAACTCTTCCTGTTCATGGGGAAATGAAGGGTCTGTTCCAAGGCAAGGAGGGTGGGGTCTGGAGCAGCATCCATCTGTGACTATGGCACATACATAGGCAGAAACACACCCACACATCCTCAGGGAATTTCTGAATACTTACAAGAGTCCAGAAAATTTCTCAAACATTCAACATCCCTGGACCACCCATTTTAGGTAAATAAAACAATTATTACGAGTTTTAAATAAATATTTTTCAAACTTAAAAAGGAATGATCCCATCTGAAAAACTAAAGTTAAAAAGAGTAATGCCAAATATGGGAAATTGAGAATTAACCAGATCTATCATGCATTTTTGGTGGGTGAATTGATGCAATCACTTTGAAAATAATGTGGCAGTACCTAGTAAGGCTGAACATGGGTAGGCTCTGTGATCATCTAGTTCTATTTCTCAGTGTATTCCCAAGAGGGAAACAATGCTTATGTCCACCAAAAGACACTTACAAAAATTGTAGAGCAGCTTTATTCATGACAACCTAGAATGGAAAACAACCCAGATGTCCAATGGATAAATGGAAACAAACTGTGATTTATCTTGCAATGGAATATTACACAGCAAAGAAAAAGAACAAATGCTCAACCCATGCCAGGACAGGGTGAATCTTTAAAACATATTGACTAGGGGCACCTGGGTTGCTCAGTTGCTTAAGCATCTGCCTTCCACTCAAGTCCTGATCCCAGGGTCCTGGGATCAAGCCCCACATTGGGCTCCCTGCTTGGCGGGAAGTCTGCTTCTCCCTCTGCCCTTTCCCCTACTCGTGCACGTGCTCTCTCTCTCTCTCTCTCGTCCACTCTCTTCCTTTTAAATAAATAAAATCTTAAAAAAATAAAATGTTATATTGACTAAAAGAAGGCAAGCACAAAAGAGCTATAACTATAATTCCATTTATATGAAGGTTAAACAGTGGAACTAGATAGATAACATTACCTTTGGGGGTACTGATGGGGAAGAACCATAACAGAGCCTTCTGGGATCATGGAGATGGTCTGTATCTTGATCTAGGCAGGGGTTGGACAGGTACATACATATGTAAAAATTCAAGTTCTCGGCTTCAGTTTTGTTCAGGTTCTGTATGTAAGTTTCGCCTTACTAAAAGGAGCAGGGAGAGAGGGCGGGGCATTCCAAGTGCGTGATTGGGACAGGGATGCCCTTTGTCTCAGCCTTCCACCAGGAAGTCAGTCTACTTACAGACCAGTGAGGGATACCCAGGACTCACAGGTCAGATTCAACTGTTTAGATTTTTTTTTTTAAGATGTTATTTATTTATTTGACAGAGAGAGAGACAGCCAGCGAGAGACGGAACACAAGCAGGGAGAGTGGGAGAGGAAGAAGCAGGCTCATAGCGGAGGAGCCTGATGTGGGGCTCGATCCCATAATGCCGGGATCACGCCCTGAGCCGAAGGCAGACACTCAACCGCTGTGCCACCCAGGCGCCCCAACTGTTTAGATTTCTGAGATGGGTAAGAATTTTATTCCGCCGTGATTCTTCAGTGCAAGGAGCTTCATGTCATTTAGCACCTACGAGTTTTACAGTTTTTGCTCTCGTGTTCAGGTCTTTGATCTGTTTAGAGTTAGTTTTGTCCATGCTGTAAGGCCAGAGTCTACTTCACCCTTTTGCATGTGAATATCCAGTTTTCCCAGCACCATATATTAAAAAGATATTATTTTTCAACATTGAATGAAAGCAGCTGAGTCCGCCGGAGAAATTTTACCTCCCTCAGCTGCGATACTCTCCAGTATGCCACCCCAATCCCACAACCTCCAAGACTTGTCTGAGGAATGGGGGTGCCATTCCCTGTCCCAGATAGCCTGGGTCTCTGATTTTCAGTCCATGTTGTCTGCTCATGGCTAATATTCTCCTTACAAGCAACTTCAGCATCACCGGAGAACTTGTTAGAAATGCAGATTCTTGGGTTCTCCCCAGACCCACTAAGTCAGGAACTCTGGTACTGGGGCCTGGCAACCTGTCTTCCAAAGGCCCTCCTGTCAATTCGGATGCACGAAGGGGCTTGGGCCCCTCTGAGCTAAAGCCTTGGGAAGCAAAACCCAAGAAAGGGGACTCTTTTCAAGTACAGGTCTTGAACACTCTTGTTTGTCCAAACTGGAAGACTTTTGAATGGAGATCTGTGGATTAAAAATCTGAGCAGTGAGCTCTGGGTCAAAGGATTTTGACAGATATTGCCAAATCATCCTCCCTAAAAGTTGCCCCAATTTCACTCTCCAGGGTATCTGAGCGAGCCTATTTCCCAACACTCTCCCTGGCACTGGATGTGATCAAACATACTGATCTCTGCCAGTCTGGTAGGAGAAACAAAGAAGACGCCTTAGTGTTTTCCTTGGCATTTCTCTATGTATGAGTGAAGTTGTTTTTTAAGCCACCTGCATTTCTCTCTAAACTGCTGGTTTATATTCTTTACATATTTCATATAGGGTTAAATCTTTGAGGACTAAGGAGATGAACCCTCTGTCTGTCATTCATGATGCAGTCATTCCTGCTTTGTTTTCTAGCTTCGTTTATAGTATATTTTACATGGTATATTTTACACAGAAGTTTTAAATTTTTATATAATCAAATTTCTTAAGTATTTAGGGATCCTGGGTTTTATGTGCTCTATTCCCTATCATAATATTGTAAATTCACCTATTCTTTTAATATGTAAATCCTTATCCATTTGGAATTTATTTTGACTTAAGGAATGGAATAGTGTGCCCATTTTATTTTTCCCCCAAATAATTAGTTAATTTTTCAGCTACTTTTTCTTCTAATTTAAATGTTACCTTAAATGGATAAAATATCTGGTTTTCTATTCTGGTCCACTGGGTTGTCTATTTCATCTCTGGGTACCAAATTGCTTTACAAATTGTAATTTCATAATGTGTTTTATCATCTGATAGGTCTAGTCCCACCGTATTACTTTTCTTTTCCAGGACATTTCTGGCTCATATTTATTTGCCTTTTTGAGCTTCATGCCATTTTTTGGACAAGTTCCACACCTGGCAAACAAACAAAAATACAGCGAATATTTTAATTAAAATCACATTGACCAAAAAAAAAAAAAATCACATTGAATTAATAGATTAATGGAGCACTGGCATTTTTATAATATTGTGTTCTTCCTATTCAAAAGCACAGGTTAGAAATTTCCCTCTAATTTTAATATTATCTTTATAAAGGCCCTTAGATGTCTTTAACATATTTTTCTAAATATTTTATCTTTTTTACTGTAATTGTAATTTCTTCCTATTATATTTTCTGACAAGTTGTATTTTTTAATGTAAAGGATGTTTTGCATATTAACCTTGGAAACTGTCATTATCCCAAATTCTCTCTCTTTTTTTTTTTTTAAGATCTTATTTATTTTTTTGCCAGAGAGAGAGAGCACAAGCAGGGGGAGCAGCAGGCAAAGGGAGAAGCAGGCTCCCCGCTGAGGGAGGACCACCGCCCCCCCCCCAATGTGGGACTCTATCCCAGGACTCTGGGATCATGACCTGAGCTAAAGGCAGATGCTTAACCAAGTGAGCCACCCTGGTGTCCCTATCCTGAATTCTCTTATTGTCTCTAACAGTTGTGCAATTTTCAATCATACCATTTATACATAATTTTGCTAGTCTGTTATAGTTTTGTTTGTTTTAAGCAAGGATGGTTGTGGGATATTTGTCAGAAGTCTTTTTGGCATCTATTAAGATATTATAGAGTTCTCCTTTAATCTATTAATACGTTCTATTTTATTAGAAATTCCCTAATATTATTGAACCATTTGCATTACTAGGATGAACTTACTTGGATATGATAGATGATTCTTTTGAGATATTGTTGATTTGTATTTGCTAGTATTTTGAGGGGTTTTTTTCCTCCCCTCTCAGGTTCAATCACACTAATTACTGTTCAGATTCTCCACTTTCCTTCTTATCATTTGTTTTCTTGATAGGTCATGAGCTGATGGGATCGATTAAAATGTCCTCTTGTGCTGGATCCAATTTCTACTTGCATTATCTGTATATTGTTATTCTGAACTGTCATATCTTATTCTTGACTTTGAAGCTATAGAGATTTATTATAGAGGTGCATAGAGATTTCTAAAAACCAGATTCTTAATGTGGATACTGCTCTCTCTACTGTTCAGCTTCCTCGCATCTCATTTAACATTTTCATGTTTAATTTAACCCTGGCTGATGGTAATTGCAACCTCAGCTCAGTATTTTCTTGTATAACTTGGTTTATATTATATTTTTAAGCTTCCTAAGTTATTTTGGTAAAGATACATCTCTTCTATACAACATACAATAGGAGATTGTTTTACGATTCAATGTGAGAGTCTTTTTTCTATTATAAGGACAGGTTTATCCTATTTACATTTGTTGATATAACTGATATATTAGTCTTAATTCTGTCTTATCTCTGTTGTTTTCCATTTTAATGCTTCCTCTGTTTTCTGTTTTACCATGTGTATTTTTGTCTTCTTTGATATGCATGTGTGTGTGCACATGTGTTTGTATTTTTGTCTGATGGTTTGAAAGTTTACAGTCTGTTTCTAATTTTTCTAGTGGTTGCCTGTATATGGATTTATTTCTCTGCCAAGGGAAGAAAATCTTCAAATGTAGGGAAAGAGTCATCTTCTCAAAGACTGAGCCTTGACACCACAGTTTTGTCTTCAAATTCTTGATATTTTAGCCTCAACATGAAAAATGGCGGTAGTCTCACCCTGAAGCCAAAGGTTCACGCTGCTGAGCTGCTGCTTGAGCTAGTCATGGACAGCCGAGAGCTGCCAGTGCCACAAAGGCATGCTGTATGTCCTGTCTTATTTCAGAGACTCGTGTGAATATTTCTCCACCAGCCAGCATACCTCGTTCAACAGTGTCATGCACTTGCTGTCCATTTCTCTGCACAGTATTTGAAGAGACATAGCCAGAGAGGCCATGAATTGAATTCATTGACTCTTCTTGCTTCTTGTTTTCACACATATCGAGATCAGGAGCCAGATTGTTGCCTGACAGCTGGTCTTTGCGAATACAGTGGTGTGTGGTTGGTGTTCTGATGCAAGTTGTGTGTGTGTGTTTTCTGGTAGGTCAGTGAGCATACCAACAGATAAAGGCACACTCAGAAGAGGGTGATTTTAGGAAAGCTTGTTTACGAGGACTATTTTCAAACGTGTAGGTGTGGGAGCACCTCGGGGGATGTTGCAATAGCTGGCCAGCACAGCAGAGCTGTTACCATCAACAGGCTGGAAGGGAAAGGGGATGGTCACCAGAAAGGAGAGAACTGAACACATCGTACACAGGGAGACTCACAGGCAGGAAACCAAGGGGCTAAATGCCCATTTTCACTCTCTTCCCTCCCTTTTCCTGCTGGGTCCCCATAGCTGACCCCACCTGGAAGCCAGAAGTTCATTCATCTCATCTTACAAGGGAATTAAGTGATAAATAGAACAAAGAGTCATCAGGTACGTTTCCCTCATGTTTTTCTGAAAATATGCGGAGAGCTGACACATCAGGGGTACACCCACTAGGATTGCTTTCAACTACCAGTACTAGAGAATCCAAGTTCCAGTTTAATTCTGTACTGTAACAGGAAGGCTGCAGGTAGGCAGCCAGTGACATTCAGTAATGTCAGTGCTGATGTATCTAGAATTCTCTCAGCCTTTGCCTTGTGCTGGTTGCTTCATATTTGCAAGATGGTGGCCCAGCACCAGGTATCATGACCACGGTTAAGTTAGGAAGAGGGGGAAGTGGGGGTACCAGCATGTATGCCCATTTTATTCAAAACAAAAACAAAAACTTTCATAGAGGTACCCTCAGTGGACTTCCCATCATATTTCATTGACCAGAACTGGTTTCGTGGTCTCTTATAGCAGCCAGGGAGACTGGGAAAGTGGGAAATGGGCTGGTCATGATTGATTTAGACTACTTGTAATTAACTGCCGAGACTGGAGACATTGGTGCATGGATCAAAATCAGGAATCTGTTATCAGGAACGAAGGGATGGAATAAATTCTGGATCAACAATGAACAAGGCTTACCACAAGTGGTTTTTATTCAACAATGAAGCCAATTGTCTGCTAGCACTCACTCAGGACAGAAATTGCTCTTTCACACTATGTGCTATTGATTTCATGTGACATCCGAAAGTGTTTGATCAAGTAATTTTGCCCAAAGCTTGCTCTGCTTTTCTCCAGTAGCCTATGACTCAATTTACAAGCCACAGTTTGAATCGTGTGTTGGTTTTCACTTTAAGTTAGACAACTTTAATGGTGCTTCCGTAGTTTGGATCTTTTCTCTGTCTTTGGTGGCAAAATGCATCATTATCACACAGACATCATTATTTCACCCATATTCTGGAAGGATTTGATTGGTTTTCTACCTAGCTTGCAGGGCCTGACGTGAAGATGATGCAAATGTCTCAGTGGGCCTCATGCCACTATTTGACAAAGTTTCATAATAGACAAAGCCTCAGGGACTAGAGGAAATGCATTACCAGCTAACAAAATCCTATTTTCAGATATCCATTCCCACATCTGTCTTTCTGATTCACACTTTTTTTTCCTACTTGTGTAAAATCATCTTCTACACACTCATCTACCCTGGTATATATGATCGCATTTGATATCACACATTTTTGTTACTATTTCCAATACTCCTTTTTTGCTTTAACGAACCTCTTTTGAACTACTGTTCCATCGTTATGATTTGGGACCACACTACCGTAGTGTAGTAACAACAAAATGGATATATGACAAATGGGAACAATAACATGAATATGGTTGAAATATTATAGCAAATTGAACTACAGTTAATGGCACTCTCTACTAAATATGAGCTGAATCGAACTGGCCAAAAAAGTTCTGGTGGCACAGGGGCACCGACAAAACCATGATGATTGTTGCAAGGTAATGGATTTCTATGGAAATAATCTCTTGCCTCACATTTTAAAAAATATATTTATTTATTTATTTGAATGCAGGGGGGAAGGGTAGAAGGAGAGGGAGAGAATCTCAAGCAGACTCCACACTGAGTGTGGAGCCTGACGCAGGGCTCGATCTCAGGACCCTGAGATCATGACCTGAGCCGAAATCAAGAGGTGGACACTTAACCTACTGAGCCACCCAGGCGCCCCACTTATCCCACACTGATGAAATGTACATAAACAAAATTGCTTGTCTGTGTGGCAGACCCTGCCACACCCTATTTGTGTCCTGTGGCACTCCCAATTCCCATACGTGCTCATGGCAACTCACCACAAACACATGGAATGCTCAACCTGGGGTATTTCTTGGGTCACAGGATGGTGCACACCTGGCACACAGGGCAGGCTGGGAGTGCCAGGGAGCTAATGCCCCAGATACAGACCTTCACCTGAGCGGACTAGGGTGGGGCTCTCCGAGGCGTGCTGCACACAGCATCCCGGAGGCCCCAGTGGGAGTGAGCCACAGTTGCCCACAGCAGCAAACATGCGTCAACACACCCTGTGGTGGTTTCCCTCCCTTCCCCACCTCCCCTTCTCTCTAGCAGTACTTCATGGGATCACTTCCCAAGTGAAACACTTCTACTCACATCTTTGTCTCTGGGTCCACTTTTGGGGGAAACGAGCCCAAGGCCGTTTTTCCTCTGAAATTCCCTGCTGGCCATGAGATTCATGAACCCCACTTTAGGAATGTCTTCTCTAGACGAGCCTGCTGATTTTACAAATGCCTGAGACCCAGAGCTGGGGGTCATTCTATGGTCACAGGCAGCCCAGTTCCCTGCGATCAACCAGTGCAGGGGGAGGCCCTGATGCCTTTAGGGGCTGCATTGGAGGGTCTGACCTAACTCCTGACCCAGATGTGGCACAGAGGGACCTTGAGGAATAAGGGCTGGGGTGGCTGGGGGCTGGGCCTGACAGCTCTGCACCTCCACATTCCCCTGAGCCCCTCCCAGCTTGTGGTCCAGTCCCTGCTTCCTGCCCCCACCACTGAAATGGAGGTTTTTCTGGGTCTTTCTTTCCTGGGTCTTTCCTGAAGAAGTCCTCCCCAAACATCCCATGCATATACACACAAGCTTCTCTCTGGGATCCCAGCTCTGTGGATCTCAAAGATACTGTGAGATGGATTCATGTCCATAGCAGAAGGGGAGAGATTTTTCTCTGCTTTTCTCCCGTTTCCTATGAGAGAAGCTTGCGACTTGTGACCCTGCCAACCATTTCCAGAGAAGAAATTGGCTTCTAGCCCAGCTTTCTAAATAATATGATCATCTATTTCAAATGCCCAACCCACAGACCTTTTCTTACTTCCATTTGACAGACGGGACATCTAAGACCAAGACAGAAATTATATCATGAGCCCATGATCTGACTCCCAGACGGTGATTTGTCATTCCATCTTCACAGCAGGCTTGCGAGGGAGTTTGTTTGAGCCACGAACTTACCCTCATGGTCACCCACAACCCCAGGATGTGTGGAGGCTGTTGGGGTCATGATCCTCTTGGTGTCATGATCCTCTTGGTAAAACCACCTGCCCTCCTGGCTGTGCCCTTTCCAGGTCCTTCACCCCGATCTCTATGGGACCAACAGGGGTGTCATCCAGTGGAGCAGAAATGTCCAGGGCCAGCCAAAAGAAATTCACTTCTATAACATTTACTGAACTCTGCAGCAGACAGGGCCCTAGGTTCACTTGGGGAGCAGTGAAGGGGAGGGATCTTAATGAACCCAATGGATCACTGCCCTCCCGCAGAGAGCTCATAGGCTAAGAAGTGAGATAATTCACTTATAAGAAGCTAGAGTGTCCTAAGGGCCACAATAATAACAGTTGTGATGGTGTAAAAACATGTCCATAAACTCTTTCACACTCTTCTTATCAAGAGAGGGAATCTAATTCCTCTCCCCTTAAGTATGGGCCAGCCTTGGTGACTTGCTTCTCATGAATACAACGTGGAGGAAGTGATACTGTGTGATTTCCAAGGTAAGTTAGAAAAAGTGATATAGCTACTGCCTGGCTGTTTCCTGGGACACTCACTCTTGAAAACCCAGTCACCAGGCTCCGAGGAAGCCTGGATTACTTGAAAGAGCCATACGTGGCTGTTCTGATCAAGCCCCAGCTGAGGCCCCTGACAGCCGGCCTTAAATGCCACATTTATGAGTGGACATGGCTTCAGATGATCCCAGTCTTTGTGCCTCTCCAGTTATGGGGCCATCTGTACTAAGTCCTGGCCATCTTATAGATTCACGAGCAAAATAAATGCATATTAAGACATAAATCTTGAGGGTGGTTTGTTATGAAGCAGTAGCTACCTGGGTCTGTACTCAAGTGTATGGTGTATTTACTAGAAGTCAAACACTGTGCGAAACCCATTACAGGATTATATTCATACTGAATCCTCCAGACAACCCTATTGGGTAGATACTATGGGAATCTCGATATTGTGGAGGAGCAAAGCTCAGAGTGATTACGTGACTTGTCTGACTCATAGAGCTTGTAAGTGGCAGAACCAAGACCCAAGGTAGCCGTGTGCTGGTTAATGTTTACCAAAGAGCGAGGGGTGGGGGTGGGGGAATCAAGATGTGCAGTGTCTGCCAATTTTCACAGTGTAAATTCTCCCACCATGGCTGATTTCAAGCTACTGGCACCGCAAGAGAAGCTGAGAAGAGATGGGCATACTCCAGGCAGCCCTCCAGGAGGTTTAGGCCAGCTCCGGTACACCACTGAGTGGAGGGCGCCAACACCAGCAAACGTGTTCTGAGATGACAGGGATTGTAGTGAGCACTGGTCAGGAGAGTCTTCTTGAAATGTAGGTAGAGCTGTGGAAAAGTCCTTTTGGACATTCATGCATGCTGTTTACCAAACTATGCCAGACACTGTTGTAGTCACTGATCATTAGTGGCATGTAACACAGACAAGGTCTGTGCTCTCATGGAATATTCTTTTCCTCAGGACAGAGACTGAGAAACTCCAAGGCATAGGGCATATTGAGAAGTTTCAGTTATTCTAGGAGTGGGAGATGGAGAGGGAAGTGGAGCCCAGACTTAGCATGTCACAGCCAGTTCCCAGGAGGGGAGATGGGCTAGTGGCTCCCTTCCTTCTTCTAGCCCTTCCCTTTGGGGAAACCCCGAGTCTGAAAAGTCTCAAGTCTATTAGACTGGGAGTACCCCCTCCCAGCCCAAGGAGACAGCTCCAGGAAAAGGAGGGGACACGGGCTTCCCAAGGCTACCTCCACCAGCCTCCTTCCCATAGCCATCCCTCCAGGTGTTATAAGCAGTTTCCTGAAGTTGGCCTTGGGGCTGCTCAGGCTGGGTCCCTGCCCCAGGATCTGCGATGGGGATAAGAATCAGTGCACAATCCTGAAGTAATATCCATTTGGAGCGGATTCTTAACTGGAAGAAAAAAAAATGCTTCTAATCCAAAGGATTCTGTGCTCTGCAGGGAAGAAATACCTTGTCCAAGCACAGCTTCAGCAGAGAGAGAATTATGAGAAATCACTCTCTTCCAAGATGACTACATCCAAGCTGGTGTGATTTCTTCCAAGGAAGGGGATTTACTTATTTTTTTAATATACAAGACTCAAAATACTTAAAGCATGACACGTACCATTATTGAAAAAGTTACTAAAATGCAAAGAATTAAGTTTTCCTGAAGTCTTGGATTGTGCAGAGTGGGGGTAGGGCAAGTCACTGAGGGGATTACAGGGCAAACAGAACATAGTTCGAACCAGATTTCCGAGGTCACTGCTCCTAAAGGCGGTGGCTGGGCTGACACAGGGACGAGATCCTTCCAGCAACACTCTCCTCAGCCCTGCCCCTCCCAGGCTCCAGTCGGTTCTCTTCAAGTCTCAGTGCTACCCCAAGACTGCCTTCTGGTTTATAAGGGGAAACCATGGATCTGCCCTTTCTATAAAATTGTCTCTCTCCTGCCGTGGGAGACTCTTTAAAAACAAACAAACAAACAAACAAACAAACAAACAATTTTTTCTTCCCTTTGATAAAACTCACACATGTACTTTGTTCAAAATATCCGAAATGGGCGGCTCCTGGGTGGCTCAGTCAGTTGAGCGTCTGCCTTTGGCTCCGATCATGATCCCAGGGTTCTGTGATGGAGCCCCGCATCGCATCAGGCTCCCCCTGCTTGTGCTCTCTGTCAAATAAATAAAATAAAATCTTAAAAAAATAACAACAAAAAATAAAAACGTTTTTAAAAAAATATCCAAAATAGAAGAAAATAAAATGTTGGGCCTCATTCTCTCTGTTTACCCTCGGTCTCTACTAGAGGCACTCTTTCTAGGGCTTTTTCTGTTTGTCTTTTTCTAGAAGCAGTCTATTTACATGACACACACACACACACACACACACACACACACACACACACCACACACCACACACCCAGACATACATATCCCTCATCTTACTTAACCTATAAGGAGGATATATCCCAGCCCTTCTGCTCTCCCTCCCTCCCTCCTTCTCTCCTGCTCCACACACTGGTGTCGCTAGGCTCTCCTTGAGCATGGCTCTCCTTGTTCTCATGTCTCAATCAATGCAGCTTTGGAAGATCCTTTCCTGGGTCTATTTTATTTCTTGATCTCTAAATATCAGACGGCAGCAAGCTTTGCCTCTTTTCTACCTACGCTCACTCCCTAAGCAGCCCCTTCTCGGGCTGGGTCCTTGCAGAGCACCCTCACCGCTGACCCCTGCTCTGGGTTCTCAAATTCTTCCATTTGCTGCCCCAGACCTGCTCACCACCCTTCTCCTCCCAGCTCTGCGCCTGGGGACTGACCTGTCTGGTATTCCATGCTGTTTGACCACTGGCCAACACAGACAGGAGTTCAGAGGGAGGAGAAAGAGGTCAGGATATACATTTTCCATGTAAGGTTGCCAGGGACCAGCTACACTCCTCCATCGGAGCTCTCCACTCCTGTCAGTGCGCCACATCCAAACTTGTATCTCAAAAATAAGTCCCCTACGCCTGGGTGGCACAGCGGTTAAGCGTCTGCCTTCGGCTCAGGGCGTGATCCTGGCGTTCTGGGATTGAGCCCCGCATCAGGCTCCTCTGCTATAAGCCTGCTTCTTCCTCTCCCACTTCCCCTGCTTGTGTTCCCTCTCTCGCTGGCTGTCTCTATCTCTGTCGAATAAATAAATAAAATCTTTAAAAAAAAAATTAAAAAAAAAAGTCCCCTTCCTTGGAGGAAATCACACAAGTTTGGATATTGTCCTCTCCACTTCACTCTATCTGTCCCCAGGTACCGGCAACTCTCACCTTTTCCGCATCTGAACTACGGATGGTCAAGTCCCCATTGCTACTAGCCCAGGGGTCCTACTTTGTCCTGGTGGTTTCTCTACACCCTGCTACCCTTCCGTGAAAGGCCCTTTTATTAAACTCTCCTCAAATTTCTCAATCCAAGCGCGTCAGCTGTTTCCCTCTGGAAAAATCTGAGCTACAAATTCCAAATAATTCTGAGATTTCTATCAGCCCTGAACTCCTGACCCACATAAGTAGCTCAGACTACGATCCCTCACCCCGCTGGCTAAAAGGCCAGATCCTCCCAGTCTTCCCCACCCTGGTAAATGATAACTTCACGCTTGTAGGGACTGGTACTCTTACTCTTTCCCAGGCACGTCTGGTCTATCAGCAAACAATGCTGCCACGAGCCACCTTAGAAATTTATCCTTGCAGTCCTGTCTGTAGGACAAATCCCTATGTGCGTAATGGTTAGGTTAAAGGGTAGGTTCCTTTAAAATTTTGATCTTATTGCCGGGTGGTTCTTCAACCTGGAAGGCCCAGCCTGTTCCTGTCCGCCCCGCCCCTTTCCCCCCTCCCCCCTGCAACAGTAGGTATCGCTCCGGTTTTCCCACCCGCTCCTCTATCAGGCAGTTATCAGACTTTTTGATCTCGGTTGACACAGATAGGTATGTTGGTGTCTAACCGGCAATTCTACGCCGTGGGAGAAGCGAAGCACTTTTTTCGGGGAACCTCCACAGGGGTCTGCTGGAGCTGAGCGTGGGACCCCGCGGAGCCAGGCGCCCCGCCGACTGCGTCCACGGTTCCACTCTCTCCCTCGTTTTCCGCGCTTTCCTTCCTCCCCCCCAAGTTTCTGATTCCTGGAACCAGGCTCGGTGACCTCACGCCAGTGACTTCACATCCGGGACCTTCTGGGAATTCTCAGCGGCACTTTTTCGTAAGAAACCAGATGGGGGGAGGCGGGAGGAAGGGGGTGCGACGGAAGGAGGAGTGCAGAGCTTTTGGGGAAGAAGAGAGGGAACCGCAGGGGCAGCTTCCTTCTTCCGATCGGGGACGGGTGGAGCTGGCAGGGGCGTGTGGCCGAGTTGCAAAGACAACCGAGTCCCCGCCCCGGCGGCGGCCAGCCCGGCACGCGCGCGCTCCCTCCCTGGGCCACGGACCCCAGCCCTGGTCGCTCCTGGTTTGGGACCAGGGCGCAATTCCCGAGGGCTCCCAGGTTGAGCCTTGGCCTGATTTTTTTCTGAAGTTAAATGTGCGTCTAAAGTGGCAGCTCTGCTACAGGTGGGGAACGGGTATCAAGAAGGAGAAAACGGAGGTGGAGGGGGTTATCGACTTGCAGGTACTAACGATGTAGTGGGAGGGAGATGCACTAAACTAAAAGGTTACAATCGGGCTTTCCAAGCTCCAAAACTGCATAAGATCCAGAGGTCAAAGAAGGACACTCTTGATGGCTTTTGCTTCCTTGAAGAGGTGGCCTCAGAGCTGAGTCTTCCTCCATAAAATAAGTATTTAAAAATAGATTTTACAACTGTGGTGGTATAAAGACGAATATGGTAATGTTAAGTATTAAGGCAATTTCTTCTACCTAAAAATTCCCCTTTTCCCCCTTCTGATTTTATTAGAAGTTAAAACATTTTCAGGGGCCTTGAAAGTATTGTGGGCCCCAGGTCCCCTGCTGGCTGTGTCCAATGGGTAAGCTGACTCAGGGCAAAACCAGGGCTGTGTGACACAGCCTGGATAGAATATTGTGGGGGAGTGGATGGAGAAAGGCTATAAACACAGGTAGCAGCATACACGAAGAGCCTTGAATGACCTGAAGGAATGTGAATTTTGTGGTAGAGCTGGTAGGAAATCGCTGCAGGGATGGACTGGAGGACTGACAGTTTGGAGGTAGCACTGGAGGTGGGGAGAACATTGGGATGGGTGTTGCTGCAATAGGATATCCTAAGTCTTAGCCACAGTGGAGATGGAACGGTGGGGAAAGGCAAAGACAGTTTTGGGAAGCCAGCAGATTGATGTGGGCGGGGGGTGGGCGCAGGGAGAAGCCCGGGCTGATTCTCATGGAAAAGGAGAAAACAAAGAGGAGAAACTGTACGGGTTTCAGGACTCTGGGAAGATCAAATGGAAAGTCCTTCACCAATAACAAAGCGGGGAAAATGTGCATACCATAACAGGCTTGTGGGTGGCTTCAGAGTCACCTCTTGCCCAGATCTCTGCAATAGCTTCTACTAGGCATTCCAACCCCCTCTCTGCTGTCTGAGGCACCTCTCCAAAGCTGTATTTCCATTGGGTCACTTTCCTTCTCCCTGTGGTCCAGAGGACAAAACTGCAGTCTTCTCCTGGGCATTTCCAGAGTTTAGAATGAGAAAAATCAGATGGGATTTTTTTTTTTTTTTTTTAGATTTTATTTATTTATTTTGACAGAGAGACAGCCAGCGAGAGAGGGAACACAGCAGGGGAGTGGGAGAGGAAGAAGCAGGCTCCCAGCGGAGGAGCCCGATGTGGGACTCCATCCCGGAACGCCGGGATCACGCCCTGAGCCGAAGGCAGACGCCTAACGACTGCGCTACCCAGGGGCTCCCCAGATTGGATTTTTAACACCCTTTACAGTAGAACACTGTTCCAGAACTTCATTTGGCTTTCTCAATCTCCAGTAACTCATCCTTCCCGCCAAAGAAACAAACAACTATACTTGACTCCCATCTTCCAATGCAAACACTGGGCTTCCTCCAGAGCAGACTAGGCTAAAATCAAGGGCTGGGGCAGGAAATACTCTTACGGGGAGAAGAGCTGGGCTCCAATGACTCCTTGAAAGATAAACCTTCATTTATTCACTCTAAAACATGGATCAGCCACCTACTAAGTGCTTTTGTACCATTCTGGCAGGCACAGGGGATGCAACAATAAACAAATGAGAAGTGGTTTGTCGTGGAGATGATATTCTGGTGGGGGAAGACTCCATGGGGACATGGCACCCTCCAAAACTGGACACGTGTTCTAGAACTTTGCCTCTTTCTCACTAAAAGGTGGTGTCTAATACCCCTTGCATTCAATCCAGGCAGACTTGTGACTCATTTGTAACCAACAAAATGCAACAGGAGTGATTTTGTGTGATTTCCAAGGCTGGGTCAGATAAGGTAATGCAGCTTCTGCCTTGTTAGTTGGGACACATGACTTTGGAGCCTTGAGATGAAATGTAGGAAGTCCAACTACCCTGAGACTGCCATGCCATGAGGAGGCCCAGGCCACGTGGAGAGGCCGTGCGTATGTGTTCTGGAAGATATCCCAGCCAATAGCCAGCATCAGCTGCCAGACATGAGTGGATGAGCTTTCAGATCTTTCCACACTAACTGTTAAATTACCTCAGCCTTCAAGTTTTCCCAGCCGAGACCCCATACATCATGATACAGAGACAAGCCATCCCCACTGTGTTCTATCCAAATTCATGACCCACAGAATTCATGAGTATTATAAAATGGTTGTTGTTTAAACCACTAAGTTTGAGGTGATTTGCTATACAGGAATAGTATTGAGAACACTGACAATAAGCAAATACGTGACGAAGATAATTTTATATTGTGGGAGGTCGCATGAAAACATGAAACATGAATGATAACTTGTTGGAAGGCCCTTTTGATGGAGAGCGGGGGGGGGCAATAGGCAGGGGAGGGATGGATCAAGAAGGGCCTTTCTGGAGAGACATTCGAACAGGATCTGAGTGAGAAGGAGACCAGCCACTGAAGATCTGAGAGGAAAGACTTCCAGGCAGCGAGTACAGCAAGTGCAAAGGCCCTGAGGCAGGAATCGGTTTGGTAAAGATTCTGTGAAGATCAAGGCCAGTGTAACTAGGGAGATGTATGTGAAGAAGAGAGTGGGGGCAACAAAGTTGGGAGAGGAAGGCAGAGAAACAAGTCATTCTGGTCTTGAAGGCAGAGAAGAGTTAGTTTTCAGATTCAGTGTGCTGGGAAACCACTGGGGAGTATTTACACGAGAACGACTTGATCTGGTAAATTCTCAGAGCTTTGGCTGCCAGGTGAGCGACAGAGTGTTAGGACAGGAGGAAGCAAGGAAGACTACTTGGGAGGCTATGGCAGTGGCCCAGGAAAGTGGGGAATGGGTGATGGCACGAGGCAGCGTGATGGTACTGAAGATGGGGACTGGTGGACAGGAGCAGTGGCAGGGAGTGACGAGAAGGAAGGAGGCGCCCCGCCCAGCAGGTCGGTCCCGGGTGGGGCCGCGACTTGGGTGAGGACCGGAACCCGCACCCGCCTGGAATCCTGAAGGGAGGCTCCGAGCAAGGGCCGGCCAGGACGGCGCGTACTGGCGTCCAGCGTCTGCCGCGAGGAGCCTGCCCCTGGCTGCGCGCCTACCCGGCGTTTCCGGGCAACGGCTGCAGCTGCCGGAACGTCCCGAACCCCGCGGCCTGGGTAACGTCATCGTCACCTCGGAGACGGCGGGTGGGAACGCGCCCCACCTCCGCCTGCCCCCACCTCCGCCTGCCCCCGCCTCCAGCCCCGTTCCGGGGGCGTGGTCTGGGCGTCGCGTGTTTCGCCTGCGCCCGGGCCCAACTTCCAGCCCCGCCCCCGACTGCTGGCGGGAGGAGAGGTGGAGCCTAGGTCTCCGGGGCAGGTGTGGCGGCAGGTGTTCAGGACACTGGGCGAGACCTCACCGAGCGGCCGCTACTCTCCTTGTGCACGCTGCCGCCAGAGTGGTCACCACCCACCCACCTACCTCTTCCCACTCTTCCCTCTAGGCTTCCACCTCCAGTCGTTCGGACCCGGTCCAATGTCATTAAGGTTACTCCCGCGGAGATGCTTTCCCTTGACCACCCAAGCTATAGTACCAACCAATCCACTTCTCTTGGACTGAACTTCGTTTTTATTTCCTTCACAGTATGGCTCCCTTCTAAAATTATCTGCTTATAATATATTGTCTTCTCTCTTTTATTATTATTATTATTATTATTATTATTATTATTATTATTATTATT
>NW_024424453.1:49940346-50046515 GCF_017311325.1 Ursus maritimus | reverse complement strand
TTATTATTATTATTATTATTATTATTATTATTATTATTATTATTATTTTCTTGCTTTGTCTTACCCCTTTAAACCCAGGTTCCGTGAATTCAGGGATAAATTCTGCCTTGTTCATCTCTATCCTCAGCATCCTGAATGGAACCTGGCAGGGAGTAGGTGCTCAATAAATGAGTTAGTTGGATGAATCACTGAATTCACTTAATCATTTCATTCGTCTATGCCTTCATTTATTTGACATTTACAGAGTGCCTTCTAGGCACTTTCGATAAGCACCAGTGGTACTGAGATGAACAAGACAGGAACTCCACCTGGAGGTGAGAAAGATACATTAAAACTAATAGTTACCAATAACACTAAAAAGTGAACATGTTGGAGTTCCAGGTGCTGGGCATATAGCTCCAAGCACTCTGCACGTAATAACTCAATCTTCGCAAGAGTAGGTACTGCAGTCATGCCCACTGTACAGATGAGAACAATGAGAACAGTCTTGCTGTAAGCTCCTGGGCCTCGTAATCAAGTGAGAGCCCGCAGAGGGCAGGGGAGGGAGACATGTGGCTAGGGGCCCAGAGAGATGTAGGTACTAGCCCCAAGTGGGTAGATTTGGTATCTTAATTGCTCCTACACACCACTGTCTTTCACAGGAGACTAGCTCGCTCCAGTTCAGAGCCCAGCTGCCCTAGGGGTGCTCAAGGTGTGAGAAAAGCCCACAATGAGGGGGCTGTGACATGACATGTAGGCTGATTCCGGGTCTGGCGGTAGGCTAGGAGCCTACCTGTTTAACTAAAGCAAAGTGTGGACAAGCTCCTACATAACCTTGTGGGGGGCATGATGTGTGGAGAGGTAGACAGATGGAGGGGTATCAGGAAATTGAGGAACTACACTCATTCCCATCCGTATGTTAACACTCTTCCCCTAGAGTGGAAGAGCGGCCTTGTCAGGTGCATTACCCGTATTCCTCAACTGGTTTTTCCTGTTTATTCATGGTATCTCTGTCTCCTCATTCTAGAAGGTCAGTTCCCTGAGAATGTGATTCCATAAGACCTTACCTCTGTGTCCCTGCCTCCTAGAATAGGCCTGGCATGCAGCAGGCACTCAGTGCTTTTGAAAGAGTGTAAAGGGCCCTGCACTAAATCATTCTGGCCTTCTAGGCCAAGCTCCATGCACTCGCCTTCCCAGGAGCCCCTGCTCTGCATGCAGCACCTGGCCCTGAGCAAGGGAGAGGGCCCAGCCATCTTGGCCACTGGAGTTCTCCTGGGGTGTGACCCTCCCTCCTTCCCAGGCCTGACTGGGCTGCTGTCCCACTCTGGAGCAGGATTCTAGTCAGATTCCACTCCAGGATGATGTCCAAGAACCTCCAGGAGGGGAGGAGACCAGACGTAGTGGGGCAGCAGTGTATATATGGGCTGGGTAAGGGGGGAAAGGGCAGCAAGGAGAACAGGGGGCTATGTGGGGCCTCTTTGTTTCCCAGCCACGATGGTAGAAGAAGGGGGTGGCTTTTCAGAACCTTCCAACACTGCCATTGCCAGGAAAATGGGGCATCTGGAGGTTGTGGCTATTTTCTCCCCCACAGTGGGAACCCAGACTCTAGAACAGATGCACAAACCGTCAGACATGCACGGACGACAGAATAAAACTTGGGTTTATTCAGACTGTATCTTTTCCATTTGGGGTGGAGAGGCAGTATCTTTGGCTTTAGGGACATGTGCCGGTTGCTGAACTCCTCCGTGTGATCTTTGGGCTGCCAGGGTGACCCGCTGAACCATGGAGATAGTGACGAGGGGGCTGCAGCAGGGCCCTTCCGGAGCCCTCAGACCAATCCCGAACAGAGACCAATCATGCTGTCCAGTTGGCCCTGTCCTCTCCAAGAGTTAAGGAGCCGATGGCCGAGAACATTTTGACTCGTAATAAAAGAATAAAGGCTGAGAGGGGAGAGTCACTCAGGGGGCTCTCTCTTAGGCTCAGCCCGTAGGCTAGGCCTGTGCGAGGAGCACAAGTATCTGTATATAACTCCATGCTCCACAAGCGGCAGCTGGCTCCCGTGCCTCTCCCAGGCCCAAGCTACTTGGCAGGCCTCTGCCCAACCTTTCCTCCCTGCCTTCTGCAAGAGCTGGGCCTCCTGATGGAACTGAGGAAAGGGAAACTGCCCACACGTCCCAGAAGGTGCCCTTTCTTCTTGGTCCTTGCCTCACGTGTGCAGGAGGTCAGCGCCCACCTCGGTCCTTGGCCCCCCAGGGAAACGCCGCAGTGCTGATGGGAGGCTGTGGTGGAGGCGGAGGGGCTCACTGGGCCTCCGGCTGGGAGTGGCCACAGGGGGTCTGCACCATGCCGGCTTCGGCCAGGTTCCCGCTGAACCTGGCTGGGCTGTGCAGGAACTGACGGAACAAGGGGGAAGCATGGAGCTCGAGGTGGGGGCCTGGGCCCCTGGACAGCTCTGCCTGCCTGGTGACCACGGTGGGGGATGAGAGGACTGGGTTCCTGCACGGGTCCACCCCTTCAGACTGCTGGATAACCATTCTCGTGGCTCCACAGCACTGGGAGCCCCCCGGTCCAGTCTGCAGCTCCAGAACGCTCTTCTGCTGCCCAGTGGGCGGGGGGCTGGCTGAGGCAGGGGCAGGCTCAGGCTGCTCAGAGCACTGGGTGACCTCCTTCTTGCCAGCCTTTTCCTGGAGACCTTTCTGGTGGAGCTGGGCCTGGCTCACATCCTGTGCTAGGTGAGTGCTTTTCACTGAGACATCAAGGATGCCCTTGGGGCTGGCAGCCTCTGGAAGCTTCCTTGCGGCTGACTCAATAGAGATGAATGTTGGGGAGCAAGACGGATCTCTGCTGGAAGGCAAGACTCCAGGGAGGCCTGGGTCTTCTTTCAGTGTCTCTGGCCTCCTGGTGGAAGGGACATCTGAGGCTGCTTGACCCCTGGTCTCTGTGTGATTTCTGACCTTGGCCTGACTCTGGACCTCAGTATGGCTTGCAACTTGGGTTTGGTTCTTGACTACAGTTTGCCCTCTGACCTCCTGGCCTGAGCAGTTAGGTCTGGCTTTGCTTCTGTCTGTGTCACTGATCTTGCAGGCACTGTGGGCCTTCAGAGGTCCTTGGGAATGGTCCCTGGTGTTGGTCTCAGGCTGCAGGCTGGACATGGAGCTGAGAGCCTTGTGCACGGCCTCCTCAATGTCCAGCAGCCTGGCCAGAGTCTGTTCCCTCAGCCGGGCCACCTCTGTGCTGACCTTTGTCAGCTCCCCGAAGGCCTGCACCACTGAGGCCTCAGGTTTGTGGGGGGCAGCAGGAGTCTGAGGGGCCACTCCCAGCTGGGGCACAGTTTCAAAGAGCCTCCTCAGCGCCCGCACATCCACACTGCTTGTGGCCGCCTCCTCTAAGGCTTGCACCTGGCTCAGGAGGCCCTGGAGTTCTTGCTGGCTTCCCTGCAGAATCTCAGTGCTCTCAGGGGCGGCTTGCTGGGAACCTGCTGTGGGCCCCTCTCTTGGCAGACTGGGACCCTGCTGTGGTGAGGTGGGATGACTTCTGAGAGCTGAGAGCTTGGGGGCCTCAGGGCTCTGGGCATTGCTGCCTGCAGTCTGGCTCTTGGTGAGTCCGGAAACCGTGGTGCTGGGGCCATGCTGGGGGCTGGGCTGGCTCTGTTCATGTGGGCATCCAGCCAGAGATACACATCTCTGGCCTGCAGTGGTGGGGACGTTGGCTGGCTGAAGGGCCGTTGCTTCTCTCTCACCTGGCTTGTGTGCTCCTTGCCCTGCCGCTTTGGAGGAGCTGCGACATAGAGCTGAGGGTGTGGGCAGCCTCTGAGGAGGGGGGATCTGGCTTAGGTGTGCAGGTTTGGGAGGTAGCTGAGGCTTCTTCCTTGGGGGCATTTTGGGCTCCAGTTCTGGGGTCCTTGTCTGTGACTCCCCAGGGGTTCTCTGGCCAACAGGGCTGCTGTGGGAGTGGAGAAGGGGGTCCTGCAGGGGCTCGGAGTCCTGCCGGAGAGAGTCCTCATCATGGCGGGTTTGGGCTGGGAAGTCTGGTCCTGTCACAGCAGCTGGGAGAAGAGGAGGAGGAGGAACAGAGGCATTATGGGAGTGCAGACTGGCACCTGCAGGCCGAGGCCCAGAGGCCAGAGTGTGGTGGGCTGAAGAGGCAACCTTCAGGGTGGTCTCTGCAGCTTGGAGGCCTCCTGGGCTGACTCTTGCCATTGCCTTCTCTGGAGATCCCCAGGCCATCTGTGTGCAGCCCCCAGGCTCCTCCCACCCGGGCCTCAGACTCTGACCTGGGGCTTCCTGGAGTGGGCTGGGAGCCTGGACTGAGAGGGCAGTGTCCCTGCCCCGCTGTGGGGGCTCTCTTTCAGAAGGCTGGACAACCCTGCGTGGTTCAAAGGTCCTCACGGGGTGAGCAGTGTAGATGCCATCCTGAATAGTCACCCACCCCTCAGGCAGCCCTCTGGGCAGTGCTTTCTGTTCCCCACTGACCTTTCTTGGGGGTGCTGGGATCCTGGGGTCACCTCCAGCCATAGGTCTAGTGTTGCTCTGGGCAGCCATGGTGACCACGGCTGATGCTTGCCGAGAACCGTCAGGGCGCCGAGCTGGCTCCAGGGCCGCCGAGCTGGCTCCAGGGGTAGTGGCTTGCTTGTTCTTATTCAGAACTTGCTGGCGCAGGCTTTGGGCCTCAGCAGTTGCCATCTGCAGATTCTGCATGGCAGCCTGGAGGTCTGGGGCCCCAGGCCCCGGGGATGCAGTTGTGGTTCCTTTGGACTTTTCCAAAGCCGCTATCCCTTTCTGCCCAGCGTGACTATCTTCCTGCTTTTCTTCCCCAGCCAGGGGCACTGCCTTTCCAATGGCCTGTGGGAGGTGGGGGGTGCCCCCCAGGCCTCTCAGATGCCCCATCCCCATGCTGGGGTCCAGTGGGGGAACATGGATGATGTTCTCTGTTGGGGGCAGCTTCTGGGCCCCCTCACTGGCTGGCACTGGACTCGGATTGGATGGTGGCTCCCACCGCAGACTGTGCAGGCCACTCAGGTCCCCTTTGTCTATGCAGCTGGCCAGCAGCTGCACACTGCCCCTCTCAGGGGCCCTGCTGGTCAGCCGGGGCTGCAGGGAGTAGGCAGTCAGCGAGACCAGGCCCTGCTCTGTCTCCTGCATCACCAGCCCAGTCCTTGCTATTGAGGTCCCCAGGCCACAAGCCAGCAACTGTTGGAACTCAGGATCCATGTCCTCGACATTCCCGCTGCTGCCTGGAGCTGGCAGCCTCAGCGGCTTAAAGCGGAGCTGGCCCGCTGGGTCCTCCTGAACCAGCAGCCCCTGCTGGTCCACATCTGGCCGGCGCAGCACCTGGCGGACAATCCTGGGAAGCTCGCCAGACACCAACTCCTCCTTCCGTATGTGGGGTCCCCCCTGCCCTGGGCCTGGGAGCACATATTTGGCAAGGCAGAGCTCCCCTGGCCCTTGGGCCTCCATAAGGATGCCTCCATGGTGCAGGAGGCCAGGCACAGTGTGCAGAGTCCGCAGAGTCCCCTCAGCTGCGGTCTCCTGCCTCTCCAGCACCCTGTTGCCCGAGGGGCCCACGGGCTGCTCTTCCTGGAGGTTGCCCCCTCGGATGCTCTCCGCTGCCAGGGAGCCCATGGGGCAATTCTCAAAGAGCCAGGTGAACTTGTGCACGGAGCCCACAGAGATGGGCTCAGGGAGTACCCTGGACCCCTGGTCTTCCCTCTTGCCTGCCTCTAGGGCCTGGAAAACCTCCTTCTGCCGAGACACCTGCCCCGAAGGGATCTCCACTCGGCTGCAGTATCGCACAGGCCCTCTTCTGCAGGGACGGCCTGAGGCCTGCAGAGGCTCAGTTTCGAAGACATGTCCATCTGTCTGTCTTTCCCCAGCCTGAATCTGGCTAACCTGCAGGTGCTGCTCCCTGGAGCTTTCTGGCCTGTCCAGGGGTTGGGGCGCAAACATCCAGGTGCAGGATCGTGCCTCAGCCTTAGCTGTGGGATCGGTGATGTCTGACCCCTGCTTTTCTGCCAACTCACTCATTGGGCACGTCTCAAACAACCACCGGATGGTCTGCACGTCACCTTTGGGAAGTGCCTCAGGCTGGGAACCTGCCTGGCTCTTTCCTTCTTCTTCCTGGCGTTCTTGCCGTTCCCGCTGGTGGATTACCTCCAGGGGCTGGGTCTCAAAGAGCCACCGGGTAGTGCCAACGTCTCCAGCCACCACTTCCTGCCGGGTGATCCCCCGTACCACGTCCACAGTACTGGGGCTTCGGCCCAGTTGGTCCAGGGGCTGTGTCTCAAACATCCACCGGTAGCCCTGCACATCACCTCCAACTATCTGCTCTCTGCTGACAGAGGTCAGGGCATGGAGGTGGCCCTTGCCATCCTGCATGGCATACACCGGGGACCCTATGTCCTGGGACTGCCCAGTAGAATCCATTCCCTCTGCTCTGTTCATACTCCTGTGGGCTGAAGGCTCACCCTGTCCAATGCTGTCCAGGGGAAGGGTCTCAAAAAGGTTCTTGAAGGCCTTCACATCCCCCTTCACCCCATCCCTCTGGAGGGCACTTTGAGAGTGGGACAGTGCGGAGGAGCTGTTGCTGGGTAGATGCTCAGACGTGAGCCCCTCACACTCCCGGGGACCCACTCGCTGCAGGTGGCCCACTTGGACCTTGTCTCTAGGAGTGTCCAGTGGCTTCATCTCAAATAGCCACAGAGTAGAGTGGACATCACCAGGAACTACTTCCTCTTTGGGTGGTTGCTCTGCTCTAGACTCCTCTTCCCCCTTGAGAGTGTCTAGTGCTCGGGTCTCAAACAAATGCCGCTGCTGCTGAACATCTGGACCAGGAGGGATAAGGTCTGGGGATGGCTGGAAGTCTTTCTCATCCACAAAGATCTCCCGAATGGCGTCCAGCGGCTGTGTCTCAAAGATCCAGCGAGTTGCACTGACGTCAGGCCGGGCCCCCTCCTCCAGGGAGATCCCCCGGATTACCCGCACCTGGCTGGGGTCCCTGTTGATGGCATCCAAAGGTTGGGTTTCAAAGAGCCAGCGGGCAGACCGCACTGCGTTGCTTTGGATTTCCTCCCGGCACGCAGCCTTGACCTCGTGGATGGCACCCTCTGCATCCTGGATGGCACATAGTGGCTCTGTTTGGAATAGTTTCACTGTCTTCTTTACGTCGCCCTTCAGCTCCTGAATCTCTGAGCGCAGCTCCAAGGGGCTCTGCTCCTGGATGGAGGGGCGGGAGCCCAGGCGGTCCAGCGGCCGTGTCTCAAAGAGCATCCTGGTACCCTGGACATCCCCGCTGGCCTCAGGCTCCCTCACCGTAGCCTCCGCTGCCTTGGCCTGGCCAGTCAGCTCATCCAGCGGCTTTGTCTCAAACAGCCGGCGGGCTGCACGAACGTCCCCTCCGGATGGCGGCGGTCCGGCTGGCTCCTGGTCTGTGCTGTTGGCAAAGGAGCCTTCCTCAAACTTGCGGGAGGTAGCCTGGACATCGCCGCCAGACACGGGCTCCCTGGCAGGCGGCCTCTCACGGTCCCCGATGGCATCTAGCCGCCAGTTCTCAAAGATCCAGCGCATGCACTGGACGTCACCCTCCGTGGGCTCCTCAGAATCCAGGACGTCAGCCAGGTCTTCAGCCACGGCCTCGGCCAGGTTCTTGCGGAGCTCAGGGTGGATGTGCCTGTAGAGGCGGCGGAGCTCACTGGCTTGTCTCTGCTGGTGGAACTTGGAGAAGGACTCCTTGGGCGGTGGTGGTGGCAGATCCTCCAGGGCTGGGGGTGGAGGGAGGGGCAGGTCCTCTGCGGTGGCCATCGGAATGGTCGGCATAGGGGCTGCCTGCGTCTGGGCTTTGGCCATCCTTCTGAGGAGAAGGGGCAGAGGTGAGGATGGGGCTGGTAGTTGGGAGAAATGACAGCGGGCGGGGCCTAGGGGCAGAGTAGTCCTGCGGTGACCTGTGTTTAGAGACTCCCTCCCTCTCCAGGCCTCACCTGGGTATCACTCTGCCACCTGCATGGTTGCTATGTGACAAGTCTTGAACTTAGGGCCTATGGAGCCATCCATCAAGGTGGATCCTGCTTCCCCAGAATTTCCTGGGTTGCTAGGGAGCAGGCAGGGCACTACTGGCCGTGAAACTCTGTCCTTACCCCTACAAGGGATGCCAAAACCTCCAGTAGGCAAACTGGACATGTTCGATCCTCACCTTCCTTTACCCAAGTCGGTTTTCCCCTGGTAAACTCCCAAGGTGAATCCTGACGGATGGGGTTCCAGTCGGGAAGAGGCGGGTCCTATGGAGAAGAAATTCCCTTTCACAACACCAGAGGGCGCACTTGCCTCTTTGCCGGGAGTCCTGCCCAGCCTTTAACGTCTTGCCTCTCAACTCGCTCTCCAGCCCTTCTGGCCCCGGGAGGTTTAGCAGGGGCCTGCAGCCTCTGCCGTAGCAGAAGCAGCCCAGGCGCTGTGAGGGGCCGTTGTTCACCAGCTATCTCACAGCTCCGCAAAGCCAGATTCTGAATCCCAGGTTGGGGTTTTCTGTGCCATACCCCAAGACTCAGAAGATGGGAGTCAAGGTGATCTTAAGGGCCTTCTAGTCCAGCCACTCACAATTAAAGACAAGGAAATTGAGGCATAGAGAGAGTCAGATCTTGGCGAAGGAGTGGCAGGCAGTGCTGGCTCGGGGTTCCTAGATCCTATTTGGGGCCCTGTTCCCAAGAAATAAGAGGGAAGGGGGCGTGGAGCTTTCTTACTGGCTGTGATAGCCATCTGTTCCCCAACAGCCACCAGAGGAGAGTGTGAGGGTGACACCCACAGGGAGGGAAGGCAGTGGACAGGGGGCTTACTGCAGAGACCTTGCCCTGGCTCATGGGGACTCTGCGCCAACCGTAGGCCACCAGCCCAAAACTCCTGTACTTCTCCTTCTCCCTCTTCATGTCAGGCTTCCATCAGCTTCCATCAAGACACTGCTTCCCCCCACTTCCCTCCTCCCTTGCTGTGGCCTCCCACCCCTCAAGCCCTTCTCTGGTCTCAGTCCTCTGTGTGTCTTATCTGTCTTGTGACAGGTGTACTGACAGTCCCCAGAGGCCAGTAGGGAAGGAATGGGAAGCATGTCCCCCCTCCTGCTAACCCTGACCCGCTGCTCTGCTCCACACTCATGCTAAATATAGCTGAGGTCCTGGCCTCGGCCCAGCAGCCCTGGGCTCAGGAGGGAGGCCCAGGCTCAGCCAATGGGACCCTGGGCTCCCTCACCCACCTTATCTCCTCCTCTGTCCGGGGCTCCCTGATCCTGCCCCCTGTCTCCTGAGCTGGTGTCAGGCGCCTGGCCTGCAGGATGACCAGTGCTGGGGCCTGGTGGTGGGGGGAGGTTGAGGGACATGGGCAGCAGGTGGGAGGTAGGACTTCCTCCTCATGGTTACCTCAGAAGTGGGGGGAATTGAGACCTGTTTGCCACCCCCCTTCTGAGATAGCCATCCAGTCTGCCCACCAGACATCAGAGCCTGAGGGGGAAAACTCTGAAACCTGCAGCCTGAGTCTCCTCACACACTCTGGGTGGTTCCTTTTGTCTCTGAGTTCTGATGGGAACAAAGGCAAACCATGCCTCCCTGTCCTGTCACGACCATGTGGCCTGAGCGAATGGCATGTATAGACCACCAACTCCACCCCACCGCTGACCCCAGGAATCTCTAGAATCCCTGTTATGGTTACAAATAGTTAGCATCATGGAATCCAGGGATATCAGAGCTATGGGCCCTCAGAAATCAAAGAATCTAACGCCCCCTTGTTTAGACAGGGAAACGGAGGCCCAAAGACAGGGAAGGAGCTGTTCCGGGGGGCTCTGTAAGGTAGCAGCAAGGCCTGAAGCAGCAGGTTTTCTGACCCCTGCCCCTCCCACCCTTGCCCCTGCCTGGCCTGAAACTCCTGGGGCTTAAGTTTCTAAAGGACAGGGACGGGGTGGGGGGTGTGGGTGGAATTGGAACTGGGACCACCAGACTTAGGGTCAGACCTGAACCCCAAGAAGTGTGCCAGAGCTTGGCCAACTAGGGCTGAGCCAGCCTCTGAAAGGTGACCCCACCTTTGCGCCCAGGTCAGCTTCTCCTTGGCTCAGCCTCCACAGGTCTCTACATCTGGGCAGATTCAGATCTGGTCCCCCCACCTCGTGTCCCCTGAATTTGCCCCAAGGGCTTTCCCACTGGGCAAGACCATGGCCTGGGGCAAAGTCTGCCCTCCATCCCAGGCCTAGGCCGTGATATGTGGGGAGCTGGGCTCAGGCCAGCCCTGGGGAGACATTCCTGGTGCCAGATATGCCAGGACTTTTGCCCACAACAGCTGGGCATGGGGTTTGTCCTAGCAATGCAGAGTCAGCCCTACGTCCTCCCCTCCAGCCCCCATGTCCTCCGACCTCTCTTGTGTCCCTCTTTCTTCCAGACCTTGGGCCTGCCTGGGGCTTCCCTGAGAGGAAGTCCTGAAGCCTGAGGAGCTCCACACCTGTATTTTTAAAAATGGCAGCTCCAGGCCACCTACTCCTGAAAGCCTTTCTGAATGATGCCAGGCTGGTAAGAACCTGTCTCTTCTGTGGGACTCAGGCCTGTGGCAGCCACTATGGGAGCTCCCATGGGGCTCATGCTAATCCTCCTTGAACTTCCTCATGGAACTTTTATATCAGGGATCCCCCACTCACCAACATCCAGTTGCAACCTCCTGCCTCCACCCAGAGGTAACTGTGATTTACACTGCCTGAGAGCCATCCCACATTGCCCGCAGGGGATCCCAGCCCAGAAAGCCAGCCTGCCGTGGAAAGATGAAAGGACAGGCTACTCACCTGAAGGTCCCACTTGGCCGAGGGGGTGCTCGAGGTCTGTGGCAGGTGTGATCTAATGGTCTGTCTGTCCGCTTTGGCTTCTTATTCGGGGCTGGTCCCGCTCTGCTGGCCTCTTTAGACGCCTTCTCTCTGCCCTGGCTCACGTCTCTGTCCTCTGCCCGCCTAGCAGCTGCCTTTATCTTGCTGGCTAGGGGGTGGGCCAGGTGGGGGTGGGTGGGAGAGGCTATGTTCAGAGCATGAAGTGGCTCAGTTATTTTTAGGGCTTGTGGAAGTTCCCCTTCCATCCCAGGGAATCGGTTACATGTCCTTTCTGCTGCGAGGGGAAGGGGAGTAGGGATAGCTTCATTCATTCAAGGCTCATCTGAGAATTGGGGTCAGTGACTCAGCCATGGTGTGGGGTAGAGGTGTCCGAGACTATTTTGAGGGGATGAATCAAGAGGGACATCTGACACCTGGATGGCCCTGCCCCCTTATCCCATGTGGCCCCCCTGTCTGGACCGGTCTCTGACTATTCCTGATGTGTATGTTTACTGTGCTAGGGGACTGGAGGCCCCTGAGGGCAGGCCTGGGCCCTCTTCTCTGCTCCTGGCCTGGACACTTCTGAGGGTAAGCCCAGCTCTCCTTCTCCCCCATTCCCTCCATGCTAAGGATTTCCCCTCTCTTGTCTTTCCTTTTCATGCCCCATAGCACCGGGCTACACAGTCCAGAGTGCAACTGGATCGGGGGAAAGACTCCTGAACTTCCAGGCCTCAACTCTTCACTAGGTCTCTGACTTATCAAAGAATTCCACGGAATGGTTCTGTGGTTTTCGTAGCAGATAATCTGGGTCCTTGTTTACTTTTGAACTCTTCTCTCTGACTCAGGGCCCAGACTTTCTGGGAATGGAGGGGAAGGGAGGGGTGGCACGCGGCAAGCTGACTGGGGGTTATTTCTGACCCTGGAGTCATCAGCTTCCCAGTCACAGATGACTGCGGGGGGTTATGCCTCCCCCTTCTTTGCTTCCCAGAACCCAGGGTACATAGCAGGGTCCAGAGATCCTAGCATCCCGACCAGGAAGGGTGAGGGGCATCAGGGGACCATCCAGAGCACTCGAAGGAGGCGTTTTCCCGGGCGCTAGCCCTAAGGCCATGCAGGTGCATTCTGTTACCCAGCAGAACAGGGTCTTCCTTCTGGCATCCGGGATGCCCTCTGGTGCCAGGCAGTGATAGCAGGCACTGCTCGTTTTTTCCACTGAGTCAGTGTGAGTCATGCTGCATTAACATGGGGCCAGAGAGAGGGGCATCTGGGAACCCCTCTCCTGCATCCACTCCCTCTTTTGGCTTCCCCTGTCCTTTTCCAACCCCTGCCTGCTCCCCAGGCTTTTCCTGATCATCTGGTTGGTTCTGTTCTAATACAACTCTCCTTTTCAATATAGTCACCACTAGCCTCAGCTGCTTATTTATGTTTAAACTGAGTGAAATGAATTAAAATTAAAAATCCAGTTCCTCCATCACGCTAGCCACATTTTGAGTGTTCCATAGAGACGGACACATCCCTGTGCAAAGTTCTGTTGCTCTGCTACCGCTATCAACACTGAAAATCTCGTAACAGAGGGTGTTTCCCTCTCTGCCTTGGCTGTCAGGAAGCTCTGAGCTACATTCCTAGTCAAGCAAGTAGGCTTTGCGGGCTGCATCCTGTGTAATGAGGGTGACCAACTGCTGCCTGTCTCCAGGGGGTTCCCAGAATAAAGGACTTTGAGTTTTAAAGCTGGAAAACTTGAAGAAAACCAGAGTGAGTTAGTCATCCTATGTGTAATGATTTAACAGGGCCACACCATGAAGGTGTCAATTACAAGGCATGAGGCATGATTTATCAGAGTATCTTTTTTTAAAAAATATTTTATTTATTTATTTGACAGAGAGAGAGAGCGTGAGCCAGGTGAGGGCCAGAAGGAGAGCGAGACAAGCAGACTCCCCGCTCAGTGCTCAACCCTAGGACCCTGAGATCATGACCTAAGCCGAAGGCAGACACTTAACGGACTGAGCCACCCAGGTGCCCCTATCAGAGTATCTTTGGTGGAGACATTGCACAGCTCTCTCTTTCAGCTCCCTCAAACCATCTTGGGAATGAGGCTGGGAATAAATAAATACACGGAGGTTGAATGGCTATGCTGATTCATCCATCTTTGTCAAAAGGCAGAAGGGCCTTGGGGGAGGGGTGGTGGTTTCCAGGGATGCCAATGCCTCCTTCTGGAGCCCACTGCTCCTCAGTCTTAAGAGTGCCTTCCCCAGTCAGCCCCTCCCTCCACGTGGGGCTCCGCCAAAGCTGGGGGTTAGTCAGATGTTCACAGTCTCCCTGCAGAGCCGGCACGCTATGGCAGAGCTCAGAGCCAGTAGCTGGAGGCCCACTCGGCGGAAGCTCCAGGAGAGACAGGGTCCAGGGAGGATTATGGGCCAGACTGCCTGAGTGTAAATCCTACCTGTGACACTCACTAGCTGTGTGAACTTGAAGTTCCTTACTCCTTCTATTCCTCAGTTTCCTCATCTGTAAGATGGGGATAGTAATTGTGCATACCTCAAAGTGTTGCTGTGAAGAATATACATCTCTCTCTCTCTCTCTCTCTCTCTCTCACACACACACACACACACACACACACACACACACACACACACACACAACCGGTGCATTTAGAGTAGGGCCTGGCACACTATAAGCTCAATAAATGAGTAAGGTCATTAAGTTTTTCCTGGATCCCTGCCACCCCCAGCTTCTCCAGGTCCCAGATCCCAGTGTGTCCTCTTGGTCTGAAGACAAGTGCCCTTCAAGGCTCAGGCTGGCAGTCCTGGCTTCCCTCTAACTGGGAAGCAGACACTGGTGCCAAGGGCCAGCTCTGAGCGAGCCAGGCTGGGTCTGTTCCAGGCCTGCGGGAGACAGGTCTGCTCAGCCTCTTGATAAAACCATCTGAACCCAGAACAGGGGTTTTCTGCTCTGGGGGGAGCTCTGAGGATGGGCACACTGGAGGAGAGTCCCCACCTTCCTGCCAGAGGAGCGTGGCTACCACGTGAGAGGCGGTAGAGCGTGCTTTTGAAAGCATGGGGTCCGGTGTCAGACTGCTGGGGTCAGATCGCCAGCCTGTCTCTTCCTATTTATATGCCCTCTGAACGTCTTTCAGTTCTCTGCACCCTAGAGTCCTAGCTCGGGATCTTCCAAGCGTCAGCACCCCCATCCCGCCCCCAGTGGAACATTTGGGAGCAAGTGACTTCACTGGGAGGGGAGGAATGTGGTGAGGGAGTAAAGTGAGTTGGGGGCAGGAGGAAAGCAGGTTACTACTGTGGACAGCTGGGGCTTGATCCCATGGGGAGCCTCTGAGAGCTAGTGTAGAACGTGTGTCACCAGGGCAAGGAAGCTGGGGGTGTTCACCCACCATCGTCACCCCCACCTGGACGGAAGCACTGCCTCTCCTATCCTTCCAGCCTGCCCCACAGACAGAGAGATACAAGGGTTTAAGGTGGGAATCTGTGAGTCTGTACAGGGACTGTGACCTGAAGTGGAGTGTGTGGGGGGGGGCAGGGACCAGTATGTGTGTGCCCATTTTACAGGTCAGGAAATGAAGGCTCAGAGAAGTTAGGTCAACATATGAGTGATGGGCTCAGCAAGGACTAGTACTCAGGCTTCCTGCCCCGATCAGGGTGGTCTAGCCCCCGGGGATGCTTTGATGCTTTGTGAGGAGGGATGTGATGGGGACGAGGCAGACCTGGGTCTCACTGAGGACATGGCTGTCACCTGACAGAACAGCAGGAAGCCTGGAGGTGACTGCCCCTTAATCCTTGGGCTTGGAGAACTGCTGTCAGTCCTGCACACATTCCAGGGACCCCAGAGCACTTGTGGCCAGGAGGGGTGCAGTTGGCAGCTTCCTGGGACGGGGGCCCTGCCCTTTGACCCTGTTAGCATCCTGCTGGCGAATTTCCCCTCCTCCCTTCCTTCCCCAGTACAAATTACGCCCTGCTGGGAGCCAGATCCTAGCTGTGGAGCCTGTCGTGGGAGCCCACAGTTCAGTGGGAAAGGGACCTGGTGAGGACAGACGTACCAGCTTGGCATTGAGGGGCCCAGGGAGGGAGAAGCACACTCCAAGTGGGGGCCCCCGGGGTGGTTTCATGAAGGATGTAGCCTTTGAGCTGAGTCCCCCAAATGAGGAGGCACTTGAGGAGAGGAGATGGTGGGTATTAGGAGCTGAATTGTGTCCCTCTCAAATTCATATGTCGAAGCCTTAACTCCCAGACCTCAGAATGTAACTGTGTTTGGAGAGAGGGCCTTTAAAGAAGCAATTAAGGTAAAATGAAGCCAAGAGGGTAGGGTCCTAACCCAATAGGACAGATGTGCCTTATAAGAAGAGAAAGGCACCAGGGATGTGTGCTCACAGAGGAAAGGCCATGTGAGCACACAGGGAGAGAGGCCTCAGGAGAAACCAAATCGGCCAGAACCTTGATCTTGGACTTCCAGCCTCCAGAACTGTGAGAAAATTAATTTCTGTTGTTTCAGCCACTCAGTCTGTGGTATTTTGTTCTGGCGGCCTGAGCTGATGAAGTTAGTGGGAAACAATATTTAGGTGGAAGGGATGGCGTAAGTATAGGCCGGAAAGTAGGAAAATCTGACTGAGCCCAGGGCGGAGAGAGACGGGTTGATACAGGAGTCCTAGAGGTCATGGGGTAAGTTTTATCCATTTCTGCACCCCCAACCCCTACTGCTGAGTACATATTAATTTGAGCAGGTCTTCGCAGGATATAGCTGGCAGAATTCTAAAGATGGTCCCCCAAGATTCTTGTCCCCTGGTGATTGATCAAACACTACTCAAGGCACTGCTGTGAAGGGATTTTGCATGTGCGATTCAAGTCCCAAGTCAATTGATTTTAAGATAAAGAGATTATCTGGGTAGGCCTGACCCAATCAGGGAAGGTTCTTAGAAGTGGAAAGCTTTCTTCTGTTGGTGACAGAAGAGGAAGTCATTGAGATGGCAGGCCTGGGAGCATTTGACACACCTTCCCCGACTTGAAGATGGAGGGATCGTGTGAGCAGCCATGTGGAGCCTTAAGGAACTGAGAGAGGCTCTTGGCTGGCAGTAAGGGAATGGGGACCTCCGTCTTACAATCGCAGGGCCTGAATTCTGTCACCATCTGGCATGAGCTTGGAAGAGGAGTTTTCTTCAGTGTCCGGGTGAGGTTCAGCCTTAGGATTCCCTGAGCAGAGAGCCCAGCCCTGTATTAGCTACAGAACTGTGAGCTAATAAAGGGTGTCGTTTAAGCGGCTAAGTCTGTGGTATTCTGCCTCACAGGAATAGAAAACTAATGGAGTGGAAACAGAGCAGTGGAGGGCGGGCGGGAAGCCATGTCTGCCCACTTAAAATGGGCACCCAGCCAGCCTGGAGCTCGGCCTCAGTGTTCCCCACTGTGTGACTGGCTAGGGGGTCCTAGGCAGTTGTGCTCAGCAGCCCCAGGTCACCAGAGAGCCTCAGAGCACCTCAGGCTCCATAAATCCTGGTTAGGGGAAGTCAGAGCAGGAAGAGCCCAGTGTTTCATTCCCTCCCCCACCCCATCCCCTTTTCATGCCTGGGGGGCTGGAAGCTTGTAGCAGAGCTGGGACCCCACGCAGCAGTGAAGGAGCGGGTTCAGGAAGCCCTCCTCTGGAACCCCAGCTCCACACTTGGCAGCTCTCTAACCTTGGACAGGCCATATCAGCTCTGCAAGCCTCAGTTTCCCTGTCTGTACAATGGGGATGGGCTGAGGAGGGAAGGGCTTCTGGGCGGAGGGAAGAGAGTGGGCACAGGTGCAGACGGTGTGACATGTGGTGTGTGACTTGAATGCAGGGTGGGTGACAGATGGAGAGTGGTCCTGGGCAGTGGGCACAGAGCCACACTGTGAGTGCCAGGCAAGGAGTTTGGGCCCCATTCAGACAGGGTAATCTGGGTCACAGCAGACAGGTGATGAGAGCCGGTCCCAGCAGCCCAGGTTCCAAGTGATGAAGATTTTGGTGGTGGCAGAGAGGAGGGGACAAGGGGCTGAGCCTACGGGATTCTCAGGAGGTAGAACAGACAAAATGTAAGTAAAAGAGCTAAAAGGTGCCTGAGTGCCTGGTGAACCGTCTGAGGTGGCAGGCAGAAAACTGTTCGGTGTACTCGGCCATGAGGAGAGGGGCCCTAGGAGGCCTTCCCCCACTGTCTGGCTTGGGGCAGTGGGTGAGCAGTGGGAGTGAGGCGGAAGGCAGGATGGCTGGTGGAGAGGGGGTGACAGGCTGACTTTGGACCAGATGAGGGTGAGGTAGGCAGAGTCTGTCTTCAGGGGCCAGACAATGAGATTTGGACTGGCGACAGAGACCCGACAGCCATTTGTGTGCAGAGGGGATGCAGGTCGCCCGGGGAGGCACTCTCCAGGGCAGGGACAGACGTGGGAGAAATGGACTGTGTAGCCTAGCTGCAGAAGGAAGTAGCAGCCAGGGATGCAGGAGAAAAACCACGAGAGGAGTTGGTCTTGGAAGATGCTGAGGGAGGAATGCATTTCGAGGATGGAGGGGAGCGACAGTGTTCAGTGTTCCACAGAGTAAAGAGAAGGAGCGGGAAGGGGCTGCCCGGTTCACCCCAGGTTCACCAAGGACACCCTTGAGGACTTTGCCCGAGAGCCACCTCCAGGCTGTGGAGGGCTGTGGAGAGCTGCGGAGGGCTTGGGGTGAGCATGTGGAGGCACCCAGGAGAGATGATTCTGGTAAATAACTCCTCTGGTCCTCACAATTCTTACTGGTCAAGTAGGACCCAATACAGGAGTCACGGTTGTGGTGAAAAACTAAATCAGGGTCGGGAAAGCACCCCTGGCAAGAGGGATGCATAGTTCCAAAGGCAGGTGGGAAAGCGGAGCGTTGGAAATGGCTGGCAAGGCCCCCAGCGCCCAGTAGGTGGCAGCACGTCATCAGGTGACACTTCACCTCTCCAAACCAAGACTGCATTTTATCATCTCATTTATGTAATCAGCACCTGGTGAGCGCTGGTTGTTATACTCAACTCATGTATCCTTGAACACTACATCAAAAACGAATGATGTACAATATGCTGGCCAATTGCATTTAAATAAAAAAACGCTTTGCGTGGCTACTATGTGCTGAGCTCTGGGCTAAGCACTGGAGATTTTATATATAGATCTCTTGCTTTCTCTCTATCTCCATATATACCCTCATGGAGCCTACATTTTGGTTAGAGGCAGATAAAACAAGAAGTGAATTATCATCATAACTGTCAATTAATCCTCTAAACTTCCATGCTTTATCTTCTCTGAGTTACCGGGGAACCTTTCTAGAATGTGACCTATATCCCTTTCTCTTTGAACCAAACAGTACCTTCCTTGTTCGTGGGACAGATTGATGCATTTTCCAAAGATGGCCACTCCAATATCTCCCATCCCATCCCATGTCCCTTATAACGTGACTTTGACCCTCCTCCAGTTGAAGGAAAGGAGTCTATATGCCATCCTCTTGCGTCCAGGCAGGGCTGGGACTAGTGGAAGGGCATTTTATGACTTCTGAGGTTGGGCCACAACAGGCAGCAGAGCTTCCACCTGCTTCTCTGGGGACATTGGAACCCAGTCACTACGCCGTGAGGAAGCCCAAGCAGCCTGGGGAGAAATTACGCAGAGGTGAATCGAGGCCCCTAGCCCGAGGCCCTGGCTAAGTCTCCAGCCAAAAGTCAGCGCAGGAGGAAGCCAGCTTAGAGCGTGTATTCCAGTCTCTAGGCAAGTTGTCCCAGCTGACGCCACACTGAGCAGAGAGGAGCTGTCTCTGATGGCAGAACCGTGGGCAAAATGATTGCTATTGTTTTGAGCCACTTAAAATTTGAGCTCTTTTGTTATGCAGTAATAGATAGATACAAGTCGTTAAGTTAATACTCAGGAGGGCCTACTCTCCATTAGGCTCTCTGCTAGGAACTGGGGATATAGGGTAAACAGGACAGACACGCTCTCTGCTGTCATGGCATTTACTGTCCAGCTGGGAAAACAGAGTGTGATCAAAGCACTGTAATTCGCTGGCTAGACTTGAAGCCGTGACAAGGTTACTGGGCTCCAGGCACCTGAGCTCCAGGTATAGTACGCAAACAGTTAACCTCTGTTTCCTGAGTCACTGCGAACCTCCCGAACCTCCCGAACCTCCCGTGAGAAAGCAGCTATTGAGAACATCCAGGGCAGCCCCCAGGGTGACCTGGCCTGTGAGCCTCCCCACTCACACCACCTCCAGAGCCCTTGCTGCAGCCCAGGCCAACATTTCCCACTTTTCATTCCCAGCAAGGCTTCCCACTGCTCCTGGGATGAGACCAAAGTTGGCCAGGGCTCCCAAGACTGAGCGAAGCAGCTCTACCTGTGTCCCCAACTCCGCCTCGCGGCACTCTCCCCTTCCCTCCCTTTCCTGTCCTCAGGATGCACCAAGCTTTCTCCCACTTCAGGATCTTAGCACCTGCTGTTCTCTCTGCTGAGCTGCTGGGGACACCTCAGCCTCCTCCACTCCCTCCCCTCCCTGGACATTTGCACCCGAAGCAGGAGTATAAATGGACCTGGCCTCGCCCTTCTCCTCCTCCTGGCCCTGTTCTGTCCTACACTGTGAGGGGCCTGTGTATATGTGAGGACACCCCAGACCACAGGTCCACAAGGCATCATAAACCCGCCTCTCCCTGGCCACTCCCAGGTCTTGCGATGTGGGCCCTGGCAGAACACTCTGCTGTCAGGTGGATGGACCTAGAAAAGAGACTAGGATGTCTGAGTAGAAAATACCAGGGTCCCAGGTACCTTGAGATGGAGAGAAACCTCTTCAAAGGCCTTGCCCAACGGGGCTGCCGGGAGCCCCATGGAAACCCCAAATAGAGAATATTTGTTGGGGGAGACTTCTAGGCCCAGGGGCTAAATGGGAATTATCAGGAGAGAGCTGGGAAGTGAATCCACCATGTCAGTAACTGCAGGGGATATGGGACTGGGGGTTTCTTCAAAGAACCTTCAAAACACCCCATGATAGAAAGAGCCAGCCCTGAACTTCTGCCAAGCTCAGGAATCAATGCTTCCGGAAAGCACCAGACCTGTGATCTCTCTCCTGCCCTTTCCCCTCTCTCCCTGCCCCACCCCCTGAACTTGGACTCTGGAGGGGTCAGAACACAAAGGGCAAGCTGGGCAGGCAGGGGAGGTGAGCAAGGTGGGATGATGGAAGGCTGCCCTGGTTTGGCATGGAAACTCAGTGGGGGAAGGGGCGTTTCATGGGTTATCTCACTCTTTCCTCGTTACTCGCTTCTCTTTACCCTTCGCCCATCCGCTGTCACTTCAGACTCGGGGTGCAGGAAGGAGAGGGAGGAGAGACGAGGGCAGAGAAAGTGTTGGTGGCGCCCTCTGGGAGGGTCGGAGACCCAAATGCTGGCTGTTCCTCGAGTGGACTGCCCAGTGCGTGCACTGGAGACACCAGCCATGGGTAGGCCATTCCCTGAACAGGGTGACATGACCTCAAGACAAGTGCTGACGCCATCTCCCCGCCTGCACACGCCTCCTCTTGAGTGTGCTACAGGAGACCCTCAGCCCTCTTCACTCCTGCTCTCCACTAAGCCCAGGGCCTGGGCTCTCCCGGGGGGGGGGGCGGAGAGGGCCCCCTTGAAGGCCCCTATCAGACCTGAAGTGGGAGGAGGACAACACTTTCCTTCAAGAAACCCTCTTTCCAGTTTCACTTCTAGTCACACACTTCTTCCTGGTGGCACATGTCGGACGAAAGGTCGCTTGCCCACTTTCTGTAAGTCTTGCACTTTATTTCAGATTGTGGGGGGTGGCTCTAGGGTCCATTTTTCTTACCTACGGAGCTTTAACTAAAATCTCGGAGACAGGAAATGCCCTTTGAAGGTTCTTGTTACATGAATGGTTTGCACCTGGAGGGGCTCAAGATGTACCTCAATGGCATCAACATGATGTTAGCTAAAGACATCTGATACACAGCAGCCTCTGTGGCTTATCTAAAAAAACCTTATCTAAACTTCTTTTGCAGCTGTGAGCAGGACCTCCTGAAAAATACAGTTGCCATAAATCCTCCCTCTCTCGGAAGTTTACAGCCAGAAAGGAGACTAGCCATTATAACCGGGATGAGTAATTGTTTAAATAAACTTTATCTGAAACTGCCCTCCCTTCCACTGATTCTTCCGTAGAAGCTCTGTCTCCTTACTAAGAGGGTTTATAAACCTCTATCTTTGGCTATTTGGGGGACCAATACACTGAAGGCTCCCTGGTAGAGAAACTTTGTCTTCTCCCCTCTTAATTTGTTTGTTATCAGTTAATTCACAGGTCCCCAGAACTGAACCTAAGTTAACAGAAGAAAAAATTTTTTTATCCCAACACATTCTCCTCTTGACAACAAGCGTATATTTGGCCATCTAAGATTTTCTGTCTGGTACTGGATTCTATCTTCTCGCTCTGCAAATGTCACTGCAGAGCAGAGTTCCCTCTTTCTCTCCCTCTCACGAGTGTTAATCGGGTTAGAAGAAGAGATGGGAGAAAAGAGAACGGATGAGAGATTATACTGCTAAATTTATTACTCATTTATAGAAACCACTGTACCTCCAGTTTAGCCACAAACAAGGAAGGGCTGTGGTATTGCTGGGGAGCAGCTGTATGGAAGGAGCGCTTTCTCAGTTCCAAAGCGATCATGGCCAGGAGAGTGGATGAATTATGTTTGTTGTTATTCAGTCTGGTCTAATTGCTCTTGAGTGGAATGTAGAATGTCACCAGGTGGCTGATTACAAATGACCAGACCCCACTCCCCTCAAAAAAATTAATAGCTTGTATATTAATCAGTGTGGGCTGCCATAATGAAATACCAGGGATTGGGAGGCTTAAACAATAGGAATTTATTTCTCAGAGTTCTAGGGTCTGGGAAATCCAAGGTCAAGTTACCTGTAGATTCAGTTCTTTGGGGAGGGCCTCTTCCTAGCTTGCAGACGCCAGCCTTTTTGCTGCGTCCTCACATGGCAATGGAGGGGAGGGGCGCAAGGAGAGCTCCTTTTTATAGGGACACTAACCCTGTCATGGGGGCCCCAGACTCATGACCTCATTGAAGCCTAATTACCTTCCAAAAGCCCCCTCCCCAAATACTATCACACTGGGGGGACGGGGCTTCCACATATGAATTTGAGGTGGGGACATGAATATTCAGTTCATAAGAGAAACTTAAGACCAACCAGTTAAGAAGTACTGTAATAAATACAACACAAATGAGGTGCCTGCGTGGCTCAGTCGGTTAAGTGTCCGCCTTTGGCTCAGGTCATGATCTCAGGGTGCTGGGGTGGAGCCCTCAGCAGGGAGTATGCTTGTTCCCATCCCACTGCCCCTCCCCCAGCTCATGCGCATGTGCGGGCTCTCTCTCTCTGTGTCAGATAAAATCTTTAAAAAAAAAATAAAGAAATAAATACAACACAAAATGTTTGTATTACAATGTGTCATTTTTGTTTCTCTTTCTGCCTGTTCTTCCTTGAATCTTGCCCACAGACATCAAACCTACCTCCTCGTTCCCCTGGGGCCAGAAACTCAACTGGCCCTCCCTGGGAATTAATGTGGAGTCCTCTGATAGCTGAATCAGGTGTGGGGAAAAAAATGTTTCAGTAGAAAATTATGTACCATCTGTAACACACCTTTGTGGGTCATTAGATACTAGCCCTGTTCATTGTCTTTGAGTGACTTGCAATGTTTCCTAACTTGTAAGTAACAGGTGTATAAATGCTGTCCTGTCTGGTAGTGATTTTAATTGACTTCCTCCCCACTGTGGAAGAATCACTTTTGTCCCTTTTGTAATTCATTTCAACATTCCTTTACTCCCTATACATTTGTGCTGTTTGGAGTTTTCCTTTGAATTGGTTATAATATCTGCTTGTTTTTTTTTCTCAGATTACAATAATAAAATAACTTCTTCAACATGGGTTCATTTTTTACATCTGTATGAAAGTCATGAGATCTTACCTTTTACTGAAAATTGTCTTTTAACACAGGGAGGAGAAGTGACAAGACTCAGCTTCTGAAGAAGGCTGAATCTCTGAGTCCCATGTCTTCTCCATCTTGGGTCATGGAAGCCCCTCCTTCTGGTTGTTCAGGCCCCAAAACCTCGAGGTCATTCTGGACCCTTCCCTTGCTTGCATTCCCCCATTCAACCCTGTGGTTGGCTGACTAATGGCCCCCAAAGATGTTCACATCCTAAACTCTGGAACCCTTGAATATGTTACCTTCTGTGGCAAAGAGGACATTGTAGATGTGAGTAAATTAAAGGTTCTGAGTTGGGGAGATTATCCTGGATTATTTCAGTAGACCCAATCTAATCACAAGGAAAGTAGGAGGACAAATCAGAAAAAGGAGATGTGAGCACAGAAGCAGAAGCTGGAGCCACGTGCTCTGAAGGCAGGGGGTGGGGCATAAGCCAAGGAAGCAGTGGGCTTGAGACGGAGAAAAGGCAAGGGCATGGATTCTCCCCTCCGGAGCCTGCAGAAGGAGGCAGCCCCCAAAACACCTCGATTCTCACCCCGGAGCCTCTTTTCAGAGTTCTGAGCTTCAGAACTGTAAGAGAATAAATTTGTGTTGTTTGTAAGTCAGTAAAGGTGTGGTAATTTGTTCTAGCAGCAATAGGAAATAAGGGCAAACACCACAGCAAATTATGTTGGCTTTATCTTTGAAACGTAGCCAGGATTTGACCACTTCTCCCTAGTTCTGCTGCTGGCATCTTGGGCCAAGCCAGTTCCATCCCTTCTCTGGGTTGCTGCAAAACCCTGCTTACTGGTCTTGGTGTGCCCTGCCCTCCAGCCTTTTCCGCCCTCTGGATGCAGGAAATGAGAGTCTCTACTGCCAAGGAGGCCCTCTGGCTTTACCCCTTGGCATACTTTATAGGCCCCTGCAGCTGCATCCATTTCCATTGTCCTTGCAGTTACTAAAGTTACTACTTCCATACCTCTAAAGGCTTGATACATTGCACCCATCAGGGCATCCCCTCCCTCCATACACCATCCCAGTTCAGCCCTAGTGACCGTTCAGACAATTGCACGGCTGCAGCTTGTCAGGGGCCATCCATACTTACAACCAGCAAGATCATCAGCTCCAAAGTCCCATTTGACATTTGCTTTCCCCGAGAGCACCTGGTATTAGCTGTTGCAGGTCAGGTGCCTCGGGACTCAGACTCTGAGATACAGATTCACATGCAGGAAGCTTTCTGGGGAGTGCTCCCAAGACCAAGAGCTGCGGGCAAGGGATGGGACGAGATGGACTCCTGAGAGGAGGGGCCACAGTTGAACTGCAAGGCAGCCACCATGAGGGCCACAGCTGCCAATCCTGTAAACAGGGCTGGATACCCTTCCATGTTGTCTTCAAGAGGGCTGGCATTTCCTATTCCTTCACTGGTCCATGTGGGTTGGCTCCAGGAAGAGGGTACAAGCATGGGCAAGGGAGTTTTTCCCAGCCCTAGGCAATCCTTGGAGAGCGACTCACCTGAAGGCTTTCAGCCCCCAACCTTCTCAGCAGTTAGCTGGATAAGTTCCAGCAGAGGTGAAGGGGCAGGGCTGGATGCCATCTATCACAGTGACCTTTTATAAAAGCTATCGGATTTTATCATCATCCTGCTTAAAGCCTTCCAATGACATAAAATAAAAGTCATGTGGGGCGCCTGTGTGGTTCAGTCAGTTAATCGTCTGCCTTTGGCTCAGGTCATGATCCCAGAATCCTGGGACAGAGCCCTGCATGGCTCTCTGCTCAGCAGGGAGCCTGCTTCTCCCTCTCCCTCTGCTGCTCCTCCTGCTTGTACTCTCGCTCTTGCTCGCTCTCTCTCAAATAAATAAATAAAATCTTTAAAAAAAAAAAAAGTCATGTGCAATAGGCCCTACATTCTTCAACATGAGCTAACCAGGCTCCTTCTGGCTCACCAGGCTGTCTTCTTAGCCTTCTTTCTATTCATTTGCTCAATATTTGCTGAATATTTATTATGGACTACACAATGTTCTAAGCCATAGATCACAAACTATGCTCATAGGCCAAATTGTGAGGCTGCTTGTTTTTATAAATAAAGTTTTATTGGAACAGAGTCACATCTATTTGTTTAAATATTGTCTGTGGCTGCTTTCACGCTACAGCAGCAGGGCTGCGCAGGGACCATATGGTCTACAAAGCCTAAAATATTTACTATTTGATCTGTCGTCTAGTTCAGTGCTGTCTGATATATATTACAAGCCTCAAATTTGAGCCACATATGTAATTTTAAATTTTCTAGTAGCCACATTAAATAAGTTTATAAAAAAGAAACAGGTGAATAAGATTTCACACATATGTGGAACTTAAAAAACAAAACAGATGAACATAAGGGAAGGGAAGGAAAAATAAAATAAGATGAAAACAGAGTGGGAGGCAAACTGCAAGAGATTCTTAACTCTAGGAAACAAACTGAGGGTTGCTGGAGGGGAGTTGGGTGGGGGGACAGGGTAACTTGGTGATGGGCATTAAGGAGGGCACTTGATGTAATGAGCACTCGGTGTTAAATGCAACTGATGAATCACTAAACTCTACTTCTGAAACTAATAAAAAAGAAACAGGTGAAATAAATTTCAATAATATCCCACTATCATTTCAACATATAACCAATATTATAAATTATCAATGAAATATTTTACATTCTCTTTAATATGAAGCCTTTGAAATTCAGTGTATATTTCACCCTTATTGCAAATCTCAGTTTGGGCTAGCCACTCTTCTGGTGCTCATGAGACTTAAGTGGCTGGTCGTTCTGGTATTGGATGGTGCAGTTTTAGAAGCAGGTGACACAGAAATGAATAAAGCAGAGAAAATTCCCTGCCTCCATGAGGCTTACATTCATAATGGAGGGGAGAAACAATAAAACAAACAGATGAACATAAAAATAAGAGCTAAAATAGATTTAGGCCTGATGGTGGGTGATAAGTGGTGATGTGAATTTTGGGGCAGAAGTTGTATGTTTAAATCAGGGAAGGTCACGGGGGGCCTGGGTGGCTCAGCCAGTTAAGTGTCTGCGTTAGGCCTGGGTCATGATCCCAGAGTCCTAGGATTGAGCCCCACGTCGGGCTCCCTGCTCAGCAAGGAGCCTGCTTCTCCCTCTCCCTCTGCCCCTCCCCCTGCTTGTGCTCTCTTTCTCTGACTCTCTCAAATAAATGGATAAAATTTTTTAAACAATCAAATCAATCAATCAATCAGGGAAGGTCACACTGAGAAATCATTTACTGGCCTCTGTAAAGAAAGTATGGAGTGAAGGATTAACCTTACCCAAAGAGAGGTCTTGCCTTTGTCTTAGCTCCTCAGAGGAGTCTGCAGGCCCCCAGAACGTCCTACCTGTAGAAATGTCTCTCTTTGCCTGGGACTTTGGCCAGTGGACAATCTAACGATGTGACTTAGGATGGGGGCTGTGGGCCACGCTGTCAGTTCTGACCTCCAGAGGAACCAGAGACCACAGTATTTGCCAATGTCTGGGAGGGGCTGGAGACTAAAGGTCAGCCACCTGTGCAGTGTGTGACCAAGCTCCAATAAGTTCTCTGAACACCACAGACTTGGGGACTTTCCTGCTGGTTTGCATTACTCTAAGCACACTGTCACATTCTGTGGCCGGCAGGAGATAACGCCATTGTCTGTGGCTCCCCAGGAGAAGGCAACCAGAAGCTTCATGTTCGAACTGGCCCTATGCATCCCTTCTCTTAGTTAACTTTATCGTATCCTTTCCCTGTAATAAACCATAACTATAACAGCTCTCAGTGAGTTCCTCTAGCAAATTATCCAACCTGAGGGTGGTTTTAGGAAGACTGCTGAACTTGCAGTGGGTATCAGAAGTCAGGTGGTCTCTTGTGGGCACAGATTCCCGTAACAAGCAACCTTGCCTGAAATAATCAGCGAGACCAAAAGCCAGGGGAGTCCAGTAGTTTTGGCAAGTTTAGAAATTTTAAGTTTGAAGATCCCATTAGTTCTCTCGACATTGCCTGATGATTGAGGGTGACAGGGTCAGTGATAATTCCAAGATGCTTGCGAGGTTTTCGTTAAGGCTCATATGATTTGCCTTATGAATGGGTATCTTGGTTCCTGGAGATTGTGGAAGGTGTGAAAAATTGACATGATTGGAACCATTTTAGAATAGAGCCAGAGTGGCCCTTCGTGCCCTCCTTAACGCCCATCACCCCATTACCCCCTCTCCCCACCCCCCTCCCCTCTGAAACCCTCAGTTTGTTTCCTGGGGTCCACAGTCTCTCATGGTTCATCTCCCTCTCTGATTTCTCCCCCTTCAGTTTTCCCTCCCTTCCCCTATGGTCCTCCATGCTATTCCTTATGTTCCACATATGAATGAAACTATATGATAATCATCTTTCTCTGTTTGACTTATTTCACTTAGCATAATCCCCTCCAGTTCCATCCATGTTGATGCAAATGGTGGGTATTCATCCTTTCTGCTGGCTGAGTAATATTCCATTGTATATATGGACCACATCGTCTTTATCCATTTGTCTATTGAAGGGCTTCATTCGCCAACACCAACAGAATAGTCCATCAGTGTGTGATAGCAGCTCAGCCCATTGGTCCCAACAGACAGTTTCATTTTCTCTTCTCCAAGTATTTGCCCACGTCCTCTTTCTCATCCAAACCCCTGCTGTCATCCCACAGGTGGGACACTTTTCTGATTATTGCCAGAATCTGTGCTTCCCAAACTGCAATTCCTTGATCCCAAATAAATGCTCATTTGTCTCACTGCAGCTCTTTGTTTTCAGGTTGACAAAGGTATATCCCAAGTGGCAAACATGTTCTCCAACAGATTTTTTGCCACTGTGAAGGCAACGGAAGGCTTCAACCCATCAAGAAAACATACAGATAGTAACGAGAACATATATATTAAGATTTTACTTATTTATCTGAGAGAGAGAGAGAGAGAGCACACGAGCAGGGTGAAGGGCAGAGGGAGAAGCAGACTCTGTGTTGAGTGGGGAGCCCGATGCTGGACTTGTTCCCAGGACGCTGGGATGATGACCTGAGCTGAAGGCAGACACTTAACCAACTGAGCCACCCAGATGCCCCAGTAATGAGAACATATTAATAACCCATACTAAGTGCTAGATGAATGAAATCTGGCTGCAGGTGTTCAGAGGGTCCAGAGGGAGAAGTTCTGAGGCCTTTGGGGATAAAGATAGTTCTTCGAGGATCATGCACCTGACAGGCCAAACATGGCTGGTAGCCTGGATTTGCAATTTTATCGAAGTCTTCCCACCAATGCCTATTCATAATCTGAGTCATCTTAAATGCATTACAGTGGGCGAATGAATTCAAAAACCAAAAAATGGGGTCAGTTAGGGAGCCGGGAAGAACCAAACAGCCGTCTTGGGTTTCCCAAAGCCCTGACTGTTTGTCTGATTTATGGCCATTGTTTACCCACCTTAATTTCTCTGGTTCAGGAGCAGATCATTGCCATGTTACAAGGACACCAAGATGGCAAATGTCTGGCAAAGAGGGGTCATTTTTCTGCAGAAGCAGAAGGGACTTCATGCACGTATGCCACAATCTTTAGAGTTTGGAGCTGCTGCTTTTGCATGGAAGTCAGCTGGGGTCTTTTCCTGATGCTCAGGTTCAGTCCTTTCAGCACGAGTCTCGATAGTGAGGACGGCAATGTCAGAAAGTAAGAGAATAGTAGGAAGAAACTTGTTTACTTGTTGCGCATTTTTGATTGGAGTCTCACAGGATGTGAGAAAATCTCCTTTGTTTCTAATACATCTCCAAACCATGGATGAGGGGAAAGACTACAGCTATCGGTATAAATATGAACAGTGTGTCCTTCTGGTAGCTGCCATACTTGGATAAAGGCATGGAACTCTGCTCATTGGGCTGATTGAGCTTGCAGGAGCTCTCCCCTTTTGAGTAGGTCATACGGGGTAATAACAGCCAGCTCAGCAATTCCCCTTTTCCTATCTACAGCAACGAAGATTCGATGGGGATTAGTTAAAGGGGTGTCTTGTAAATCAGGATGCATTGTTAAAATGGAACGTGACTCCCTCAGTCATGGGGCTCACCTCCATTGGGTAGAGGTAGTAACGTTGCAACATTATGTAGATTAGAAGGTAAAAGCAGAAGGATCTCATAGGAAGTTAGTCTACTTGCAGAGAAATGTTGAGTCAATTAACTTGAAGAAGACTTCAGACAGTGTATGAGGTTTGCAAATAAATGTCATTTTCTAAGGTTAAATCCGCTGAGGCTTGCACTGACTTGTACCTGGGGCTGTAGCCTTAAGGCAACTGTGATATGCACGTGCAACGGACTCAAGTGTGCTGTAAAGGCCTTTGTCTATTACTATGTTCTTGTGTGTGCGTTCCCGGGGCTTGTTTATTCCTTTCATGCACATAAAGTAAAAGGGTTCGAATATGCAGGTAGCTTTAAAGCAGGCAGTTCGTACAGAGTTTATTTTAGTCTTATAAAAGCCTGCTTATGCTTATGTTCCCGAGGAAGGGCTTCAGGGATGGAAATTTTAGTAAGTTCACAGAGTACAGAAGTTGATAGAGAAAAATCAGAAACCCACAGTCCATAATATCCAGCCAGGCCTAGGAATCTACAAAGCTGTGGTTTAGTTGTGGGTCTAGAAAATTCCTGGATTACTGGGATTCTTTTTAGAGATAGCTGGTTTAGACCCTGACCTAGGTAATGAACAATGTCTAGAAACAACTGTAATTTTTCCTTAGAGACTTTGTGTCTTTTTTCAGCTAACTGTTGAAGCAAATACATGGAATCTTTTATGGATGCCTCTTTGATGACTGACCACAGCAAGAGGGTATCTAAATATTGTAAAAGGGTGGATTCCCCAGAGAACAGGAGTACTTAAATCTTGAAGTTGTAGGGGTCAAGGGTAGGCTCCCCTAAAATGTGCCACTTTGGCATATTGATTATTTTAAATAAAAATTACTTGAGAAACTGAGTATGCAAGAACATTCAGACCCTCCTCTGTTCCCCAAAAACAGGAAACAAATCTCTCATATAAAAAATATCTCCTTGTATGAGGAAGTACAAAGGCATCCTTACCACCAGAGACAGGAACTTTAAAGCTGCCCAAACTGTAGAAACAAATCTCGTTACTTTTTTCCTAATCTATTACTTCAGCTTAACTTTTGCTTAGAATTCCCTGCTAATTAAAGCAGCCAAACAGCTGTTTTCTTTATCCTGTTAATTCCTCACAAATTTATGGTCTCTTTGTCTAAAATGTATGAAAACTGCCTGCCTTGGTCATTTCTTTGGGCCTCAATTTCATTATTGAGCCCCCCTGAGCATGTAATAAAACCTTGCTTTTTTTTCTCTTGTTAATCTGTCTTATGTAAATTTAAGTCTCAGTCCAGCTGGAAGACCTTAAAGGGTAGAGGAAGAATTTCTCCTTCCCTACAAAGTACTTGGGAGTAATAAGAAGGGGCCTCAGGGAACGCCTGAGGCACAACTGTTCAGGTATATTATTGGTTGTTCCAAGTAAAGGTAAATAGATATAGGCTGTTGAAGTCCTCAGGGATGCTGAAGAAGGCTGAGCAGAGGTTTATAACAGTGCATCATTTTGAGGCAAGTGGTGATGAAGGATAGTTGGAAGAATGGCAGGCAGGGACGAGCCTCCCCCTCCGCCACCCTAAGAGGAAACTACCCTTAAAAGGACTTTACAAGGAGTCCTCCACCCTTTCCCACGTGGCAGTTAGACGACAAGCCTTGTCAATGACAAGCCCCTGGGCGATTAGGCCTTCTCCTCTGGGTGTGAGGCCTTGTGTGGCCTCAGGTTTGAATGGACATTGAGGTAACAACCTAGGGGGAGGTTTAATTATATCTATCTGAATCTTTTGAGGTTCTGCATTTTTTATTTTTCCAATGTCAGTATTAGAAGGAGGCCACAGGGGTGGGCGCCTGGGTGGTGCAGTCAGTTAAGCATCCCACTGTTGGCTTCAGCTCAGGTCGTGATCTCAGGATCACGGGATCGAGCCCTGTGTCTGGCTCCACGCTGAGCATGGAATCTGCCTGAGAGTGTCTCTCCCTCTGCCCCTCCCACTTGTGCTGTCTGTCTCTCTCTCTCTGAAATAAATAAATCTTTAAAAAAAGTAGGCCACAGATTTTCAGGCACCTCAATTAGCTTTTTGGAATTCTTCCTCTTCTGTGTCAAGGACGAACTATAAGGAACATAAAAGATCAAGTTCAACTTGGTCAGGAATTCTAAGGTAAGGAGACAAAATGTATTAGCCCTTTTATTTTTCATTTTGTAAAAGATTTATTTATTTATTTGAGAGAGAGAGAGTGTGTGTGAGCACATGGCAGGGGGAGGGACAGAAGGAGAGGGAAAGAGAGACTCTCTAGCAGACTCCCTGCTGAGTGAGGAGCCCAGTGCAGGGCTCAATCCCATAACCCTAAGATCATGACCTGAGCTGAAATCAAGAGTTAGATGCTTAACTGACTGAGCCACCCAGGCGCCCCAACATATGCCCTTTTAATTAAGACAGAAGATCTCTGCCTGGGCCTGGCTGTATCACATAGAAAGAAGTGTTTTTCAGTAAAAGGTCCCAGAGCCATTTGTACTGATTGTGATAAATTCTCTCTGAAATTTGTTAGATAACTCCACCGTGGAAACTTCCTTTTTACTCTGAGGGATTTGCTGTTTTATGACGGTGGCATTTTCTTTTTTAAAAGATTTTATTTATTTATTTGACAGAGATAGAGACAGCCAGCGAGAGAGGGAACACAAGCAGGGGGAGTGGGAGAGGAAGAAGCAGGCTTCCAACGGAGGAGCCTGATGTGGGGCTCGATCCCAGAACACCGGGATCGTGCCCTGAGCCGAAGGCAGATGCTTAACAACTGAGCCACCCAGGCGCCCCTATGAGGGTGGCATTTAAAGCAGAAAGCATAGTTCAACTAGAATTTGACAAGGTACCCCATTAATTTTGATTTTAGTTTCCCCTTGGCTGTTTAGGAATTATTGGTAATAGTTTACTGGAGAACCCCTTAGGGCCCATTAACTGTGGGTGAGGCCCCTACCCGGTCCCTCCTTTGAAGGTAGACATGAGGACTTTCGAGAATTTACATAGGACCTTTGAGGACAATCTCTCTTCCAGTGTCCCAATGTCTTACACCTGAGGCATTACTCTTGGGACCAGTGTTTTTTCTGATGATGGACCCCTGGGGGGGTGCAATGGGAGAGGTGTTATTTTGAGTTTCTGGCCTTGAAGCTGTTGTAGCCATGAAGCTATTTGGTGGATTTTTGTTTGTGATCTTGCTCAGGGTCCTTTCAAAATGCTCAGCTATGGTCACAAATTCAGTCAGGCAGTGGCCTCCCATCTTATTTTCAACCACGGATTTCAGGAGATGATCCATTTACAAAAAGGGCAGCTAACGCAGGCAGGGTGCCCTTATTTATTGTATGGAACCCCACATGCTACAGAAAAAGGCCTTCCAAATGGGCTTGAAAACCTGCCACAGATTTATCTTTATTTTGTCTGCATGTTTGTATCATATACCAATCAGTGCAAACAGAAAGACTCTAGGAATGGCTTATAAAAATTTCAGTTGCTATTCTGCCAGCCCTTTCTGGTTGAGGATCTCTAATTCATCGCTCTTGGGGTTTTGCCATCTTGCTTCCTGCCTCCATCTGGGCTTCCCCAGGACCTGCCAACAAGTGCACAAGCTGATAAAGATCTGGCAGCTCAGGGTCATGGGCCCGGATAATGACTCTACACTCTTCAAAAAGCTTTTCCGTTTCCTCCATAGGTTAGGAAATTCTGTAACTTTGGCCCTATTGTTCAGTCTTTGACCAAGGACTGAGGATACCTCAGCGTCGTTTGTCAGTGACTTTGGGTAGTTTTATTTTAAAAGGTAACTGTCTAGGGATGCCTCGGTAGCTCTGCCGACTCTTGACTTCAGCTCAGGTCGTGATCTCAGGGTAGTGAGATCCAGCCCTGCATGGGGCTCCTTGGTCAGCCGGGAGTCTGCTTGAACTTCTCTCTCCCTCTACCTACACCCCTCACTCTCTGTACACACTCACACACACACACACACACACACACACACACACACACACTCTAAAATAAATAAATAAATCTTGAAAGTTCTAATAGTCTCTTCAGGGGGGAAAGGCAGTTCAGACAGAGAATTTGGTAAAATGTGAGCACTCAGGTGAAAAGAGACTGTAGGGAAGTGGTATCAGTCAGTCCTATCCCCTTGTGTTTTAGGTACCTCTTGCATCTTTAATTTTTCATTAGCCTTTTGTAATGAGTCTTTTAGTGAAGCTATTTTGGAATCTTGAAGACTTTTGAAAGTTTCTGCATACCAATTAAAGTAGGTATCCCATTTTGTTTACTCAACTTGGAATCACTTGAGCATTTCTCAAGTGCATTTCTTAAATGAGCAATCTTTTTTAATTGGAATGTTGCTCATAACGGCCCTTGTAATACTACATTACTTTTAGTAAAATTTTGCCATTTTGCTGGATATCTGCGGCTTCCAGGACTATAGTTCTTTTGTTGTTGTTGTTTTCTTCTTTGTTTTGTTTTATTTTTGAGAGGGAAGACTTTTTTATTAATTGAAATTAAATTTATAAACTTTTTTTCATTATGTTAAAGTTTAAGATGCAGAGCAAGAAGTTCTGTTTGATGGAGCAGGGGAGTCGTGGGATGATAAAGTGAAATCAGTTTGTGTCCAACCTCTTTGGTACCTGAATGTCCAGGGAGCTTACAGAGCTGTATCTGTCTCATGCTCCCATTCCTCACAATACTCCAAGCATCTTCTCAGAAGAATCTGTCTATTGTCTGTTCCTCCAGGTCCCCTCCGATGGGCTGGGACTTGTTCTTCAGCACCCTGGGGCTGCCAGAGACCAGCTCCCACTGCTCATCCTTCTGTCTTAGATCAACTGTTGCTGTGCTTGCTGCTACTGGATGAAATGGGAGTTGCCTAAGTGGAATTCACAGTCAAGGTATCTATATTTCTCTGTCTTTCAGGCACTCCAGTTCTGACCACCACTGTCCCCTAGCAGTGACTGTCTACTTTTTGTTCAGCTAATGCCTGCACAGTTGAAGCTGACATCTGGTCCCTGATGACTTGCCAAGTACTTGGGATGAAGGTTTATCTTCTACTTAATTCAATCACATCAAGGATGAATTTTCTAGCTTTTGCTTCAACTATGCTGATGATCTAGTCAAGGTCCTCTAGATCCCACTCTATGCTCCATAGGTTGTTTCTCAGCTCATTGGTGGTCCAGTTGATTTCTTCCCTCATTGCTGTGGAGGGGTCCTGGAAGAGCTCTGTCCATCTCTGAAATAATCCCTGGGTGGTGTTGACTGCTTTCTGTACCTCTTCTTTCACCACAAAGAAGGGGTCCTCCATAGACACAGCATCCCAGCCCCCAGTTGCCTCATACCTGCTCCATCTGCAGCCTTTGAGCCTCCCCCTGCCAACCCCACAGATCTTCTGCAGCCATGGCCACTTCCTCAGCCTGGGGAACCCAGAGCAGCTGGTGCACGCAGGCCAGTGCACACGGGACCGCTGTGGGTCCAGCACTCGATCGCTCTGTAGACCAAACCCCAGACTCTAATGCCTGCCCCCTTTCCTGCCTCCACCCCTGCCAGGACTATATTCTTAAGCATTAAAGGAAGCACAAGTGCCAGAAGATGGCACACTCAACTCTTCAGATAGAAAAAATCCCATTTAAATAAATTTTATTCACCTGAGGCCTCCTGCTGGACCCAGTCCAGTCCCAAACTGGACCCAGACCAACTCCAGCCATAACCACAAACAATTCCTAGCATGGCAAAGGTTGGAATTTTCCACTCAAAAACCTGGGAATTGAGATCCAAAGGGCTAGGAGCTTGGTTCCAGGCAGAACTGTCTGGCAGCTCACTTGGCTCTGGGAAAAATCCTCTGCCCTGTAAAGGAAAGCCAGTTGGATTGGGAGCTCAGTGCAGAGGGCAGAGCTCAGAACTGAGAGGAACTTACCTATGACCCTCAGAAATGGCAAGAAAGATAGTGAACTCAAAGGCCTTGAGGGGTACCATGCCTGTGTTTCTCACTGACCCCCAAACGCTGTGCGAAGACCACCTCAGATCTTGTCGCTGTATCAAATCTGTTGAAGAACAAAAATTCGGTGTCACCTGGATCTTGAGTTGCTGCACTAGGGTATTGAAGACAATAACCAACAACAAACTAAGAGGGCAGAAGTCCAGAAATGCATTTCATATAGCCAGCCAAAAAAGCTTTAAGACTAAAGACAAAACAAAACCGATTACCACTACTCCTAAGAAGATCAACATTGTGAATGACGAAAATGTTGACAAACTGAGTAAAGCTTTTGTAGATAAACACAAGGAGCCTGCATATTTCTCAACAGCTGAATCCTCAGCAGTGTCATGAAAATGAGGAAGCAAATAATGGCTCAGTTGTGATACACGGGTGAGACATCAAACATCCCAAAAAGACCAATAAATTACATGTTTTACATAGTTTTATTTTTTAAAATCTTTTTTTGAAGATTTTATTTAGTTATTTGCAAGAAAGAGAGAGAGCACAAGCAGGCAGAGCCACAGAGGGAGAGGGAGAAGCAGGCTCCCTGCTGAGCAGAGAGCCCAATACGGGGACTTGATCCCAAGACCCCAGAATCATGACCTGAGCCGAAGGCAGATGCCCAACCAACTGAGCCACCCAGGCGCCCCATAAAAATCTTGTTAATGTACAGGCATTGGCACATTTTTAAAAAAAGATTTATTTATTTATTTTAGATAGAGAGAATGGAGGGGCAGAGAGAGAGGGAAAGGAGAGAGAGAGAGAATCTCAAGCAGATACCCCGATGAACTTGGAGCCCAACGTGGGGCTTGATTCCCATGACCCTGAGATCATGACCTGAGGTGAAATCAAGAGTCAGAAGCTTAAATGACTGAGCCACCCAGATGCCCTAGCATTGGCACATTTTTAAAACAAACTACATACACAGAGCTTTCCTATAATCTAGGAAAGTGGAATGTCAGAAGTCAATAAAATGTGAAACTTAAAAGCATTAAAACAGAAGGCATTTCACAAAATCTGTTCACTGTAACAGCTGGTCTATCCTCCTTTACATCCTTCACTTCATAAGTGGCAGTGAACGCATGTCTGGCTTGGAGGACACACAGAAATACAGTTTCATGGAAGTAAAAAATGTAAGATAAGGAGCCCTTGGCCAATTTTTTTTGGTTTTTGGTGACCTTAAGTCTACTTTAACTTTTCTCTCATTAAGAGGAAAAAAACAGAAGGATTCAGAATTGGAAGAGAAGGTGAAAGCCCAGTATGTAATTACTTGTGGGTGGGGGGATTGGTGGGTATTAAATCACTTTTTCCCCTGGAAAAAAAAAAAAGAACAAAAATTCAACTGAGTTACGTTGAGACCTAATCAGCCTTATCCAACAGTCCATGAATAGGGCAGCATCCCATACAATAAATGGGCTCTCCAAGGAGCTGTACAAAATGGAAGCCTTTTATAGGAAGGAGGGCAGAACAAGGAGGTTATTAGCAAAAGACAAAAAGGATTATTTCACAAGCACGGTTACCTTACTTTGGGGGGGAAGACTGGGGTCTATCAGGCAGATGACCTTACTAATGCTGACCAGGAAATGCCAGACTGGTTGGTTTAAAATTCCATTCCTGGGAGAGACTGAAACCACCATTAAGTCTTGGTCTGCTATCTTGGGGGCAAATGACTCCACCTTGGGCCTATTATTTCTTTTGTTTTTTAACAGTTGTAAGAGTGATAAATGCACAAGGTAGACATTCAAATCTAAGGAAAGGTATGCAAACAGGAGTAATTAAAAGTAAACCTCTCTCCTGGAATTTCCATTCTTCACTCTCCTGAGATGGATTCATGATCTCTTGCCCTTTTCTTCCTTTGTTTATTCACTTATTTTATCGGGATAATCCCAAAACTATGAAAGGTGTGTTTATGCTACCTTCAAGTTGTATTGGTAATTGAGTTTGGTCTAGAATTCTAGAATTTTCAAGGCTTGGTGGTTGGCTTCTAGCCCCCAGGGTTGCTGATGACAGTCTGATTCTCCTTTCTTTTACAATACATAGTTTCATACCAGAAGCTTTTTGGATTGCATCTGAATGCTTAGTTCTGAGACCTGACCATTTGTGTCTAGTTGTGGATCTTCTTTCATTTAGTCTACGCAGCACTTGGAGGGTCTTTCCAACTGAAGATTGTTATCTCCAGCCACCTACATGAATTAACCTAGCCCTTCATTTCAACCATGAATAGGCAACGACTAACCACCAGACATCTCTGCAAAATCAAAAGCAAAATTGGTGAAGAACCAGGATGAACAAACAGAAAAAAACAGATATAATTCAGGGAACCCAAAGTTCTAAAGTGCTGACTGGTCTCTAAGTTCGTGACTACCAAAACCTCAAAGGGCCCAGTGTGCTATTCAGTAACTGTCCTTCTTTTCCTTATTCTACTTACTCCCTTCCTCCCTAGACAATGATTTTATATCTTGATCTTTCTTTTCAGACCTCCAGGGTGGCCTCCCCCATCCTCATCTGCAGCTGACTACCTTGATTTCCCTGAGAATTAAAAGGGTCAGAAGAGAATTCCCATGAACTCCCAACACCAGATCTATCCAGCTACCTGATCCTCTATCTTCCTCTTACCATGAAGTCATCATCCCTGCTCTTAGATCAGCCCAGCTCCTTCTCCTATGCCCTAGATCCCATTCCTTCTCTCCATCCTAGGGATGCAGATTCACCATTGCCTCCCCTTTATCCTACTGTATCACTCCCATCAGCGTGCAAACAGGCATGTATTTCCACATCTTAAAACACAACAAACAATCCTCTGCCTCCCCCTCCAGGTACTGCCTGTCTCTCCTCTGCCCTTTGCAGGTGAATTTGAAAAACTCATCTAAACTAGTTGCCTCTGATTCTTCATCTCCCATTCTGTCTTAATCAAAGACTTTGCCCTCACCATTCTGCCAAAATAAATCTTGTCAAGATCAACAATGATCTCCTTATAACTAAATCCGATGTTAGATTCTCAGGTCCCATCTTACACTGGACGCAGGCAATCACTCCTTTGAACACTGCCATCACTTGGCTTCAAGCACTCGCATTCTCCTGGTTGACCTCTGACCTCACTGGCAGTTCCTCCTCACTCTCCATAGCTCATACACACTCCAATGTCTACCCTCTTAATACTGGAGTCTCCAGACTAAGTTCTGGAACTCTTATGTACACTCTTCATGAACTTCTTTTTGAAGACCATCTATATCGAGTATCTACAGCCCTAACTTCTCTCCTCTGATCTCGGCTCGTGCATTTAACGATTTAATATCTCCTTTTGTATGTCAAATAGATACCTCATGCTCAGGAGGTCCAACATTGAGCTCCCTGTCTCATCATCCCTCTTCCCAAATGGCTCCTCCCAAAGTCCTCCCTCCTGTCGCAGAAAACAGTAATCAGCTTTCCTAGTACCCTACCTAAGAACACGAGAATCCTCTCTTTTCCTCACCTGACACATCTCATGCATTATACCTTATGTAAAATACCCATTTTATATACAGAATATGACATCTAATAATCACCTCCACCTGGGCCATACTACAATCATTTCACACCTGGACCTTCTGGAGTAACATCCTAACTAGCATAACCACTTCTTTCCTGTTTGCCTGGTACTTCCCTGAGTTTCTCATTGCAAGTTCAGTCTCAGGAAACCCCCTCAGCCCCGGGGCAAAGCAGGATAATTTTTCATCCTACTTCTACCTGGGCTCTGCTTCTTCCATGGCCTCCCTACAGTCTATTCTCAGTGGAGATAGGCTCGTTATTTTGAAAAGCAAATTTTATCATGTCACTCCTCCGCTCAAAACCCTTCAGTGGCTCCCCATGCCACTCAGAGAGAAAGCTGTTGCTTTTGGTGACCTCTGAGACTGCAGGATCCACAGGCTTGAAAGCAAAGATGGAGAGTTCCACTTTGATTAGGCTGATATGAGGTACTTGTGGCATGTACAATTGGCAGCGTCCAGAACTGGAGGGAAAATTGAGAATATATTCTGTTTGTAAAACAAGAACAGATTATGGGAAAAGTTGCAAGTAAGAGTTCTAGAAAATTAGAAATATTTGTTAAATTGACAAAAATATGGTAGGACTGAAAGACAAAATTACATAATATCTTTGGGGATACTAATGATAAATAAATGTCATATACATGCAATTTGCTTATATAGTATTTCAAATCCAAAATATAAAAGTTATATAAATATATGTCTTTGTAACATGATGCCCTAAACTCCCAGAATCTTCGATGTGCCTCTTCTCAAACCAAAGACATATAACCCTCCAAATCAGGACATCAGAAGTCAGCATTGGTATAACACTGACCTCCTATCCAAGGACCATCCAAATTTCACCAAATATTCAACAATGTCGCTTTTCTGTTTGGTTCATGCTTTGCACTTAATAATCACATGTCTTTTGTCTCCTTCAATCTAGAACAGTTCTTTAGTCTCTCCCTGTCCTATAAGGGCCTTAAAAGTTTTAAAGAGTACAGACCTTTCATTCTGCAGTATCTAGCTTGGTGTGGTTTCCTCAGGACAGGACTCAGACATGCATTCTTGGGAGAAATATACAGAAGTGACGCTGTCCTCTTCCACTGCATCACATCAGAGAACTCCTGATATTGACCTGTTCTACCACTAGTGACGTTAATCTTGATCACTTGGTAAATTTGATATCTGCTAGGTTTCCCCACATTACATCATCATTTTTTCTATTTGTAATTGATAAGTATTTTGTGAAAAGATACTCTCAAACTATTCCAATATATTCATCCCACTAAACCTCCATTCATTTGACTCAGTATCCATTGATGATTCTTGTCTGAATTAATCACCATTGTGCTGGTTGTTAGTTCTTCTCTCTCATTCATGATTTAATTTATTTAGGTCCTTTCTCTTTTCTTTTTGATAAGTCTGGCTAAGAGTTTATCAATTTCATTAATTTTTTCAGAGAACCAGCTCCTGGTTTCAGTGATCTGTCCTATTATTTTTTAGTTTCTGTAACATTTATTTCTGCTCTAATTTTTATTATTTCTTTCCTTCTGCTGGCTTGAGGCTTCATTTGTTCTTTTTCTAGCTCCTTTGGGTGTAAGACTAGGTTGTTTATTTGAGATTTTTCTTGCTTCTTGAGGTAAGCTTGTATTACTATATACCAGCCTCTTAGGACAGCTTTTGCTTCATCCCAAAGATTTCGAACTGTTGTGTTTTCATTTTCATCTGTTTCCATGTATTCTTTTTAAAATTTCTTCTTTGATTTGTGAGCATTGATTTTGTATCCCGCCACATCACTGAATTGCTCTATAACTTCTAATAGTTTAGGAGTGGATTCTTTTGGGTTTTCCATATAGAGTATCATGTCATCTGCGAAGAGAGACAGTTTGACTTCTTCTTTGCCAATTTGGATACCTTTAATACCTTTTTGTTGCCTGATTGCTGTCGCAAGGACTTCTAGTACTATGTTGAATAATAGTGGTGAGAGTGGGCATCCTTGTCGTGTTCCTGATCTTAAGGGAAAGGCTTCCAGCTTTTCCCCATTGAGAATGATATTTGCTGTAGGCTTTTCATAGATGGTTTTTATGAGATTGAGGAATGTACCCTCTATCCCTACACTCTGAAGGGTTTTAATCAGGAAAGGATGCTGTATTTTGTGAAATGCTTTTTCTGCATCTATTGAGAGAATCCTATGATTTTTGGCTTTTTTTTTTCCTGATAAAATTTATGACACTGATAGTTTTGTGAATGTTGAACCACCCTTGCATCCCAGGGATGAATCCCACTTGGTCATGATGGATAATCCTTTTTAATGTACTGTTGGATTCTACTAGCCAGGATCTTGTTGAGAATTTTGGCATCCATATTCGTTAGGGAAATCGGTCTGTAATTCTCCTTTTTGTTGGGGTCTTTGCCTGGTTTGGGGATGAGGGTAATATTGGCCTCATAGAATGAGTTTGGTAGCTTTCCCTCTGTTTCTATTTTTTGAAATAGCTTTAGGAGAATAGGTATTATTTCTTCTTTGAATGTTTGGTAGAATTCCCCAGGAAAACCATCTGGTCCTGGCGTTTTGTTTTTTGGAAGGTTTTTTTTATCACTGTTTCAATCTCTTCATAATTAATTGGACTGTTTAAAAAATCAATTTCTTCCTGCTTCAGTCTTGGTAGTTTATAGGTTTCCAGGAAGTCCTCCATCTCTCCCAGATTGCTTAATTTATTGGCATAAAGCTGTTGATAAAAGTTTCTAATAATCCTTCCAATTTCATTGGTGTTGGTTGTGACCTCTCCCTTTTCATTCATAATTTTATTGATTTAGGTCCTTTCTCTATTCTTTTGGATAAGTCTTGCCAGTGGTCTGTCAATTTTATATACTCTTTCAAAGAACCAGCTTATAGTTCTGTTGATCTAGTCTACTGTGCTCCTGGTTTCTAATTCCATTACCTTGGAATTAACTTAACCAGAGACGTAAAGGACCTATATTCTAGAAACTACAAATCACTCTTAAAAGACATTGAAGAAGACACAAAAAGATGGAAAAATATTCCATGCTCATGGATCGGAAGAATTAACATAGTTAAAATGTCCATGCTACCCAGAGCAATCTACACTTTCAATGCTATCCCGATCAAAATACCAAGGACATTTTTCAAAGAACTGGAACAAATAGCCCTTAAATTTGTATGGAACCAGAAAAGGCCCCGAATCGCCAAGGAAGTGTTGAAAAGGAAAAACAAAACTGGGGGCATCACAATGCTGGATTTCAAGCTGTACTACAAAGCTGTGATCACCAAGACAGCATGGTACTGGCACAAAAACAGATACATAGACCAATGGAACAGAATAAAGAACCCAGAAATGGACCCTCGGCTCTTTGGGCAACTAATTTTTGACAAAGCAGGAAAAAAATCCGTGGAAAAAAGACAGTCTCTTCAATAAATCGTGCTGGGAAAATTGGACAGCTACATGCAAAAGAATGAAACTTGACCACTCTCTCACACTATACACAAAGATAAACTCCAAATGGATGAAAGACCTCGATGTGAGACAGGAATCCATCAAAATCCTAGAGGAGAACATAGGCAGCAACTTCTACGACATCGGCCAAAGCAACCTTTTTCATGACACATCTCCAAAGGCAAGAGAAACAAAAGATAAAATGAACTTATGGGACTTCATCAAGATCAAAAGCTTCTGCACAGCCAAGGAAACAGTCAAAAAAACTAAGAGGCAGCCCACGGAATGGGAGAATATATTTGCAAATGATACTACAGATAAAAGACTGGTATCCAAGATCTACAAAGAACTTCTCAAACTCAATACGTGAGAAACAAATAAACAAATCATAAAATGGGCAGAAGATATGAACAGACACTTTTCCAATGAAGACATACAAATGGCTAACAGACACACGAAAAAATGTTCAAAATAATCAGCCATCAGGGAAATTCAAATCAAAACCACACTAAGATACCACCTTACGCCAGTTAGAATGGCAAAAATTGACAAGGCAAGAAACAACAATTGTTGGAGAGGATGTGGAGAAAGGGGATCCCTCCTACATTGTTGGTGGGAATGCAAATTGGTACAACCACTCTGGAAAACAGTGTGGAAGTCCCTTAAAAAGTTAAAAATTGAGCTACCCTATGGTCCAGCCATTGCACTACTGGGTATTTACCCCAAAGATACAGACATAGTGAAGAGAAGGGCCATATGCACCCAATGTTCATAGCAGCTTTGTCTACAATAGCTAAATCGTGGAAGGGGCTGAGATGCCCTTCAACAGATTACTGGATTAAGAAGTTGTGGTCCATATATACAATGGAATATTACTCAGCCATCAAAAAGAACGATTTCTCAACATTTGCTGCAACATGGACGGCACTGGGGGAGATAATGCTAAGTGAAATAAGTCAAGCAGAGAAAGACAATTATCATATGATTTCTCTCATCTATGGAACATAAGAACTGGGAAGATCGGTAGGAGAAGAAAGGGATAAAGAAAGGGGGGGTAATCAGAAGGGGGAATGAAGCATGAGAGACTATGGACTCTGAGAAACAAACTGAGGGCTTCGGGGGGGGGGGAATGGAGTAGGCTGGTGATGGGTGGTGGGGAGGGCACGTATTGCATGGTGCACTGGGTGTTATATGCAACTAATGAATCATGGAACTTTACATCGGAAACCAGGGATGTACTGTATGGTGATTAACATAATATAATAAAAATAAATAAATAAATAAATAAATAAATAAATAAATAAATTTCTTCTTTGATCTTGATTGACTCATTCATTGTTTAGTAGAGTATTGTTTAATCTCCATGTATTTGTGGTCTTTCCAGACTTTTTCTTGTGGTTGACTTCAAGTTTCATAGTGTTGTGGTCAGAAAATATGCATGGTATGATCTCAATCTTTTTTGTATTTGTTAAGGCTTGATTTGTGACCCAGTATGTGATCTATTCTGGAGAATGTCCCATGTGCACTTGAAAAAAATGTGTATGCTGCTGCTTTAGGTTGGAAAGTTCTGAATATATCTGTTTAAGTCTCTCTGGTCCAGTGTGTCATTCAAAGCCATTGTTTCCTTGTTGATTTTCTGTTTAGATGATCTGTCCATTGATGTAAATAGGATATTAAAGTCCCCTACTATTATTGTATTATTACCAATGAACTCAAACAATCCTTATGTTTGTTATCCATTGTTTTATATATTTGGGTACTCCCATTTTGGGGGCATAAATATTTACAATTGTTAGATCTTCTTGCTGGATAGACCCTTTAATTATGATATAGTGTCCTTCTTCATCTCTTGTTATAGTCTTTGGTTCAAAGTCTAGTTTGTCTGATATAAGAATGGCTACTCCAGCTTTGTTTCGACATCCATTTACATGATAAATGTTTCTCCATCCCCTCACTTTCAATCTGCAGGTGTCTTTAGGTCTAAAACGAGGCTCTTGTAGGCAGCATAGAGATGGGTCTTGTTTGGGAATATGCATTTTAAAATTCACTTCTTTAACATTATTTTTTAATGCTTCTGGAATTTTTTTCTTCACAGTATGAGGCAGGAATCTCTCTAAATCTTTTCCCAAGTATAGCAATTGTATTGTTGAAGAGTTTGTCCTTTCCTCTGCTTTAATCACAATTGCTTTGGCTGTGGTTTGTATAAGGACTCAACTCAAGAATGTGAGGACAGTTCATGACTCATGTTGGCACTAGAACAGGAAAGTCAGGAACTGAGGATTCTCTACATCTTTCAAGAGCCAAGTAGTTTGTCATCTTTCGTGGGCCACAGGACTTCTCATTGCTGCTTTTCTCTGCCTCCTCCTTCTTATAAGCAGCTTCCTCTGCTTGCACACATGCCCCATGGCCACCAGCATCAGTTTGTCTGATTTGACCACTGGACTGCACACCGTTATTGACTATGGGGTCTCTACAATGCCCATATGAAAGGGATAATCTCCTTGACTCAGTCCAGGCTATAGATTGGTTCATCCTGGGTCTGGGGTCTGCTTCTGGTCCAATCACCTTTGGTCATGACAGGGAGCAAAGTTAGAATAGTTCCGGGGTGGGGGGAGACCCCCTCAGGGCTGTGGATAAGATGAAGCAGATTCCTTAACAAGGATGAATCATATGGAGGACACTGAACCTATCTACTAATTATATAGTCATACATTAAGTTCTCATAAGGCTGGTTTTTAAAAAATCCAATTATAGGGGCACTTAGGTGGTGCAGTTGTTTGAGTCTGACTCTTGGTTTGGGCTCAGGTCCTGATCTCAGGGTCTTGGGATCAAGCCCTGCATCTGTCTCTGTGCTCAGCATGGAGTTTGCTTAAGGGTCTCTCTCCTCTCCTCCTCTCCCTTTCCCCCACTTTCTCTCTCTCTCTCAAACAAGTAAATACAATCTTTAAAAAAATCAATTTATAGATTTTAAGAAGTGAGGACATTTGGTAAAGGTTTTGTGAATCTGAAAATTAAGGATTAGTTTGAGTTCATGGGTCATTATTGAGAAACACTGATTTAAGTCCAGAACTTCAACTTCTCAGATGAGTAAACTGAGGCTCAGAGAGGACAACTGATTTGTCCTGGTCCACATGGCCTGTCAGTGGCAAAGCTGGTATGAGAACAGGGGGTGGAAGTACAGTGAGGCAAGCAAAGCACCCAGGATGTAAAATTTAAGGAAGCCCTCACTCTTAGAGTCATTCTAGTGCCCAAGGTGCTTCCCTGGTCTCAACCTAGGCCCCAGCTCTGATTAGAAGTCTAGGATCCTGCCTACCGGAAGGACAGATCAATCACATCTGATTTGAAGGGTTTAGGTGAAGGGGACTTATGGAGAATTTTCCTGCATTACTATCTTTAGGGAGAAGTTCCTGAGGAAGACTGGCTAAGCTGGTTTTCCCAGGGTGAAAGATCTGATCATTTGGGATGGCTGCTCACTGGAGAAGTCTAAAATATCCCCGATACCCAGAGCATTGAGGGCTCCCCAAGTCTGGGCAGAGTTCCTTGCCTGGGCTATCTTTAGCTGGTTGCTGAGGATTGCAGCATTTCTGAGACCTGGTGATGGATACTTCTCTCTTCCTCCTTTCATAAAAATAGGACTTCAGTCCAACCAGTCTTATAGGATCTGTTCTTGCAGAAATGGAACATGTAGGGTTTGGGTTTCTTTTGTCTCCTGTCTGGTATCTGCTTCCTTAGTGCAGAACTGCTTACTAAGAATTTTACCACAGGAAGATTTTAAGAAAGTTAGTGCTGGCTTTGTTGTTGGCCAAGGCAAAAAGTCACCAAGATGGTCAGTCAGACAAAGAAGAAATAAAGAAGAGAAGAACAAAAGAGAAATGCCCTGAATCACTTTGTGACCCCTTTTCTGCTACCACCTGCTCCTGCCTGCTCCCATGCACTATCTTGCCCACCTAGATTTCTGCTTTTCTCTCACTCTGATCTGGTGTATTCTCAACACAGCAACCAGAGGGATTTGTTAAAATATGAACCAGGCAAGAAAATGAACTAAAAAGCATTCAGACTGAAAAGGAAATGAAACTATCTCTATTTGCAGATGACATGATCTTGTATTCAGAAAATCCTAAGATGGAATCCATTAAAAAACTATTAGAACTAATTAATGAGTTCACTGAAATTATAAGATACCAGTTATAAAATCAATTGCAACTCTATACACTTGTAATAAGCAATCCAAAAATGAAATTAAGAAAGCAATTTCATTTATAAGAGCATTAACAAGAATAAAACACTTAGGAATAAATTTAACAAAGGAAATGGAAAACTTATATTCCGAAAACTACAAAACATAGTTGAAAGAAATTAAAGAAAACCTACATAAATGGAAAACATTCCAAGTTCATAATTCAGAAGACTGAATTAGTAAGATCGCAATACTCTCCAAATTCATCTATAGATTTAATGCAGTCCCTATCAAAATCCCAACTGGTTTCTTTGTAGAAATTGACAATTGATCCTAAAATTCATATGGAAATTCAAGAGACCTAGAATAGCCAAAACAATCTTGAAGAAAGAAGAAAAAGTTGGAGGACTCACACTTTCCATATTCAAAACTACAAAGGAGCAATAATAAAGACATAAATAGATACATATATATATATGAAATAGAAGTGGGAATTCAGAAATAAATCCATATATCTCTGGTTCATTTATTAAGGATGCCAAGATCATCCAATGAGGAAAGAACAGTCTTTTCAACAAATGGTGATGGGACAACTGAATAGCTACATGCCAAAGAATGCGCTAGACCTCCTACCTTGCACCAGACACAGAAATTAAATCAAAATGAATTAAAGACTTAAATGTAAAAGCCCAAATTCTTTATTTTTTGTACAGCCTTGCCAAGACAAGGCCTCAAAAAATTGGCTTAAGGATGAGTTAAGGGTGCCTGGGTGGCTCAGTTGGTTGAGTGTCTGACTTCAACTCAGGTCATGATCTCAGGGTCCTGGGACCAAGCCCTCATCAAGCCCTGCATTGGGCTCTGCATTCAGAGGGGAGTCTGCTGTCCCTCTGCCCCCCCCACTTGTACTCTCTCTCTCTCTCTCTCAAATAAATAAATAAAATCTTTAAAAAGAAAAAGACTCTAAGTTGTTCCTCTCCATGGAAATCTTGAGTAAAAAAAAAGGCAAAACTCTTTAAAAACATAGTTGCAAATATTCATGATCTTGGATTTGGCAACATATTCTTTGTTGTGAAACCAAAGGCATAAACAACAAAAGAAAAGATAAATTGCACTTCATCAAAATTAAAAATTTTGTGCTTCAAAGGACACCATCAAGAAAGCAAAGAAAGGCAACCCACAGAATGGGAAAAAATATTTGCAAATCTAGGATATATAAAGAACACTTGCAACTCAATAAAAAGACAAATAACCCAATTAGACGATATGTGAAGGATTGGAATAGACATTTCTCCAAAGAAGATAAATAAAAGGCCACTAAGCCCACGAAAAGATGCTTAACATCATCAGTCATCCGGAAAACTCAAATCAAAACCACAGTGCAGTAACACTTCACACCCACTATGATGACTAGTATAAAAATAAGATCAAGTGTTACCAACAATGTGAAGGAGGAACCCTCATACATTGCTGGTGGGTGTGTAAAACGCAACCACTTTAGGAAAACAGTCTGGCAGTTTCATAAAAAGTTAAACGTAGTTACCAGCTGACCTAGCAGTTCCACTCCTAGGTATGTACCAAAAAGAAATGAAAACATAAGCCCAGATAAAAACTTTATATGAATGTTCATAGCACCATTATTCATAAGGGCCAAAAAGTGGAAACAACCCTGAACTCTATTAGCAGATGAATGGATAAACAAAATGCACTATATACGGACAATAGGATATTATTTGGCCATACGAAGGAATGAAGTACTGAAATGTGCTGCGATTTATACAAAATGTCCAGAATAAGCAAATATAGAGACAGAAGGTTGATCGGTGATTACCACAGTTTGGGGTGAGGGGCGGTGGAAGATTAGGAGGTGACATCTGAAGGGAAGGGGTTGCTTTTTGGGATGATGAAGATGTTCTAAAATGGACCTTGGTGATGGCTACACGACTCCGTGAATATACTGTAAAGCAGCGAACTGTACACTTTACTGAGTGAATTATATGGTATATATAAATTATTTGTCATTAAAGTCATCCACGCCTACATCCAGATCTATATATCTATGATCACATCCTGCCTCTACCGAGCACCCGCCAAAGGCTCCCATCTCACTCGTGTAGTTTCGAAGCCCTTCCAAAGTCCACCAGGATCTGGCACCCCACTGCTTCACTGCTCTCACCTCCTGCTCCTCTGCCCCCTTTGCCATTCCTCTAACTAGACTGTTTTCTCCCAGATAATTGCAAGGCTCATTCCCTTCCTTCTTTCAGATCTCTGCTCAAATGCCACCTTCTTGATGAGACTTACTCTGATCATTCAGTTAAAAAAATCACAGTTCTTATTACACTGCCTTGCTCTGTTTTTCATTTCTTACCATTTTCCTAGCAGGGAAGACATTCAAAATATTTAACAACCCACACTATAGGTATAGAAATATGGAATGTGGAATAGGGTATAGATCCTAGAGACCCCTGCTGGGCTGAGTATCAATCCTTTAGGATCGTAGGGAGATGGGGGCAGGTGGTGTTCCTGGGAAGAGTCAGGGAAGCTAGGAGGCACTTAGGCTTTAGGGCAGATGTACAGAAATATTTCAACTCTGGCTTACTACTATATACTTCATGAATATCAGCTCTGTTTACATCATATTATATCAGTTTCTTGTATTTATCATCAATCTCTCCCATGGGGGCCCAGGGCAGGCCACCCTAAAATGTACCACTTTGGTATATTGATTATTTTGCATTAAAGTTACTTAAGAGGGGTATCTGGGGTACCTGGGTGGCACAGCGGTTAAGCGTCTGCCTTCGGCTCAGGGCGTGATCCTGGCGTTCTGGGATTGAGCCCCACATCAAGCTCCTCCGCTATGAGCCTGCTTCTTCCTCTCCCACTCCCCCTGCTTGTGTTCCCTCTCTCTCTGGCTGTCTGTATCTCTGTCAAATAAATAAATAAAATCTTAAAAAAAAAAAAAGAGGGGTACCTGGGTGGCTCAGTTGGTTAAGCATCCAACTCTTGATTTTGGCTCAGGTAGTGATCTCAGGGTTGTGGGATCCAGCCCCAGGTTGGGCTCAACGAGGAGTCTGCTTGAAGATTCTTTCTCTCCCTTTCCCTCTGCGCCACCCCCCACTTGTGTGTGCACGGTCTCATTCTCTCTCTCTCTCTCTCAAAAAAAAAAAAAAAAAAACAACAAAAAATAAAAAATAAAGTCATTTAAGAAATGGCAAGTGCAGGAAGAACATTCTGACCCCTGCTTTGTCTCTAGAAAGCAGAAAATAAGTCTCCCACGTGAACGGTACCTTCCCTTCACCAGCAGGTGGGGAGACATCCTTATCATCAGAGACTGGAAATTTAGGGCTGAAGAAGCCGATATAAACAAACCTTGTTACTTTTACTAATTTATTACCCCGCCCAAATTCTGCCTGAAATTCCTTGCTAATTGAAGCTCCCAAACATACGTTTTCTTTGTCCTGTCAATTCCTCTCTAAATTCATGTTTCTTTGTCTAAAAATTATAAAAGCTGTCTGCCTTGGTCATTTCTTCAGGTCTCTTCATGATTGGGCCTCTGTGTGCACCTAATTAAACCTTGTTCCTGTTACTCAGTCTCATGTTAATTTAATTCTTAGACCAGCTACAAGAAGCTTGAAGGGTGGAGTAAATGACCTTGGTCAGAGCTCTTTTGGTGAAACCATGTGGGCAAAAGTTTGATTGGAGTGCATTTAAGAGAGGATGGGAGGAGAGAAATAGGAGTCAGGAAACAGAAAACTTATTTTTAAAAAAGATTTTTTCTGTGAAGAAGAACACAGGGTAATGGGACTTCCATCTTCGGGCTAGGCTGGGATCTGTCTGAATCCCTAGCTTCAGGCTGGGGTCTGTTTCCTGCTCTTAGATCCTTGCTGGCTTTGGTCTGCTGGTACCAGGACCTGCCAACGTGGCTGTCTGCCTCCCTGTCTACTCCCTGCCTCCCCTAGTCCCTGCCTCCTGCCTCCCCTGTGTTCTTCTGGCTTTAGACATGGGCTGTAGTATAGAAAGGGGAAGTGGTGTCAAGAGGCATTTTATTTATTTATTTTTCTATTTTTTTATAATAATTTTTTATTATGTTGTGTTAGTCACCATACAGTACATCCCTAGTTTTTGATGTAATGTTCCATGATCCATTATCAAGAGGCATTTTAGAATTAATGCTTTATAATTTTTTCTGTCAGTTTAATATTTTTTACTTTTTGATTAAAGTTTTTATTTGGAGATAATCGTCGATCCATATGCAATTGTAAAGAATAACACAGAAAGACTCTGTGTACCCTTTACCCAGTTTCCCCAAATGGTAACATCTTATATACTTTGGAACAGTATCTCATCCTAGAGGTTGACGTTGACCATCAGGATCCAAAGCATTTTTCCTGCCACAAAATTCCCTGCTGTTGCCCATTAAGAACAACATCCCATCCTCAACCTCTGGCAGTCACCAATCAGTTACCCATTTCTAGAATTTTGTGATTTCGAGAATGTTATATAAATGGAATTTTAGAGTAGGTAAACTTTTGGGATTGGCTTTTTTCCACTGAGCATAATTCTCTGGAGATTCATCCAGATTTTCGCCTCTATCAATAGCTCATTTCTTTTTGTTGCTGAGTAGGACTCCATGGCACTGATATAGCACAGGTTTCTTTTCTTGTTTTGTTTTTTTTTTAAACCATTTATCTGGTGAAGAATATCTGGGCTGTTTCCAGTTTTTGGCTTTTACAAATAAAGCCATTATAAACATTTGTGCACAGGTTTCTTTCAACGTGTGTGTGAACATAAGTTTTCATTTCTCTAGGATAAATTCCTAGGAGTACAATTGCTGGGCCATATGGTAGCTGTATGTTTAGTTTTTAAAGACCTCGCAAACTGTTTTCCAGAGTGTCTGCACCACTGGCATTGCATGGGTAATCTAGTTTCTCCACATTCTTGCCAGTATTTGGTGTACCACTGTTTTTTATTTTCACTATTCTGATAGATAACATGGTAGTATTTTATTGTGGTTTTAATTTGCATTACCCTAATGGTGAACCTTGTGGAATGTCTTTTCACGTGCTCATTTGTCTTCTGTATATCTTTTTTAGTGAAATGTCCTTCACATGGTTTTTCCACTTTTTTTTTAAATTTATTTATTTGACAGAGAGAGAGAGAGAGAGACAGCCAGCAAGAGAGGGAACACAGGCAGGTTGAGTGGGAGAGGAAGAAGCAGGCTCCCAGCAGAGGAGCCTGATGTGGGGATCAATCCCAGGACCCTGGGATCACGCCCTGAGCCGAAGGCAGATGCTTAATGACTGAGCCACCCAGGCGCCCTGATTTTTCCACTTTCTAATTGGATTAGTTGCATTTTTTACTGTTAATCTTGAGAGTCTGAAAAAATATATTATTGTTTTCAGTCTCTTGTTGGCTATGAGGTTTGCAAATATTTTCTCCCACCATATAGCTTGTCTTCTTATCCTCTTTGCGGTCCTTTCAGCCCGAAAATGTTACTATTTGATGATGCCCAATATATTGATTTTTTGTTTTATGGATTATACTTTTGATGTCAAGTCTGAGAACTCTTTGCCTAGCCCTTGATCTTGAAGATATCATCCTAGGCTTTTTTTCTTCCCCATAAACATTTGACAGCTTTATGTTTTACATTTATGTTTCCCATTTGGAGTTTACAGTGTCTTGAATCTGTAGATTTATGTCCTTTGCCAGATTTGGGAAGTTTTCAGCCATTATTTCTTCAAGTACTTTTCTAGGCTTGCCCTCTTTCTTCTTTCCTCCCAGGGTTTCCATGACATGATTGTTAGATCTCTTATAGTCTTGCATGTCCCCAAGTCTCTATTCTTTTTTTCAGTCAATTTTCTCTCTGTTGTTTTGTCTTCAAGTTCATGAATTCTTTACTTTGTCTCATCCATTCTGATGTTGAGCTCATCTGCTGTTTTTTTTTTTTTCTTCAAGTTCTGGTTATTGTATTTCCCAGTACTAAAATTTCCGTTTGGTTCTTTGTATCTTTTATTTATTTACTGAAACTTATTTCCTTGCTGAGAACTTCTACTTTTCCCCCATTTGTTTCAAGCATGCTTGTAATTGCTTGTTGCATTTTTATGATGGTTGCTTTAAAATCTTTGTCAGGTAATTCTAATATTTTTGACATCTGGGTGTTGGCATCTATTGACCGTCTTGATTCAGTTTGAGACCTTCCTGGTTTTTTATATGGTAAATGATTTCTTATTGAAACCCAGAGACTTTGGGTACCATGTTATGAGACTCTATTTAAACCTTCTATTTCAGCTGGCTTCCACTTGATACCACTCAAGGAAGGGAAGGGGTGGTGTTGTAGCTGGTGAAGATAGAAGTCCAGATTCCCTACCTGGCCTTTGTTGGTACCTGAGGAGGGAAACTCTTTGTTGCTGTTGGCTATGCTTGTCAAGTTCTGGCTCCCACATGCCTTCCACTGATATTTCTTTGGCTACAAGAGGTGGGAGGGCCTTGTTACTGCTCCCCGTGTGAACTTCAATGACACCTCAGTGAGTGGGTGGCCTCATTATCAGCAGGCGGTGACAGAAACCCTTCCTCTCCAGTAGACCTCCTCCAACACCACCCCAGTAGGGAGGGGGAGGGGTGCCTCATTACTTCTGGTGGGAGCGGCAGTCCAGGCTTCCAGATGGTCTCCGCTAACACCACAGAATGTGGAGGTTGGAGGGTAAAGCTTGTTTCAGACTGAGGAAGGTCAAGTCTAGGGTCCCAACCCCCATTTGCTGGCATGAGTAGGGGTGGGGCCAGTGTGTTTTCTGTGGTGTGGTGCTAGAGAAGAGTGGTTATTATTTAAAAGTTTCTGTCTTGCTTGGCTGCCTCTTTCTCACTCCTTAGGTTAGACAGAGAAGCCTTTTCTTGGTTTTGTTTGTTTGTCTGTCTGTGCCCTTTAATGGTTTGAGTTTTGAGTTTTCTTTTTCTCAGCCCTTGGTGAGGATATATGAGGCAAAAAACAAAGTTAGGGAACTCACTATCATGTCCTCCTCTGGGCCCTGAGGTCTCTAGACAGTTTGCCTTATTCTCTCAATGTTCAGAATTTCTTCTATTTGTCTTATATATAATGTCCAAGATTTTTACTTGTACTTAGGAGAAAGAATAGATAGATGTATATCTACTCCATCTTCCCAGAAATGGCAGAGTTTCAGAGAAGGTTTTTAAAAATCTTCTTGAGATGTGAAATAATGCAGGCACATCTGCACACTGATGGGAATGGTAGGGAAAACATAAATGACATAGGGAATGAAGAGATAGTTGCTGGTAATATATCTTGGGGGAGGAGAGAGTCATGACATCTAATACCCAAGATTTAGCCTTAAATAGGAGAATGGACAGTTCATCTAGTAATGGATGTAAAGGCAGAGAACATGGGCACAAATGCAGTTAAATAAGTTTGCTGAAGAATAATAAAAGAAGGTAAAAGGAGGACGTGTGGTGGTAAAGAATGCTGTCTTACATGGACCATTTCTCTGAGCAGATAACTATTGATCACAAACCTGTATGAAGCCAGGGAATGGTTCAGGTAAAATCTGGGGGAAGAGTGATCCAGGCAGAGGCACCACCAGTCAGAAGTGAGTTTGTCTTGTCCAGAAACAGTAAGAAAGCCTCATTTTCTGTGCAGCATTCCCAGACCTAATCTACCTTCCTTGTGGACCACTTGGCTCATCTCTGTTACTTACATGGGTGATTCTCTCTGTATTGTCATACTTTTCTTTCAGCTCTCTAATGTCTGCCCCACTAGGAAGTGGGCTGCATCTATTTCATCTTTGTAACCTCAGCACCTGCCACCATGCTTGAAACAGAGGAGGCACTTTGAAACATTCTTTCAGTGGACAACCATTGAAAAAGTTGCTCACTTCTGAAGGTGGTGAGGCAAGTACAGTGGAGAAAGCATGGACTTTGGTAGTACACAGATTTGTGTAGGAGTGCTGGTTTGATCCAGGAGATTGTGGTGCATGTTGATGGCCTGCTTTTCTGTCTCTGCCTAGAGAATGCATGCACGTGCATAGGAACACAGATTTTTATTTGTTTTTATTCCAGATCCCTGGCAATAGAATGGAAACCATATGGAATGGGAATTGTCTCCTGGTCTAATCTCTCCTCATCCTCCTGCTCAGATCTTCATGATTACCATGTGGGTGGTCTCTTGACTGGTGCAAATGGTCCCAAACAGACCACCTCATCTTTTTTCACTCTACCACCTTCTCCCTACCTTCCAATGTCCTTTCAATCCTCTCCCGAAAGTCCCCAGATTTCTTCTTTTCTTGGGTCATGACACTTTCTAAAAATCACAAGCCTTTTCCTTCTTTGGATATTGACACGCCTTTGGCAGGTCTCATCATAGCTCCTCCACTCCTTAGACCTTTGGGAAGTGGGGGAGTAGAGAGAGGCAAGGAGAAGGGAAGATCTTCTGCATTTTTCTTTTTTATCTTTAAACTCTGGACATCTGTCACTACTTGGATTGATCTTCTGCCATGATTCCTCAAAAAGATTCATATGTGGCTGTGGAATGCTTGGCTGGCTTAGTCAGCAGAGCATGTGATCCTTGATCTCAGGGTTGTGAGTTTAAGCCTCACGTTGGGCATGGAGCCTACTGCTAAAAAAATCAGGTGAAAAATTCATACGTGGTTGATAATCACTAAGGCTAGTATAATTTTTAGACCTTATGCTAAACCCTATGCCCACTTTGATTCATCTTATCCCCTCTGTTAATTCTCCTTGGTGTTGTTCCATGGAGGACCCTTCCCAACTCTGTTTCCACCATCCCTGCCAATAGGAGAGATTAAGAGCTGTCCACTGTGCACAGGCTGTTCCCTTGGATTCAGATGCTCCCTTTGATCTAGGAAAGATGTTAGGGTTCAAAACCAATGGCCAAGAAAGAATTCTCAAGCTGTCTTTGGTCTCAAAGGTGATTTTATTAAAGCACAGGGACAGGACCCGTGGACAGAAAGAGCTGCACTGGGGTCATGAGGAGTGGCCCATTATATACCCTCAAGTTGGGACGGGGTTAGGGATAGCCTAAGTCTCTATGGAATTTTGGAAGCAAGGTTTCCAGGGCCCTGACGGGCCTAGCTATTGTTGGGAAAAGGTCACTTATTACTGTCTAATAAAACCTGAGTTATGTGTTATACGCAAGTAATGAATCATGGAACATTACATCAAAAACTAGGGATGTACTGTATGGTGACTAACATAACATAATAAAAATTATTATAAAAAAAACCTGAGTTTTGAAACCCTTCATATGTATATTGGTGGGTCATATGCTTGGGGGATGATTGTCAACATGTATCTCAGGGGATAGAGATAGAAAGTTTCCAAAGGAATTTTTATTTGTTAAAGTAGACTTACAAGATCCTGGGGGTTGGGCTAAGATTACCTGCTGCCGTTAGCAAAGTATTAACATTGATGCAGCTCTGTCCCTAGAGGAATGTCACTCTGCCTGTTTCAAGGACTTGTCAGTGGGATGTCAGTAGTAAGGGAATTTAATAATTTTTCTTTTGCCTTTGTTTCCCACAACACCTTTACTTTCCCTTCCCAACTTCCACTCAGCCTTTAATTTAGCTCTAGGTTCAGCTCCTAAAGGCCAACACCTCTTTTCTTTCTGCTCTACAGCCTTCTTCCCAGAGAGGCTGGAGTCTTGGTCTCTTGTGCTGACTCTGATGTAACCAGTGCCACAGCAGATACAAGGTCATTTATCATGCTGTTTTTCCTCAGTAGATGGTGAATTCACTGAGAGCAGAATCTTTCACTGGCTCTGCCTCCAGGCTTTAGTCAAACTGTGTGGGAGACATATGAATGATTAGGTAAAATAAATGCTTTTTCCATTCCATCCAGGGAGGTTCACAGGTTGAGCTGAGAACTCTGATTTAGGATTTGCAGAATGGGCAAGGAGGGGGGCACTTGGGGTGAGGGGGACACCTGTGTTCTCAGAGTTTTCCTGTCTCTCTGTGAAGGAATGTAACCCATGCAGACAAGTGATGGGTGTGTGCAGACCACAGAACTTGTGTGGGAGAGAAAGGAGCAAAAGTAAATGGGAAAACTGCTGACTTCAGAAGGCACTGAGAGCTTACACAGTGATAATTCAGGACACTGCTCTCTGCCTTTGAACAGTCAGGGTTAATATTTCTTTGAAAATGTGCTGAGTGGGGTGCCTGGGTGGCTCAGTCAGTTGAGTGGCCGATTCTTGATTTCGGCTCAGGTCATGATCTCGGGGTCGTGGGATGGAGCCCTGGACTGGGTTCTTCACTCAGTGGGAAGTCTACTTAAGATGCCCTCTCTCTGTCTCCCTCTGCCCTTCTCTTCACCCTTGTGCTCATGCTCACTCTCTCTCTCTAAAATAAATAAATACATCTTTAAAAAGGGGGGGGTGAAGGAGGGAGTGTTTCTATTTCCTGCCAAGAGCTGTGTGCCTCCTGAGACCCTAGCAACAAGTGGGTGTCTCCTTCAGCTGAGAAGTGAGAAGAACACACCCTATGGTAGGGGACACTCCAGAGTTGCTGCGTGCCTCTCCTGTCCTGGGTGGGTGTGGCTGCTGGGTGAGGCATCCTTATGTCTAGATGCAAAGACTCCTAGCTATCAGCTGCTCAACTGATAGTTACAGATGTACCGCTTTGGATAAGGTTCCACAACTTAGGGAAAAAGGCATAAATAGTGACCAACAAATTAGAGAAACTGGACATTTAAGGATGTTCTCGATAGACAACTGCAGGGAGATAGACTTGGCGAATTTTTTAAAAAAGATTTTAGAGAGTATTTGAGAGCGAGTGTGTGCAAGAGCACGAGTGAGGGGGGAGGGGCAGAGGGAGAGGAAGAAGCAGACTCCTGGATGAGTAAGGATCCCAACTGGGTTGGGGGGCTCAATGTGGGGCTCAATGCGGGATTCAACCCCAGGGCCCGGGATCATAACCTGAGCAAAAGCAGCAGCCTAACTAACGGAGCCGCCCAGATGCCCCATAGACTCGGGGTATTAAAAACATTGCTCATCTCAGAGAAGAAAGCAAGAACTGGTTAAGAAGTGAGGGCTAGTGGACACCACATGGTGATGGAATTAATGACCTGCAATTAGGAATGTGACAATCAGAGCGGAAAGTAGGGTCGGGCTTGAGAATAGTGAGGAAGTAGCTGAAACATTCACAGATCCTGGGAGGAGAGTGGAAGATAAGGATCTATTTATAAAAATCCATAACCATCTTCAGGGGTTAAGGAAGAGTATGAGATCTTTTGTAATTGTTTCCTGTCTTTAGAGGGGAACCAGATAAGAAGAGGTACCTTTTTGTGCTTTCAGCCAAATTGAGGAAGAAACTAATGGAGTTAGCAGCGAACAGATCATTGGAAATCATTTTGATGAGGTGGGTTGAATGTTGCTGTGAGGTATTTTTTTTACATGTTATTAATGTTTAAACAAGTAGACTTTGAATAAAGCAGATTACCCTCCAAATGGTACCCTCCATTTCAAGGATGAGGCCCACTTTCATTCAATCAGTTCAAGGCCTTAAGAGAGAAGGCTAAGATTCCCAGAGGAAAAAAAAATTATCTCCAGAATGTCCTGCAGATTTCAGACTTGTCAGTTCCTACAATCACATTAAAATAAATCTCTTTCTCATATAAAAACAATGGGATATACATATTATATATAATACATATATTCTATTGATCATGTTTCTCTGGAGAACTCTGACTAATACAAGTTTCAAACTAAAGCATGCTTTCACATAACATAATTTACCTCATTTGACGTTCACAACATTCTATCACAAGTTAAGTATTGTTGAGATGAGACCAAGGTGTGAGTAGAAGTGGGTATCTTTACTCCTCTGATCTTTCCATCCTGTCCTTCTCTGTCAGGCTATCCTTGTTTATCCCCCTCCAAGTAACAGTCATCCAAAGACCATCAGGGAGCAGAACTGAACTGGACAATGGCAGTGTCCCCAGCAGGCAGACTGCCTCTAGGTGGGGTATTTGAGCAGCTTGGACAAAGATGCTTTGAGGCAGAGGTGGTTGGGAAAGTCCTCATCTTTAAAAGAGCTATTTCAGAGTGAGATTCTGTTCCATGTTCTTCATTGCCCAATTCTTTAGGTTGCAAGCAATGAAAACCCCAATCATATTGAAGTAAATAAAAAAGGGAATTTACTGGCTTATGTAATGAACAGGCCAAAAGTTTGGGTGTGATGGGATGCAGGTTCTTAAGCTATGTCATCAGGACTTTGTCTCTCTTTCATCATGTTTTGGTTCTGCTTTTCTTTGTGTGGGCCTCATTCTATAGCATATTTTTCCCAAATGGTAGCAAGACACTGATGAACATGTTTAGATTTCCATGCCACCAGCTGAGGATTCGCAGCAGAGAGAGAGAACATCTGCTTCCCAGTGGTACCCACAAACGTTCTGAAATGGACTCTCATTGGCCCATCTTGGAAAAGGTGCTTAACCATGACCAATATCTGTGGACAGAGGGGTGGAATATGATGGGTTTCCCATTGGGTTCCATCCAAGCTCTGGACAGCCTAGAGTATATCAAAATCCTTCCCGATTTTCTGACAAAAAAAGAATTTACAAAAGAAGTAATTAGTAGATTTATCTAACTGAAAATTTAAAGTGTTTGGATGTCAACATCCATGATAAAATGAAAATTGAGCCAAAATATTTGCCAAATCCATGGTTAGTAGTCTTATTATAGTCTTAAAATATAGAGTACACACACTGATGAGAAAAACATTGCCTCTGCGACTTAGAAAAATGGTCAATTGGCAGCATCACTAAAACATCCCTCAAATACCCCAAAATCAGATTGCAAGATGAACCCCCTCATTTGTATCAGTTTCAAGTAACAAAAACAAGCAAGTAACAGAAAATGTTACTCATACTAGTATAAACTATAAATGTAAAGGCCAGAGGTACATTGGTCTCAGATATCGTTTGATAAGAGCTCTAGTTTTATTTCTCTGAGATTCCCTCTGCTCTTCCTTTTTTCCCATGTCCAACTTCTTCCTCAGGCTGGCTGCCCTCATGGTGACAAAAAAGCTGCAGCAGCTTTGGGGTTTCACAGATTGACATCATTCTCTCTGGACTGAGACAGAGTGTGTGACCAAGAATTACGAACAAAACACTAGATCTTCACATTGATTGGATCATCCTTAAACCCATCCAGGGACAAGGAAATGCCACGGGCTAAATGGCTTAGACCTGGTTCTTAAAACAGTTTCTTAGGAAAGAGATGAGATTATCTTGTTTCGTCCAAGTACATCAGAGCCCACCCCAGGAGCTGGGTGAGGTCAAACTCATCAAACCTCAATGGCTGTTATAAAAATGAGGTGAGGGAGGAATAATTGTTGGGGAGATAGCCATAAAGTCCACAATATCATCAATGTATCCAAACATGACTCTTCCTTTATGTTCCCTATCTCTCTGCATTGCAGCCAGAGTTATCTTTATAAATCTTGCATAATCACCTTGCTTAAAACTTTTTAACTGTTCCACACCACCTGTATGATACAGTCCCATTCCTTCACTATAATTTACAAAGTTCTCCAAGAACTAGCTGTTGGGCTTCAAGACTTGCCTTCCAAGTCTGTCTAGGCTCCTCCCTTGCCCTACTTTTCCCCATCTCTCATCCTTTCCATCTACTTTCCAGGTACACTGATATTTTTCCTTTTCTTTTATCCTTTCTTTTTTCTTTCTTCCAGAGCTTTACGCCTACTGTTTGTTTTACCTGCAGGACTCTTCCCTCTCACATCTTCCACCTAAGAAAATTTATTTTTACCTCTTAATTCTTAGGTTAGGTGTCCTCTTCCTCTGGGAAGACTATACTGATCTTTTCTACTCTAAGGCTAGGTTAGGTGTCTCTGTGCTCACATGCATCATCTGCCTGCCCTCCTCTAGCTTGTCAGTTCTGAGATGACAAGTTGGTCTTGTTCACTCTTGTACCCCCAGTTTCTTCCTCTGTTCCTTAACACATACGGCATGTACAATAAATATTTGTTGGATAAGTAAATTAAATAACAAAGAAGAAAATATAATATTTGGGGATCCTGGGTGGCTCAGTCAGGACCCGACTCACTCAAGACCTGACTCTTGATTTCAGCTCAGGTCATGATCTCAGGGTTGTGAGATTGAGCCCGGTGTTGGGCTCTGCACTGAGCATGGAGCCTGATTAAGATTTTCTCTCTCCCTCTCCCTCTTCTCCTCCCCCAACTCTTTCTTTAAAAAGGGGGAAAAATATGATAGTTAATAAACCTATGTAAAATATTTATCTTTGGACAGTGTCCTCAAGGGTAATTTTTTTTATAGCTTTCTATAATGTTCCAAATTTTCTTCCATAAGCCTTTATTACCTATATTACAAACAGTATAGAAAAAAGGTAAGTTCTTCCAAACATTGATTGGAGAATTGATTTCTGGTAACATCCCCATTGATCCTGGTCCTGACCCTGGGAACCCCACAGGGCATATCTGTGCCTTTTGGCACAGAGACATCCATGTTGTCAGTTTTATGTCTTGAGGAGAAAAACAAACAAAAAGGAACAAGAGAGGTTCCCCTCTTTTTTTTTTTCTCACTCAGACATCCCTGGGCTGATAGGAAAGGAGAACAAACAGAGCTGATTTTAGAATTTTTTTTAATCTTTTAAAAATTGTGAAACATACCCTATAGGCAGAACAGTTTATGAGGACATAGTTGAGTTTATAGAGGGACAATAAAAGGAGCACCCATGTAGTCATTACCCAGGCTAAGAGATAAAACATTAGCTTATGTCAGAAGCCCCTGTGTATGCTCACCAAATGTGTTATTTCTCCTGGTCCCAGCACTAATGACATCCTGAATTTTATACCAATCATTCCCTTGTTTGGCTCTATTATTATTATTTTTTTTAGCACTTAGGTATGTGTCCCCAAACAAGATTTATTGTAACTCCTGGCATTTTGACTAGTGTTTGTTATCATATTTTAAGCTTCTATATTTTTTATATCTGTTATGTTTCTTCTCTTTTCTTTGTCTTTTTCTGGGTTGGATGTTTTAATCACTCAATTTACCCCTCTTTACTAATTTGGAGTCCGATTATATACATCTTAGACAATTTGATAAGATTACATAGGTTGCTGAGGCTCTCTCATTTTTCCTCATTATTTTCCCCTCCTCTCTCAAACTGGATAATTTTTATTGATTTGCCTTCAAGGTCGCTGGCTTTTTCTTCTGATAACCTCCAAGCTGCTGCTAATTTCATCAAATGAATTTTTAAAATTTCAGTATTATAATTTTCAGTTTTAGAATGTCCATGTCTCTGTTTTTATAGTTTTTATTTCTCTGTTAATGTTCCTTATCTGTTCAGTCATTAAAATCCAATTTTCCTTTAATTCTTTGAACACAATTTTAAAAAAGATTTCATTTATTTATTTGAGAGAGGTAGTGAGAGAGAGCACAAGTGGGGAGGAGAGGGAGAAGCAGGCTTCCTATGAGCAGAGAGCCTGATGCGGAGCTCGATTCCAGGACCCTGGGATCATGACCTGAGCTGAAGGCAGACACTTCTTTTTTTAAATAAAGATTTTTTAAATTTTTTGTCAGAGAGAGAGAGAGAGAGAGCACAAGCAGGGGGAGTGGCAGACAGAGGAAGAAGCAGACTCTTCACTGAGCAAGGAGCCCAATGCAGTACTCCCATCTCAGGACCCCAGGATCATGACCTGAGCTGAAGGCAGACACTTAACTGACTGAACCACCCAGGATTCCCTGGATATAATTTTTCCATCCAAATTTTGAAATCTATTTTTTTCTAAGTTTAGAAATATCAGTTGACAGTTATTTTCAAACCTTAGGATATTAAAGATCCATTCATGCATTTATTCTTTCAACAAAGATTTGTTGTGTTTATTAAATACTGGGGTAAATAAATAAAATATAGCTTCTCCCTTCATGTGGGCACAACTTGGGCCATGTAAGGAAATTATTTCAAAGTAGTATAAAATAGAGTCTTGAAAAGGTATATTAGTGGCACAGATGAGCAATCTGACTATCCATCAGGGAAGACTTCACAGAGAAAGGTAACATTGAGTTGGGTCTTCTAGTATAAATACAAGTTTACTAGGTAGATAAGAATTGGGGAAAATTCTGGACATACCGAATGGCATGTGAAAAGGCACAAAAGTATGAAACAGAATGCTACACATTTTAAAATTGTACAATGTATTACTCTTTCAGATGAAGCTGGAGAGTAGATTTCCTCTCTTGCACTCCCTTTCTTTAAGTAAGCTGGTCCATAGTTACCAACCAGTGTTTCAAATGATCTTATTCTCCTTGTTTTCTTAAAACTCTCGTTAATGTTTTTGATCTCTGTCTCTGTGGCATGCATTTTAGTTAAGTTCTTAAGTTCTATCTTCTAGTTTTCTGATTCTCTCTTTAGCTTGTATTTATTCTACCACTAACCTGGTCTTTTGAATTTTTAGTTTTAATTATTATAATTTTTTATCTCTAGGAGATCTATTTGGTTTTATTCTAAAGCTGCTTTTCTTTCACTCACATTTTCAAGTTTCCCTACTCTTTTCTGAAACATATTAAATATATATTATTTTCTCATTTCGATAGTTCCGATATCTGAATTTCTTTAGAACTGATTCTTCTGTCAGTTTTTTTCCTGCTAGCCTTTACTCATGGTGGCTTTTTTCCTTGTATGTTTTGTTTGTTTATTTGTTTTTACTTTTCTTGGGAATTTGTGGACATTCTTTCAGAACTAGGATAGGAAAATTTCCTCCAGAGATTTGAGTTTTCTTTTACCTTTCACTAGAGTAACTATCTTTCCAAAATTGCTTTATGTCAAGTTATTATTTGAGGTTTTGCTAACTAGTGGGNNNGAGTAAATTTGGGATTCAAATTCATGTGAAGTAATGACATATGTTTAAAAAATTATGAGGAAGATAGTTCCTCTCTCTGTTCCACACTGAGGATCAAGACTTTCACTTTCCCGGGTTGAGAGTGTAGGCAGGTCTGTATTAGGTCACTGTTTTACTATGGATTCAGTTCTTTGGGGATCCAGCTTTAGGGCCATTATCCTCTTAGACTCTCTTGGGCAAGTCATGAGTTTCTCTTCTGTCTCTTTACTCCTTGACTAGAAAAAGTCATACTCAATTTCACAAAGTTTTATAATGCTATTAAGACTGAAGCTGACATCAGGGCTCCATTGACATATACTAAATTAGTCCCTGCCTGAGTATTCCTCTTTTTTCAGATCATGTATGCCTTCAAGAAGGCAGATTTTGTATTTTATTCAGCATTTTTATTTGTTTTTACTATGAGAGAAAGGAAATACAAATATGGAATGGGGCACCTGTAATGTTGGCTTGAAATCAGTATCAAAATGTATTCTTGATTTTACGTGTGTGTATGTGCATTTGTGTGTGTGTGTGTGTGTGTTTATCCTACCTCTGTCCCTTGAAAGAGTTTGGAAGCAATAACATCCAGTAACACATAGGATACCTAGCACCCAGATTATGGTTTCTAAATTCCATTCCTCACTAAAAGAACTGGGACTACTTGGAAAAAAATGACTAATTCCATGTCTGAGGAAGTGAAAGGACATTTGGAGCACTTTTTGTGCCAGAAAGCAAGGAAGTTACTCAAATACTAATAAGGACATGTGAAAAGAACATAAGAGCTAGCCTGAAGGGGCTCTCACTGGCCAAATCTGGGAGAATTGGAGCCTCAGAAAAGGAGAACAATGGGAATGGATCATAATACACTGAATAAAAACCCCCATGAATGCATAGTAATACTCTGGATGGAAGGATGGAAGAAGGGAAGTTTGGGAGAAAGGCATCTCTTATAGAAGAATAAATGTCACAGATTAAGTTCCCCAGACTGGATAATAGAGACTTGTATACAGAACGCTCACTGGGGAAGGCTTCTACATTCAGCACTCTGGCGCACTTCAGAAAGCAGGACTGGGGAAGTAAACTGTAATGTCATCATAGCTGAGCATAGCTGTTTTCTTTTTCTTTTTCTTTTTTTAATTTTATTTATTTATTTGACAGAGAAGAGAGAGCACAAGCAGGGGGAGTGGCAGGCAGAGTGAGAAGCAGACTCCCTGTTGAGCAGAGAGCCTGATGTGGGGCTCAATCCCAGGACCCAGGGATCATGACCTGAGCCAAATGCAGATGCTTAACCCACTGAGCCACCCAGGTGCCCCGATAGCTGTTTTCAAAAGGGGGCTCTGGGGTTGGAATGACTCATCAGAGTTGTCCCAAGTTGGGGCAAGGGGCCTGAAGCTGTATTCCCTCCCACTACATTCTTAGAGATGAGGACCATCCTTGAGGAGCAGCAATAATCTTGGAGAAGATAGTTTCGTTCCATAGAGGGTGATTCTTGGGGAGGGTCTCAGCTGAGAGCTCTTAGCAGACAGCACCAGCAGCTGGAGGAATGAGTGGCCATCCTGAAGGGGGAACCAGGAAAACACACCACCACATCTACTACAATGCCAGATAATAAATGTGGAGAAATGACAGAATTTGAAAATTACAATTTTGCAAATTTCAACGTATTCGTTGATCTAGGCAAAGATTATCAATGCCTGGACCATCAAAGCTAAAAGGATTTGGTGAACAGTTTTGGGGGAACAAAATCTTCACATGGTTCTGAAATTTCTCCTCACTTTTTAATTATTTTAATTTAATTACTTTTTAATTATAAAGAAGGACAAAGTACCTTTACAATGGAGAGATCTGACAGAGACCACTTTAAGAGATCAAACTTAATCTCACCAATAATGGGACAAACTGACCTTATGTGCCTCCTGGTGTGATGTAATGTGAAGGCCACAGCTTCTTCTGTCTTGAATTTTTGCCCACCATTTTAACCCCATCTTTTTTTTTTTTTTAAGATTTTTTATTTCTTTGAGAGAGAGAGAGAGAAAGAGCATGAGTGGGAAGGGCAGAGGGGGAGGGAGAAGCAGATTCACCGCTGAGCAGGGAGCACGACGTGGGGTTCAATCCCAGGACTCCAGGATCATGACCTGGGCTGAAGGCAGACCCTCAACCAACAGAGCCACCCAGGTGCCCCCATTTTAACCTTATCTAATCATGAAGAAACAATCAGAAAAGCCATACATGGGATATCCTACAAGACAACAGGCTTGGACTCATCAAAAATGGTAATGTCGTTATGGATAAAAAAGATGGAAGGAATGCCTTCGATGAGGGTTTGACACGCTATAATTCATCTGTCACATCTTGAGACACATCCACACCCATTTGCTTACATATGATCTATGGCTGCTTCTGTGCGACAGAGCAGAGTTGAGTAGTTGAAATAGACACCTATCTGGTCCTTCACAAAAAAGTTTGCCAACTTCTGCCTTAGATTAACAATGACCAGAAACATGACAATTAACCACAAGTATAAGGCTGAACCTTGATTGGATTCTGAATTTTTTAAAAGACTGTAATGGAAAATTGGAGAAAATTTGAATATGAACTGTATTGTTATATATTATATGTTATATTAAATTTTTGGATTAGTGTTAAATTTCTTGGGTGTGATATTGGTTTTGTGGTTATGTGGGAGGAGTCCTTCCTCTTTGAAGATATGTGCTGACACAATTAGGAGTTCAGTATCAGGATGGCTGTAACTTATTCTTCAGCCAAAGAAAACTCTGTGTGTGTGTGTGTGTGTGTGTGTGTGTGTGTGTGTCTATAAAGAAAGATCAAACAAATGTAGCAGATTCTTAAAATTGGTGAATCCAGATAAAGGTTATATGGTGTTTGTGATAATAACTTGTTTGACTGTTTAGCTTTGAACTTTTTCCTAGTAAAAAGTTGGGGGAAAAAAGTGAAAGAAAACTTTCTTAATTTTAATTCTTGGTCTGGTTAAATATTCCAGAAGTCAGTTTCAGGCTACTTAAAATGATTCATTTAATTTTCTCAGGATGTAAAGCTGAAAAAATTTGAAGTGAATATCCCCAGAATCCCTCTGACATTCTCTTCCTATTCCCATAGACAGAATGATGATTTCTGTCTGAGAGGAGGAGAGCTGGGTGCTTTCAGCCTGGGGGAGACCCTGGCAACGTGAATCAGCAGGCTGAAAGAGAAGGCCACCGTTAATTAAAAACAGCTTCAAGGAAAAAAGTGTTAACTGAGTAGTAACATGGTCTGTGTTCAAATCCTAGCTTGGCCACCAGCTTCTGCTAGCGGGGCATGTCTCATAAAGATAAGCATCAGTACCATAGCTAGTGTTCAGGGGATGCTAGCTATGCGCCAGGCATGGGTCTGAGAATTTTACAAGTATTCGTTTAATTCTTACAGCACTATGAGGAGCTATTGCTGTCATTCTCACTTTACGGAGGAAGAAACTGAGCCCCAAATTGTTAAAATCTGGCCCAAACTCTCCCAACTGGTGGATGAAAGAGCTGGGATTTGAACCAAGCTGTGGTCCCTCTGGAGCTCCCACTTGTCACCATGACACCATACAGTCTTTCAGATACAGCTGTTAGGGAGAAGAATCATGGTAAAAGTCAAGGCTGGTTTGAGGAGGGGCCAGTCCATGTGCATGACCTTTAACACTCTCAGATAAAGCATGCACTAGATTAACCGCAAAGGTCACCCTGTGATCGGGCCATTCCAGATGAGGGCTCTGCAAGGACAGTTTTGAAGGGAACCAACTCCAATCCACAAAATGGGATATCCTTTATATGGAATGAAGTAAAAGTCCATCAAATTCAGTTCTGGGTGGCAGGTGGGTCAGCTAGCAAGTTCTAGAAAGTCAGCCTTTCCACTGGGGATATGTGCCTGAACGCCCTCATGGAAATCTGGATGCTTACTCCTCTTTGCTGCACACTCCCTCCTCCTCCATTGGTAACGAAGAGAGCACCCAGAGTGGACTTCCTGTCAACTTAGCCAAAGAGGCTCCCTCATGGGGGCTGGGGCAGGAACCAGTCACAGATACTCTCAGGCAATGAGAGAATGAGCTCAGGGAAAGATTATGCACTTGACTTTGTCAACTTGAAGCTGTACCCCAGACTTCCTTATTAACCTCTTGTAGGTGTACGATGGTGTGACTGACTTGGAGGGACTGAGTCCTCAGACCTTGGGGGCTGCGCTCTGGTTGGATAACAATCAGGCCAGGGGCTGTGGAGCCTGCAGACATCCTTGGCATGGTTACCTAGGTCAGTGCCTCTGTGTGGCACACACACACACACACACACACACACACACACACACAAAAGATAGCTCTTTTCTCTGAGTTGGTTTATCCTGGGATGCTGGCATTTCCCTGGGTGGCATGATGCTACCCTTTTGGATGTGCGTAAATTCCAGACTACCCCACGCTGGCCAGGTTCCTTGAATTGGAAACACAAGGGTGGGAATCGGCTCATCCTGCAGAGTGCCTCGTGGCACCTCTCCTGTCCCATCAAGCACAGCAGTGTCCCTGTTGGAGTAGTCTCTCTCAGTCCTCTCTTCCTAGGGTCTTGGGTTCATTTCCAGATAAGTCATGCTTCTTCTGTCCATTTTTAGAAAGACACTATTTAGATTTTGCACATAGCTGTGAAAGCAAAAACAGGATTTCTAATGCTGGGGATTGAAGAAGAGTTTTGCAACTCACACCCCAAAGGAGAAGTATGGACTTCCTCAGCTTCCCCCTGACAATGGAGATGAATGTCATCGCTCTGGTGACCAACAGGCCGTGGGCAATAAAATAGATCTGCATCATGCCGGAAGGAGAGTGAGGGCACCAAAGGCTCCCAGCTTCCTTTCCTCCTCAGCTGAGGGGCTGACCGGTGAGGGCTGGGTGCTGGGGGGCCAGGCTTCCCTGAGGGAAATCATCCAGCAGAGAGACCTGGGAGCACATCCTTCAAGCAGGAGGTGTGGCTACAGCTCTGGTGGCAGCCTCCGGCTTGGACCACACTGCACTAAAGGTCTTACACAGGCAGGAGGAGGCACGTGGGGCAGTCAGTGCAAGCCTTCCTTCCTCATGCTAGGCCCTTCCAAGCCCTTCCTACTATTCCTCACCCACTGCCCCTCTGTGGCCTGTCTTTCTGGCTGGGATTGTGGCTGGAGGACACATCTGGGAAGGGACTTTAAAGAGAGAGAGAAGGATGAAGAGAGGGGGAAAGAATAAAAACAGGGGGGTCATTGAAGTCGAAGGAGCAGGGAGTGTGAGGAGAAGGAAAGTGGACCCAGAGGGCTGGAAGGTGGGGACGTTTCTGCAGACCTGACCCAGCTCCACGCTAAGCATTCTGACCAGAACTAAGCAAATCCTTACATTCTCGTGACAGCGGTGGTGTGAGAAGGCACCTGCAGACCTCCCTCAGACCTCTGACTGTGGGGGTGTAATGGACCACTGTGCCCCAAGGTGGCACCCCACACCAGGACAGGTCCATCCCTGGGAGACATGGAACTCCTCTGGCAGTGACTTTGGCTCCCTGACACCCCAGTGTCCTTGCCCCAACTGTCCTCCCCCTATCCAGCAGGGGGCACACCTACATGATGGTCTGTCCTAGCTCTGCATGCCTCCCAACATCCCCGCGTGTCCCGATGTGTCTCATCCCTTCCCAGCCCGGCTCTGCATCTCCGAGGACCTGAAGTCACAGAAGCCCTAACTAGGTACTAGTGTCATGTTTATTTGACATCTGGGAAAACCACGGCACAGAGAGCTACAGTGAATTGCCTCGAGTTTTGCAGCCAGTATGTGGGCACGCTGAGTTGAACCCACCTGCTTCCCCACCATATGCTCTCAGTACCTTTTCACACATGGGGTGACAGAGTCTGATGCAAGCTCAGAGGTGAACCCACTGTCACATGGTTATTGTGGCCCCGATGCCCCAGGGTATATATGAGGCCCAGTGAACACCAACCCTTAGTGGTCTAGGGCCCTGGGCTCCCCCTGGGTGAGGATGACACCACCCAGTGCCTTTCTGGAGTCACAGGGGCAGCTCACAGGTGTCAGGGACAAGTCTATGCTCTTGGATGGCATCCCCCAGGTTTTGCCAGACATCAGCCGCCCCCTTCCTGGCATGCACGTCTCCTAGGGAGCTGTGTGAGGTGTACCTGGGAAGCTCTGAGCAGCTGCAGGCTTGCTGGCTTCCACGTGGATCAGGAGAAACGGTCTTGCTCCTGAAAGTGTCTGGCAAGGTCCCAGGAAGGGCTGGGGCCACATTCCTCCTGCTTCTCCTTCTCCTTTTGCATTGCCAGGCCCAAATTCCTCTGCACAGAAGCAATTCCCTGAGCTACACGCCAGTCACCCCAAAAGATGGCATTCTGCTGACCAGGGAACAGCGCATGTCTGGGTTCTGGGAGGGCTCAGATGGCACATCCTGCCTCAGCTGAGATTCAAACTTGCATCTGCCTTGGTGTATGAAAGCTCGGCTCTTCTTTGAACCAGTGGTGGAAAGACCTGGAAGACCAGGAAGTAACAGAAGCTAGGATACAAAATGATGACTGGGTATGTGGACAGCAATGCTCTGAAACAGGAAGAGATAAAAAGACAGGAGGGAGGGTGCATCTCCGAAGACGTCAGGCCTCCACCAGGAGCAGGTCCTTTGGATGGCAGCAGGCCCCGGGGGGATGTTTGCTTGGCTTGCCTGGATGGTGAGGGCTTCTGGGAGGCTTTGCCCACTTGTCAACAGGACCTTCTGAGCCCCCAGGATCACTGCTCTTTCAGCCATCGCTGACCTTCTCAGCTGGCTGGAGGCTGGGTTTTCATGAGGCTGCTTTCTTCCTCTTCTGCGGACAGAAAATCCACACATCCAGGTTGTAAAGCCACTGCCACTGTCCTGTACCAGCTTGCCCCTCTTTTGGGCCCGAGGAAGGGGGTGTGTGTGTGTGTGTGCATGTGTGTGTGCGTGTGCACGCATGTGTGCTGTACCCAAGCTCTGTCTCTGCCCCTCTCACTCCTGCCTGCACAGCCCCCAGGATGGGAAGAGTGCCAGCATCACAATGCTGACAGCGGGATGAAGACCACCAGGCAGTGCTGGTGGGCCTTTTGAAGAGATGACACAGAGAAAAGGGTGCCCCGCAAAGGCAAGCCCCGTGTCCTCTCTCAGGCGGTGGCCTCTGACTGGAGGGTCCAGGGAGGAGCGGCCGTGAGGTCCAGGCTGGGCTGTAAGAAGCTAAAGCAGGAGATGGTGCTTTGCAGGAGGTCAACGGGCAGCTCTAGGGAGGGTGAGGCCAGCCTTGGGGACAGGGAAGTTAGTGGAGCTGATAGATGAGGGTGCTGGGAGTGACAACAGGGAGCGGCTATTTGGCAAGGGTCCTGGGGTGTGGGACAGTGGTGAGCAGGCCAGGGCTGGCTGTGGAGGTGGGGAGGGGCAGGATCCTCTGTGGTTGCTCCTTCCGTACTGTGAGACCACACTTAGCACGCCGGCCTCTTCCTTACCAGGCTGAAAATTTTCCCACCTCTCTGGTTTCTAAGTCTGCCACCACAGCACCCACGTTACCTAACTCCTCTGCCTACCGCCTTCCTCTTTTGACCTTGGACGGCCCTGATGCTCTGCCACCCCAGGGGCACACTATCTGTCGTTTCTCTAATTCCCTCTCTCCAAATCCATTCGTATCTACCCCATTCAGAATGTGTGCCAGGCCCTACAGGGCAGGAAAATTCAGGGGATTTTTGCCTAATATTTTTCTGGTTACTTTTCAAACACCTAAATTCCTTAGGAAATGGGAAAGAGGGAAGTTTCGGCTTTTCTTTCCTTTAGACTCTAAGAAGACTCCTTGGGCAGAAGGAGGGCTCTGGGAATGTATAGATGTTGGTCCCAGAGAACAAGGTCCTGTCCCTGCCTCCTGGCAGAGGCCTGGACTTGCTGCAGGGCCCTCAATCATCCGGAGGCCCTGGAGGCAAAGGGGATCTGTGCCCTGCTTCCTGGGCTGAGTCCTGGAAAGGAGCAGGCCCCCAGACAGGGAATAGATATAAGCAGACAGACCCATAACCAGCATAACCCGTGCTGGGTTGTGCCATAGAAGCAGCACAGTAAATTCTAGGCCCACGGGTGGCACAGACAAGTGAGGACAGAAGCTGTATCGGAGGGCCAAGGCAGACCAGAAGGGGAGCCAGTCCATTTGCATGGCTCAGTGGCTGGTGTGTAGAGGGGAAAGTGCCTGGCTGGTGGGCATGTGCATGGAGAGAGGGGATAAAGGGAAGGGTAGCTACCAGGTAAGATTGCACAGAGCTGCAAGCAGCAGAAAATCCAGTGCCTGGTGGTGTGAACCGTGGGAGGTTCTGTGACTTCGGCACTAGGTCAGCCCAAGTGCATACAGCACTGTCACAATGTCACCCAGGCCACCGGCACCTTACCCCTTCCTTCTTTATCCGAAAAATAAGAGCGAGTTGTCGATTTTGATTTAGGAAATAAATTTAGTTCATGCAAATGATCCACCCTTTAAAAATTGAATCATAATTATAGAAGTGCATTCTTCTTTAGTTATATTTAAATATAGCTCACAAATATCAATGTGCTAACTAACTATAGCTACTCCTGAAACTTCAAGTTGCCTCCTACTCAGCCAAATGGCAAGATTTTATCAGTGGAAAATTAGTCACTGTTTCCTCCCCCCCAGCTTTATTGAGATATAATTTACATGTAACATTGCATACGTTTAGGATGTACATCCTGGGGGTGCCTGGGTGGCTCAGTGGGTTAAGCGTCTGCCTTCAGCTCAGGTCATGGTCTCAGGGTCTTGGGTTTGATCCTCGCATTGGGCTCCCTGCTCAGCTGGGAGTCTGCTTCTCCCTCTCCCTCTGCCGCAGCCCCCTCTCTGCTCTCTCCCTCTCTCTCTCTTTCTCAAATAAATAAATAAAATCTTTATTTTGAAAAAAAAAATGTACAGCCTGATGATTTGACACACATAGCTATTGCAAATTGATTACCACAATAAGTTTACTTAACACATCCATTACCACACCTAATTACCTTTCTTTGTGTTTGGTGAGAAACAAAGTCCAAGCATTGTTAACTATGGTCACCATACTGCAATTAGATCCTCAGAACTTACTAGTTTAATAGCTAGAAGTTTGTACTCTTTCACTAACGTCTCTCCATCTGCCTGCCACCAGCCCCTGACAATCCCCATTCTACTCTCTGTTTCTATGAGTTAGACCTCACGTAGAAGTGAGATGATACAATATGGGTCTTTGTCTGATTTATTTCATTAAACATAATGACCTCAAGTTTTATTCATATAGTCTCAAATGTCAGGATTTCCTTCTTTTTATGATTGAATAATATTCCATTGAGTATATATATCACATTCTTTTTTTATCCATTCATCCATCAGTGGACACCTAGCTAGTTTCCGTATCTCGGTTATTGTGAGTAATGCTGCAGTGACCGTGAGGGCTCAGATATATGTTCACCATAGTGATTTTATTTCCTTCAGGTGAATATTCAGAAGAGGGATTGCTGGGTCATATGGTAGTTCTTTTTAAAATTTTTCTGTGGAACCTCCATACTGTTTTCCGCAGTGGCTCCTATCTTCTGACACTAGTTATTCAAACGGGTGTGATGTGGCATCTCACAGTGGTTTTGATTTGCATTTCCTTGATGATGAGTGATGTTGAGCACCCTTTCACATATCTGTTGGTCATCTGTATGTCTTTTTTGGAAAAAGGTCCATTAAGGTCCTTTGTCCATTTTTTGATTGGATAATCACTCTTTTTTTGCTCCATTAATTTTACCCCTGTAAATCTTTACTATTTTATCAACACCTTGCACATTCTAAATAGCAGCTGCTGAACTTACCTAGCATATGTTGGTAAACACAATAGTCATATATTTCCAAGGGCCCACTCATGCGAACTACAGAGCAGAATAACACCTCGTGTATTTCACCCTTCATATTCTGGTAAGCAAAACTGTGTTTATGAAAATGCGTGTAAAACTTCAGTTCCCACCTGAGACCCGTGGTGGGTCCAAACCTCCATATGCAGCCCTGGCACTTTGGGATATCACCACAGGTTCCTCGGGATACCTATGTATGCAAGGTCTCAAGCTACATATCCTCACGCCACTCTGCTCCTGAAGAGGGAAGAGAACTGACAGGCCCATGGGAAGGGTCCTAAACACTGGACTTAAGGCAAGTAGGGCTTGAGGTAAGGGCAGCTAGACTGTACCCTCTGGGGCAGCAGACAGAGGAAAAGAGATGTGAGCCTGTGTTAGCCCCTGCCCTGGGCTAGAAACTGTGGCAGTTGCTTGCACAAAGATCTCTCATGTTCTCCTCTAAATATAGGCATCAACACCCCATTGTTCTGATGAGTAAACTAAGGCCCAACGCAGTTAAATAATTTCTGAAGACCAACACTGTCAGAGCAGAGATGCTCGCCCTTTAAGTCTAGGCTCATCAGGAAGGGTGAGGGTAGATCTTCATGGACAAGACAGTAGCAAGATGGCCCTGGGCTCCTTCTGGTCTCACGGAGGGCTCTGTGGAGCAGAGGTGCCGGACCCAGGGGCTGACACATCTGTAGTACTTGGAAAGAGGAGGGAGTCTGTGGGCAGGCGTTCCCTTAGCTAGGAGTGGCCAAAGGTTATCAGGGTGAGTGGAATAGAACTCCCTGAAAGACTAAGGTTGATTACCTAGGCTCCTTATATCTCCTAGGATTCTCTGACATTATATTTGGGGTCTGCACACAGTGCTTTCATTGTCCTCTGTGGCCGGTAAAGGTACAGAATATTTCAGACATAGTCTCAATTCTTCACTGTTGTAATTGCACTACCCCTAGACTGAGCATTTTCAAAAATCTTTCCTTCTGTAAGGTTCACTGCCATTTTACCAGTTCATGCCTCTTCAAGTAAAATACCGGCATGCCTTTAGGTGTGGCAAACAGGGTGTAATAAATACTCCAAAGAACTGGCATCGGCATACCACGCCCATTATTCCCCAGCCCGCGTATCTGCCTGTGCTTTGAGTAATGATGAATTAATACAGTGTGATTTCTGCTACGTCTGATTAACTTAAATCCATGACCATGATAACCAGGTTGTAGCTAAAAGTCACTTTCTTGACTTTCAGGTTTAAATAGCATCTGGCTAGCAGCCTCTGGGGCAGCCCCTTGCAATATTTCATTAAAATGTTAATGAGTGCATAGGACAAACTGAAAATGCCAAGTAAAGCCACAGACTAAGACTAAACACAACCTTGACAGAATAGGAGAGGAATCTGCATTAACTACAAAGCAGGGTCATTTGAAAAGAGAAACCACTGTGACTTTTGCCTTATGAAACAGAAAAATAGTAAATGACATCAGGAAACAGTATTTGTAACATATATGAAAGACAAAAGATGATTCTATTTCCTCTATAATGAGCTCTTAAAAATCAATTTTATGGACAGGCAAGCAGAAGAATGAAACTGGACCACTTTCTTATACCACACACAAAAATGAACTCAAAATGTTTGAAAGACCTAAATGTGAGACAGGAATCCATCAAAATCCTAGAGGAGAACACAGGCAGAAACCTTTGTGACCTCAGCTGCAGCAACTTCTTGCTAGACACGTCTCCAAGGCAAGGGAAACAAAAGCAAAAATGAACTATTGGGGCTTCATCAAGATAAAAAGCTTTTGCACAGCAATGGAAAACAATCAACAAAACTAAAAGGCAGCCTGTGGGATGGGAGAAGATATTTGCAAATGACATATCAGATAAAGGGCTAGTATCCAAAATCTATAAGGAACTTATCAAACTCAACACCCAAAGGACAAATAATCCAACCAAGAAATGGGCAGAAGACATGAACAGACATTTATTCAAAAAAGACATACAAATGGCCAACAGACACATGAAAAAATGCTCAATAACACTTGGTATCAGGGAAATACAAATCAAAACCACAATGAGATACCACCTCACACCAGTCAGAATGGCTAAAATTAACAAGTCAGGAAACAACAGATGCTGGCAAGGATGCAGAGAAAGGGGAACCCTCTTACACTGTTGGTGGGAATGCAAACTGGTGTAGCCGCTCTGGAGAACAGTATGGAGGTTCCTCAAAAAGTTAAAAATAGAAGTATTCTACAACCCAGCAATTGCACTACTCAGTATTTGTCCAAAGGATACAAAAATAGTGGTTCAAAGGGGCACATGCATCCCAATGTTTATAGTAGTAATAGCCAAAATATGGAAAGAGTATAGATGTCCAACGACAGATGATGGATAAAGAAGATGTGGTATATATATACAATGGAATATTACTCAGTGATCAAAAAGAATGAAATCTTGTCATTTGCAATGACATGGATGGAACTAGAGGGTATTATACTAAGGGAAATAAGTCAGTCAGGGAAAGATAAATACCATCTGATTTCACTCATATGTGGAATTTAAGAAACAAAACAGATGAACATAGGGGAAGGGAAGGAAAAATAAAATAAGATAAAAACTGAGAGGGAAGTAAACCATAAGAGATTGTTAACTCTAGGAAACAAACTGAAGGTTGCTGGAGGGGAGGTTGGTGGGGGGATGGGGTAATTGGGTGATGGGCATTAAGGAGGGCACTTAAAGTAATGAGCACTGGGTGTTATATGCAACTGATGAATCACTGACCTCTACCCCTGACACTAATAATACACTGTATGTTAGCTGAATTGAATTTAAATTTATTTTTTTTTTAATTTTTAAAAAAAGATTTTATTTATTTATTTGACAGAGACAGCCAGCGAGAGAGGGAACACAAGCAGGGGGAGTGGGAGAGGAAGAAGCAGGCTCCTAGCGGAGGAGCCTGTTGTGGGGCTTGATCCCAGAACGCTGGGATCAAGCCCTGAGCCGAGGGCAGATGCTTAATGACTGCGCCACCCAGGCGCCCCTGAATTTAAATTAAAAAAAATAGAAAAAATTAATTTTAAAGTATCAAATATACCAATAAACATGTGCAATAACCACCAAGAGGCAATTCACACAAAAATATAAATTAATTCCCTCAGTAAATGTTTGTTGAGTCCCTACTATGTGTTAGGCACCATTTGAGGCACCGTGGATCTGGTCCTTCCATGCTAATGTGGAAGATAAATCAGAAATAGGCAAATATCTAATATAATGTCCAGTAGAGATAAGGGTAAGAAAACAAATAAAGGCAGGAATAGGGATAGGGAGTGAGGGTGGTGGTGGTGTCTATGTTTTAAAAGGGGAGATTTGTGAAGGCCTATCTGTGGAGGTTAACACTGAAGCAGAGGCTGAGTGAAGCTAGGTGGTGAGCCATGCACAGATCTGGTAAAAGAGACCCTACCTTGCTCCCCAAAAAAGAAGTTTCCAGCAGAGAAAACAGCAAGTACAAATGGCCTGTCGTAGAGAAGAGCTCAGCCTGTTTCGGGAGGAGCTCAGGGGTCTGAGTGACTAAAGACAGTGTGGGAGGAAAGTCTTGGGTTATGAGACTGGAAGGGCGGCTAGGGCTGGATCATGCAGGATTCCTAGATCCCAGCAGAAAGTTGGTCCATCCTAAGGGAGAAGGTAGCCCCTGGGTGACCCTGAGTAGAGAAGTGACATGATCTGACTGGAGCATGAAGAGGACCCCCAGGGCTGGGGCAGCGAAGGGACAGAGGAGTGGGAGCAGAGACAGGGGAGCCCGTGAAGTTGTATAGGGGAGAGACAGAGACAAATCAGATAGCAGGGCAGTGGTGGAAGTACTGAGAAGCAATCTAATACAAGATCTATTTGGAAAAAAGTGCTGGCTGGAATCTGCTGGTGTGTTGGAAATGGAGGGTCAGAGCAAGAGCGGCATCCAAGAGAACTCCAAGGTTTTTGACCAGAGCAACTAGAAGAATGGACTTGTCATTTATGGAGGCAGTGAAGACTGCAGTGTTCTGTGATGAGTGCCAGGAGATGCTTATTGTCTGTCCAAGGGGAATGGTTAGGGAACTGAATATACAAGTCTGAACTTTAGAGAAGTTTGGGCTGGAGAAAATTGTTTGGATGTTGTCAGCACAGAGAGATGGTGTTGACAGATTTGCAGCTAGCTGAGCTCTCCAGGGGAGTGACTGTAGGTAGAAGAGATCTGGGAATGTAGCCTCGAAGCCTTTGATACTTAGGGGTCAGGGAGGCAGAAAGGAACCAGAGAAGAAGACTGGGAAGGTGGCCAGTGAGGGAGTCAGAGAAGGAGGAGGGAGAGTGGTATCCCTAGGGCCAAATGGAAAATGTGCTTCAAGAAGGAGGGAGAGATGAACTTAGCAACTTCTGTTGATGTGTCAGTGAGGTGGGCCTGATCGTGGACTCTGACCTAGTCACCTGCAGAGCATCTGTGACTTTGCCGAGGGTGTCTGGGGGAGTGGTGAGGAGGAAGAGCAAGAGAGAATGGAGGCCAAGAGATTAGAGATGCCTCTTGGGTGTCTCCAAGTGGAGAAGAGACAAGAGCAAGAATGTGGGAGGTATGGAGTCCAGAGGAGGGTCTAAAAATGAGAGGCACTCTGGTCTGCCCATATGCTAACTGGGAATCCTCCAGCAGAGGGGAGGAATGCAGGAATACAATCCTTGGGGACGTAAGATGGGATGAATGTAGTGCATAAGCAGAGGGTTTGGCTTTAGATAAGAGCAAAGAAAATCCTTCCACTGAACCCGGACAGGAGGAAGAGCAAGTGGGCACAGCTGCAGGTAGGTGGGAGATGTGATTTTGGGAGCCTGTGGATTCTTTTCTGGTTCCTTCTATATCTCAGTGAAATGAGGTGCTTTGAAATGAGCACTTACCCCTTATCAACAAAAGTGTAAATTAGCCTTTTGGTATTGGGCTTCCCAGCTTGGCAGCTGGGCATTGTCTTGTCCCCAAACAGGGCTACCTGGATACGCCAGGGCTACCAGGTAGCCCTGGATTCTCAGAGTTGGCACAGATGGGAGTTCCCTGGCTCATCGGAGCATCACACCTGCTAGCAGAAACCCAAGTTAGTCCTTGTGGTTTGGATTTCTAATAAATTCACTTCCATGTAAGGTATAAACAGTTTGTGAAATGCATCCTGAGGAGAATTTACTAGAGACTTAAATAAGCTTCTTGTTCTTTGTTTTTCCTTTCTTTCATTTTTCAGGTAACAAGCTCCCCATGACACTGAGATGGCTCTATCCAAGTGTATCCGAAACGATGGTGGATGCACTGAAAGTAGACTTCCCGGCAACCAACTGTGCTAAATCTTGAATAAATTATCTCTTCTGTTGCCTTTTGCAGGTTGTTTATGTTTTGCACAGAAGTGAATTTTTTACACCTTCAAATTGCACAAGGACTCTGGGTGCCCTGTTCATCCCTACTTTTCCCTCTAAGACACCCCCCACCCTCACCCCTGGAGCAAATGTTGCCACCTCCTTCTCTTCCTTGATTTTATTGGAGGTTTTTTTCCCCTAAATTTTTATTGTGGTAAAATATACATTAAGTTTACTATCTTAGCCATTTTTAAGTACATTCAATGTTGTGCAACCATCACAACCATCCATTTCCAGAACTCTTTCATCCTGCAAAACTGATACTCTGATCCTGTGATACAATAACCCCCATTCCCCCTTCCCCCAGATTTTTTATGACTCAGAAGGCCTCTCCTGTGTCCTCTTAACCCAAGCACTAAGCAGTCTCTTAAAACAACTTAGAACAACTACTTTTGTGATGTTATTATTTACTTTTTAAAAATCCCCTCTCTTTTCTTTTCTCTCTTCTAGATAGCAGCCTTACCACCTCCTCTGAGGAAAGGAAGTCTTCTTTTTTTCTTTCTCTATCTTGCTCTTGAAGTCAGTAGCTAGTATTTTATAAAATAACAAAAGCCTATAATGTCCAGATACCAAAGCTTGGGAAGGTAGGGGTGGTGTGTGTGTGCCGAAGTCAGGGAGTAGGGTTCTTAGAGCATTAGCTGTATGGTGTCATCGTTCTGAAAAGCAATTTTGCAGTAGCTAGCAAAAGACACACAGAGGCTTCAATCCATTGATTACTGAATTCCTCATAGACCATCAAAGATATGCACAAAGATTTATGTTCAGCGCAGTGTTTTACATAATAATGAAAACCAGGTGTTGCCTCTATGTCCATTGGTAGGGGCTAGGTAAAGTCTATACGCAATCATTAAAAACCATGCTTGAGTTTGATACATGGGGAGATGTGCATGCTATAATGTTAAATGAAAAATACGAGAGAAACTATATATATATTATGATCTCAAATCTTTTCTTAAGTTTGTATCTGCAGAGAATAGCATGGTAGAGAACCACCTCTGTGTTAAACAATTCTCAGGGAGATGGAATATTGTGTAATTTTAACTATTTATTTATTTATTTATTTATTTATTGTATTTTCATTGACTGTACACCTCTTTTATATTCAGAAAAAGATGTAAAGAATATAAAACAAACACACAGAAAACGGAACAATCTTACCTAGTACTCAAAGAGGAGCAAATTAAAATTTATTTTTGTTTCTACCTAAATAAATGAGGAAATATGGAGTAAAAGAGTAATTTTCCTGCTGAGCATGTTTTGTGGTTTCNAGAGTGGAGGAACTGTGGCTGTTGCCTAATGATGTCTCTTATTCAACAGAAATGGAAACACGGCGCCTATATCCTTGAGAAAACGAGTTGGCCCTCCTATGGATGGAGCGTGTCTTGAAGAGAAACCGGATATTTCTTAATTTGCTAAGAACTACATTTGTCACTTACTCTCAGATAATACCACTTTGGGGTAGCCCACATGGGGTTGACAACTTAGCTAGTTAAGCAAACAATACTACAAGTCATACTGAAACCGAAGTGGTCCCCGTGGGCCAGGGGAGTGGGTATGGATGGAGAAGAAAATTAACTTCTGAGTTGGGACAGATATCCTAATTTTGAGGGCACTAATGAGACATCAATTCAGGGCCAGTTGGTACCCAAGGTGGACCTCTCAGTCAAGTTGCCATGTTCCCACATGTAGTTGCCGGACTTGTGGGGCCAGAGGTCAATTCTCTCCTTGGGTGCTCAGGGACAGACTCGCAGAGAGAGACAATGGAAAGCCCACTAGACCTTATATACACTCCAGATCCTGCGGATTATAAGGGTAGTAGTTCTTCCCACCAATCCAAAGAATGTATTCTCCAGCTTTCTTGGTGGCAACATCCTTTTTGAAGCCAACTTCTCCCTCAGATGGTCATTTGATGAAAAGAATAAGCCTAAAGTGGTAGGATTATTTGGAAGGGGCTGGGCATTTTCCCCCAGGGTGTGGCCATCCCTGGACAGTGGCCCTTCTCGACTAAGACCCTGCCTACCAACCCAGATCCTGTTGATAGATTTGCCTCTGGGAATCCCGGTATCCTTTGCTGATAAGCATTTGTTTACCATCTTCATTAGAGATACTGATGTCACAGAACAGTGGTCACCAAAAGCTGCCCCACCCAGGCTGCATCTGTCATCGTGAGCGGATTGATTCTGTTAAACTCGGCATTCTGGAGGGCAGACCTCCCCTCCCTGCCTGTCATCCACTTGCAGACCTTCCTTCTGGCTTTTTTTCCATGCTCACCTGTGTTCTCTGCTCTTAGAGGCAGGGTTGGTCTGTATTTTTTTCCAGCTTTATTGAGATATAATTGATACATGACATTGTGTAAGTTTAAGGTGCACAAGGTAGTGATTTTGTATATGCATGTTACAAAACGATTACCACAATAAGGTTAGTTTAGACATTTATCACCTCACAGTTACAATTTTGTGTGTGTGATCAGAATTTTAAAAATCTACTCTCTTAGCAACTTTTAAATATACAATACGGCATTGTTAACTACAGTTATCGTAGGATTGGTCTCTATTTTTATCAAGATGAGAAAAAAATCAGCAGACTGAGAGTCAAGGGATCTACCTCTTTCATTAATTCCCTGCATGATAGAGGCCCCCTCTGGGTCTCCTGTCCCTTATCGGCCCGGACAAGTCTGTGATTCTGGGACTAAGGGGAGTAAGAAGGCAAGGACAAGAGAGACGAGTTTCTTCGTTGGGAAAGGTTCAATCGAAAAAGAGCAAGAAGAAGAAGGAAAAACCAAAAATAGTCATGACCATTTATTTGACCTTGCTTTGCCAGGCTTGCCCTGTGAGTCTTGTGAAGGCAATTTTACTAAATCCTCACAATAATCCTAGGAGGTGGGCACTACTTTTGTTCTTATTTTTCAAATGAGGAAACAGCCTCAGAGTTAGGGTTAGGGTTAGAGTTAGGGTTAAGTAACTTGCCCAAGGTCACAGAGTTAATATGTTGGGACTCAATCACAGATCTCCCTCTGCCTTTGCAGTCCACCAGTTCCGTCTTCTTTTGGGAAGCCCAGAACCCAGAAGCAGTGGTGGGTCGGATCCCGCTGTGCTCTTGGGGCCAACCGTCTTTTTCAGATGTGCCTTCCTTTACGTAGCCACCAACATCGTTGCTATTTAGAGTTTTTCAGTGAACTTCCCTATTTCCTCCCTATTCTGTCTTATTCATCAAAATGAATGAGTGAATGATTCTTATGTTACAAATTTAATTTCCAGTTAGAAGTGAAAGTGCTTGTCTCTCTACTTTTATTTCTCAAGCCAGAACAGTTTTTCCCTTTTTTCTTGGGAGTCCAGAAATAAGTTAAAATTTAATTAAAAGTTTTATGATTCAATAGTTGCAAAGAGGTTCAAGTGATAATGGAACAAACTTGTGGATAACCTGAGGAGAATGTGCCCCTCTGTTAGTTGTTTGAGCCAATGTTCCAGAAGAGTCTCCCCACCCACTCTGCTCCTAATGCCTTTCAATATTCACACACTTTTCCCACGTCTTAAGATCCCCATGCCCTTATACACCTTCTTTACGTATGACATTCACTGAGCCTAGCATGCCATCCCCTCCTTTGCCTTTGCCTTTGCCTTTGCCTGGAGAGCTCCTTACCCTTAAAGACTCAAGTCCAACTGCTCTTGCGTGACCAATTAGTGCAAAGTATGTTTATTTGTTTACTTCTCTGTTCTGTACTTGAATGTTAGATCAATGAGGGCAGAGGCATGGCCTCACTAGTCTTTGGAACCACTCTGGATCTGAGCCCACATAATGCATGTAATATATGCCCAATAACGATTTCATAATAATTTTGTCTGTATGTGTCCAAAGCCCGTCATTTCCTGTGCCCTTTGTCCCAGTTACCCCCATGATGAGGCATTTATCCAAAGGAAATCATTGAAGAGGAGAAAGGGAATTACACAGACAGAAGCGCTGTAACTATGCATTTGCTAAATATTGGAAACAAGTTTATCAACAGGATAATGGTGAGTAAATTACAGTACACGGTCTTGATGGAACATGATTCATTCTCTCATTGATTAAACCAACAGATGGAGTGCCAAGGATGTGTCGGAAATACAGCAATGAGTCAGATGCCTTCGAGTACACAAGCTGGCAGAGACTTCTAGAGCCATCATTACAAAACTATACAGAAACAGAAAACTATTTGTGGCCTAATGTTAGAGAGAAAAATAGCAGATTACAAAACAGTCTGTACATGATGCTTTCAACTCTAGACACGTGAAAGTGTGAACAAGTTCTGGGTGGGCAAATGAAGGCATTGCATGGTTAGGTTATAGGTGACCTTCTCTTTGGCATTATTACCGTTGATTTTTTTAAGCTCTAAAGTATTTGACCAACCCAGAAGTCTACTGAAAAGGCGGGAAAATGCTGCTTCTGGGACCCTGGCTCTCCAGGTTGGCAGTGGCATGAATGAGAGGGTTCTCTCTAGATGGGCAAGGGGTTTGTCACGAGGCAATTGGAAAGGCACATTCAGGCAGTCTGGAGGGCTGGGTCAGGGAAGATTATCAGTCTGAATATCTAGGAATGTCCACTGAGTGCCACTGTAGGAACCAGCCTCCTCTGTATCTGAGCTGCATCGAACAGCAGAGCCAAGGCTCTGCCAACACTGTCCCCTAAGCACTGCGCCAGGTGGGGGAGAGCTGAAGTCTGCGAACCAGATAAGAGGGATGGGACCTGCAAGAATTGGTGGCTGGGTCCTCATGCTGTAAAGGACGCTCCTTATGTAAAAAGTACCATTATTTCCATTCTACAGATGAGGAAGCTGAAGCGAGGCTGGCTCCAAGCTACCCAGCAGGCCAAGTGATGAGCTGGGATTGGAAACCATCCCTTCCTAGTTTGGGCCAGGGTTCTTTCTATTTATTTCCCCGGTCCTAGAAGCAGGTGATGATGCATAAGGCTGGATGGAAGAGACCTGGCTGGCTGAGAGGCTGGATTCTTTTGGAAGGGGAAGAAATGGGGAATCTGTTGGTGGGACTACATGATGGACAGTCTTAAATTTGATGTAGTAGGAACTGGGCAATCATTGTAACTTTGGGGTTTCAGGGAGAGGAGGTTGGCAGTGTGTGCTGGCTGGTGTAATCAGTGAGGAGGCTGGCCCAGACACATGGTAAGGTTAGTGGGCAGCTCTTTTTCTGTCAGATCAAAATAGCACCCACCCCTCCAGCTTCTTGGAAATATGTCTTCCTGCACCTCTAACCATGAGACTGGAGTGGAAGCTGCCATCTTATCTATTCTTCCCCCAAGGATATAACCTGGTCCAGGGATGGACATCTGATTCAAACTTGGCCAATGAGAGCCCTTCCCTGGGAATTTTAACCTCAGGACCAGAGAGGGATGGGTCTCAGTCCCTCACTATTGGCTAAGCTGTGTCTGGGAGCTCTGTCACCACTCAGAGATTTGAGAGCCAGAGAGAGAAAATTCTAGCTGGACTCAAGCTCTAGTTTCTACTTCGAGGGCTCAGCCACCCTTTGCTCATGCCACCATGTGAATAATACTCTCCACCTCCTCTTTAGCTAAGCTAGTCTGAGTTGAATTTTTATCATTTGTAAACAAAAAGTCCTGACATTTGCAGTTAGAGACATGCCTACCCTTTATCATTCAAATTTTGGGCAGAATTCTCAAAAATGTTTTAGGGTTGTTTTGGGGGCATTCAGTTCATCATTTCTTGCATGTAAGACACAAAAAAGTCTGTCTTCATTATTCAGTGTCAGGCTCAGGAACTCCAGGCTCTCTGTGGGGACAAGGCTTTGGGTATCCCTTCAGAGAAGGATGGACCCATCGCCATCACTGGTGTGGTGAGTAAAATTGCTGCTCAGCATGCTCTCCCGCCTGCTCGTTTGTGATTCAGTTGGGGAGAAACTGACATGGACAGGACGACCACACAGGACAGCCAGGCATTTCCTATACAAGTGGTAAAGGTATCTTCTGAACTTCTCTCCAGCAAATGCGTAGATAAAGGGATTGAGGCAACAGTGGATAAACGCAATTGTCTCAGTCACACTGAGGGCCAACCTCAGATCCCTCTTCATGTCACAACTGGGAAAGAAGTCATAGAGATTAAGTGTCTCTAAGAAAATCATGATGTTGTAGGGTGTCCAGAAGAGGAAAAACATGATGACCACCAGAAAGATCAGTTTGAGGGCTTTGGCTTTCTTGTGGTTCTTACAGGAAAACAGTGTTCGCATGATTCTGAAGTAACAGTAACTCATAATGAGCATGGGGAGCAGGAAGCCAAGCAAATTTGCTTCCACGTTGCGGAGCACAGGCCAGAGATCCTGCAGGACCTCGGGGTAGTCACCAAGGCATTCGTTTTCTTTTTGTTTTGTGAACATGAACTGAGGTGCTGCCACCAAGATGGCTGCTGCCCAGACACCTAGGCTGATGGTGACGCCATGCTGCACAGTCCGGTTGTTCATGGAGTTGGCTGCCAGGACAATGGCTAGGTACCTATCGATGCTGATGACAGTGATGAAGAATATGCCTCCAAAAAAGCCGATGAAGAAGAAGGCAGTGGTGAGTTTGCACACAGCATTGTGAAGGCCTTGTTCACTTATCAGGTAATGAGTCCAGAAGGGTAAGGTGGCTACAAAGAGCAGATCAGACAAGGCCAGGTTCAGGAGGTAAATGTCGGTGATACTCTTGGGCTTCCGGCTGTTGGTGAGGGCGAACACCACCAGCAAGTTTCCCAGCAGGCCAAAGGCAAAGACAAGGGAGTAGAGTATAGACAGGAAGACGGTCCCAAAGGCCACGATATCCCCCATATCACAGGCTTCAGCAGACTCATCGTACTCAAAGTATTCTAAAATTGATTCAGGGGAGTGGATGGGCATGGTGAGGGCCTGAATCAGAAAGGAAAACAAATAACAGCATTAGTTCTCAGAGAACTAAAGTTGGGATTCTATCTGACCCCACATATAAGCAGGCTGGAGGAAACAAATATTGGTTGTATGCCTAACCAATACACTTCCCAGTGTCATGTGCTTCATCTTGTTTAATCTCCACAACAGACTCTTGATGGAGGCTGTAAGAGATTCCTCTGACAGAAGAGGAAATCAGGTGTCTGAGAGGTTCAGGGACTTGCTCGGAGCTACACAGTGAATGGCTCAGCTAGCATTTGAATCGAGACCTTTTGAAGCTTGAGACAGATCTTTTCTTCTTTGATTTTCAAACATCTGTCCAAAAGGTTGACCAGTGTGTGGGTAGTGGGAGAGAGGACTGTGGAGAAGAGGGGGTGGGATGGTAGGGGATGCAGCCATAATCCACACATCTTGTTCAAACTTCCCTGAAGCAATTCTCCACCGCCTTTCTTATTCCCACCTCCTCTACCCTCTGGATCCCAATTTCTCCTGCAGGAAGCTGAGATTGAAGAAAGAGGTCTCAGACACTCTTCAGACACAGAGCCCTGAGCAGACCTGTACCCAGAAGCCCCTCGTCTTTGTTTTTCAGAACCCTCTCTCTTTCTCTTCCTCTTGGAACCAACAAGTCCTTCTCCCCCTTAAGGGATTAAACACAGTCATACACTCTAGAGTGACCACCTTGTCTCGGTTTGCCCAGGACTTCTCTGGTTTTAGCACCAAAAGTTGGAAACCCCTCAGTTCTAAGGAGACAGCCGTGGACAGCCATCCCACAAATCCTAGTGAAGAGGAGTGTCACCATTGCCGTCATAGGGCCTCTGCCCTATGAAAGGACGGATTGATCCTGTACGGGGGGTCATGCTAGTTAGCCTTCTGCGCTGGGTCCAGGTGGCTAATTCACCCTATAATTACCAGCCCTGCACTCACTGTGGCCTGGTGATTCATAAGAATTTTGTTCCTTCAGAACAAAAATTGAAAGACAAGACATTTCTGCACAGGTTGAGAAGTAACATTTATCCCCTTCTCCCTTCACCTCCCCAGCCAGGACTCACTTGTTATTCACTCCAGAGGCTACAAGGGCAACCCTTTCACTCTGTCCCTCTGGGGCCTCCTCCTCTTTCTTGTGATGCCACAGACAGGCCCCTGAGAACCCCCAAGTATGTTCAGAGCACACGTCCTGGTTGTCACTGCCTCCCTCCCCACCACAACTAAAAACAAAGTTCACACCTCTTTAACCAAGGGAGTTTCCACACCCCACTGCATCCTTTTCATACTGGTTTTACCAAGACTGTGTCTCTGCCAAGGTGAGGGCCCACCCTCCCGGCCAGGGCTTTGCTTCTCCCTTCCCAGCCTCTACTTTGTGTTCTGGCCCATCTCTGCATCTTCCCCAGATTCTTCCAGGAAGAAGTGGGTTAAGCCTTTCTGACCTTGGCGTCTCAGGCTAGCATGGAATTCTCAACCCCCCAGGAAGAGTGTATGCTTTCTTTGCTTTAAGCCACAATACCCTTTTCTCAGAGATGAACCTCTGGCTGTGACTTTAATCAATAATATTTAGTTTAACCACATAAAATGGCCAATGTGCTACCCCTTTTGAGCTGCATAAATGTCAGTTTCAAATGGTTCAGGCTGACAGATGAGGAGATGGGAAATTCCTACTCCTTTAAGGTGGCTTATGGTAGTGGCACATCTTCCCAGACGGGCAGCTGTATGAAAGTGGAAATAGTCAAGCCCTTGGTGATCATAAGTTAGAGAACCGGGGGCTACCACCCTCTTCTTTCTCCATTTTCCCCCAGTGAAAGGAGCTGGCACAGTTGGCCTTGAGACGAGGCCAAGGATAAGGAAGATTGTGTGGTATCTCTTCATGTCTTGTGGCCCAGGAACTTTGTGCTGGTGCATTGGCTTGACTTTGCCAAATCTGTATGATGTAGATTTAATTTCCACTCCTGGCACTATGCCTTATACACAGGGACCTCCTCTAAATCTTCCAGCAGGTGTTCCTGGGTCACTGAGGAGGGAGATCAGGGAGGTGGGCAGACTCGGGCTCTCTTGTGGCTGAATCTCATGCCTATTTCTCTGGCCAAGTGATCTTGGGTGAACTTGGAACCTCTGAATCTGACATTCCTCATCTGTAAGATTACGACTCATTCTCATGTGTGCCCACAGTGCTGTTCTGAGGAGAGCACCTGGCATGGTGTGTTGCCTACAGCAGGCACTTAATAAATGCATTTGGCGAGGAAGCAGAAGCACTTTGGACCTTTGCAATCACCCAGGTTGCCTGGATGTGTTGTTCATTCCCACCCTAGACATTGGTCTGTGAAGTTGGTTTTATTTTTTTCCCTGAAATAAAAAATATTTTCTTTTCAGATTTTTTTTGGGGGGAGGGGAGAAGTAGGGAGTGAAGCACACTTTTACTGAGTTTTTATTCAGCTGTCAGGCTCATTGCTAAACACATATTGCCTATTTTGGGAAAAAAATCATTAATTGACTTGAAATTTTAAAAACAAAAATAAACAAAAATATGAGTTATATGAAAAATTAAAATAAGTAAGTAAGCAAATAGTCTAATATGATAACCAATACATAGTAAATGGCCAATAAATGGTAGCCAACACACAACAGGATACTTATCTCTACTTTATGGGCAAGAAGATGCACTCAGAGAGGGTGAGTAACTTGCCCAAGGCCACGCAGCTGGCGTGTGGCAGGGCTGCCATTTGGGCCCACGTGTGGCCAGGCTGTCTGCCCTGCCTGAGACAGGGAGTTCCTGAGAGAGGAACAGGGTCTTCTTCAGCTTTGCAGACCAGTGTTAAACAGAGGGAGAGGCCTGGCACCAAGCAAATGCCACAGGAATATTTGCAGGAGGATAAATATTGTCTGCTAGACTTTCATTCCAAATTGCTCTGGGGGAGGAGTAGTGACAGTGGCCTTTCCATTGTCCAGTTCCTAGACATGCGCCCAGGGTACCAGAGTGTCCTTTCTGATCCCAGGCCAGGGGCCCTGGCTTGAACTCCAGGTGCTTAGTGGATGCCTAGTGTGTTGAATGAGAGAATGAGTGAGTGAATGAATAAATGCAAGGCATAGAGAAGCAGGAGAAGTGCTGCTTTGGCTACAAGAAAGAGCCCTTGGAGACAAGCCGAGACCCACCAGCTCTCCAGGGTCAGAAATCACAGCTGCCCATGGCAGCACGCTCTTTCTTGCTGGTGTCAGGACCCAGCCCCGCCTCACTGCGCGACTCAGGGGTGGCCCAGGCTTCTCTGCAGTCTGAGCCCTTGGGCCAGTTTGAACCCAGCCTTGCTGTTTGAGAAGCCCAGATCATGCAAGGACACCATTTAATCAGAAACCTGACAGCCAGGAAGGATGTCACTGAATTATTCTGCTGAACATGACAGCCTGATCAAGAGAGGGACCTTTTTAGGAACAGTGGGCCTGAGCTCAGTGGTTCTTTTATTATTTCTGGATCCTCTGAGATGCCCCACTATTGGGAGATAAGCCTAATGATGGAGCCTCCTGGCAGCAGACAGGAGCAGGGCCAGTCCTCGAGGGCGGCTTTCCAGGCAGACTGAAGGGCCACCAGGCATCTGATTGGCAGGACACTGGCTTTTTCTGGCCCCTGAGGACAGCAGGAACCAAGCGCAGGAATCCAAGGAGATAAGCCTTCTTGGCAGGGCCTACTCAGCCGGGTCTCATACAGATGGGGGCTCAAGAGGAGAGACGCATGCCGGACGAGCTGAGGGCTGTGGCCAGCAAGCACGCAAACCACTCCAGGCTGTTCTCAGGTCTCCTTAGCCTCTCTCCCCATAAGTCAAGGTTTACTAAATGGAGTTGAATGGTGAGAGTTTGAGCTGAGCCCAGACACTGAGCTTTGAGTGCACATGTGTTTCGTACTCCAGTGGAAATGAACCTGCTTCATCAACTCGCTCGCTTGCCTCCATCCCCGATCCCGCTCGGCTTCCTCCAGCACACTTCCTTTTCTCTGGTCTGCTCATTTATTTTTCAACTTTTTTAGGTCGTCATTTACCCATTGTTTCCAGTCAGCTTCCCTGTTCTCTACTTCCTTTTTCATTTAAGTGGCCTGAGTCCACTTTCCTCTTCTGTCCCACATCCTTTTCGGGCTGCTTCCCCCATCTTTTGGCTTCACATCCTGCTTACAGTCTGCTAGACCAAGTGCGACCTTTTTTGTTTTGTGTTGGTTTGTTTTTCCCTCTTTGCTTTCTGCTTACGGCTTTTTAGATCCCCGAGTGAAAACCAGGTTTGAGGTTCAGTTGGTTTCTAATGCCAGGAAAAGTATGGTTGAATGTTTTTCCTTTGAACCAAAGGAAATGAGAGGATAGTAAAGATTGCTTGAGCCCTGACTGTGGGGATTCCACTGTGCTGAGAATGTTCCAGAGCCTGAAGCTATCCTTGGAAAGCCCAGTGTGGAAGGAGAAGAGGCTGCCATTTTCGGATGCCCACCCCCTTATGTCCCGCTGCATACGTAAGACCCTGTTTCATTCTCTCAACAACCCCTCATGAGAATGGTGGCCCTTCTTGTACAAGTGAACCAACAGCAGCCCTGAGAGATCCGGGAAGTTCGTCCAAGGAGCAACAGAGCCAGGATTTCAGCCCACATGTGCCTTTCCACAGAGCCATGCTCCCTGCACGGCTTCAGGCTCTCCCTCTTGGAAAGGAAGTCTGCAGCTTATCACAGACCACTTGTCTAAATCTAAAACTGAGAAAGAGTAGACTCAGCCCCCCCCCCCCCCCCCCCCCCCCCCCCGGAAAGAAGATGACCCGTGATGCCAGCCTGAACACTTGCCCTGGGTTTCTCCCCTCTGGAATCAGAACCCATCAGGCTGACTCTGAGGGGAATGTTAGGCAGTCGGGAGATGAAAAGGGTGGGGATATTCACCTCTCCAGCCACGACTAGGGGGTCCTCACTGCCAGACCCCCAGGATCTAGCTCTCATCAATGCTGGTGAAGAAATTTGGAATCCTTTTCTCTGAAGAAGAGGCTGAAGGCTGTAGGGTGAGCTTATTTCCTGGCTTCAAATATATGGTGACACAGTACCCTTCTCAGGATGAGCACCAAGTAATGTACGAAATTGTGGAATCACCATAGGGTACACCTGAAACTTGTGTAACACACTATGGTAGCCATAGTGGAATTAAAATGAAAAGTTAACAAAAAACAGGCTGATGCTTTTCTGAGCTGTGTGCTTCACAGAGGCCCACACATCCTACAGACGGCTGAGAGACCATGGGCAGCTCACTCTGGCTCTGCCTCAGTTTCCTCATATGTGAGACGAAAGCATTGGACCAGATCGTCCCTAAGGGCCCAGCTCTGGTATGCTTAAGTTTTCAACAAGAACCAAACAGAAGGAAATAGTCGTTGAGCACAACAGGAGTCCTAGGTCAGTAAGAGCATGGCCTAGTGTCAAGAGAAGTGGCTGCTCACGGACATGACTCTTCTGGACTCACAGGCTGCCAGCATCCAGATGGGGTTCTGTCTGGACACAGACAGGCAAAAGAAGGGCAGGTGGAGGGACCCCGACTTGCATGCAGAGGAGCTCTAAGGGCACCATTTACACCTTGCAGCCCCTCCCCTGTGGAAGTGACCCCAGCAGCTCTCTCTATATCAGCAAGCAGACCACCTGAAACGGCACAGCCTTCCCCCCACCCCCCCAACCAGCGTTTGGACCAGCCAAACTCACGCCCCAAGCTCTGCTGCCGCTCGGTGAGCCACCCCTTCACAGAAGCCGGGGCTCTGGGTTTGACGTGCCTCCCTCTCGTTTCTTCTTCCAAGTACGCTATGCTATTTACTTATCTCTGTCAAACTGTGAAGTTCTGAAAGGAAATGCTTTAGGACTTTTGTCTAGTAATTGAGGAAGAGATGGATTTTAAATTAAATTATTAACTAAGCCAATATCTGTTATGTTTTTTAACCATATGTTTGTGTAAGGACAAATAAAAATAATGCCTAAGAGGCTTACTTCTCCCCCTTGAAAGTAAGGGAAGAGATTCTCCTTTGCCTCCTCCTTCCAGGATGCTGGCTTTAGAAAACTTGTCGCTGGAAGTACTTTCTCCTCTCTCTGAAGTGTGCTTATGTGTTCTTCTGAAAATGTGATCACCTCTTTTGTCAGCTTTATGACCCAGGAATCTTTCTCAAGAACCAGGGGTCCCTCTCTTTGAAAAGTAAACATTAAGAAATAGCAATGCTGGGGCACCTGGGTGGCTCAGTCAGTTAAGCGTCTGCTTTTAGCTCTGGTCAAGCCCCGCATCAGGCTCCCTGCTCAGCAGGGAATCTACTTCTCCCTCCCCCCTCCCCCCGCTTGCACGCTCTCTCAAATAAATAAAATCTTAAACAAACAAACAAGCAAAAAGAATTAGCGTCCCTGTCACCCAGTTTCCGTGAAAGGGTCGGAGCCTAACTTGGGTGGGTGCCTTGTTCCAAGTTACAAAAATACCTCCCGTCATAAAGATGTGAGTCTATTTCTTCTCTGGATGAAGCCCATCAGCTAACACAGATGGTCATCCCAGTTACCATGGTGAAGTTAGCATGACTGTGTGTGACTGTCGAGTTCTCTCGCTTGAGGACTAGGTGTGTATCTCTCATGTTAGGGATTGTGTCTGCTTGGCTGTGCAGAAGGGTGAGTTGTTTCTCCCCATCTCTGCAGTCTCTTAGCGGATTGCCTGAGATGCGTATCACATTCTGGTTTCATGCCTCGTTAATAATAAAAGTGTTCTCTTTCTCTATTATCTCTGTGAGAGGTTTTTCTGGGTTGGAGATCTTATTTTTAATTTTATTTCCCCAACACTAGGCACTGTGCTCCATTAGGTGGTGGTAAAAATGGCTAAGATACGGTCTCTAAGTTTCTGTTAATGGTTAGTAACAGAATGTAAGAAAAGTTTGGGGAAACCCAAGGATTGGATCATTTAAGCTGAATCTTAAAGCTGGGGGGGGATCTTCCAGGTAGACAAAGGTGGAGGTGGGAAGCGGGGGTGGGGGTATTGAAGCCAAAGACACTGAGGGTCTGAGCACAGGGATGTTTCCCGGGCTCAAGACTCCGTAGAGGGGGCGTGAGGGAATATACTAGAAACAGAAAGGAGTGAGGATAGTGGGGTTAGAAGGGGCCAGCATGCTCCTGGAGTCTTCATGGAAGTCGAGTTTAGTCTGTGTGGAGGGTTCAGGAGAAGATGCAGAGAGAGCAAGGGCCAAGAAGGCAGAAGAGGTCCTCAAATTCCAGGCTAAGGAACAGAGGGAGAATTATAAGACTTTGAAAGAGGGGGGAAATCACTGGGTGCCCTGGCTAGCACACCCTTCAGGGCTACCTCCCCTATTCATTGTCTGACCGATATACAGCTGTGTAAGTTTGGGAGACTGATAGCAATGCAATAATCTTGTTTGCAGAAAAAGAAACTGTGTCTGGTGGAGATGCGCTCAATAACCGCCTGTGGTTAGGGACCAGTTCTGCATGTATCTGTACATTCCTCCCAGCGTTTCTAGAAGTATCTCATCCACACTACTGCTGTGCTGCTCATTGCCATTGATGAATAGGCAGGCACCATGTGAGCATCCCACGGCAATCTCTTCCACTGTTGATGCACACCTGGGTGGCTTTTGGCACAGGGCCGCCGTGGACAACACTGTCACGAACAGTGGTGTGTGTGCACAGCATGGATGCATTTTAAAATTGCAGACCCAAAAGTGGACCTATTGTGTGAATCCATGCATATAAAGATCAAAAACAGGCAACGATAATGCATATTGATTAGGGATGCATATGTAGGTGGTAGAACTCTAGGGATGAGCAAGGAAGCAGTGACTTCTGGGAGGGCAGGGTGTCAGTCAGGAAGGGACATAAGGGAGGCTGCTGGGGGCCAGCCTGGGTCTCTCTGGCTGCCTGGCTGGTGGTTGGCTGGGGGGTTGATTTATAAATTGTTAACCTGCACACTGTTCTTTGAGTGTGCTGTATTTCACAATGAACATAGGTTTAAGGAAAAGGACCAAGAGGGCCTGCAAAATATTTTTTTTAATATTTAAAGAGGGGTGCCTGGGTGGCTCAGTCATTTGATTTTGGCTCGGGTCATGATCTTGGGGTCATGAGATCAGCCCCATATCAGACGTTGCACTCAGTGCGGCGTCTGCTTGAGATTCTCTCTCTCAAATAAATAAATAAATAAATAAAATCTTTATATATTTATAGAGATGTGATATAGGTTTTCTTCCCTATAAAGATGCATAACCCCAAAGAGCTGCTCTTTGGCCAGATCAGAAGAGGAGGTAGCTGAAGCCCGACTGTGGCTGCAGAGCCACGAGGATTCCAGCCCCCGGGGCAGCCAGCACATTCTGAGCCCCATGGAGAGTGGGCAGGCTCAGGACTCAGCGGGAAGCCCCACCGTTGGCGCTCCTGGGCAGAGTCAGTGAGGCAAGCCCTTGGAATCCCTGGACTGTGCTGCTGGAAATCCGAGCAAGTTCCCGGAAAAGCCAGCGGACACCTGGCCAGTGCCACTGCGGCTCCACCTCCTCGTAACTGTGACCCGCTGTGGGACAGCTGGAGATCCCTTCCCTGTCCAGCTCAGCTGCTGTGGGTGCTGACTTTGGCCATCTTCAAGGGGGAAGTCTTGGTGCCTGAGTAAAACAGGGGTAGCCAAGGACTCTGTTCCAGGTCAGAGGTTGGCCCGGGAAGCTGGTAGCTGAATGTCCCAGACCCTGAGAAGGAAGGTCTTTGAGGCCAGGGTCTCTGGAGTGGGATCATACCTGATATCGTTGCCCTTCCACAGCCCGGCCAGGGCACGGATGAGGTTATCTCCTGGAAGGGGGTGGGGGTGGGGAATGGAAGCTGATTCTGACCTGGCATGCTCCTTCTCCCTGCCCCTCACAACCTCATTTGAACGTGGTTAGTGGTCTCAAGGGGCACAAAGCTTCTCATCTTCAGCTTCCCACAATGACAATACATATTATTTATTGAGCACCAAATATAGCCAGAGAGTACGGTCAGAGCTTCATACATCTTGCCCTTAATACTCACAGATATTCAACCTACACCTGTCACTCAGCTTCAGCAATTATCAGCTCATGGCTATAGCAGGACCTGAGCCTTAGCAAGGTCAAGTGCAGAGCCAGGCCTTCATTCCAAAGCCAAGCTGCCTTTCCCACCCTCTGTGAAGCAGAGAGAGTGACAGTTGTGGAGCCTGGCTTGGGGTATGGTCGGCATGCGGCTGACACACAGTCCGGGCTTCCTTCTGGGGGTGTGGGCAAGAGCCACATCCTGCCCAGCATCCCTGTGTGAAAATGAAGCCAAGCAAGAGGCAGGCAAAGGATGTAAATCCGAACCTGCACGCGTGCGCAAGGACACACACACGTGTGTGCACACATGCACACACGCACGCGCACACACGTGCACACACGCACACACATGCACGCACGCGCACACACGCAGTGGTGCCCAAGGCTCAGCAGCCCATGCAAACATGCAGGCCCGCAGCCTAGTCCATCCCCAGGCACCTCAGGGCATGGGCTGACCTGCCCCTGAGCAGACCCTGGAAGCCCCACAGAAATTTCACCAGGAAGCTAGCTTGCTTGCTTGCTTGCTTACTTTCTCTCTCTTTCTTTCTTTCCGATTTTATTTATTTATTTGAGAGAGGGGAGAGACAGACCAAGCAAGTAGGGGCAGGAACAGAGAGGGAGGGAGAGGGACAAGCAGACCTCACTGAGCATGGAGCCCGACACGGCGCTGGATCTCACAACCGTGAAATCATGACCTGAGCCCAAACCAAGAGTCAGAGGCTCAACCAACTGAGCCACCCGGGGGCCCCGCCAGGAAGCTCTCTTGTCTGCTTCTCACACAATCTGGTTTTCTTTTCTCCTTTAGGCTCAACTTTTTTCTACCTTGAGTTTTCTATCTGAAGTATTTGAAAAAGAAAACGAACTTTTGGGGTGGGAGGGGAAATCCTAAAACTCCCTGGCATTTATCTGAGCACAGCTGAGAACATACAGAGGCTGCAGAATCTGGGAGGCCGAGATGGCCGGATAACGGTCAAGCAAGGAGAAATGATAGGCATGGTCAGTCCTCGCCTGGAACCTCCATGTAGTTCTTCCTCTCTTGCACACACGCATGTGTCTGCTCAGAATTCCTGAGACCGTTTTCCCACAACACAAACCTTCTGAGCCCATGTCCTCACAATGATTATAACAGCATATATTAATAGCGAACATCGAATTTGTGTTGGCAATTTATTCATTAAAATAGTTGTCATTGTAAATGCAATAGGTGCTCTTTATAACAAATGTAGATGGCACAAAAAAAGCATGTAAAGAAAAGGAAAAACAACATAGAAGTGAATGATCTACCATCCAACTTCCCAGAATCAGCAACAGCTAGCTTTCTGCCTTTCTGCAATCGCTCTGCATATTTTTATATTTATGTTAAGTGTAGTTATACTTATATGTAAGATGCAAGTGCTATATTAAACATTTTTTATTATAAAATTTTCAAACATACATAAAAGCAGAGAGCACCCCAGGCACGCACCAGACAGCTTCAATTAGCAACTCATGGTCACTATTTCATCTATTCCACACTCCGTGTCCTACTAGATTATTTCAAAATAAATCCAGGTGTCATAGCATTTCATCCATAAACAGGTAAGTGTGAATCTCCAAAAGAATAAGAACTCTTTTTAAACAAAATTATAACTTCAATACTATTTCTCACTTTAAAGAAGTTACTAATTCCTCACTATCATCCAGATGCAATTTTAAATGATGCTTCTTTCCGGTAACACCTACCCATGAGCTTTTCTCCGGGCCCATAACATGTAATTACCTATGCTTCTAATCGTATTAAGTGTCAAGAGGATCATGGATGGTCTAATCATCCACTGCCCACCACCCTTCAAGCCCCTTGGACATTAGGCTGCAACAGCTTTGGGAAATGTCTCTTGTTAGCGTGGAAAGCAAACCAGCGTCTGTACCCACTGTGACCTCTGACCACTGTGCCCCACCCCACGAGCCCAGAGGTGCTGGCAAGTTCTCTGCTCCTACCTGGGCCGGGCTCGGGAAGGAAACCTCCCGACGTGACAATCAACCACTCCGTCCCACGCCTCTGTCTCTGTCACAGAGTATTTCCCTTTCCCTCCCTCTGAGGGCATCTTTATTTGCAAAGTTAGCCAATAGTAGTGGGTTTCCTGTGAGGTAGACTAACTATCTTTAGATGTTGCCCCAGGCAAGCTCAGAAACTCTGGACTGGAGGGTTTGAATTCGCAAACCTGGAAGACAGAGCTGGGGGGGCAGACCCACCAGGGCTTGCAGGCAGGGAGGATGTGGAGGCTGTGCTATTTGCCCCCTTTTGGAGGAGGGCAGGGAACAGTGCAGGTCTCAGGAACCACTAATGCCCACTGAACCTCAGTTCTCCCACCTGTAAAAAGGGAACCCACAACACTCACCAGGCTGCGTTGGGGTGCTGATTAAATGAACCACAGCTTCTCTCTTCAAAGGATAGTCCCAGCCACTGGGAGCTTACTAGAAATGCAGCACCTCAGGCCCCACCACTGAAAGAGACTCTGCATTTTGATGAAATTCTTAAGAGATTGCTAAGTGCATGGATTTTGAGATGCATTGGCACAAAAAGCACTTAGTGAGGACCTGGCATCTGGTAGGTGCTTCCGAATTTTCTACTACTCCTCACTTCCCTCCTCCAAGGCTTTTAGCGGCTCCCTATACCCTCCGGTCAAGCCTAAGGTACATGCCTCCCAGGCACAGGCTTCCTCCACAAACTGGCGCAGCCTCATTCCCCGCTGCCTCCCACAGCCCGCGCTGCTCCAGCAGGATGGGGAGCAGCTGGGCCTGACTCTTCCAGGCCGTGCTCCTGCTCCCTGCCCCGGCCAGATTGCTCCCGACTCTGCAGCTCGAACCTCAGCCGCCACAGCCTCACTGCCTTCCCACCACTTCCTTACCTGCCTGGCTCACCTACAAGGCAAACGCGACTTCTGATGGCTCCTGCTCCTGGGTCCTACCTCAGGTCTAGCACCCCAGGCACATGTCTACTAAAGAGTCAGGGATTCCTCCACAGCCTTCCTGGCTCCTCCGCTGCCCGTCTTGCAGCCTGCGCCCCGGCACCACTGTGGCACTTGTAGCTGCGTCTTCCCGCGGGCAGGCTGTCCTGTGTGCTCCCACCTGGCCTCCTCCGTAGTCCTGGCAGCCAGGACAGAGCTGCAGGTGGGACTGCAGTGTCCCAGGCTGGGTGACCTGCTGGCGTTTGAGGAAGTCTGCGGCAGGTTTCCCTTCCTCCTTTCTCTCTGGCCAGGAGCCTGCAGCACCCCTCCCCCCTGCCTGCCCTTCCTCATCTCTGTCCCACAGCCACCTGTCCCAGGGCCCACCCAGTGGGGCCTTCTGCTTCAGCCTCCCTTTGTCTGCCTGAGGCTCCCCTGCTGCTTCTCTGAGTGCTCCTCTCTGGGATCCTGTCAAGACTCTCTCTCTTCCGGTCATGCAGTCTTCCTGGACAATCTTGCCCACGGCACTGTCTTCTGGGCAACTTTATCCACTGCCTTGTTAGCCTCATCAGCTTTCCTGTCTTCCTGGACAACCTCGCCCACTGCACGTCGGTGACCACCTCTGTGATCGGATTCCCCATTTTTGTCTCCAGCTGGGGCCTGAAGAGCCTCCAATGCCCATCTGTGTCCTTCATACCTATTCTCATCTACCCCGTTGTCCATTCTCCTCTACCTGGCAGCCAGAGAGCTCTTTCCAAAGTGCAAACTGCCCACCTAAACCCTCCAGGGTTTCTCCTCACCGTGAGTTTCAGTCCCAGGCTTGTAAGCATGGCTTTGGCATGATCCCACCCCTTTGGATGTCCCAACCTGTTCTAAGCACCCCTCCACACACACACCAAGTGCATGTGTGGGCTGCTCGTCCCTTCCCACCTCACCAGGCCTCGAAGCTAATAAGCCGGCTTTCGCTGTCCCATAGGAGCTGGCAGCAGACAGGACTGTGACTCGCAGCCCAGCGAGTGGCATGCTTGTGCCAGTTCCCTGGGCTCCCAAATTCCAGGATGACATGCATGGTGGACCCAGATGGATGCTTGCACATGAAGGAGGTTGCATGACGAGAGAGGAACTGTGAGCTTGAGGAACACACCATTTTATAGCAAGCAATGAGCAAGCCTGCTCAATGGCCCCAAGGCAGACATTACCTCATCCCTCAGGCTGTAAACACCACCACGAAAAATGGGCCAAGGAAAAGGCAGCTGGGACTCTGCATTCTCAGTGCACTCCTAGAGACGGGAGAGTGCAGCAGCCTTCCCACTTGGGCCATACCTCCGTGAACCTTGGAAAAGGCCTCTCAGGTTCTGCTCTGGGGACTTTCTCCTCCCTGGACTCCTATTCCTCCCTCCCCAGCGCTCCCATGCTGTGCTGCCTTGGGCTGGTCTCCATCCCTCACTTTCACAGCCCCTTTCGCTTCACCCTTTGTCTGAGCTGTCCCTTGTGAAGGGTAACAGAGTATGCCAGCACCATATATGCCACTTGGATATATCCATTATCTTCAGCCGTAAGCCCTCTAGAAATAGTAAATACAAGGCGAGGCTCTCTCTGAACTCTTCCTATCTGCCTCAAGACAGAGCCTCCCAAAGGAGCTCGGTTGTCACAGATCTTCCCCCCGGGAGTTTCAAGAACCAGGGAGCACTGACATTTGTCACAAGAGAAGGAACTAGAAGTCCCCACCACACCCAGATGCACTTGGTCACAAACCAACATACCTCCCATCTGTTCTTCTAAGGACCTGTTCATCTTTCCTACAGATCATTTACTCTCTCCTAAGAAGAACACACACCTCCACCCTTTCCCTACGAAGCTGGTTTTTAAGCCTGAATTCTAAGCCTCTAAATGAGGAGGCACTCATTTTTCTCTGTGTCCCTTCCATGTATATCCAACACATAACTGTTAATAACATTCTTTGTGTTTCTTTTGGTAATCTGTCTTTTATGACAGAGGCCTCAGCTTAGAACTCAGAAGGGTAGAGGGAAAATTCTTTTTCCTCCCCGACAGTTTCTGATAACCCAGACAGGACCTCTGAGACACCTTACAGATGGGAGTCTGGGAACACCGGCAAAAGCCAGTGAAGGATAAGAATTATTTGTCCTCCCCACACTTGCTTGTAAGTCCTTGTTTCCCTTGGTTTCTCTTCCAGTTGAGCCGGTAACTGCCTACCGTAGCTTGGTTTCTGTTGGAGGAGGGGTAAGGGGTGTTGGGCGGGCTTCCAGGCAAGAGAGGCCGTGGGGATGGTGGGGACAGCCTGGCAGTGATGCACACAGACACACAAGGCAGGCAAGGACTGGAGACTTGGTTTGAATAAAGCTCTGTGGGAGAGACACAGCAAAGGGAAATGAAGATATGATTATGCCTTGAAGGCCAGGCTAGGATGTTCTCACTTTACGCTACAGGCTGAGGGGGACCTTGGGAATAAGCACAGCAAACCTTTACACAGCATAGCAGATGTGCTAGGCAGTGAGCTAAGTCCTGCATGCGTGTGAGCTCACATAACCCAGTGACCCCTGAAGCCCCCGTAACACTGACAGGACACTGGGGGGAGGAGAGGAGATGTCACTTGCTCAAGGCCACACGTTCATACATGGCAGAGCCAGGATTTGAATTTAACCTTTAGGTTTCCTGGTCTGTGCCACGCATTCTCGGGAGGGGAGGGTCTACTGGGTTTGTGTTTACTGTGCAGATACACACACATTACAGAAACAGATAGCATATCTATGTTGCAGAAATTTCGTGAGAGGTGATTAAGAATATCATGTCTAAAAAGACCTCCGCAGAGGATGATAATGGAAAAAGGTTGAGAAACCATTGTCTCTGCTCTAAATCAGACCCTGGAGCTGTGTCTGGTGCTTAAAACCTGGGGTCAGGGAGTAACAGGACAAAAGTCACATCTTCAGAAAAATACACCAGTGGTTGAGTGGATGTGAGGGAAAGCTGCTGGAGTAGAAGGGAAGGAGCAGACGCATGGCAGGTGTGTCTCCGTGCCAGGCACTGGGCTAGGCACATCGCCTGTAAGGTCTCCTTTTGATCTTCACCTTCACGTTTTCAGATGATGAGATGAGGAGAAAGGAGCTGTGGGTCTCAGCCACCAGCTGGAAAAGGGCTGGGGCAGGACTTGAACGTCCTGATTCTGAATGCAGGCAGGGAGAAGGCCATGGAGGGAGTGGACAGCAGGAGAGAGAGAGTGATTTGGCTAATGGAGGATGCACAGAATTGGTGAAAGATAGGGCCAATTTAGGAACAAGTGTGGAGCCAGGGACTGTTTTGCTGCCAACAAGTCAGTACCATTATACCAGAAGGTTTCAGAAACAGAAGGAGGTTCCTTGTTCCTCTTCTCCCCCAAAGAGAAGAAAGACCAGGCGTAAAAAATTAGGAAGTTAGAAAGGAATAAAGCTAGACAAAAGAAATGCTATTTACTTGTTCCCCTGCCCTAATGTTTACATTTTAACACCACTGGTTGCAATTTCTTAGGCTTGTTTCATAATTTCTGCTCACCAGGGACAAAAAGCATTCCTCTTCAGTATAAAGGTAACGACTTGACAAAGAGCTCCAGGAGCATTTTGGATAAAATATTTTTAGGCATCATTAAACTATTTTCTTGGAAATATTAAAAAATTCCACTTTTCTCCCTCCAAACATGGTGTGTGTTCCCAATCATGCAGAACTTCCTAATGGAGAATAATGGAAAATGAACAGATGAACTGCCCACTTGAGTTATAGAAGTATTTCCATTTTAGCCCTTTGAACTACATAAGGAATTCAAATTAATTCCTAGAATGTTTTTATATTGCTTTCTGATGTTTTGCAGGGTCTGCTTTAGGAAAAAAAAATACAATAGCTGTCTTTCATAAGCAATGCCCTTAAAGCAGTTCTTTTCTGTTGCTGCTGTAGATATGACTTAGTGCTCAGTACCCTGGGGCAATAAAGTAGAGCTCCTGGGTCCTTATCATTGACCAGCTATTGAACATAAGCTCTCTGGGCACCTGGGTGGCTCAGTTGGTTAGGTGTCCGCCTTCGGCTCAGGTCATGATCTCAGGGTCCTGGGATGGAGCCCCCTGTTGTCAGGGCTTCCTGCTCAGCAGGGAGTCTGCTTCTTCCTTTCCCTCTGCCACTCCCCCTGCTTGTGCTCTCTCTCTCTCTGTGTCAAATAAATAAAACCTTTTAAAAAAATAGGCCGTCAGGTCAACCAGTTGCCCGTGTATACGCTCATCTACAGAGTAACCTTGTATGTGTCATCAGGGACTATAGCAGTGGCAGACAAACTCATACATCCAGGAGGGTCTTCTTTATTTCCAAAACTATCATTCAAAACATAACAAAAACTTCATAGTGAAGTACAAATATAGAGGGGCAAATCCAGTGGTAGCCTTGCACCAGTCTGCACGACTGCATCAGGTCCCCTTGGCCCTAAGAAACTGATGGCAGGGTATTATGGGGTCATATTGTGCTTTGGGGGCTGGAGTGGACACTGTTTAATGTTAAGACTGTAATTGGACCACAAAACTGAAGGTGGTATTTGCCGTCCGGCGCTTCCAGATTCGCTCCTGATGGAACTTCCTTGGTCAGTTGGACTTGAACCAAGATTTTAGGCACCTTTGGCACACTTTTTAATGCTTTGGGACAATAATGTCATCTGAAGTGACTGGCATTTGTTTCAAAGGTACATTATAAGGTACAAAGATAGCAAAGGCTGTGAAAGAAACATTTTACCATCTAATTTCTTAGCATGTGGAGCATCTGAAATTGACAGCCGTTTGGCAGCACGTGTCATTGCAGACTTGGACAGGGTAGCTGTGACCACAGGTGAACATGGGCAAACCAGATTGCCATTTCTGCACAACGACCACCTTGTTGTTGCAGTGAGATGCTTTCTTCTTAGACAATTTTATAGGATTTTACTGTCTTATAGAAAAAAAAATCTTGTTATAATAGATCAATCTATATTTTATTCAGAGCCACCTTCTAATCTCGATTCTAAAAAACAGAATATCAATATTTTTTTCTGCTTGAACCAGCTGCCCAAAGAATCAGTTCTGAGTAAGTCCCAGTTATGTTTCAATCCACGTTTGAAGGTAACAAAGAGTTGGGCTCGTATGTGGCTGTAGATGACATTTGTCAGACTGTTTGCTGTCCTGTAGACATGTTGATAGGTCCTCAAGTGACAGCTGGCAAGAAGGGCATGCTTGGTGGCCAGGGAGCGATGCTGAGTCATTTTCCTCAGCTGGTGCACTTCTTGGTGATGGAATCTGCAGTAACATTTCAGCTTAAGAAGAGCCACACGCTGACGCCAGGTTTCCTTCAAAGGCTTCAAATTCCACTTGGTGACTAGACCTCAGGCTGTTTCAGTACTGTGAGCACTTTCATTTCTGACAGATTTGGAATATCCTCAAATTGGAATTGGCCACAAGGAGGCATATCTTTCAATATTTTGAATGGATTAAATGAAAATTCACTTAAAATCCCCTTTTCAAAAATGTTTTCAATCAATGACCAAGATTTTGTAAACTTACGATGTCAAATCAATTTTAACCTGCTTGCAAAAGAGGCCAAAGAGGTCTATTTCCTCGAAGCCAGTATATGTCCTGCAGCTTACGTGTAAAGAAGCCAATGTTGGCTGAAATCGTATATCCAGCAACATAACTATAATTCTTGGATTATGACATTTCTCCATATGGCGCATTTAAGACACAGATTAGGCAACATTTTGTCATACTCCAAAGCTCACGTGTGTGTGTGTGTGTGTGGGATGATTAGTGTGCTTTCTTAAAGTAAATGAAATCCATCTGTGATTCATATGTGAAAATGTGTCTGTCCAAGAAAGATAAATACTTGTATGGTCTCACTTATGTGTGGAATCTAAAAATATCAAACTCAGAGAAACAGAGAGTAGAATGGTGTTTATCAGGGATTGAGGGGTGAGGGAATTGGGTGATATGGGTCAGAGGGTACAAAGTTTCAGTTATAAAATGAATAAGTTCATCCATAGCATGGTGACCATAGTTAACAATACTGTGTCATACACCTGAAAGTTGCTTCTTAATGTTCCATCATAACAACAACAACAACAAAATGGTAATTATGTGAGGCAAAGGATGTATCACTTAACCCTACTGTGGTAAACATTCTGCAATATATACGTGTATCAAATCATCACATTGTACACCTTAGATTCATACCATGTTGTATGTCAATATCTCACGAGAGCCAGAAAAAAAACTGGAAAATTTTTTTATTATTTTTATTTTTTAAAGAATTTATTTATTTATTTGAGAGAGTGAGAGAGAGCGCGTGTGAGAGAGCACAAGCAGGGGGAGCAGCAGAGGGAGAGGGAGAAGCAGACTGGACCCCAGGACCCTGGGATTATGACCTGAACCAAAGGCAGACACTCAACCGACTGAGCCAACCAGGTGCCCCGGAAAAATTTTTTAAAAAGAAAACGTGGGGGCACCTGGGTGGCTCAGTTGGTTGGGCATCTGCCTTCAGCTCAGATGATGATCCCGGAGTCCCAGGATGGAGCCCCAAGTCAGGAAGTCTGCTTTTCCCTCTGCCCCTCACCCCCCTAGTGCTCTCTCTCTCAAATGAATAAATAAAATCTTAAAAAAAAAAAAAAAGGAAATGAGTCTTGTTCTTCTCCAGGAGTCTCATTTGCATTGAATTATTTCTCAATCTTGGTAGGTGGAGGCAGAAGTCCTAAAGGCTCATTGTAAACTAAAGCAAAAGTGCCCCTTTATTCCCAAACAAGAAATCATTTGCACGTTAACTGTTAAGCAGTCATTGGTGAACACTGTTTTCTGCGTTACACTTTTGTTCATGGGCCACGTATCATCTGCCTGGCTCTGCTCGCTCATTCACTTGTCAGGTATTTATTGATGCTATAGCTCGTTCTCAGAGCTGGTTGCTTGCAAGACAGAGATGAATGGGGCAGCCTTCTGCTCTTTGAGGCTGCAAAAAGAGACAGCTCAGAGAATGTTAAGTAACAGGCAGGGATCAGGATGCAGGAGTGCCGTCTTGCCTCTGCCCAACCAACTCCATCGCTCCCTTCCCACAACCAGCTCCATCTCCCTGCAGCACTCCCTGGGGTCGGGAGCATTGCGCTGGGCTGCCCATCAGCAGACATGGCCGAGCCTCGGGGACAACTTTTGTCCGCAGGACTCTCCCCTGTTCACTGGTTTCATTCAAAGCTCATGGCTTTGTGGACAAAAACACCTGCTGTGGCTGCATTTCCTGGGAAGGAGTGGTATGTGTGGGTGACACTGCAAGCCTTTGGATTTCGATTTTATATAAAACCTGCAGATCTACAATTCTCTGGAGTCACGTCATGCTGGTTCAAAGGCTGACCCTGACACTCTCAAGCTGTGTGGCCTCAGTCAAGTTGTTTCTCTGAGCCTGACTTGCTCTACTGTGAAAGTCAAGATAATAAAAGCCACATGGCGGGGTGGCATGGGCATTAGCAACAACACAGGTCACGTACCTCACACGGTACCTGGAACATGGTGGGCCTTCAGCAAATGAGCAAGGATTATTCAAAGCAAGAAAGTCCCGGGGTGCCTGGGTGGCGCAGCGGTTAAGCGTCTGCCTTCGGCTCAGGGCGTGATCCCGGCGTTCTGGGATCGAGCCCCACATCAGCCTCCTCTGCTATGAGCCTGCTTCTTCCTCTCCCACTCCCCCTGCTTGTGTTCCCTCTCTCGCTGGCTGTCTCTATCTCTGTCGAATAAATAAATAAAATCTTTAAAAAAAAAAAAAAAAACAAAGCAAGAAAGTCCCAAACGGGGTCATGGGTACTAGAAATCTGCACACTGGGGACACGCAGAGGAAGGAATAATCTCTTCCTAAGAGGTCTTGGTGGATGCATACACCTCGTGAGGACATGCCCGCAGAAGAACAGGGCTGTACAGAGGGTCAAGAGGGTAAAAGGCCTCACCCAGGGGAAGCTGTTCAATGTGCTCCCTTGCTCCTGGGGTCTCCAGGGCTTTGCTGAAGTCCTGTCCATCCCACACTGCTCCCTCGGCAAGGATTTCTGAGTGACAGTGACCCTTCTACTTCAAACTCTCAGACAGTCTTTTCCCAGTCCTCCCCCAAATGATCTTTGTACTGTGCTTAGAGAAAAAATCAAATCCAGCTGCTCTGGACTGAATGTTTGTGTCCCCCCATAATTCATGTTAAAGCCCTAACTTCTAATGTGACTGTATTTGGAGATATGATCTTTAAGGAGATAATTAAGGTTCAATAAGCTCATATACTCTTATGGGACCGGTGTCCATACAAGAAGGGGAAGAGACACCAGGGATGTGCATGTGGAGAATAGACCATGTGAGGGCACAGCACGAATGTGGCCATCAACACGGGAGAAACCAACCAACGCCAACACCTTGATCTGGGACACCCAGGCTCCAGAAATGTAAGAAATAAATTCTGTTGATTAAGCCACCCAGTCTATGGTATTTTGTTCTCGCAGCTGTAGGAAACAAATACCCAAGTTTGATGTCAATCAGAATGGAATTCTTTCTCCATGTTTACAGACTGAAGATGGTCAGCAGCAGCGAGGGAGGACACATGCCAGAGGAACCAGGGACCATCTCCATAACAGGCAGATGGCAAGGACATAGAGGATCTGGGCTCCTGCTGGATGAGGCTCAGGAAGGATCCGGGAGACAGGGTCAGTGCTGGGTTGAATGCTGTGAAGACACGGAGGCATTCAGTGACGGGGTATCTTACGGAATTTTGCGTGGGAGGCAGGGGGATTGGAGTTGGCTGAGAGACTTCACTGGTAAAGAGGCAGCCATTACTGATGCTGGTCAGGGATGCGGGATGTTTCGGTAATTTTGCAGTTGTGGAGTGGCCTTGTCTGAGCATCTGTGATGTTCGGGGAGAACTTCATGGTCAGGCCACTGACACGTGAGTTTTCCCTCTCTTTTGTTATGAGTGAATCCCACACGGTGCAGCCCACGGAATGGGAACAATGCACAGGCCAGCCACGACGTGCATGTGCAGCTCAGACCACGGTTTGCAAAGCCTGCCCACAGGTACCGGCCCCCTTTCAGCTGAGGAGGTTAGAGGAGTAACCTGGGGCCACTCGGCTGGTACGTTGGCAGGTGGGCAGGGAGTCAAAGTCAGGAATTTCCCTA
>NW_024424453.1:49930659-49940338 GCF_017311325.1 Ursus maritimus | reverse complement strand
ATGCTGTGTCTGGCTGTTTCTCTTGAGCTTACGGAACGCAGAACAGATGCCTTCCAGGCACGCTCAGGGTGGGCAACCACAGCTCCTTCCTAAAGGGCTTTCCTCCTGGCTCTGGGAGAGCAGCCAGGCCTGGCAGAACAGGGGAACGGGGTTGCTGGTGGCTGGAAGCATGTTCTAAATGGAGTCTTGGGGCTCCCCCTAGTGGTTATTACATGAACTGCGGGCCAAGGCCAGGGGGGAGACCGTTGAGGGCAGCAAGGTCCCCTGGGTGACCGTGTGCCAGGCACGCCAAGGTCAAGGGCTCATTTGATCCTCAGCCCGTTGACCGGTGAGCTGGGTGTTCTTAGCACATTACAAAAACGAGAAGACAGAACTGAATTCAGAGTTTAGTCAGGAAAAGTTTGCTTAAGTTTGGGCTTTAGATCTCGTCCAGGGACGGAGCTCCTGGTCTAACAGACTGCCCTTACCCAACAGTGAATTTGTAATGGCTCTTTAGCGGCATACCCTGGACGAGCCTGTGGAATCCGGGAGTTGTTTCCAGGCTTTACAGTTTTATAAGATGTTCCACGTTTGTCATTTCTAGTGGTCCTCACGGACCCCAATAAAGCAGGCTCATGAGGCATGATTACCTCCACTTTACAACCAAGACAATAGACGGTAACAGAGGTAAAGAGACAGTAACAGGTAAAGAGGGATGACAATCACCACTATCGGTGTCTGGTAAAAGATGGGCAGGCGCTGGGACCTGTTTTCCCTGACGCACTGGATCATGTTCTTTCTACCCCCTCACACTGGCTCTGACGTCCTGTTGCATTATCTCCAGGTAATAATATAGATGAAAACTTAGAGAAAAGAAAAGAAGGTCAGTTACAGTCAGTTCTTTGGGGAGAAAGAACAAGTTGGAAAGATGAATGAGAGCAGACTCAGGGCTCCTGGGGAGGGGGCCACTGCAAGAGGGGACGGAGGTCAAGCTGCTCTCCGGGCAGGGCTGCATGGCCCCAGAGGAGGGAATGCCCTGTCATTCCACACTAGTTGCTGTAAGTGCTGGCTGCCTCCCTGGGTGGTTCTAGAGAAGCTCTGGCAGGTGACCAAAGCCTGTGCTGAGGGGCCCGTGTTTCCTGGAAGCCGTGGTTTCAATATTACAATGTCTAGAGCTGCACAGTCCAATAGCATTGTCACTGGCCACGTGCTAGTGATCAAGTACTGGAAATTTGGCTAGTCTCAATTGCAATGTGATATAAATATAAAATATTTACCAGATTTGTTTAAAGACTTAGTATGAAAAAGAACATAATATATATGTAATATACAATATATATAATGTATAATATAATGTAGCATTATATTTTATATAATAATACGATGTAATATATATGCAGACTATATTACATATGATATATATGCAATAATTTTGTGTTGGTTACATATTGAAATACCATTTTGGAGGTATTTGGTTTAAAAATATTTATTAAAATTAATTTTAGCTTTTCCTCTTTACTTTTAAAATCACTACCAGAAATTTTTAAATTACCTATGAGGCTTGCATTACATTACTACTGGATATCACTGATCTAGAGCTTTGGTCCTGGTGAATTTGCTTATGTGAAAGCTGAAGTAACAGGAGGCCACTTATGTCCGGGGGTTTTAAAATGGAGCCAGGAGGCCATTAAAGAGATGAGCCGTATGTGTGTCCTCTATGCACCTCCTCACCATGTAGAACCAAGAATGAATTGGGTCCAAGCACAAATACTCCAAGGACTCTGCATGAGCATCTGAGGCTTGTTACAATGATGGACTTTTGCTTAGTGACAGCCTTAGCAATGAATTATGTTTAGTGAAGATCAGCTTTCTGCCACCAGTCACAATTCTTTGTAAGCAACGTATGTAAGCATTCCCTTTTTCTCTGCAAACCTGGGACATTCGCTTCCTACTGGGACACAATTTGGTTGCCGCCTAAACCTCTGTATCCCGGATTGCAATTCTTTGATCCCAAATCAATGCTTTTGCTTTATTATTGCCTTCTGACAAATTTAGGTTGACCCTTAGTAAAAGCTAAATTCAACCAAGGAGATTTGAAGATCTGATTGGGTTTCTTAAGCGATTCTTCTTCTTCTTTTTTTTTTTTTAAGATTTTATTTATTTATTTGACAGAGAGAGAGAGAACACAAGCAGGGGCAGAGGGAGAGGGAGAAGCAGGCTCCCTGCAGAGCAAGGAGCCCAACGCGGGGTTTGATCCCAGGATCCCGGGACCACAACCCAAGCCAAAGGCAGACTCGTAACAGCTGAGCCACCCAGGTGCTCCTAAGCGATTCTTGAATGGGGCAGCAGCCTACCCAGCAAACTGAGAGATGCTCTGAGGAGTTGTACAAAGTAGAAGGTTTTTATTGGAAGGAGGGTGGGGCAAGAAGTTATTAGGAAAAGAAAAGAAAGGATTGTTCCAGGCAAAGTCACCTTAGCTTAGGGATAAGGGCAGAGGGTCTTATCAGGCAGATTATGTCATCTTCCTTTGTGGGATGGGGAGCCCAGGTGACAGATTACCTCACTGGTGCTGACCAGAAAATTCCTGACTGACTATATTTCTCAGGGAGTTTGAAACTGCAATTAAGTTATGTATTAAGCCCCAGTTTGGTGACTTTCTTAGCCTAAGTCCCCATCTTGGGGCTTATGAGTTTCTTTTCTTTTTTTTTTTTAATGATTTTTTTAAAAATTAATTTATTTAAGAGCAAAAGAGAGTACACACAAACGCGCTTATAGGGATGAGAGACAGAGGGTAAGGGAGAGAGAGAATCTCAAGCAGACTTCCCGCTGATTGCAGAGCCTGACACGGGGCTCTATGACCCTGAGACTGTGACCTGAGCCAAAATCAAGAGTTGGACACTCAACCGACTGAGCCACCCAGGTGTCCCAGGCCTGTGGTTTTCTTTTTAACACACCTATAACATATTGGAAGCCCTGGAGATGTCCCACAACGCAGGCCTTCTTGTCCCGCTCTCTGCTGAAGTATTTGGGGGTGGCTGGTGGGGTTGGGGGAGAGGTGACCTTAAAGCCTTGTCTCTCTGCCAAATGGGCAAACTGAAGTGTTCCTGTAGCAGGTGACAGGGGGGCAGGGAACAGGACACTCTACGTGGCTGTCTCTCTAGATGGCAAGTTGCTTCTGTATAGACAAATCCCTGTCCCTCTAAGCTGTATTGGATTTCCCACCCTGTTGATTCTCTCAGTCCATCATTTCCTCTTCACAGAGCTGAGCACATTTCATCACTATCCTCTTGTATGGAAAGTGTTTAATGTCTGTTTGCTCACTAAACGGGAGCAACATGGGGGCAGGTACTCTGTCCACTGCTGTGAACAGTACCAGTATGGTCAACTCTCAGCAATGATTTGCCATTGACTCCTGGCATAATTAGGGGAGAAATGGTTCTTTGCCAGACACCCAGTCTGTAGTAGGCATTCCATGGCAGCCCCTGGGCAGAACCACTGTCATAATTAAGTTATGGAGTGGAACACCAGCTTGGGAGGGAAGGCCACCTGCCCAAGGTCACCGTGGGGTGAGTGCATGAACAGGACTAGAAGCCAGGCCTGGCAGGTTCCCACACCAGTGCTTTCCACCTCACCTGAGGGTGGCCCCTGCTTTCAGTTTCCATCTCAGAGGAACTGTGATCATCCCTTCAAGTCTGGCTCTACTCTCTTCTTTGGGAGATCCCATGCTTCCCAAGGTGGGCAATTTCCAAACCCTGAAATCTGAGAGGGTTTGTGTTTGTCTTGGTGACACCACAGCAGAGCCGAGGGGAGAAGACCATAAGGTCCTGATGGCTGGTGGATGCAGGCAAAAGGGAGCAGAATTCGCCAACCCAAAAATATGTCTCTTTGGCATAAGGATTATTTTAGGCTGATTATTTTTAAGTAACTGCAAACACTGGAGAACCTCCAAAAACCAGATAGATGTTTCTCTTTAGTGAGAGACGTTGACGTTTATAAGAGAAATCTCAACTTGTAAGTGCATGTCCCTCACTGTACCATGAAGAGGGGGATGACTCTAAATCTCTAGAACTCTTCTCAGTGGAGAAGCAAGGACTTAAATCTGCATAACAACCTTACCCATGTTCACTGTGCTTTTCCTAGTAAGTTCCCCAAACTGAACGCCCACCCTCAACTTCTTCTTTTGTCCTTAGCTGAAGATGGTGTTTAAGGTGATGGTTTTGCCATTTCGGGGAGTTACTCAATTTTCCTGGGTCTCTCCCATGTGTATAGAAGATAAACATGTTATTAAACTTTTGTTTCTTTCCCATTAATCTGTCTCATATTAATTTAATTTTTAGATCCACCAAAGAACCTAGAAGGGAAGAAGGATTAAATTTTCTCCCCTACACAGGCAATGAGTTGATAGTGATGTGATTCGAAGTTTGGGTCCGAGAGCAAATGGTCAAGAAAGAATTCTTGAGATGTTTTTGGCACAAAGAGGTGTTTTTGTTATAGCACAGGGACAGGACCCGTGGACAGAAAGAGCTGCATTTGTGATTGTGAAGAGTGACTGATAAAAGTATACTTTTAAGGTTGTGGAGGGAGGGGAGGTAGAGATAACGTAAGTTTCTAAGGAATTTCTGTATGCTGAAAGCAGGGTCTACAGGACCTTGGAGGTCTGGCTATCGTCAAAATAAGGTTGCTTTTAGTCTCTAGCAAAACATCAACATTAAGGCTGCCATGAGTTCCTTGAGGAATGTCACGCTCTGCATGTCTCAAGTATTTATCAGTGGGCTGCAGGTTGTAAGAAGATTTAACTTAAGCTACATTTTTCTTACCTAAGCTACATTTTTCTTGCCTTTGTTCTCATCATTTCCCCCCTGAGCAATTTTGACCTTTAAATCTTTAAGGTTGCTGAGAGTGGAAGGTCTTATCTTCTGTAACTTCTTCCTGCTAAATAGGGCTGTAGAGATATTCCTACCTATGGGTCAAAATTGGTTAGTTGGGGAACTTATATATAGGAGTTACCAAAAACAGGCAGCCGAATCCAACGTAGACAACATATATGAAACCCCTTGGGTAGAAAAGATCATCTGTAGGCTGAAAGTTATGGCAGTGAAGGAGTCTTGGCACCAGGCAAGGAGACAATGGAAAAGACAACAAAATAAGGTTAATATTATTATGAGAAAAAGAAATCCAATAAAAAAGACTTTTGATAGTTGACCAAAATTCTCCTCCAGTCTCTCATTGTCATTTGAAGAGAAGTTTGAGGTCTTCCACAGTTTCACAGGAAAAAGAAGATGTGTTAGCTGGCACACAGGATTTCTGTGAGGAAGGTACAGGTTTAATTCTTGATATAGGAGCCCATGAGGTCCTAATTTTATGACCATGGGAGTACATAGTATGACTCAGTAGGAGCCCTTCCATTTTGGAGTTAAATCCCCTGTTGTATTATACTTTTAATCTTTTAGATAAACCAGGTCTCCTGGGTTTATATGGGGTGGGTTGCTAGTAAGTATCAGATCAAATTTAGGGAGGATGTGGTCTTGTTACAGAACTTTTTTCTCCATTGGTGCCTCCATTGGTTCTTGGTCACTGCTTCGAAGAATAAAGAGTTAGACCAGACAGAGTGGTAGGGAGCAAAGCAAGGTTCATTGAGTGATAGCAAAGTGATATTACAAAGCTCCTGAGGAGGGAGGGGACCTGAGAGGGTTGCCACCAGAGTTTCTAAGTCTAGGGGTTTTATGGGCTCTCTGGTGTGGCTGTTTTAACTCTCCCTGCGCCTGTCATCCAATCAGATTTTTGTCGCTTATTATCATATAGATATCTGAGGAAAACAGAAGACTTCAGAATCTAGTCTAGCTTATGATAAATAGTATTAAAATATACTATCAAGATATGTTATTGAAATACTTTCTCTCTATAATCCCCCTCATTTTTATTGAAGATAGGTAGCCAAATCAAGACTAATTCATTTGGGAAAAAATAAAGTCCAATTTTAACAAACTTGGCCTAAGCACTTACATAAACTCACCAAGAATAGTGATTGATCATATAAATCTTATAGAATCTGCCTTGTTGGAACTTTTATGAGGAATCTCTATTGAACTTTTAGTAGCCTCTCTAGGCCAGAAGCCGAGCCAAGTGCTTGCCATCAGTAAGTTATGGATATCTTAAGAGAAAGTTTCCTTAATCTGGAAGAGCAAATGTTAGAGAACCAGTAATATTTCAAACAGGAATCACAAAAACTATATCATCTTCTTCAGTTCATTTAGACCCATGTTACTAATTTCTTGTTCACTTTGATTGAAGCTTTTTAGTTAGTTCTGGAAATTCTTACCAGTTTTAGTTTTATGATATTAAAGATACCAAAAGCCCCTTTTATGACTCTCCTTGAAGATGCAACATGTTTCACAAGAAATTAAGAACAATATCTATAAATGACAAAAGACTCAAAAGTGAACATGGTTAAAGATCTGGTGAGACTTTCTGACAAGGAAATCTGGTTATTTCTGTGACACCTAACACTTCAATAATCAGAATATCAAGTGATGGCCTTATACCAGAACATAACATATGAAATAAACAAGCCTAAGTAGTCAAAGAGACTTCATTTACAATTTAAATCTTGGAACAGTTTGTTAAAAAATCTCCTAACGTTATACAGCACATGCCTAAATAGTATTACAGATCATGATGAAACTTAAAAATTATTTATTTAACTAAAGTGGCAATAAGAGATTCCAAAGGCAATATGTAGGGTCATATAGTGTTAGCAAAACAGCTCCTTTAATATTAGAAGTTTTAACTTCAAGTAATCAAAGACCTGATAAAGACAGAATATAAGTTTTGGTTTTCTGGACAGCTAAAAGAGAGAAAAAAACAAACAAAAAACTTTGTTTACATTTTATTTATTTTTTTTATTTAAATGTTTTTTATTACATTATGTTAGTCACCATATAGTACATCCCTGGTTTCCGATGTAAAGTTCGATGATTCATTAGTTGCGTATAACACCCAGTGCACCATGCTATACATGCCCTCCTTACTACCCATCACTGGTCTATCCCATTCCCCCCCCCCCGAAGCCCTCAGTTTGTTTCCCAGAGTCCATAGTCTCTCATGCTTCATTCCCCCTTCTGATTACCCCCTTCTTTATCCCTTTCTTCCCCTACAGATCTTCCTAGTTCTTATGTTCCATAGATGAGAGAAATCATATGATAATTGTCTTTCTCTGCTTAACTTATTTCACTTAGCATTATCTCCCCCAGTGCCGTCCATGTTGCAGCAAATGTTGAGAAATCATTCTTTCTGATGGCTGAGTAATATTTCATTGCATATATGGACCACAGCTTCTTAATCCAGTCATCTGTTGAAGGGCATCTCGGTTCCTTCCACGATTTAGCTATTGTGGACAATGCTGCTATGAACATTGGGGTGCATATGGCCCTTCTCTTCACTACGTCTATATCTTTGGGGTAAATACCCAGTAGTGCAATGGCTGGGTCATAGGGTACCTCAATTTTTAACTTTTAAGGGACCTCCACACTGTTTTCTAGAGTGGCTGCACCAACCTGCATTCCCACCAACAATGTAGGAGGGATCCCCTTTCTCCACATCCTCTCCAGCAATTGCTGTTTCCTGCCTTGTTGATTTTTGCCATTCTAACTGGCATAGGTGGTATCTTAGTGTGGTTTTGATTTGAATTTCCCTGATGGCTAATGATTTTGAACATTTTTTCATGTGTCTGTTAGCCATTTGTATGTCTTCATTGGAAAAGTGTCTGTTCATATCTTCTAGCTTACATTTTATGATTTGTTTATTTGTTTCTCGATATTGAGTTTGAGAAGTTCTTTGTAGATCTTGGATACCAGTCTTTTATCTGTAGCATTTTCGAAATATATTCTCCCATTCCGTGGGCTGCCTCTGTTTTTGACTGTTTCCTTGACTGTGCGAAACTTTTGATCTTGATGAGGTGATTCATTTTTCTTTTGTTTCTCTTGCCTTTGGAGATGTGTCATGAAAAGAGTTGCTGCTTTGGCCGATGTCGTAGGGTTGTTGCCTATGTTGTCCTCCAGGATTTTGATGGATTCCTGTCTCACATCGGGGTCTTTCATCCATTTGGAGTTTATTTTGTGTACGTGAGAGAGTGGTCAAGTTTCATTCTTTTGTGTATAGCTGTCAAATTTTCCCAACCTAATTTATTGAAGAGACTGTCTTTTTTCCACAGGATGTTTTCCTGCTTTATCAAAGATTAGTTGCCCAAATAGCTGAGGGTCCATTTCTGGGTTCTTTTTCTGTTCCATTGGTCTATGTGTCTGTTTTGTGCCAGTACCATGCTGTCTTTGTGATCACAGCTTTGTAGTACAGCTCGAAACGTCGCATTGTGATGCCCCAGTTTTCCTTTTCAACAGTTCCTTGGCGATTCGGGGCTTTTTCGGTTCCACACAAATTTAGGAACAATGTTCCAGTTCCTTGAAAATGTCATTGTATTTTGATCGATAGCATTGAAAGTGTAGATTGCTCTGGGTAGCATGGACATTTTAACTATGTTAATTCTTCTGATCCATGAGCATGGAATATTTTTCGTCTTTTGTGCTTCTCGATGTCTTTCAAGAGTGATTTATGATTTCTAGAATATAGGTCCTTTACATCTCTGGTTAAGTTAAATTAAGGTAAAGTATGGTTTTTGGTGCTATTGTAAATGGGATGGTTCCCTAATTTCTCTTTCTTCAGTCTCATTAGGTGTATAGAAATGCACTGATTTCTGAGCATTGATTTTGTATCCCGCCACATTACTGAATTGCTCTATAACTTCTAATAGTTTGGGAGTGGATTCTTTTGGGTTTTCCGTATAGAGTATCATGTCAACTGCGAAGAGAGACAGTTTGACTTCTTCTTTGCTGATTTGGATAGCTTTTATCCCTTTTTGTTGTCTGATTGTTGTTGCAAGGGCTTCTAGTACTATGTTGAATAATAGTGGTGAGAGTGGGCATCCTTGTCGTGTTTCTGATCTTAAGGGAAAGGCTTCCAGCTTTTCCCCGTTGAGAATATTTGCTGTAGGCTTTTCATAGATGGCTTTTATGAGCTTGAGAAATGAACACTCCCTATTTCTACTCAGGAAGGTTTTAATCAGGAAAGGATGCTGTATTTTGTCAAATGCTTTTTCTGCATCTATTGAGAGAATCATATGATTTCTGAATTTTTGTTTCTGAATAAAATCTAAGACACTGATAGATTTGCGAATGTTGTACCACCCCTGCATCCCAGGGATGAATCCCACTTGGTCATGATGGATAATCCTTAATGTACAGTTGGATTCTATTTGCCAGCACCTTTTTGAGGATTTTGGCGTGGAAAATCCTTAATGTACAGTTGGATTCTATTTGCCAGCACCTTTTTGAGGATTTTGGCGTCCATATTCATTAGGAAAATCAGTCTGTAATTCTCCTTTTTGTTGGGGTCTTTGCCTGGTTTGGGGATCAAGGTAATATTGGCCTCATAGAATGAGTTTGGTAGTTCCTTCTGTAATGTTTGGTAGAATTCCCCAGGAAAACCATCTGGGCCTGGAGTTTTATTTTTTGGAAGGTGTTTATCACTGACTCAATCTCTTCATAATTAATTGGCCTGTTAAAAAATCAATTTCTTCCTATTTCAGTCTTTTTAGTTTATAGGTTTCCAGGAAGGCCTCCATCTCATCCAGATTGCTTAATTTATTGGC
>NW_024424453.1:49910176-49928129 GCF_017311325.1 Ursus maritimus | reverse complement strand
CCCCACACCCGGAGTCCCAGCCCTCACTTCCAGGGCCAGCGCGTCTCTGTCCTTTGTGTTTCTAAAACTGCCAGCCGCCAGCCGCCCCCGTGTACTCCGGAGCTCCCGGTCTCAGTCTGGTTCCAGTGAGCACACCGGAGCTCCATTTCAGTCTGGTCGCGCACATTGCCTGGCTCACGGACTCAGTCTGCTCTCTCACGGGTGCCGGTCCGTGAATCCGCCCACTCCCCTGTGCAGGTGGCTACCGCTTCCTGGCACCCAAACGTGGCTCCTCCCTCCCCCTTCCATTTATCTTCCGATATCTGTGCATGGTTTCACGGCTCCCCACTTCGTACCTCAATACTTAGCGCTGGAGATGTTCATTTGTAGAGATCCAGATGTGTCTTCCCGCGTCTCAGCCTGATTCCGTGGATGTTCAGGCTGGTCTGGTACCTATCCAACTCGACTCAGGGGACCGGCTGAAAAAGGGGTCCCCTACTCCTCCACCATCTTAAAACCCCTCTCCTGTTTACATTTTTTAAATGAAGAACAGACCAAAAATCCAAGAAAACTTTGTCCTTTTTTTTAACAGAAAAGCAGAATTTCAATCTTATAACAGTGTACTTTTAAAATGCATTCATTTCAATCTTAGTCCTGACCACATATAAAATTCCTTTCCAAAGATTTCCCTTCACAAACTTTCTTTAAGTTTTTTATTCAGAGTTGTTTCCTTTATTTCCATCGTCTTAATTACATTTAGCAGAATTTTAACTCTTGGAAGCCTGTCTCCAGTGGAAACTAAGTAGTAACTGATTGTGAACTATTTGTTATACCAGAATTCTTTAGATGGCAAATTTATGAATACAATTTCATAATTTTGAAGACCTGTTTCTCCACAGGGCAACCTTTTAAGAAAGCACAAAGCATGTTTATCAATAGACCCAACTCAGCTTCTCTTCAATGGGAAGTCAAAAGCACAAACCTATGTTCAGTAATCAATGCTTTAGCATTTTGTCTCGTTTGGAAAAAAAACCTAGGTGTCCAGTGAATTCAATCCAATTTGTCATCCAGGCAAAACTTTAAGGTTTCAGGTTACCAAAGACTTTGAAAGCTATTCTTAACAATTACCCATGAAGGGGCGCCTGGGTTGCTCAGCTGTAAGCATCTGCCTTTGGCTCAGGGCATGATCCCAGGGGCCTAGGATGGGCTCCCTGCTCAGCAGGAAGCCTGCTTCTCCCTCTCACACTTACCTTGCTTGTGTTCCCTCTCTCGCTGTCTCTCTCGGTCAAATAAATAAATAAAATCTTAAAAAAAAACCCAAAACAGTTACCCATGAAAACTTTGAGGCTAACAAAATGAACCATCATTTTAAGTCATCTTTTTGCTGACCAATTGCAATAGGGATCATGACCTTCGACAAACGTTGGCAGAATAAAAGTTTTATAGTTAAGGCTGACAACTCTAAAGACATGTCTATCTTAATTAAACCAACAAACTTAAATTAGTTTAAAGACCAAATATGTTCCACCTGGGTCCACTTAAATGTCAATCAATTTGTTCTCCATTGTCAATTTTTACCTGGAGCACTGGTGGGGAAATCTGTAGTAGGTGGTATAAGTCCAAAGGGGTGTTCTTTGCTCCTTGACAGCCTGGGTAGGAGGAGCAGGAGCCAATGGTGCCAGAGGCACCCAGGATGGCAGGAGTCAGTTATGCAGGCTGCACCCAGGGTAGTGCAGAAACAGGAGGAAGGAGAGGGAAGGCAAAAGAGGTGAGGTGCTGCCAGCAAGTCTGGAGGTGGATAAAAGCCCAGAGGACAGAGAAAGAGGATTCCTTTTCCTAAAGTTCATCAGCTTGGACAGATGAAAAGACAGGCTTTCTTTCTACCAACAAGTGGAAATAGGCAGGCCATGTCAGGCTGGAGAAGACAGGGAACTTCCCCAAAACAAAAAGAGTTTCAGCAGCTGCTTGGGAATATTCCTTAAAGTCCCCATCCCAAGGTAGACTAACCACAGTTGGCTCCAGTTATCATAGCCATTAACCTGGGAAATGAATGAGGAAGAAGACCACAGGTACAGTTAGAGTAATCTGGGTCTATTAGGAGGAACAGTGAGAGAGAGACAGAGTCAGTGTCCCCTTTTCAGGGATTCCTCCAGCAACCTGGGTTTATTTGAAATAAACCTGTTCAGACAATCATTATCCAACATATTAGGGTGGGTTTTTCTAGCTGGTTAGTGGCCAAACACATTCTGCAAAAGGCCCTTAGGTCAGCATCCCGAGTTAGGGCCATGAAAGCCTGAACATAGGGTACCTCAGTCTGTTTGCACTATTTCCTGCAGAAGAGATCTAATGGATAGATCGTGTTGAAGCTTAATGTCCCATTAATGGGTGGTTTTTCCTTGTCTCCTAAGGAGTACTGAGGTCATGCAGTGTTAGAGAAGACAAGTCTCTTAAATCTTGCAATGTGAATTGTTTCCAGTGGGTTAAAAGTACCAGGGAAGTGAAAAAGCAGTATAGAAGGTCCATTACCAAGAAAATTACCCCCTGCTCCCGGGTGGCATCCCACAGCAGGATATATCAGAGGTTCCTGGTGCCAAAGTGACAAGTGGCATCCTTCTAAGGAGCTGCTATGAACACCACCTTGCCTTATAGGAAGGAAGCTGGCACTCCCTCACTTCTGCATTCCATCCTAGGCTACAAATGGATGCTGGTGAATGGACTGAAATGCTGTGCCATGCCATGAAGAACCCACTGTTTTTAACCCATGGAAAATGCTGAAAAAGTTTTACAAGGGGTAATTACCCAATTTTGTAATTTAAGTAGTTAGTTGGTGACATTGATGGAAAAAAGTAAAGACAGAAATACACCCTGATCTAAATGACATTCCCACACATATAGTCCTTATAGCCAACTTCCCCAGGAAATGGTCCCTGGTTGGGTTTTAGTTCAATTGGGTACTGGTTTTGGCCCACTCCTTGCAGAGGTCTCATGGCCAGAATTGGCTAGACTAGAGAAGTGAAGGGGATCACATTACATAGACCAATGAGGAGGAAACCTCACATGAAAGTCTTAAGATTGGCAGCCATCCTAGTGACTTAGGTGGCTGTCCCGTGCCCAAGAAAGACAACTTTGTATGAGAATAAGCATAAAGAGAGGGCATCAAGTTTCTGGGTCTAATTACCATTCTGGCCAGAGTACTAACTTCTAGCCAAAGGCAATCTTTCTCCTCCCCATAGAGTAGCCATGGGCTAGAGCATTGCACCCATAGCAACAGACATGAAAGTTTTCCAATAAAACTGTACTCCTTGAAAAGCGCCTGAAATGAAGGTAAAGGAAAAGAAGAGAAAGTACTCACCAAGTTTGCACCGAGGCTCAGAGTCCAGATGAGAAGACTCAGGCCCCATGTTGGGTACCAAAATGATGTGATTTGAAGTTTGGATCCAAGAGCAAATGATCAAGAAAGGATTCTTGAGATGTTTTTGGTGCAAAAAAAGTGTTTTTATTATAGCACAGGGACAGGACCTGTGGGCAGAAAGAGCTGCACTTGTGATTGTGAGGAGTAACTGATTATATATTTTTAAGTTTGTGGAGGGGGGCAGGTAGAGATAACATAAGTTTCTAAGGAATTTCTGTATGCTGAAAGCAGGGTTTACACGACCTTGGAGGTCTGGCTATTGTCAAGATAAGGTTGCTTTTAATCTCTAGCAAAACATCAACATTAAGGCTGCCATGAGTTCCTTGAGGAATGTCATGCTCTGCATGTCTCAAGTATTTAGCAGTGGGCTGCAAGTTGTAAGGAGATTTCATTTAAGTTACATTTTTCTTACCTCTGTTCTTTTCATCAATGGGGTTCAGGGCAGGCCACCAGAATATTCCACTTTGGTGTATTGATTATTTTGAATTAAAGTTACTGGAGAAATAGTCAGTGCAAGAAAGATATTCTTGGTCCCACTGAAGGCAATACATTTCCCATGTGAAAGGCACCCTCCCAGCTCTAAGAAATAGAAAAACATTCTTTTTTTTTTTTAAGATTTCATTTATTTATTTGAGAGAGAGAGCGAGACAGAGAAAGCATGAGTGGGGAGGGGCAGAGGAAGAAGCAGAATCCCCACTGAGCAGGGAGCCCGACACAGGGCTTGAATCCAGGACCCCAGGATCATGACCTGAGCTGAAGACAGACACTTAACTAACCGAGCCACCCAGGTGCCCCAAGTAGAAAAACATTCTTATCACCAGAGTCAGGGAATTCAGGGCCAGGAAGGCTGTGCAAACACTCTGCTTGTTTTTTTCACTAATTAGTACCCAAAACTAAGTTTCTTCATCTTCTTAGTTCTTCATAAATTTATTGTTTCTTTGTCTAAAAGATGCCTGCTTTGGTGTCTTCTTTGAGTCTCATATTCTTAGGGTCCCCCATATATACTTAATTAAATAATTTTTCTCCTGTCAATCTGTGTTAATTTAATTATTAGACCAGCCAAAGTACTAAGAGGGGTAGAGGAAAATTTTCTCCCTGACAGAGTAGAGAAGCAAGGGGCCCTGAACCTCAAGCATGGGGCGGTTCCAACCAGATGGAAGAGTGGGAGCAGGCTGCAGTTGTGCTCCGAAGCAAGGCCAGGAAAACCCCATAAAGCAGTAGCCCCGGAGGTGTTGTTCCTCCTATCCAGGCTGAGGAAACTTGGGGGGGGGGCCTACAGAGCGTTTTGAGGTGCCCGCCCTCACCATCCCTCTCCCAGGTGGATTGAACTGGCAAGGAGAGTTCTAAAGTGCACAGACAGACCAGGCTGGCTGAAAACAAGTCTGACAAGCAAAAGTGTGAATTAGAACAGAGCATTCCTAGCCTCAGAAGGGAGTAGTCTGAGCTGGAAGGACTTCTATGAGAGAGGACTGAGGAGACAATGCTCTGAGGGGGGATGGTGAGAACAACTAAGTGACACTCTGACACACCCCTCCTGCCCTCCTCACAACAGGGAGCCCTACGTAGGCAGACATGAATGTGTACACCTCTTGTAACCTCATAGGTACATATTGTAAGACCTGCTTTGCTAGGCTTCTTCCTTGCACGGAAACACACAGAGATGATACTAACATTGACTTATCAAGTTTGCCAAAGACAGTGAAAATGGTAAAGCACAAGAGTAGACAAGGAATCTGCTGAAGACTGAGGGAAGCAGAGAATGGAGGAGGGGAGACACAGAAGTTAAAACTCAGAGGATCTGGTGGGGAGGGTAAGCCTGAGGCCGTGAGGTCCACATGCAGGCTGTCCAGTGTCCCAGGGAATATTCATGGGGCCCATGTGTTTTCTGCACAGGGCAAGGCAGCCAGGCAAGAGGGCCAAGATTTGAGTCTGTACTGTGTGGATTTTTCACTGGAGGCTCAGGTGGAAAAACTGCTTGAACCATCTAGAAAGTTGCTTTGATTTGGCTTTGCACGTGGGACGCCCATTCCAAAGGTAGGCTTTGGAGACACTACACTGTGGGTGGCCAGGCCACAAAGGAATTCTCACTCAGGTGACACCTGAGGTGGAGGAACAGTCAGGATAACCTTCAGAAATTCCCCACCCCAGCAGACAGCAGACACACAGAGGATTCATGTAACTGCTCATTCTTCTCCTATCTTTACTAGGACCCGCTATTTTCCTAACCCTCCATTTTTCAGGGTAATTGATTCTGAACTATAGGTATTGAGGACACACAGGCTGACACTGGGTCTCAGTGGATGACTTCATGTGGAGTGTCACTATGAGCAAATGCTCAGTGAATAAGACCTATATGTAGGTTGATGGGTAGTGGTTGCTGACAGCTACTTAAAAAGTGCATTTCAGTCATTCTTTCCACCCTCCCTACAATTGTGTGTGAGAAGCAAGATACATGGAGCCCTGAGCTGGGTCTGGGGTGAGGGGTTGCAGAAATTTGAATCCCAGACATTTAGTCTGGAGCTTCCCAGAGACACACCTATGTCATATTCTGGAAGGCATGGAAGATTGTGAATCAAGGGAAAAACAGAGGAAGAGAGAAAAATTAAAGGAGAAAAGAAGCAATTTCCATGTGTTATAGGTAGCAAGAATGTCTAGAGACATGCTTTTGGTACAGAACACCTAAAATGCTGGATAATTATTTGAAAACATCTTTTAAAATAAATGACTGATATGGCAGAAAGGTAAGGGAAATCCTCTGAGCCCAGAATGCAAATCTGGAGAGATAAAAGCAGCTAGAGCCTACATGGCCCTGGGCCCCTGTGGTCCTTCAGAGCCAGGACCCTGGTCTTCGAAGGTCATGCCCTTGCAGTGAGGAGGATCGAGGCAAGGTCTGGGCTCAGAAAGCTGGGAGTTTTGTGTGAGGCCCACACAAAGCTGGTAGCCCCAAAGGGTAGCCCCCTTGATGCCTGTCTTAGCTCCATCCCTAGAAGATGCAGACCGAGGCAGAGCCTGTGTGATAATGCCACAATGGGGTACAAGATTAAAGATAAAAAGATAAAAAAACAAATACAAAGCAGCGCATGACGAGGCTGCCACAGCTTCATGAAAAAGTATAGCAGGTCACCTGCTCCTGTACGACCTCTGCTAAAGACCCACAGAACCACCATTTCTTAGAACAGTCAGCTGCAGGGACAAAGGGCAAGCAATTTTATCCTCAGCTTTTTCTCTTCTCCTATGTCTCTTTGGTCAATATGTCTTCCATGGGGCATTCACTCTCTTGTACTTCCAGATTATATAAACTGGGCTTTCTGGAGAGCCACTGAGAAAGCCAGAGGCTCCATGGGTGCAGGCAGATCAGACCTAGAACCAGAGCTGATGTGTCTCCTGGTGCTGTGGGCACAATGGGGGCTGCCCCAAAGCCTTGCTCTCAGCCCTGGGGAGGCTGACACAGGCAGTATTAGGAACTGAGGTTATGGAGGTGGAGGCCTACACTTCACAATGGTGGTGAGTACAGGAGCCACCACTGGGGCTCTCTGGCTAAAAAAGCAGCCAGTGTTCAGAAGGCCAGCAGAGCTAGGTCTTGGGGAGGCACATAAGCTGAGTCCAGTGTGGGATCTCAACAAGAAATAGATGATTTGTTTATAAGGGCTACTTCCAAATATGTGGGCTAATAGGCCCACTCCAGGGATCAGTGCAGTAACCTGGTCCCTACAGTATAATGACAATATGAACTGCTCCCACCTTTAGGCTTAAAAGGACAAAGGGAAGAAGAGGTTTCCAAAACTGGCAGGAGAGGACCATGTACAGCAGATTAGCTTGAGAGGAGCAGGAATCTTTGGGGAAGGAACCCAGTCAAGGTGAGGCAACCTCACAAAGAAGGATCCAGAGAATTAAATACCTGATGTGGTCCAAATAGACCCAAATAGGCAAAGCAGAGTGGAAAAGGGGATGGTGAAGCTGAATCTGGAGGCATAAGCTAAAGCTGCCTGGCATACCCATAGGTAAAATTCCAAGTAATCTGAGTTCATATTCAAAAATCAAAACACACAAGGAACTGAGCCAGCATGAATCAGAATTAGCAAAACATCAAACCTCAAGACCAGACCCATGAAGTCTTTGGATACAGAAAGTATATATAAAGAATGTAAAATGAGTATATTAAAAAATGAACTACTGGGACTATATCAAAATAAAAGGTTCTGCACAGTAAAGGAAACCATCAATAAAACTAAAAGACAACCTACTGAATGGGAGAAGATATTTGCAAATGACCTATCTGATAAAGGGTTAGTATCCAAAATATATAAATACCTGATACAGCTCAATACTCAAAAACAAATAATCCAATTTTAAAAATGGGCAGAAGACAAAAATAGACATTTCTCCAAAGACATACAGATGGCCAATAAACACATGAAAAGATGCTCAACATCACTCATCATTAGGGAAATGCAAATCAAAGCTACAACAAAATATCACCTCATACCTGTCAGAATGGCTAAAATCAAAATCACGAGAAACAGTAAGTGTTGGCAAAGATGTGGAAAAAAAGGAACCCTTATGCACTATTGGTGAGAATGCAAACTGGTGCAGCTACTCTGGAGGAGAGTATGGAAGTTCCTCAAAAATTAAAAATAGAGCTACTCTATGATCCAGGAATCTCACTATTGGGTATTTATTCAAAAAATACAAAAACACTAATTCAAAGGGATATATGCACACATAGGTTTATTGCAGCATTATTTACAATAACCAAACTATGGAAGCAGTCCAAGTGTCCATTGGTAGATGAATGGATAAAGAAGATGTGGTACACACACACACACACACACATGCAATATCTATAGATATATATCTATAGATATACAGTGGAATATTATCTAGCCATAAAAAAGGAATGAAACCTTGCCATTTGCAACAATATGGATGAAGCTAGAGTATATTATGCTAAGCAAAATAAGTCAGTCAGAGAAAGATAAATACCATATGATCTCACTCATATGCATAATTTAAGATGCAAAACAAGCAAGCAAAGGGGAAAAAAGGAGAAAGAGAGCAAGACAAATTAAGAACAGACTCTTAACTGTAGAGAACAAACTGATGGTTATCAGAGGGGAGGTGGGTGGGGGATGGGGGAAATAGGGGATGAGGATTAAAGAGTATTCTTATCACCATGAAAAAAAAAGACATTTTCACACTAGTGAGAGGAAATAAAATAAAATAAAATGGGTATATTAACACATTTAAAGAAACAAAGGAAGATACTGAAATGTGATGAAGAAATGAAGGGCCCTCAGAAATAGTTTGGGTAATATGAAAAACAGCAGACATTCTGGAAATAAAAAAAAGTACAGAGTGACTGAAAATATAAAATGCAACAGGTGAGCCAAGATTCAATACAGGAGAAAAAGAATTGATGAAGTTGAAGAAAGAACTGAAGATATTACCAGAATGCAGTGCAGAAAGACAAAAGGACAGAAAATATGAAGGAGACATGGAGCATGGAGTGAGGAGGTACAAGTATACATGTAATCAAGGCCTCAGAAGAAACTGTGGCAGACAGACCCCATGGTTATTCATACCCTTGTGTAATCCCCTCCTCTTGAGTGTGGGCAGGACCTGTGAGTTGCTTCTAGCCAATGGCATGTGGATGTGGCAAAGGTGATGGAATGTCGTTTCTGTGAATTATGTCACATTAGATTGTCACATTTGTCTTGCCAACAGACTCTGGATAGACTCTTTCCCTATAGGGTCTGATAAGGGATGGCAGCTGGGGCATCTTAGAAACTCATCATATTCTGTGCGTGAGAGAAGTGTCCTCAGACAGGAGAAGGTGAAAACTGCTTCAGTTTCAGGTTGTGAAGAGCAGTTGCTTCCCAGTGGGGAGAAGACAAGGCAAGAAATGGGCAAGATGTCTGGTGGCATCTCTAATTAGTTTGGGGGCCATGAAACACACACAAGACTGGAAAAGATGAAGCTGCTCTACTTTGAAAGATGGTCTGAAGAGCAGCAGGATGGGGTATTAAGCCATGAGATTTCCAAGGCCAGGTGCACCCACAAATTTGTGCTCTCTGGTATGAAAAACTCTGTAGAGCTGGGCATCTTAACAGGTGGGATTCACTTCCACCCAGGGGCAACCACTAATACCATTTTAGCAGAATGCCACTGTTGAGGAAGGGTATTTTTAAAAAGCGAAATCTTCTGACCCAGAAAAGCTCTCTGCAAAGGTAGTGGAGAATGGAAACAGTTTTATTACTGAATAAGCAGAATGTGATGAGCATCATAGACAATCCATTTAAGAAACTGCAAAGACACCGATCGCACCCCCTTTACACAGCCAAGCAGATACAACCTACTACATACAGGTTCTCAAGGTAAACAATAACTAGTCTTCCAGTAAGAGGAGTCCACAGTATCTTTTGTCACACATAGTTGTTCTAACTTTATCAAAGTAATTGGGGACACGCCTTGTGTTGGCTTTATCCAGAGGAAAAAAGAACTACTTATTTCAAATTGGAACAAGGGCCCCAAGGATGTTAGGTTCTTAGTCCTCCAAATTAGGAGATATGTCCCTTGATGACATTGGCATTTCAAAAAGATGGCTCTCAGGTCCTTGAGGAAACTGGTCCTCAGCTGTGAGACTGGCCATTATGAAGATTTACATACACTTGAAAAAAAACAAATTCTGAAACAAAAGGGAGAGAAGCCTCTTCCCTTATTTGCAACAGGGAGAACTAAGCCTCTTATTTCTATTTCTTATTTCCCTTTACACCATCCAGAGTATTTTCTGTGGCTATTTTTCCCCTCAAAATTGACAACATACAATATATAGACTTCCAAGTCCTAGGGAATTTTTTTATGTCATTGAAAATTTCCTCATTTCATTTTTTTAAATGTTTTTTTTATTATATTATGTTAGTCACCATAGAGTACATCCCTGGTTTCTGATGTAAAGTTCGATGATTCATTAGTTGCGTATAACACCCAAATTTCCTCATTTCAATGCATAACAGCTCATCATACAGAGCCTCTAACTTTATTTAACTTCTTCCTTAGTTTGGAATTTGGAGTTTGAGTTATTTACATGTTTTTCTATTGTAAATAATGTTGCAAAAATAGCCTTGAACATACATTTTTTAAAAACATGTTTCAACATCTCTTGGAGATTCTTAGACATGGAATTAATGAATCAAAGTACATACATTTAAAAAAAATCTTTGATACTCCCTGCCAAATTGTTTTCAGAAAGGTTGCAACAGAATTGTTCTCACTGGAATGTCTAGGGCATTGACAGAGCACCTGAGCAACTTCAACCCAGAAGATTCAACATCTGACTAATAGGAGTTCCAGAAATAAAAAAGAGAAAACAGAGGGAAGAAAATTATCAAAGATATTGGCTTGAAAAACGTGAAATTGTCATTTTTATAGGCTCAAGAAAGGTTACATATAAGCAATTTCATATGATTCAACCTAAGATATTACAGAAAACTTTCTCAGAACTAAAAGGCATGAGTCTCTAGGTTGAAAATGCCAAATGAATAAAAGACTGTGAATAAAAAAAGAATCACACATCATGACATTTCAAAACTTTAAAGATAAAGGGAAAATCCTGGAGGAGGGGAGCAGAGTGGTGGAGAGAGAGAGAGAGAGAGGGAAAGAGAAAACCAGCAAGGGAGGGAGAGGTCATTTCAAAAAGGATGAAGGATCCTAATGCTTTCAGACTTCTCAACAGCAAAAGTAAATGCTTGAAAGCAGTAGAGCAAAGTCTTTAGAATGCTAAGAGAAAATTATGTTCAATGCAGAATTCCTTACCCAGCAAATGATCAAGCAAGTATAAGAGTAGAATAAAGTCTCCTCAGACATACAAGAACTAAATGAAATTACCTCCCAGGTGTCTTTTCATAGAAAGTTACTGCAGGGTATGCTTCAGCAAAACAGAGGAAACTAAGAAACAATGGCATGGGATCCCAGAAACAGGAGTTCCATTCAGGAGGGCAGAAAAGGGAAATCCAAGGATAGTAACTATTGCCTAAAGAGCAGATTAGGGCAGGAGGAACAAGGGTGGATCAGGGCTGGTCTGAGACAGGATAAAATGGGCATTTGGAAAAATTACTGAAAGTCACTGGGCAGATCCATAGGAACATTAGGAAAAAATTAATTATAGGCACATAAAAGACTAAGCAAATATATAAAGGGAAAATGCTCAAGAAAAAAAAACATTTTAAGAAAAGAAGCATAACAACAGGGCAACCCTCCTGGGTCCCCTCCCTCTCTGGGAGCTTTGTACTCTCACTCAATAATAAACTTTACTATCATTCAATAAACTTTGCATTGCTGCCCACCAATCTTGGTCTGGTCTCCCTCCTCATTCTTTGAAGGGGCATGACCAGGAACGTGGGCACTAAGGGAGAAGAAATCCCACAACAGTTACATTCATTAAAAAAAAAAAAGAAACATAAGAACACTTTCTATGTTTTAATTATTTTGAGAGGAATGGGGGAGGATAGGAGAACTAAATCCCCAACCATCTCAACAGAAAATAAAAAATAAAATTTATGAGTTGATAAATAGCAGAATAAGCATACTATTTAGAAATTTTAATGGTAAATACCAGAAGGGAAAAGCAGCTAAAAGTATTTTGGTGATCTTCTTTGAAATGTGGGACTGATGTGAGGGTTGGGGACAAGGAACAGTTATATTCTGTTATAAACTTTTAACACTGTTTAATTTTGTGCATGTATTATTGGGATAAAAATTTTTAAAATTTACAAAGTACAATCTTCCTTCACTTTATTTATGTATTTATTTTTTAAAGATTTTATTTCTGTATTTGACAGAGAGAGAGAGAGCATGCACAAGTGGGAGCATGGAGGCAGAGAGAAGGAGAAGCAGACTCCCCACTGAGCAGGGAGCCCACCTGACAGACTGATGTGGGGCTTGATCCCAGGACCGGCTGAGCCATTCAGGTGCCCTCCCCAAATAAAAATTAATTACAATTTTGAAAACCCCCGCATACAGAAAAGCATGTGAACTCACTCTTATATGTTTCATAGGTCAGATAACTTTTTTTTTCTGCTCTGATGTTTATCTAGACATAAATCTATTCTGATGTTCTCAGTGAACCCTCTGACTCATACCTGAAGAGGTATTTGCATTTATGACCTCAAAGATTTCTAGATCTCTACTGCTCATGTGAAGGAATTTGTGATTCTTCTCTCCCTTCTTTCAAGTTTCTACCTCCTGGCAGTTATCAGGGGCCAGAGAGACTGCCCATTCCACACCAGGGGACATAGTGTTTTGGCAAGTGTTGAGACATGACTTGGATATAAAAGGGTTGGTTAGGGTGAGGGATCTAATCTACAACAGGTATCCTAATGGTCCCTAGAACCCAACACTTTCATAGAGCTTTGGTGCCTGAGCAATTGGGGTTGAGGTGATCTTGCCATTTCTTAGTTCTGTGGCCTTGGACAAGTTATTTAACTGATTTAAGATTCTGATTCCTCAATTAACTAAGTGGAGATAAAAATAATTAGAGTTTTGGTGAGGATTAAACATGAAAAATATATGCAGTTTTTTTTTATTTGACATGGTCCATAAATTAGCTATGATCAGTATTATTTTTAAGAACAATGTTGACCCTTATGCAGTTAGCATAGGGGTACTGAGAAGAATATAACACAGTAAAAAAAATTTCATGGCGTTGCTATCGGATACACTGGTGTTCAGATCTGGGCCCAGTTAAGTAACTTCTATATGATTTGAGTGGAGTGATCAAACAAAAGTGAGGTGCTCGGTGCATCCCACTGGGGCTCATGTCAGTGAGGGCCTCACACAGCTGTGTCAAGGATGACCAGACCAAAACTCAATTGTTAAATTTTTGAAATCTGATGATAGAATTCAGCTCTCATCTTAGAGCCACATAAATAACACATATATAAAGAGTTCTTACATGTCAATAAGAAAAAGGTAACTAAATAGAAAAACAGGCAAAGGATATGTCAGAAAAAATAGAACAGAATGACACCTATGTGAAAAAAATCCCAACCTGCAACATTCAAATAAATGCAAAATAAAACAATGATACAACTTGTTGGTTCTGGTATACAGGAAAAAAATTGATATCAGTGTTTATTTTTTTTTTAAGATTTTATTTATTCATTTGACAGAGAGAGAGAGATCACAAGTAGGCAAAGAGGCAGGCAGAGGGAGAGAGAGAAGCAGGCTCCCGGCCTAGCAGAGAGCCTGATGCCGGCTGGATTCCAGGACTCTAAGATCATGAGCTGAGCTGAAGGCAGACGCCCAACCGACTGAGCCACCCAGGTGGCTTTTTCAAATTAACCTTTTCATTTTGAGATAATCATATGGAGTTATAAGTAATAGTTAAAAGAGATCCCATGTATGCTTTACCTAGTTTTCCCCAACAGTAATCTCTTGCAAAATTGTAGTACGATAGCACAACCAGGATATTGACATTGATACAATCAAGACACAGAATAATTCTATCACTATAAGGATCCCTCATGCTGCCGTTTTATAGCCACAGCCAAGAATGTTATGTACATGGAACCATACAGTACGTAAATTTTGGGGATTGACACTTTTTTATTACTCAGTCTAGTTCTTTAAAATTTCACCCCAGTCGTGATGTGTATCCGTAGCTTTTTCTTCTTTATTGCTGAGTGTTGTGGGGCAGATGTAGTGGAGTTTAACCATTCCGCCTTTGAAGACAGTTGGGTTGTTTACAGCTTGGGGCTGCTACAAAGTAAGCTGCCATGAACCTTCATGTTCAGGTTTTTGTGTAAGTTTAAGTTTTTATTTCTCTGAAATAAATGCCCAGAAGAGCAGTTGATGGATTGTATGGAAAATGCATATTTAAGTTTTATAAGAAACTGCCACACCAGTTTTCAGAGTGGCTGTACCATTTTACATTCCCACCAGCAATGTATAAAAAAATCCAGTTTCTCCACATCCTTACCAGCACGTTTTTATTTTAGCTATTCTGATGGGCATGTAGTCGTATCACATTGAAGTTTTAATTAGCATTTCCTTGTTGACTAGTGATGTTGACCATCTTTTCATGTGCTTCTTTGCTATCCATGTATTCTCTTTGGGGAAACATCTCTTCATGTCTCTTGCCCAATTTCTGATTGGATTGTTTATCTTGAGAGTTCTTTCTATTTTCTAAATACCAGTCCTTTGTTGGATATGTGGCTTGCAAATATCTTTTAACCCTCTGTGGCTTGTTTTTCCCTCCTAACAGACCTTCACAGAGCAAAAGCTTTTTATTTTGATGAAGTCCTATTTTTCCATTTTCCCTTTTTCGAGTTGCGCTTTTGGTGTCATGTGTAAGAACTCTTTGTCTAGCCCGACCTCCTGAAGTTTTTCTTTTATTTTTTTCAAAATTTTATAGTTTTGAGTTTTATGTTTAAGTGTGTGATATATTTGGAGTTAACGTTGCATTACATGTGAAATGTAAGTGGGAGTTCACTTTTTTGCTTATGAATATCCAATTGCTCCAGCACCATTTTTTGAAAAGGTTATCCTTTCTTCATCAAATTGCTTGTGCAACTTTGTCAACAGTCAGTCAGGCCTGTTTGTGTGGGTCTATTTCTCAGTTCTATAATCTGTTCCATTAATCTATGTGTCTATTTCTCCACCAATATCACACAGATTTTATTATGCGGCTCTCTTGTAAGTCATGAAATCCATTTATTCTTCTTTTTCCCATTTGCTCTTTTTTCCCCCAAATTATTTAAGCTATTCTAGTTCCTTTGCCTCTCCATATAAGTTTAGAATATCAGTGTTATACAAGCTTTTTTTTTTTAAAGATTTTTATTTATTTATTTGACAGAGATAGCCAGCGAGAGAGGGAACACAAGCAGGGGGAGTGGGAGAGGAAGAAGCAGGCTCATAGCGGAGGAGCCCAATGCGGGGCTCGATCCCATAACGCTGGGATCACGCCCTGAGCCGAAGGCAGGCGCTTAACCGCTGTGCCACCCAGGCGCCCCATACAAGCTTTATTAAATGAATTGGGAAGTGTTCCTTCCTGTCTTCTAGAAGAGATTGTTTAGAATTGCTGTTAATTATTTTTTAAACATTTGGGAGAATTTTCCAGTGAAACCATCATAGTCTGCTGTGAAAGTCAATGATAGTAATCATAGTTCCAATTTCTTATTTGAGAATTTTAAAATTATGAATTCAATTTGCTTAATAGGTATAGGGTTATTTCATATTAGGTGAGCTGTAGTTCGTGTTTTTTGAGAAATTAGTCCATTTCATCTAAGTTGTCAAGTTTATGTGTCTACTATTGTTTGTCGTATTGCTTTATTAACACTTTATGTCTTCAGGATCTGTAGTGATTTCCTCTGTTTCATTCTGATATTGGTGATTTGTGTTTTCTTTTTTTCCACTGATTAGTCTGAGTAGAGGGTTGTCAATTTCATTCATCTTTTCAAAGAACCAGGTTTTCTCCTTGATTTTCTCTATTGTTTTTGTTTCCAATTTCTTTGATAACTTCTCTTATCTTTATTATTTCTTTCCTTCTGATAGCTGTAGGTGTGCTTTGCTCTTCTTTCTCTAGGTTCTTGAGATGGGAACTTCGATTACTGGTGTAAATTTTTTCCTCTTTTCTAATGTAAACATTTAGTGCTTTAAATTTTCCTTGCAGCATTGCTTTAGTGTGTACCACAAACTTTGATGATTGTACTTTCATTTTCACTCAATTCAATGTGTTGTTAAAAAATTTCCCTTAAGACTTCCTCTTTGACCCATCAGTTATTTGGAAGTGTGTTGTTTAGTTTCCAAGTATTTGGAGATGTTTCCTTTTTTTTTCTGTTACTAATATCTAGTTAGACTCCATTGTGGTCAAAGAATATGCTCTGTATGATTTAAATTCTTTTAAATTTGTTGAGGTTTATTTGTAACCTGGGATATGGTCTCCATTAGTATTTGATCTTTGCACTTTTAAAAAGAATGGGTATTCGACTGTTGTTGGGTATTCTATAATTGTCAGTTAGATCCTGTTAGTTGATGGTGTTGTTGAGTTCTTCTATCTCCTGATTTTCTGCCTAGTTGTTTTATCTATTGCTGAGGGAGGCGTATAAGAGTTTTACTATAATTATACTTGCTGATGCATCTTTTTCTCCTTTCGTTTTATCAGGTTTTGCTTTACATACTTTGCAGCTGTGCTGACTGCTGCATACATGTTTACAAATGCCATGTCTTCTTTTTTTTTTTTGATGTAAAGTTTGATGATTCATTAGTTGCGTATAACACCCAGTGCACCATGCAATACGTGCCCTCCTTACTACCCATCACCAGCCTATCCCATTCCCCCACTCCCTTCCCCTCTGAAGCCCTCAGTTTGTTTCCAGAGTCCATAGTCTCTCATGGTTCATTCCCCCTTCTGATTACCCCCCCTTTCTTTATCACTTTTTTCTCCTACCGATCTTCCTAGTTCTTATGCTCCATAGATGAGAGAAACCATATGATAATTGTCTTTCTCTGCTTGACTTATTTCACTTAGCATTATCTCCTCCAGTGCCGTCCATGTTGCAGCAAATGTTGAGAACTCATTCTTTTTGATAGCTGAGTAATATTCCATTGTATATATGGACCACAACTTCTTAATCCAGTCATCTGTTGAAGGGCATCTCGGCTCCTTCCATGATTTAGCTATTGTGGACAATGCTGCTATGAACATTGGGGTGCATATGGCCCTTCTCTTCACTACGTCTGTATCTTTGGGGTAAATACCCAGTAGTGCAATGGCTGGGTCATAGGGTAGCTCAATTTTTAACTTTTTAAGGGACCTCCACACTGTTTTCCAGAGTGGCTGTACCAACTTGCATTCCCACCAACAATGTAGGAGGGATCCCCTTTCTCCACATCCTCTCCAACAATTGTTGTTTCTTGCCTTGTCTATTTTTGCCATTCTAACTGGCGTAAGGTGGTATCTCAGTGTGGTTTTGATTTGAATTTCCTTGATGGCTAATGATTTTGAACATTTTTTCATGTGTCTGTTAGCCATTTGTATGTCTTCATTGGAAAAGTGTCTGTTCATATCTTCTGCCCATTTTTTGATTTGTTTATTTGTTTCTCGCGTATTGAGTTTGAGAAGTTCTTTGTAGATCTTGGATACCAGTCTTTTATCTGTAGTGTCATTTGCAAATATATTCTCCCATTCCGTGGGCTGCCTCTTAGTTTTTCTGACTGTTTCCTTGGCTGTGCAGAAACTTTTAATCTTGATGAAGTCCCATAAATTCATTTTATCTTTTGTTTCTCTTGCCTTTGGGGATGTGTCATGAAAAAGGTTGCTTTGGCCGATGTCGTAGAGGTTGCTGCCTATGTTCTCCTCTAGAATTTTGATGGATTCCTGTCTCACATCGAGGTCTTTCATCCATTTGGAGTTTATTTTTGTGGGTAGCATGGACATTTTAACTATGTTAATTCTTCTGATCCATGAGCATGGAATATTTTTCCATCTTTTTGTGTCTTCTTCAATATCTTTCAAGAATGACTTATATTTTCTAGAATATAGATCCTTTACATCTCTGGTTAAGT
>NW_024424453.1:49867426-49910151 GCF_017311325.1 Ursus maritimus | reverse complement strand
TGGCAAAGAAGAAGTCAAACTATCTCTCTTAGCAGATGACAATGATCTCTATATGGAAGCCAAGAATCCTCCCAAACTATTAGGATTATAGAGCAATTCCTAGTAATGTGGCGGAGATACAAAATCAATGCTCAGAAATCAGTGGCATTTCTAGTACATGAATAATGAGACTGAAGAAAGGATTAGGGGAATCCATCCTAGGATTTACACTAGCCCTGAAAGGCATACATTTAGCCTGACATTGCACTTAACAGAGATGTAAATAATCTATATTCTAGAAAATATAAGTCATTCTTGAAAGATATTGAAGAAGACACAAAAAGATGGAAAAATATTCCATGCTCATGGATCAGAAGAATTAACATAGTTAAAATGTCCATACTACCAGAGAGCAATCTACACTTTCAATGCTATCACGATCAAATGCACCAGACATTTTTCAAGGAACTGGAACAAGAATTGTCCCTAAATTTGTGTGGAACGAGAAAGAGGCCCCAAATCTCCAAGGAATTTGAAGGAAAAACAAGCTGGGGGCATCACAATGCTGGATTTCGAGCTGTACTACAAGCTGTGATCACAAAGACAGCATGGTACTGGCACAAAAACAGACACATAGACCAATAGAACAGAAAAGAGAACCCAGAGAAGCGGACCCTCGGCTCTTTGGGCAGCTAATCTTTGATAAAGGCAGGAAGAAACATCCGGATTGGAAAAAAAAAAGACAGTCTCTTCAATAAATGGTGCTGGAGAAGAATTGGACAGCTACATGCACTACAAAAAGAATGAAGAGCCACTCTCTCTACTATACACAAAAATAAAAACTCCAAATGGATGATAAGACCTCGATGTAAGACAGGAATCCCATCAAAATCCTGGAGGGACAACATGGGCAACAACCTCCTTGACATCGGCCAAAGCAACCTTTTTCATGACACACATCTCCAAAGGCAAGAGAAACAAAAGAAAAAATAAGCTTGTGGGACTTATAACAAGATCAAAGCTTCTGCACAGCCAAGGAAACAGTCAAAAAACTAAAGAGACACCAGGAATGGGAGAGAGATGATTGCAAATGACTTCACAGATAAAAGAGAGCTGGTATCAAGATCTACAAACTCTCAAACTCAATATCACAGAAACAAATAAATGAATCATAAAATGGGCAGATGATATGAACAGACACTTTTCAATGATGACATACAAGTGGCTAACAGACACATGAAAAAGAATGTTCAAATCATAGCCATCAGGGAAATTCAAATCAAAACCACACTAAGATCACCTTACTGCATGTTATTCGAATGGCAAAAAAATTGATGAGCAAGAAAACAACAATTTGATGGAGAGGATGTGGAGAAAAGGGGATCCCTCCTACACTGTTGGTGGGAATGCAAGTTGGTACAACAACTCTGAAGAAACAGTGTGGAGGTCCTACCAAAGTTAAAGGAAATTGAGCCTACCCTATGAGCCCAGCCATTTGCACTACTGGGTATTTACCCCAAAGATACAGGCGTGAGTGAAAGAAGGGCCATATGCACCCCAATGTTTCATAGCAGCATTGTCCACAATAGCTAAATCATGGAAGGAGCACGGAGATGCCGCTTCAACAGATGACTGATAAGCATAAAGTTGTGGTCCATATATACAATGGAATATTGCTCAGCTATCCAAAAGAGTAAGTTCTCAACATTGCTTGCAACATGGGACGCACTGGAGAGGCTATGTCTAGTGAAATGGAGTCGAAGACAGAGAAAGACAATTATCATATGGGTTTACTCATCTTATGAAGCATAAGAACTACGGGGAAGATCGTGATTTGGGAGAAAAAGTGATAATAAAGAAAGGAGAGTATATCAGAAGGAGGAATGAACCATGAGAGACTATGAGCTCTAAGAAACAACCTGAGGGCTTCAGGGAAAGTGAGGGAATGGGATAATTTGGATACCTTTTATCCCTTTTTGTTGTCTGATTGCTGTTGCAAGGACTTCTAGTACTATGTTGAATAATAGTGGTGAGAGTGGGCATCCTTGTCATGTTCCTGATCTTAAGGGAAAGGCTTCCAGCTTTTCCCCATTGAGAATGATATTTGCTGTAGGCTTTTCATAGATGGTTTTTATGAGATTGAGGAATGCACCCTCTATTCCTACACTCTGAAGGGTTTTAATCAGGAAAGGATGCTGTATTTTGTCAAATGCTTTTTCTGCATCTCTTGAGAGAATCATATGATTTTTGGCTTTTTTTTTTTCCTGATAAAATTTATGACACTGATAGTTTTGTGAATGTTGAACCACCCTTGCATCCCAGGGATGAATCCCACTTGGTCATGATGGATGATCCTTTTAAAGTACTGTTGGATTCTATTAGCCAGGATCTTGTTGAGAATTTTGGCATCCATATTCATTAGGGAAATCGGTCTGTAATTCTCCTTTTTGTTGGGGTCTTTGCCTGGTTTGGGGATCAAGGTAATATTGGCCTCATAGAATGAGTCTGGTAGCTTTCCTTCTGTTTCTATTTTTTGAAATAGCTTTAGGAGAATAGGTATTATTTCTTCTTTGAATGTTTGGTAGAATTCCTCAGGAAATCTGTCCGGGCCCGGAGTTTTGTTTTTGGGAAGGTTTTTTTTATCATTGTTTCAATCTCTTCATAATTAATTGGCCTGTTTAAAAAATCAATTTCTTCCTGTTTCAGTCTTGGAGTTTATATGTTTCCAGGAAGTCCTCCATCTCTTCCAGATGCTTAATTTATTGGCATAAAGCTGTTGTTAAAAGTTTCTAATAATCCTCCAATTTCATTGGTGTTGGTTGTGACCTCTCCCTTTTCATTCATAATTTTTTAATTTGGGTCCTTTCTCTATTCTTTTGGATAAGTCTTGCCAGTGGTCTGTCAATTTTATTTATTCTTTCAAAGAACCAGCTTCTAGCTCTGTTGATCTGTTCTACCGTACTCCTGGTTTCTAATTCATTGATTTCAGCTCTAATTTTGGTCAACTGCTTCCTCGTGCGTGGATTAGGCCTGTCCCTCTGTTGCTGTTCCAGCTTCTTGAGGTGAGAATATAAAAACTGCATTTTAGATTTTTCTATTCTTTTGAGTGAGGCTTGGATGGCTATGTATTTTCCCCTTAGGACTGCCTTTGCAGTATCCCATAGGTTTTGGACCGTTGTATTTTCATTCTCATTGGTCTCCATAAATTGTTTAATTTGATTTTTGATTTCCTGGTTTATCGAGTCATTCCTGAGCAGGATGGTTCTTAGTCTCCAAGTGTTTGAGTTTCTTCCAAATTTTTCCTTGTGGTTGAGTTCCAATTTCAAAGCGTTGTGGTCTGAGAATATGCAGGGAATAATTTCAGTCTTTTGGTATCAGTTGAGACCTGTTTTGTGTCCCAGAACATGGGCTATTCTTGAGAATGTTCCATGGGCATTAGAATAGAGTGAATATTCTTTGGTTCTGGGGTACAGTGTTCTATATATATCTAGGAGGTCCAACTCATCGAGTATGGCATTCAAAGCTCTTGTTTCTGTGTTGGTTTTCTGTTCTGGTGCTCTGTCTATTGCTGATAGCGGAGTGTTAAGGTCTCCTACTGTTAACGTATTTTTTATCTATATGTCTCTTTATTCTGGTTAAGAGTTGGCTTGTGTATCTTGCTGTTCCCCTGTTGGGGGCATATATATTTATAATTGTCATATCCACTTGTTGAATACTTCCTTTAAGAATAATATAGTGCCCTTCTGCGTCTCTAACTATAGTCTGTAGTTTAAAATCCAATTTATCTGATATGAGAATTGCTACCCCAGCTTTCTTTTGAGGTCCATTAGTTGTAGATGGTATTCCATCCCTTTCTTTCAGTCTGAATGTATCTTTGGGTTCAAAATGAGTCTCTTGTAGACAGCAAATGGATGGGTCATGTCTTTTTATCCAATCTGAAACCCTGTGGTGTTTTATGGGACCATTTAGGCCATTTACATTGAGAGTGATTATTGAGAGATATGATTTTAATGATGCCATGTTGCCAGTAAAGTCTTTGTTTCTATAGATTGTGACTTTCTGTTCTGTATCACTCTTGGGCCTTTTTACTTTTAAGAACCCCCTTATACCCCTATAGGGCTGGTTTCGTGGTTACGAAATTGGTCAATGACTGGAGATTCTGGAAGGTCTTTATTTCTCCATCAATTCTGAATGACAGCCTTGCTGGATAAAGGATCCTTGGCTGCATGTTTTTCTCTGAGAGAGCTTTGCCCCCAACCCTTTCTCTCATTCCAGGTCTGTGTAGACAGGTCTGACATAATTCTGATGCTTTTGCCTTGGTACGTGAGAAATTTCTTTGCCCTGGCCGCTTTCAATACTGTATCCTTGGATCTAATATTTGCGAAATGCACTATGACGTGGCGTGGCGTAGGTTTGTCGTGGTTGAGCTTGGGAGGGGTCCTCTCTGCCTCTTGGACACGAATGTTTGTTTCCCTCGCTAGATTAGGGAAGTTTTCAGCTACAATTTGTTCAAATATCTCTTCTAGACCTCTGTTTTTCTCCACCCCCTCGGGGATGCCGATGATTCTGACATTGGAACGTTTCATTGAGTCAGTAATCTCCCGTAACCTACATATTTGAGATTGGATTTTTTTGAGCCCAGTTTCTATTTTAGCTTTCTCTTCTACTAATCCATCCTCCAATTCACCGATACGTTCTTCTGCCTCATTCACCCTGGCCGTCAGAGCCTCTAGTTTTGACTGCATTTGGTTCATAGAATTTTTAATTTCTGCCAGATTCACTCTCATTTCCACCCTTAGAGATTCTATATTCTCATTAATATTTTTGTTAATATTTTTTTCAAGTCTACACATCATCTTGACCATTGTTACTCTGAATTCCATTTCTGATAATTTGGTTATATCCATATCCATTAGTTCTGTGGCAGAGGCCACAGACTCATTGTCTTTTCTTTGCTGGGGGGATTTCTCCTTCTCGTCATTCTGATGAGGAGAGGTTGCGGGGTTGTCCAGAGCCCAAATTATTGACCGGGACCCAGGCATGCGCACTTGTTTTATAGGGATCTTAGGGATGTGGGCCTCTTGATTTTTCAGCCTGCGTTCCGGGGGAGGGGACGGCCGCGCCGATACTCAGGCAACCCTGTTTGTGTAGAGTCTCCATGTCCCCTGCGAGGGGGGATGGGGACGGACACACTGTGAGCCGGTATTTCCAGGCTTTTGTTCTCTGGCGGCTTTCCCTGGCAGTTTGCTGTGCCTCTTCTGAGAGTCAGAGCAGCAGTAGCTGAATCTCAGCCTCTGTCTCAGAACTAGGGATCGCAGACTGTCCTCCACTGATGTTCTGGCCACTTTAACTCTGTTTCTGTTGGTGCTGCTCAACCCTGCAGCATGCCAGGATGTGCGCCCCACACCCGGCGTCCCAGCCCTCACTTCCAGGGCCAGCGCGTCTCTGTCCTTTGTGTTTCTAACACCGCCAGCCGCCAGCCGCCCCCGTGTACTCCGGAGCTCCCGGTCTCAGTCTGGTTCCAGTGAGCACACCGGAGCTCCATTTCAGTCTGGTTGTGCATGTTGCCTGGCTTACGGATTCAGTCTGCTCTCTCGTGGGTGCCGGTCCGTGAGTCTGCCCACTCCCCTGCGCAGGTGGCTACCGCTTCCCAGCGCCCGAACTCGGCGGCTCCCTCCCCCTTTTGTTTTTCTTCCGATATCTGTGCGCAGTTTCACGGCTCCCCGCTTTGTACCTCAATACTCAGTGCTGGAGATGTTCATTTGTAGAGATCCAGATGTATCTTCCTGTGTCTCATGCTGATTCTGTGGATGTTCAGAATGGTCTGTTATCTATCCAACTCGACTCAGGGGACCGGCTGACAAAGGGGTCCCCTACTCCTCCGCCAGCTTAACTCCTCCCACAAATGCTATGTCTTCTTGGCAGATTTTATTATATAAAATTCCTCTTTGTCTCTGGTAATTTTCTTTGCTCCAAAGTCTACTTTATCGGATATTAAGAAAGCCCCCATTTTCTTTTTTTTTAAGATTTTATTTATTTGTGAGAGAGAGAGCGAGAGAGAGCAAGTGGGGGAGGGGCAGAAGGGAAGGGAGAGGGACAAGCAGACTCCATATTGAGAACAGATTCTGACTCAGGGCTCGCTCCCATTACCCCGAGATCATGACCTGAGCTGAAACCGAGTCAGAGGCTCAATTGACCAAACTACCAAGATACTCCTCTCTCTGCTTTCTTTTGATTAATGTTTGCATGGTATACCTTTATCCATCTTTTTATTTTCAACCTATTTATATCATTATATTTGAAGTAAGTTTCTTACAGATGGCATATAGTTGGGTCATGTTTTCTAGTTTGTCTTTTAATTGGTATATATTTTTTTTAAGTAAGCTCTATGCCCAAAGTGGGGCTTGAACTCATAACCCTGAGAGCAAGAGTTGCATGCTCTGCTGACTGAGCCAAACAGGTACCCCTTAACTGGTTTATTTAAACCATTTACATCTAATGTAATTGTTGATATTTTAAGGGCTAAGTGTTTATTAAACACTTTTTTTTGTTTTCTGTTTGTTTTGTCTATTTGTTTTTGTTTTTCTGTTTTCTTTTTCCTACCCTCTTGTGGCCTAATAGAGCATATTTTAGAATTCTGTTTTGACTTATCTATGGAGTTTTTTTAGTGTATCTCTTTGTATTGGTTATCTAGTGTTTGTTCTAGGTGTTACATTGTATATTTCTAACATCACAGTCTACTGGTTTTAATATTTTGCTGGTTCAAGTGAAGTGTAAGAATCTTACCTTTTTTTTTTTTTTTTTTTTTTTGCTATCCCTGTTCATAATATAATTGCCTTAAACAGTCCTCTATGTACATTTATAACCATGTTGGGCAACATTATAATTTTGGTTCAATTATCAAACAGCTTAGAAAACTCAAGAAGAAAAGGAAAATGTATTTATCTATATTTTTACTCTCTTTGTTTTGTTCTTCCTTCTTGATGTCTCAAGGTTTCTCCTTTTAGAGACCTTCCTGTAGTTATTCTTCTAGAGTAGTTCTGCGGGTGACAAATTTCCTTAGTTTTTCTTCTTCTAAAAATGTCTTGATTTTTGCACTTGAAAAATGTCATGCCACTTCTTTTTGGCCTTCATGGTTTCTGATTAGAAATTCACTGTCATTTGAATTGCTTTTCCACACTAGATAAGGTGTTGTTTGTCTCTTATTGTGTTTAGGATCTTTTTCCTTTGTATTTAGTTTTTAGAAGAATGACTATGATGTGTCATCTTGGTTTGGGCTCTTTGATTTTATCCTGCTCAAGATTTGCTCAGCTTCTCGAATCTGTAGGTTTATGTTTTTTGCCAATTTGGGGAGTTCTCAGACATTATTACTTCAAATTCTTTTCCAGCTTCCCGTACTTCCCCACCTTTCTCCTCTCTTTTTAAGACTCTGATGGCATGAATGTTCAATATTTTGTTGTGGTCCTACAAGTGCCTGAGGTTCTGTTCATTTCTTTTTTCACGTCTATTTCCTCTCTGTTTTCAGATGGGGCAGTTTCTTTTGTTTTATCTTCAAGTTCCCTCATTCTTTTCTGAGTCTCCTCAATACTTCTGTTGAGCTCATCCACTGAGTTTTCATTTTGTTACTGTATTTTTGGTTCTAAATTTTCCACTTGGTTCTTCTTTATATCCTCTACTTCTTTGAGGAGACTTCCTATTTTTAATTTGTTTCAGGTAACTGTTCATTAAACATTTTTATGATGGGTGCTTTAAAATTTTAGTCAGATAATTCTAATATCTCTGTAATCTTGGTATTGGGGTCTATCGTTGTTTTTTTTTTTAATTCAAGTTGAAACTTTCCTGGTTTTTGTTATAATGAATCATTCTCCACTGAAACATGGACATTTTGGATATTATGTGAATCTGGAGCTCATTTAAACCTGCTTCAGCTGGTTTCTTCTGAAACTATTCTGTGAGGGGGAAGGAGAATGCTGCCTCATTACTGCTCAGTGGGGGTAGAAGTCCAGGTTTCCTACCTGATCTCTTTTGACATTGAAAGGGAAAGAAACTCATTGTTAGTTCTGGGTGAAGTGGGAGTTCTGGCTTTCCTTGAGGCCTCAACTGAGACCACCCTGGCTGGGAGGGTCAGGGATGCCAAGATACTGCTGCCCATGTGTCCTTCACTGACACCACAGGTATTGGCCTCACTAATGCTAGGCAGTAATGAAAGTCCTGACTCTCCATAAGGCCTCCTCTGACATCACCCTGGGTGAAATGAGTCAGAAGGAGGTTGAGGTGCCTCATAACAGTCTTGTACATGCAGACATTTAAGCTCCCCCTAAGGCGCTAGCTGGAATGGGTGGAGATTGGGCCACAATTTTTTTTCTGCATCTATTGGCCAGAAGAGGAAGGTTATTATTGAAATACTTCTGTCTTGCCATGCTTGCTGCCTTTTTCCTGGTCCTCTGGCTAGAAAGAATGGGTGTCTTAGGGGGCTTTTGAAAAGATTTTTTCCTCTTGGAGTTTCCAGACAGCTGGCTGCTTCTCTCATTGCTTTGTTATGCCTTGTGTCCCAAGTGCCTACCTGGTCTGCCTTTTTCACTCCACATTTTAGATATTAAAAATACAGTGTCCAGGGGTTTTTGTTGTGTTTAGTGGGAGGAATAAGGAAAAGTACATTTATTCCATCTTCCCTGAAGCAGAAGTCTAGGTATATTTATTTTCAAGTAGGCCTCTTTATTTACCTCCTTTATAATAATAGGAAGAAGACTCTAAAGAAGCAGAAAATGGTTAATAAGTGGTGAGGATTTTTTTTTGTACCAGACAGCCCAAGATATATGTTTGAACTCATTTTACAGGTGAGGAGCACATGCGTAGGTCTCAAGTTCACATAAGTAGTAAGTGGCAGAGCTGGGATTCAAGCTCAGGTTGAGAGCACCCAAAACCACGATTCTTAATTCCCATCTCTTTTCTTATCCATTCATCCCTTTCCAGTTGCTCATTTCTGGTGAAACCTCTGTCCGTTCAGGGCTGTCCTCTAGCAGCCGTTTCATAGATAGGTCCCCTAAAGTAGGGGTGAGAAGAACACACACTGAAGCCACACTGCCCAATTCAAAATCCTACCAATGATTAGCCAGAGGCTCTTAAGGAAGTTACTCAACCTCCTGTTCCACATATTCCTCACTTATAAAATGTGAATAATAGCGGACCTGCCTCATAGAGCTGTTATCAGAATTAAATAAATTGATATTTTTAAAGTGCCTTGAATAATGCTTGACACAAAAGGTATTAGTTCAGTCCTTGCTATTATTCTTTACATGCCATTATACAAATGGTCCATTTTCCTGGAAACATCTTTCCCCATTGCCAACTCTATTCAAAATAATCTCTTTACATTTATCTTGTGGCTTAGAGTGTCCCTCACTGCCACTTGTCAACAGGGATATATGAGTATCCAATTGGAGAAATGAGAATGTGTAGTGTGCTGAGCAGGAAGCCTAGAATCTCACAGGTGCTTAGTAAAAGATTGCAATTTTGAGCTATTAGGGAAAAGGACTTCCTCTAATTCTCAATGCATATTTGTTACTCCCATTTTATAAGTGAGGAATGTGTAGGAAAAGGAGGTTGATTAACTTGCCTTAAGGCACATGGCTAATTATAGGTAGGTTTTTGAATCTGGCTCCAGTGTGTGTCCACTGCCTTACACAGCCTCCCTGTGAAATAGCTTGTATAGGGCAGATCTAAAAGTAGACAGTGTCACCCACATGGGAACTGTCAAGGTATGAGTGACTGAGAAGAGTGAGGAAGTTATCCCAATAGTTTGAGTGAGAGATGCTGGTAGATTCAGATATATTTTGAAGGCAGAAGCAACAAGATGTGCCACTGGTTTGGATGTGCAGTGTGAGGCAAAGAGTTAACACTGAATGATGTCTTTGGCCTGAGCAACTGAGGATGTGGATGTGATTTGTTGACAGGTGAATCGGGGGGAAGACCAGGTTTGTGGAACATGAATCAAGAGTTTTATTTGGAATCCATTACACTTGGATTCCTCAAAAGAAATGGCCACTGCATGCATGAATCAAGTTTAAGGAAGAAATAAAGGTTTTGTGGAACATAAGGAATAGCAGGGAGATCAGTAGGAGAAGGAAGGGGAAAACGAAGGGGGGTGGTAAACGGAGGGGGAAATGAACCACGAGAGACTATGGACAGTGGGAAACAAACTGAAGGTTTCAGAGGGGAGGGGGTGTGTGGCGATGGGCTAGCCCGACGTTGGGTATTAAGGAGGGCACATATTGCATGGAGCACTGGGTGTTATAATGCAAACAATGAATCATGGAACACTACATCAAAAACTAATGATGTACTGTATGGTGAATAACATCATAAAAAAAACACTACCAATTAACATTAAAAAAAATGTTAGACTATCCGTAGTCTATCTATCAGTTGATCAATCAGCCTGATGATGATACTAAAACATGAGAATGGGTGACTGCACCTAGTCAGGTCAACAGAATGGAGAAGAGGTCTAAAGGCTGAGTCCAGGGTCTCCTGATACAGACTGAAATTAAGTAAGGGATAACAATGTGTGAAGCTGCTCTGATTGAACCTATCTTCTGAGAGCAATCAGAAGCAAGGTAGAGAACGAGGACAGAGGATCGGGGTGAAAGAGTTGTCCTAGAAGCTGGGAGGCTGAGTTGACCAGGGACGTTGAATAGAATCGCCAGGCAAGGGGTGCCTGGGTGGCTCAGCTGTTAAGTGTCTGCCTTTGGCTCAGGTCATGATCCCAGGGTTCTGGGATCAAGCCCCGCATCAGGCTCCTTGCTTGGCAGGAAGCCTGCTTCTCCCTCTCCCACTCCTCTTGCTTGTGTTCCCTGTCTCACAGTCTCTGTCTGTTGAATAAATAAATAAAATCTTTAAAAAAAAGGGGGGGGGGAATCACCAGGCAACATGGGAAGGCTGCTTGAGGTTTGTTGTGTCAGGAACTGCATGCAACTCAGGTTATGTGAGTCTCAGCCAGGAGCAGCTTTGTGGGTGCAGGTGTGGAGCAGGCAGAGGTGGGTTTAGGGGAGTTGAGATTTGGTTGAGTAAGTGTGAAAGAGAAAGATGGCAGGAGCTTTGGGGCTGCCCTGAATCAAAGTCTCCTTTCTGCTGCCTCAGACCTTGGTCCTGTTCTCAAGGCTGGTTGAGCTCTCAGTTCTCACTGGTGCCTTCCATCTCTGTGCTCTTTATCTCCCTGCCCTGCTCACCACAGTCACCCCTCTGGGCCTCAGCTTTCCACCCTCCTCTTTACCTCCTGTCTCCTCCTTTCATTTCTCATGGCCCACAAGCCAGCTCAGCCAGAAGAACTAGAACCAGACTTCAAATGTATAGTAATAGCAACTTTCTCTATTCAACAAAGACTTCCACCTGCATGCCAATGCCAGAGCTGATTTTCTTAGAATACAGCTTCATTGAAGTCAGACAGAGTTCTGTTCAGCAACTGGTCCACCCATCAACATATGTGCTCTGAGGCCCTACTATTTGTTAGATCCATTGTGAGATATGAAGGTCGTCTTCCGCTGTCTTCTGCCGTAAGGAGCTTTTTGTCCGGCAGAGAGAGGCTGACCTATGTGAAAAGGATATCATGGGCAGTGGGGTGTACCCCTCAGTCTTCCTTTAGACTGAAGGACTTATTCCCCCAGCTTCTGGGAGTGCTGCTGGCAAGTGTCCCCACGGTCAGCTCTCTTGGGAATCGTTTCAGCTGAAGATAGCCACCTAATCAGAGGTCAAGCTGGTCAATACCAGGTTATAAAGGTCCAGCTTCCTTGACCCAAATTGAGACATTTCAGAAAGGTCATCCCAGCTTCAGAACTCCCACTAGGGTGAGCTGAGGCCTTCACTGAGACTCCACCATGGCTCAGGTTCTCGGCCTCCCCAGTGCTTGCCTCCTTCCCTCTTTTCCACAGATGTTGACCCCAAGAGCACCCCTTAATAAACTCCCTGCACCCTAATCTCCGCCTCAAAGTCTGCTTCCCAGGGAACTTGGCATTCAGTAGTTGTGCCAGGGGTGATTCAAGAAAGCAGATTCTAAGAGGGGATATTACTGTTTTTAGAAATTTGCTTTTTTGGGGGTGCCTGGGCGGCTCAGTCATTAAGCATCTGCCTTTGGCTCAGGGCCTGATCTCAGGGTCCTGGGATCAAGCCCCACATTGGGCTCCCTGCTCTGCTAGGAGTCTGCTTCTTTCTGTCCCACTCCCCGTGCTTGTGTTCCATCTCTCGCTGGCTGTCTCTCTCTCTCTCTCTGTCAAATAAATAAATAAAATCTTTAAAAAAAAATTTGCTTTTTTTTGACATAGCACTAAACCCATACCAATACTCTGAAATAATCCCTTTACTGTGGCCTCATTTTCAACTAAAGCATAATTGCGTGTCATCTTTTGGGTCTTGATCCCAGACCCTTCCTCAAATGTAAGTTGTGCGTGCACTTTCTTCCCTACTGCCCTAATCTCTAGACCAAGATGCTATTTCTTGGGTAAGCATGAGGACACTCAGGGTTGTGCCTACTTCTGTCATCCTGGGATCTTGTAGTCTGGGCCAAGAGACAGCAGTCAGAATTTGGGCTGTCAGAACAACTGGGAATTGTGGGGCAGAATGCAGCAAGGAGGCACTAAAATCCATTGTGAAAATTACCTTCAGCTGCAGAGTTATTTCTGAGAACTGGAGGAAGACCACAGATTAAGTGACTTTGTTCATATGAAAGTCTAGAATAGGGAAACTTATTAGAGATGCAAAGTATATGAATGGCTGCTTAGTGTTGGGATGGGTGTGTGCGGATGGGAGGAAGAAAGAGAGGTCACAGGTAAAAGGTACAGAGTTACATTCTGTGGTGATAAAATGTTCTGAAGCTGATGGTATTGATGGTTGTATTTATCTGTGAATATGTGAAAAACCATTAGATTGTACACTTCAAACAGATGAGTTATACGTGGATTATATTTTGATAAAGTTGTTTAAAAGAACTGGAGGAAGAACCAGAGTGAACCTAGGGGCAGCTGGAAGCAGGGGCTCTTCCATCTGTTGAGTCTGCTTTTGCTGTTGCAGAATGACAGACTCCGGGGCCTCAGCAGCCACACACCACCACCAGGGAAAAGCTAGCTGTTCTGAGATGGTCCTTAAATGAAGGCCTTGGTGAAACACCCACTCCTGTGAACTTTCCCCCACCCACCTCGATGGTAAATGAGATGAGGGTGACAGCTGATAAGGAGAGACTGGAAAGGGTTTTAATTTGGGTTCCAAGAAATAGAGCCCGAAAAGGGATGTGGGTGTAGGTAGCTTATTTGGGAGATGGTCTCAGGCATCAGAAGTGAGGAAGTGAGGAGGTGACACAGGGAAGGGAAGAAGGCAGCCCAGGATAATACTGAGTAGCTTCTGCTGTGAGCACCTGGGCTGCATTTTGCCGGGGACCCTCTGAGCCAGGGCCAGGACGTGGGGGAGGCACTCGGGCTACCAAATTCAAGGGGGCATTTGTTCTCAGGGACTGGTTCTGCTCTCGCAAGACCTGACCGTAAGGGCTGCCTCAAATTTTGCCTTGCCTTAGTCCTTGCCCTTCTGTGAGAGACAAAGCAGGACTCATGTCACAACTGCCCACCAAGCAATGAGAGACTGGGGTATCTCATCATTAACTTGTCCCCACTGCCTGAATGTCACTAAATCCTGGCAATTCCAGCCATCAGCCTGAGAGTTGGGGAGGAAGCTGCTGGCCTTCCAGGAAGCACACACCATGGATGAGGTGAACTCAGAGGCTGGCTGAGGGCATGTGGGCTTGGGCACCAATAGATAGAGAGCATTTATTCAGATAGAGTGTTTAGGGAGGACTCTAGCATTTCCCTCCTCCCCCACATCCCAGACCCTTCTGCTTCTTTGACACTTTAAGAAAATCAAGGAAAACTTCTGAAGACTCACTTGGAGCACATGGCTGGGTCTCCTGGCATCTGGGGGAATGTCAGGACTGGTGGCCAGCCCCAGGCTTTGAAATCCTCCAGAGTAAGTGGGTTATCTGGGAAAGGCCTGCACCTGCAATCCTCTGGGGAAGGGAGCATGAGCTTCTCACAGGCCAGAGATGAACCCCAGCAAAGGGAGCTGGAGTTCACTCCTCCTGAAAGCATCCCACTCGAGAAGACCACTGCAGGGGAGTCTGGAAGATACACCCTCAGAAGCCTAGGCCTAGGGGAATGGTAGGCAGCCAGACATATAAGGTCTCACCCAGGTCCATGACAGCAGCTCCTGAAAACCCCACAAAAATACTTAACGGGAAAGGAACAGCCTTGGGCATGTATGCCATGGAGCACTGGTCCCAGGCTGTAACCAGAGCAATTCCGATAGACTCTCTCAGCTCCCTCCTTTTCTCCCTCTTCCAGTGCACCCCTGGAGAAGGGAGAGGCAGCAGAGCAGGTAGGGAGGAGAAGCAGGAGGAAGACAGCCTCTCCCCTCCTCCCCGACACAGCTCCCTCAGCCCAAGCAAGGCCCAGGTGGGAGGAGGGACCATGCTGAGTGGGTAAGAGATCAACACTGTGATAAGTGATTGGGCTATTTTTAAAACCTAAAGAAACGGAGTTTTAACACCCAAATATGACATGGGAAGGTAGGGGGTCTGCCTGAGCCCTCATACGCATGGGGAAGAATGAGTCAACAGGTCTGCAGGGGCGGTGGGGAGAGAAAAAAATGTCATTTTCTGCTACAGCTCTTCTGGGTTCATTCGTCCAGTAAACCTATGTCTTCCTTTCTAGATTTGCCCAAATATGCCAATATGGCACTTGTTTGAGATTCTGTATGTATGTCTAAAATTTGCTCAGCACCTGGAAGAGAGGAAAGGTGTGGTGAACTGGCACCCTCAGATCCCTATCAGCTGATGAGGGCTGTCCCCACACTATTTCCTTTTCCAAAACAAAGGGAATTGTTGGGAGCTGAGTGGCTGCCCCAATTGTGCCTGCTGCAGCCACACCGCACCAGAAGGGCCCCAGAGGTTGAGATATAATCAAGCAGTCAAGACAGGAAGCTCTAAGAACTAGAATATTTATAGTAAGCACAGAATTGGCATTTACCCAGGACACAGTGGTACTGCAGTCCCAGATGTCTATGGCCAGCATGGTTATTAAATAGCTTGAACATCATCCCCAAGAAAAGCTACACCCTGCATGCTTGTTGATGGCTCCATGATGCGTGGCACAGAGATTCTCCTTCCAACCTGAGGCAATGGAAGGGACAGTCTGACTTAGAGTTTGCAAATTCAGTGTGTACACAGATCACCTGAGCTTCTGTTATGTAGTTAGCTTCACCAGGTCCAGAGTGGTTCCAGGATTATGCATTTCTGACACACCCCTAGGTGACGTCAATGCTTTGGTATATGGATCACATTTCAGGAGCAAAGACCCAAAACAGTGGTTCTCAGTCTAAGCTCCACATTAGAATTGCATGAGGGAATCTGCAAAAAGGCTGATATTCAGATTTCATCAGTCCAGTGTGGGACCCTGACACTGATATTTTTTAAACTCCCCCATAATTCTATAAACTGCTAAGATTGAGAAATACTGATTTTTGAACTTGTAGGAATTGTAACCGTTATTTATTTATTTCATAGCTGTTCTTTACTTATGAAAGATAAACATGGTTGAAGAGTTAATGCCTGTATGATCAAATGATGAGATCAATCTAATTCTCTCTATATGTGGTTGAAAATGCCCAGAAAGCACCATCCCACCTGTAGCTGGTACCTCACCCTGGTGTGCAAGATGGCTGCTAACCAAAGTGCCCTTTCACCCTCACCACCACCCAGGAGCAGACAATGCTGCACTAGAGGTGGGGACAGGCACAGCTGAATGGATTGTGGTTGCTCTGAGCTGTCTGTGCAGAACAAGGGGAGCCAGGGTATGTGTGATTATGTGTGTGGGAGGCATCTACACAGCTGTGATGGGAATTCTGCATGACCATATGCACTGGAGTGCCCCCGGCCCTGATGAAGCCTTCCTCCCCGAGTCTCGCAGTTGGAAAGTAGTTTCTGTATTTGATACAAGGCAATGCCACAACACTTTGAGACCAGTCACTTTGTGAAGTTCTCAAGTGCTTTTTGTATTCATTTCCTAGGACTACAGTAACAAGTCCACCATCAACTGGGTTGCTTAAAACAACAGAAATTTAGTCTCTTACAGTTCTGGAAGCTGAAGTCCAAATTCAAGTTGCTGATAGGGCCAAGGCAATGATATTGGATTAAAGGCCCACCCTACTGAAGTATTGCTTCATCTTAACTACTAACATCCACAACGATCTTATAGCTAAATAAGGTCACGTTTGAGATTCCAAGAAGAAGGTGAGTTTGGGGGGGATATGATCCAACCCAGTCCACTTTTCTTACCTATAAATGGAAAGTTTCCTAAGGCCATCAGACATACGTATTAGAAATACTTTGCCCAAATATCTTCCAAAATGACCCATAAATGGGAGTCCTCTATCTAACACTTGAGTCCAGCCCATTCCCTTTCCAGCAACTTCTCAAGCTGCTCAATGTACTGGAAAGAATGCAGGACATGGAGTCTGGTAGACCTGAGTTTGAATCTCCACTTAGTTGTGTGACATTCGTTAAATTGCTTCTACTCAGGGTGTCTGGTGGCTCAGTTGGTTAAGTGTCTGCCTTTCAGCTCAGGTCATGATCCCAGGGTCCTGGGATTGAGCCCCACGTTGGGCTCCCTGCTCATCGGGAATCCTGCTTCGCCCTCTCCCCTGCACCTGTTCATGCTGTCTCTCACTACCTCTCTCTCTCTCTCTCAGATAAATAAATAAAATCTATAAAAAATTAAAATAAATTGCTTCTACTCTCATGATCTATGAAATGGGTCAATAGAGGAGATAATCAAACATCTATTGGACACTTTCTTTTGTGTGATACATCATCTAGGGAAACTTCAGAGTTATTATTTGATTAGCAAAATATCATCCTCATGAAAATGTGAGAACAGGTTAGTTAACTTACAGCTTGACACCCTGTTGGTGATGAGCAAATATTAATTCTTTTTACTTTACTCCCCACCCAAGGTGCTGGCAACTTGTGATACTCTTGCCTACTCCCTAAGCAGAGCCACCTCAATTACCTGCATGTGCATTTCCTTTTTTAAAATTAAATTAAATTAGATTAATTTGTTTTTTAAGTAACCTCTACCCCCAACATGGGGCTCAAACTCACAACCCCAAGATCAAAAGTCATATGCTCTACTGACTAAGCCAGCCAGGTGCTCCTGTTTCTCATGGGCAGCATGGAACAGGAGACTTGGGGATCAGCTCTGCCAGTAACTCCACTGTGACTTGGGCAAATCACTTAAACTCTTTCCATCTGGTGTCTAACTTGCTACCTCCTCAAGAACGAGCAGCATCTGAGAGCAACATGCCAGAGTGGAAAGTGAACACCCAGAACCTGGGAGGGGCAAAGGCTCTTAGATCCTGAGTCATGTGGCTATTGAGTGTCCCTGTCCTGAGTTCAACACCAAAGTGGGCCTGAGCTCACCTGCTCCACCCCACCATCTGCCCCTTCGTGAGCCTGCCCCAAACTACACTGGGCTGTGTTCAAACTCCTTATGGAGCTTCTAGGAGTTAGTTGGCTTCTAACCTTTAAAGAAAAAGTGAAACCAGTAGAAGAGCCCCTCTCTGGTTTTGGACAATGTGTATTTCCTTGCTCTCTTGCAGGACTTCCTGTTTCTGCAGAAATTCTTCCCCCACCCCATTAGCTCTGGAAGTCACTGGGCACCCATGCAAATCTGCCAGTTACTGCATCACATCCTTGCTTTGTTCTCTTTTTCTTCTCTAGAGACATCTCCACTGAGTTACTGGTGTGTCCTCCTGACACAGTGGACACTTCTGATGGGCTGAGCTGCCAAATCTGCTGCGCATGGCTATCTCTTCAGGTGTCAAGCCATGGAAATAGGGGGTCCCACTCTCACTTTATTGGACAAACCTTGGAACATCGCATCTCTACAATGGAATATCCCATTTCTGCAAAGCATCACATTTTTTAGGGAGCACAAATGTTTCTTAATATTATCTTATGAAGTCACACATCCTCATGGAGGCTTTATTCCAATGTTGCAGACCAAGATCCTAACCCTGTCAAATGTGATCTTCAGACCAGCCGCATTGGTGTTGCCTGGGAGCTGGTTAGACATGCAGCATCTCAGGTCCTGCTGTATCATGATCTGCAGTTTAAAAGGATTCCCAGGTGATGTGCGTGCACATCAAAATGTGGAAGCACTGGATTAACATTCAGAAAGGTGCAGTGACTTTCCCAGAATTTCAGGGCAACATGGTGGCTCGGCTGGGACAAGAACAGAGGCTCCAAGACTCCCAGAGAAATGCTTTTCTTACAAGAATGCATCACTCTCTGTTCAAGGGCACACCCACCCTTTTTTTTAAGAGTTTTTAAAGTTTTTTAAATTATAATAATATTTTTTATTATATTATGTTAGTCATTATACAGTACATCCCTGGTTTTTTATGTAAAGTTCGATGATTCATTAGTTGCGTATAACACCCAGTGCACCATGCAATAAGTTGTCTTTCTCTGCTTGACTTATTTCACTTAGCATTATCTCCTCCAGTGCCGTCCATGTTGCAGCAAATGTTGAGAACTCGTTCTTTCTGATAGCTGAGTAATATTCCATTGTATATATGGACCACAACTTCTTAATCCAGTCATCTGTTGAAGGGCATCTCGGCTCCTTCCACGATTTAGCTATTGTGGACATTGCTGCTATGAACATTGGGGTGCATATGGCCCTTCTCTTCACTACGTCTGTATCTTTGGGGTAAATACCCAGTAGTGCAATGGCTGGATCATAGGGTAGCTCAATTTTTAACTTTTTAAGGGACCTCCACACTGTTTTCCAGAGTGGCTGCACCAACTTTCATTCCCACCAACAATGTAGGAGGGATCCCCTTTCTCCACATCCTCTCCAACAATTGTTGTTTCTTGCCTTGTCTATTTTTGCCATTCTAACTGGCGTAAGGTGGTATCTCAGTGTGGTTTTGATTTGAATTTCCTTGATGGCTAATGATTTTGAACATTTTTTCATGTGTCTGTTAGCCATTTGTATGTCTTCATTGGAAAAGTGTCTGTTCATATCTTCTGCCCATTTTTTGATTTGTTTATTTGTTTCTCGTGTATTGAGTTTGAGAAGTTCTTTGTAGATCTTGGATACCAGTCTTTTATCTGTAGTGTCATTTGCAAATATATTCTCCCATTCCGTGGGCTGCCTCTTAGTTTTTCTGACTGTTTCCTTGGATGTGCAGAAACTTTTAATCTTGATGAAGTCCCATAAATTCATTTTATCTTTTGTTTCTCTTGCCTTTGGGGATGTGTCATGAAAAAGGTTGCTTTGGCTGATGTCGTAGCAGTTGCCGCCTATGTTGTCCCCCAGGATTTTGATGGATTCCTGCCTCACATCGAGGTCTTTCATCCATTTGGAGTTTATCTTTGTGTATGGTGTGAGAGAGTGATCAAGTTTCATTCTTTTGCATGTAGCTGTCCAATTTTCCCAGCACCATTTATTGAAGAGACTGTCTTTTTTCCACCGGATGTTTTTTCCTGCTTTATCAAAGATTAGTTGCCCAAAGAGCTGAGGGTCCATTTCTGGGTTCTCTATTCTGTTCCATTGGTCTATCACACCCACCCTTTAAGATCAGCTCCTAGGTCACCTCTATATTCTTACCTGGAGGGCCCAGGAATTAGGCACCCCGCTTTTGCTCCTGAAGCCCTTAATGTGCTCTGCTGTCACTTGGTGGAGAAAATTGAATCACCATCTTCTTGGGGTGTCATGGGATTTGTCTAAAAGAGCTGCATCACTTGGAGTGGGCATACCTGTGTCATGGGAAATAAAGGGAGCAAACTGCTGTGCAAAAGGAAGAATTGATGTTGATCCTGGAGTGAGGGGACCAAGGTGAGCAGAGAAATTAGAAGGAGAAAAAAGGAGGATAATGTACTAGAACCTCTGCGAGAGGTGGTGCAGTAAGTTTTTAAATTCTTGGTGGAAGTGGATTGCTTTTTGTTTTGGTTCGGAATTTGGTGGATAGTGGTGAGTGGGCTGTGTTTCACACAAAGTGGATGCCTGGGGCAACACGCTGAAGCCAGGAACTAACCTGTGCAAGAGGGGCGAGAGGACACAGTAGGATCTGGACTACACAGTGACTACACAGAGAACCTGGCCAGGTTCTCTCATTCTCAGAGTCTGGGATGCAATCCAGTGCTCCCCAAATGCTTCTTGTATGAATGAATGAGAGCTGAAGAAATCCAGCAATATTATCTAATCCAATTCCCCCTTTTTTGTTTTTGCTTATCCATTGTTGATTTTTAATTTTATATTTATTTATTTATTTATTTATTTATTAGTGAGTAAATTGATAGAAATTTATTAAGTGGAGATACAGAAAAAGCTCTCAAGAGTGAGAGGGGTCCTGACAGGGTTGCCCTGATTTTTAGTTTTTAAAATTATCCAGTACATTAAATATCCCAACATGAAAACATAAATGTACAGTTTTAAAAATAATAATAAAGTGAACACCAGTATATCCACCATCCAAGTGAAAAAAACAGTAAGTCTTGTAAGTCTTCCTTGTGCCCCTCCCCAGCCATATCCCTTTCCTACTCCCCACTCACCCTCCTTACAGGTGATACTGTGTGTGTTATGTTGCTTCATTACCTCAGCATTTCATTTAGGAGATTTATCCATGCTAATGAGTATAGTTTTAATGTCTTCATTCTCACTGTGGTATTCTCCATTGTATAATTATACCTTGATTCAGTTTAGCCATTACACTGTCAATGGATATTTGGGTTGCTTTGAGAATTTAGTACTAATATGCACAGCGTTGCAGTGACCAGTCCTGCCCATATCTCCTGATGTACTAGGCTGCATTCCATCTGTGGAATCACTCAGCCACAGAGGATGCCCACACTGAACTTGACTAGGTAAGGGAAACTTTTTCCAGAGGGATTAATTTACCTTGGACTTCCACCAGTCCTAGAGAAGAGCTCCCAGAGATACAAAACCCTTGCCAACACTCAGTGTTGCCAGACTTAAATTTCTTTCTTTTTTTTTTTAATTTTATTTATTTATTTGACACAGAGAGAAAGACAGCCAGCAAGAGAGGGAACACAAGCAGGGGGAGTGGGAGAGGGAGAAGCAGGTTCCCAGCAGAGCAGGGAGTCCAACGTGGGGTTCAATCCCAGGACCCTGGGATCACGCCCTGAGCTGAAGGCAGACGCTTAATGACTGAGCCACCCAGGGGGCCCCTGATTTAAACTTCTGATCAGCTGATGAGTATAAAAAATAGCACCTCATTACATTTTGAATTTTAATTTCCCTGACTACTAATGAGATCATGCACCTTTTCCTGTGTTTATTGGCCATTTGGATTTTCTGTTTTGTGAAGAGATTTTTCAAGTCTTTTATTTGTTTTTAAATAATGTTGTGTCTATTTCTTACAGATTTCTTATAGATTTCAAATGTCTTTATATATAATTTTAGGTAAAGGTCTAAAGCTATGTGTGTTGAAAACATCTCTCAATTTTTGAATTTTTTCTCTTTCTCTTTATGGGTCTTTCAGTGAGAAGTTATGCATTTTAATATATTTGGATTTACCAATGTTTTTCTTAAAGATTAATGATCTTTTTATCTTATTTAAGACATCAGCTATATGTTATCAATAATAGCCAAACCATGGAAAGAGCCCACATGTCCATCAACAGATGAATGGATAAACAAGACGTGGCATATGTATCATGGAATATTACTCATCAAAAAGAATGAAAACTTGCCATTTCTGGGGCGCCTGGGTGGCACAGCGGTTAAGCGTCTGCCTTCGGCTCAGGCCATGATCCCAGCGTTATGGGATCGAGCCCCACATCAGGCTCTTCTGCTATGAGCCTGCTTCTTCCTCTCCCACTCCCCCTGCTTGTGTTCCCTCTCTCGCTGGCTGTCTCTATCTCTGTCAAATAAATAAATAAAATCTTTAAAGAAAAAAGAAAAAAAAAGAAAACTTGCCATTTCAGTAATGTGGATGGAGCTAGAGTGTATGTGAAGACATAGCAAGAATGCAGAAAAAGACCTCTTGCCAGAAAAGGAATCGGCCAGCACCTTGATCTTGGACTTCTAAGCTCCAGAATTGTAAGAAATTAATTTCTGTGTTTCAGTCACCCAGTCTGTGGTGCTTTGTTCTGGTGGCGCAAGCAGAGTAATACAATATCCCTTCCTACCAAGAGAAAATGTCCTCCTGTATTAACTTTTTCAGGTTTTATAGCTTTTCCGTTCATGTTTACATAATTAGTCTACCTGGGAATTATGTTTTTCTAAGGTGTGAAGTACGTGGTTAAATATTTTTCATATGGCTAATCAGTAGATTCAGCATTTGTTGAAAATTGTTTCCTTTTCTAGCTGAGCTGCAATGCCAACTGGGTCATAAAAAAATTCCAACCACAGGTGTGTTTATTTACGGGCGCTATCTCTGGTCCTTTGATCTATGATTCTCCATGTAAAATTATTTGGTCTTAACCTACCAAAGCTGTAAAATAATTACTGATATCCGGTATGGTGAGACCCCACATCATTCTTCTTTAGCAGTGTCTTGACTGTTTATAGGCATTCGTATTTCTAAATAAATATTAGAACTAGTTTTTCAATCACAGAAAAATATTGTGAGGATTTTTAAATAATTATATTAAATCCTTAAACCAGTTTGGGGAGAACTGATACCTTTTGCTATTTACTTAGTCTTCTCAAGCATGAACAAGACATATTTCTACACCTACTTAGGAGTTCTTTAATGTCTTTTAATAAAGTTTTATAATTTTCTCTATAAAAGTTCCTGTCTGTTTTTATGAGTTTTATACCTCAATACTTCATATTTATTGATGCCATAATAAAAGGAATCCTTTTTAAATTACATTTATGTCTGTTGCTGAGATACAGCAATGCAATGGAGTTGTGTATTATCAACTTTTCATTCAGCAATCTTACCAAATCATTTTGCTAACTTTAATATTTCACGTATGGAGTGTCTTGGGTTTCCGATATTTGTAGATTCATTTGGGTTTTTTCCCCACATCCTCTGTAAGCAATGACATCTTTGTTTCTTCTTTTCTAGTCCTTATGCCATTTATTTCTTGTTCTTATTATGCAGATTAGCGTCTCTCATACCAGGTAAAAGTGGTGATAAAGTAGGCATTTTTTTCTTATTTCCTAATTTCAAAGAGATTACTTTCAACATTTCCTCATCAATAATGGTAGTTGGTATAGGTGTTTTTAGCTATATTTTCAAGTTAAAGAAATCTTAATAACCTTTTTAATGAAGTTTTTTTCTTTTAAAATGTTTTAATGCAGTGCAATGCACATGTGGGACAGGCCTATATCATAAATACAGGAATTTCTACACTTTTTATGACCAGCAGTCAGATCAAGAGACCTAATATTACTAGTCCCTGAGAGGCCCCCTTCCATCTTATAAGTCACCCCACAGAGGTAAACAATCTTCTGACTCCTGATGCCATAGACCGGTTTTACCTGTTTTTTGTCTCTGTTTAAGTGGAATCATATAGTATGCTGTCTTTGTTTCAGGTTTCTTTTGCACAACATTGTTTGTGGAATTTATCCACACTATTTTGTATAACCATAGATCATTCATTCTCTTTACTGCAGTGTATTCCGTTGTGAATATACCAGAATCTATCTATTCTACTATTGATAGGCACTTGGGTGGCTTCCAGTAGTCTATTATGAATAGTGTTATGAATATTCCAATCCATGTTTTTAATGAAATATACATTTGCATTGGATACATATCTCAGAGTAGAGTTGATAAACCATAGAATATGTGCACGTTCCATCCCAGCAGAAGATGCCAAACCATTTTCTAAGGAGTTTGCAATGGTTTATACTCCCACCAGTAGAGTGGAGAGTCTCACCATAAAAATTGAATTTTATCAGTTTGCTTGCATCTATTGAGATGATCATGTGATTGTCCGATTTTTTTCCCATTAATTTGTTAATGTGCTGAATTACACTCATAGATTTTTTTCCAATGAAAGAGCAACCTTTCATTTCTGGGATAAATCCAGCTGGGTTGAGATGTACAAATTGCTTCGTACGTTGCTTGACCAAGCATGCTATTTGTTTACAGTTTTTACCTCTGTCTTCACTGGTGGGAGTTGGGTTCTATTGCCTTTTGGGAATGATCCTAACCTCCTAAGGGGTTACAAATGCTAAGATAAACCCTTGAAAGCTTCCATCTCTAACAATCTTTGACTCCCAGAATCTTCCATATTGCTCAGAAAACTGCAGATTCAACTTTCCCCCTGTTAATGTGACAGGTGCTTAGGCCATTCATTTCCCAGCCAAAGGAATGAAATTCTGTTCTGCCATTAATTCTTCCAGGAATTCTTGGTGAGGTATGCTTGTCTGCTAAAGCCCCTGAATTCGTTGAGATCTCACACAATCTCAAGGAATGAATGGAAAACAGGACTGTAGGGGCCAAGGAAGAAAGCCTCTGCATTTATGCACCTGAGGCCAACCCTACTTTGCTGGCACCGGATGTCTCTAAAGTGCCTCTAGTTTGTTGTGGGGAGCTTCTCTCCTGTTGTCCTGCCCACCCTCTCTGGTGCTGATGCACGTTGGAGAGGTCCTGGACCACAAGGCCCAAGCTCTAGCACCCCCCCCCCCGTCACTAACCACAGTGCTCCCACACAGGAAATTAGTGAAAATAAGAATTATGGCTCCTGAACCAAAGCAGCACGGACATTTTTCAGCATTTCATCTTTGAGAGAATTTCTTTCACAAAACTTCCAGAACAGCACCCCTGAGAGTTTGACAGGAAATAGGAAATTTTCATGGTCTTGAAGAATCTCCCCACAAATGGCTATTAATAATGAAGAAAAAAAGAGCAGCTTTACTACTAGCAGACATCTTAATCAAGTGAACAAGGTTACTATCACCAACATTGGGACTGACATCATTTCTGTGGTGTTTCTGCCAAAAATGTTCAACCTGGACCTAATCATAAGGAAACATCAGACAAACCCAAATTGAGGGACCTTCTGAAAAATAACTGGCCTGTGTTCTCTTTAAAATGTTAGTGTCTTGGGACACCGGGGTGGCTCAGTCGGTTAAACTTTTGCCTTCGGCTCAGGTTGTGATCTCGGGGTCCTGGGATCAAGTCCCACATTGGGCTCTCTGCTCAATCAGGTGTCTGCTTTTGCCTCTTACTCTCCCTCTGTGCTCTCTCTCTCTCAAAGAAATAAATAAAATCTTTAAAAAAAAGTCAGTATCTTGAAAAACAATGAAAAGAAGAGGCACACTTTCAGATCAAAGGCAAGTTAAAGTACTAGACAGTTAAATACAAGGCATGGCCCTGGATTAGATCCTGAACCAGGAAAAATGTACTATAAAGGACATTACTGAGACAATTGGTGAAATTGTAAAATAGACTTCTTAGCATTACAGTGAAATGCTAAATTTCTTGATCTTGATAATGGTACCATGGTGACATAAGAGAATGTCCTTCTTTTTAGGAAATTCATGCTGAAGAATTTAGGGATGAAAGAACATGATGCCTACAATTTTTCTCCAATTATTCAGAAAAAATTATGTATGTATCACATACAGAGAGAGAAAATGATAAAGCAGGTGCGTCAAAATATTAACACTTGGTGAATCTGGGAGAAGACTATATCAGAGTTCTTTGTAGATTCTCACAATTTTTCTTTTCTGCATGTGATTTCAAAATAATAACTTTAAAAAAAGACTTCCATGTCTAGCAAAGAGGAAACCACAAAGGTAAAATGATAAGGGTTGCCTTGGTGGTTAGGAATAGAACATGCAGTTATTAACACATATTTGGTACTAGATCTCTGGAGAAGAAAGTGCTTCTTTTTTTTAACAGCACCCTTGAGACAGGGATCACCACCCATCTTGTACAGATGAGAGTGTTGAGGTGTGGGGGTAAAATAAAACAGCCAGGGTCACCCAGCAAGTAAACAACAGGGCTGGGATTTCACCCAGGTCTGGGTGACTCCAAAGCCTTCAGGTGCCATAAATTCCCTGGCTTTTGACCCTGATAAAGATGGACCAGAAGAGAAGGTGGCATTTCTGTCCTCTTCACTGTAAGCAGTTAGGTCTTAATTCATCCTGTGCTTTCTGAGACCTACCTCATTCCAGGCACTGCCTTGGGTGTATTGGGTGGAGACCCAAAAAGAGCAAGATATGAGTAGAGGCTGGTGGGAAAGACAGTCCAAAGAACTATGAGGGTGAATGTGAACAAGATCCATAGTGAGAACAAGGAATCTGGCTGTCCAGATGAGAAAGACTTAAGGGATGATAAATTGTGAGGAAGTGACAAGGAAATGTATGAGAGAACTAATGGAAGACAAGGACTATTTTAGTACGGTCTATTTATGCAAACTCATCTTGATGTTCAACTCCACATCTTTGATAAAAGTCATTCTCTAGTACAAAGTGGGCACCTTCATCAAAGAGAAATTTATGCCTCTGCCTTTAGACAAATGGGGAAGGGCAGAGAACTCTTCCAGCATTAGTTGATTCTCAATTGCCTTTGGTTCAAAATGATCCTTATGCCAAAGAGGCATATTTTGGGGTAGTACCTCCTTGAAGTCCAAATCTCCTTTCCTTTGTTAAAATGGCACATAAACACTGAAGTCTAACTACTTTTTTGAGTTTCACTTCTTTTCTGTGAATTCTCATGCATGTAAATATTAATAAAAATTATGTACATTTTCTCTTGTTAATCGTTTGTTAGTTTAATTCACAGACCCCTGCCCCCAAGTTCAGAACCTAAGAGGATAGAGGAAAAGATTTTTCTCCCCAATATCTGCTTCATGAACCAGATCTGCTTTATCAACCTGGACCTCCCTTGTCTATCACTTTTTGTCAGGCAAGTGCTTTTTTTCTACAAGTCATCGGTAGAGAATTCCAAGTGTGGGTTAGTAAATTCACCTACAATGTAATCATTAAATCATTTACAAAATGGGAACTTCTCTGCTTTGAATTTGCCATTGATAGCCATTGTCTATTTCCTTAAAAAGTTACTGAGAAAAAGTGAAAGATTTATACAATCTGAAGAGAAATTAGAGTAGCTAAACCAGAATGGCTAAAATTGACAAGTCAGGAAACAACAAAGTTGGTGAGGATGTAGAGAAAGGGGAACCCTCTTATACTGTTGGTGGGAATGCAAGCTGGTGCAGCCACTCTGGAAATCAGTACAGAGGTTCCTCAAAAAGTTAAAAACAGAGCTACTCTATGACCCAGCAATTGCTGGGTATTTATCCAAAGGATAAAAACATAGTGATTCGAAGGGGCACATGCATCCCAATATTTATAAAAGCAATGTCCACATAACCAAAATATGGAAAGAGTCCAGATGTCCATCAGTGGATGAATGGATAAAGAAGACATGGCATATACGTACAATGGAATATTACTCAGCCATCAAAAAGAATGAAATCTTGACATTTGCAACGATGTGGTAGAACTAGAGGGTATTTTTTTAAAGATTTTATTTGTTTATTTGAGAGAGAGAGAGAGAATGAGCAGAGGGTGGGGCAGAGAGAGAGGGAGAAGCAGATTTCCCTACTGGGCAGGGAGCCTGATGCGGGACTTGATCGCAGGACCCTGGAATCATGACCTGAACCAAAGGCAGACACTTAACTGGCCGAGCCACCCAGGCTCCCAGAACTAGAGGGTATTATGCTAAGTGAAATAAGTCAGTTAGAGAAAGACAAATGCCATATGATTTCACTCATATGTAGAATTTAAGAAACGAAACAGATGAACATAGGGGAAGGGACAGAAAAATAAAATAAGATGAAATTTAAGAGGGAGGCAAACCATAAGAGACGGTGAACTCTACGAAACAAACTGAGGGTTGCTGGAGAGGAGGTGGGTAGGGGGGAGGGATAATTGGGTGATGGGCATTAAGGAGGGCACTTGATGTAATGAGCACTGGGTGTTAATATGCAACTGATGAACCACTAAATTCTACCTCTGAAACTAATAAAAAAATAAATTAAAAAAAGATCCTAAAAAAGTATGAGAAGACAATATACCATTGTTAAAGAAAACTCTAAAAATAAAGAGAAATAATCTAATATCTGGCTGCTTTCATTTCTGCCTGTTTCATTCTGGAATGTGATCACACACATCCAGGTCTTGGCAGACAATCATCGTTACACATGCCACTTTAATTTGCTTTTCTGATCATAAAGATTTTTCTGGGTTTCCACATAGTTTTCATAATGATTTTTCCCTTTCATTATTCATCATACTTCCGAGAGTCATTGCTAAGCTCCTTAAAGGGAAACTCCTATAATTTCACCTTTTTACTCATCGAATGACCAGAGCAATGCTGGGCATATGCTAGGTCCTCTGTAAGTGTTTGTAGCTTTGGAAGGAAAAAAAAACAATGTTGATAAAAGATAAATTCCAGGAATAAAGGACTTTCAAAAGGCTGAGAGATTTAATCAGTTCTTCTTGCATACACTATAGCATACGTTTCCCGAACATGCAACTAAAATTACAAATATTGTACTATTAGCTGCACATTTGTCCACGTTCAACCTTCAAAGCAATATCGTGGTTGTACCTTTGATTGTATTCAGGCAGTGTTCCTGACTACTCTTATACAGGAAATACATATTTAGTAGTAAGAAAAATCTGTTTTTGAGGCTTTTTTTGCAATCTATATGAAGAATTAAATTATATGTATATATACACATATAATTAAACATAATTACTATAATTACATATAATATATAATTATATGTAAACTACAAATATATATAAAATTTATTAAATTATATATAAACCATAAATGTATATTAAATTGTATATGATTAAATTATATATGAAATAATTATATAGATGGGAAAATATTTTTCTCATAGTCTGGCTTTATTATTAATAACACATGCTTTTATTAAACTCATACTCCTGTCTACTATTTTTTTATTAAGCAAATGTTTTGTACCCTGAAAATTATTGGTGGACTTACAGTTGGAAAATGCAGAAAACCCTAAAAGAGTCCCCCTACTTTTATCCACAACTCTTTGTAATGTGATCATATGAGAATTTTTAAAATACAGTATAATGCAGAAAGAACCGTGGGCTATGCTTCAGATGACCTGAGTACAGGGTCTGGCTCTTCTACCGACTCACTGTGTGTTTGGGGTGAGTTAATTCACCTCTCTGGACTTAAATATTCCCTTTTATAAAGATAGAGTTCAGTTAGATGGCCTGAGGTCATTTTCTGCCTAATGCTCTATGACCAGTGTCTGTGATAGCAATAATTTACACATTTACACTTAGAGTTGATTTAAACGCAATTTTTTTTCTTTGTTTATTTTGGGAGAAAGGAAGTAGAATGTGCCGTTTATTGCTTGCCAGATGGAGAACTGACCTCCTGTTGCAACATAGCTGCCTCAGAGGAGTTCCTTATCAGATCTTAAGCAAGAGAGGCAGGTACAGACAAGGGAGGTACAGCTGCTTCTATTAGCAAAGGAGGCACAAGGAGAACTAGCCATCGAAGGTTCTCAGAAGTTTGGGAAGATAACTCAAACTGTGGTATTCTCATAGGGTATCTCCTCCCATCTGTCCTGTTTTTAAAGGAACTCTGACTCTGCACTGATGCACATCCAGGAACTGCATGATCACGCGAACCTCTCTGGTCCAGAGGCTCAAGTCAGGTCTCTTCACCAGGCAGACTTCCCTGGGCGTGCAAATCAAAGAAGATATCTGTGGTGTGACTGCTTATCAGTTTGTTCTTGTGAATCCATGACAAAATCACTTGGCCAGAGGTATTGGCCCAAGGTGTGATCTCCCCGTCTGTGATTGACATGCCTACCCCACAGTCTGTCATAATGACCACAGTGGTTAGCTGCCCTGCCAGACCCCCAGCCTCTCTTCCTGTCCCCACGGAGCACAGTGCAGTAAGACCATTTCAACTACAGTCGATCCTTAACACAGCACTTTTTAAAGATTTTGGAGCTTCCTTCATCAATTTATTTTTCATTCTGAGGTGAAGGAAGACCTTCTGGACCCTTGGAGGGACACGGTGGAGTTGGATTTATATAGGATGTCCCTCATAGATCCAATCCTGCATTTTTGTGCCCTGGTGAATTTAAATTCTTTCTTCTATCTCCACCAAGAGTGGTTTTTTGTTCTTTGTTTTTGTTTTTTTTTGTCATTCAAGGTCACTTAAGAGGCTCCAACAATGAGTCCAGGTTTGGATTAGCCAATTCAGCAAAGTGTTAGCAATTGTTTGGCCACAGAGCTGATCTCTGATGAATATAGACATATCAATGAATCCATCGAAATCCCACATTTCATTTGCCCTCCTTGACTCAGCAGACATTTCCACACATTTCCCAGACTTTTTATAATTAAAAAAAATTTTGTGTATGTCCTTCAGAGTGCCACACTATTTTCTATATTCTGAGTTCTTATTTTACCCCCATGATTAGGATGAATTCAGACTCTGGAGAAGTGAGGTCTGAGGGGAGGTTTTCACTAAGATGCATGGGGCCTGGGGATTCATCCAGGTCCTTCAAGTCCTCAGAATCTGCAGGTAACATCATTCCTTTTGTCAGGACCCTACTTTTTAAAAAGCACAGTGCTACTAGGTATTTACCCAAAGGATATAAAAATACTGATTCTAAGGGATACATGCACCCCGATGTTTATAGCAGCATTATCTACAATAGCCAAATTATGGAGAGAGCCCAAATGTCCATCAAGTGATTAATGGATAAAGAAGATGTGGTATACACACACACACACACACACACACACACACACACACACACACACACTGGAATATTACTCAGCCAAAAATGAATGAAATCTTGCCATTTGCAATGAGGTGGATGGAGCTAGAGTGTATTACGCTAAATGAAATAAGTCAGTCAGAGAAAGAGAAATACCATATGATTTCACTCATATGTGGGATTTAGAAAACATGTTTTGTTTTTGAATATATGGGAAGGGGGAAGAGAGAAGGAGTGAGGGGGAAGCAAAGTGTAAGAGACTCTTAACAATAGAGAACAAACTGAGGGTTGATGGAGGGAGGTGGGTGGGGATGGGTTAAATGGGTGTTGGGGATTAAGGAGGGCATTTATAATGAGCACTGGGTGATGTATGTAAGTGATGAAACACTAAATTCTATTCCTGAAACCGATATTACACTATACGTTAATTAACTAGAATTTAAATAAAAATTTAGAAGAAAAGAATAAAAATAAAAAACACAGTGCTCTGTATTTCACAGAAACCCAGAGAAACAATACACACAATCGTTAATATGGTTCAGAAACCCACAGGATCTGTTTCTGAGTGAGGTCCTCTATTACCTTTGCCAACGGTTTGCAACCAGATGGTGCTACTCCTTGAAGGGGCATTTGGAAATGTTGATGGTAATCCTGTTGTCAGAATAGCTGAGGGTTATGTGGTGTCTCTGGGGTGTTTCTCAATTGGATGAGGGCCCCCCAAATGTGGGGTATCCTGATTGGGTGGGGGCCAGTGGCAGGGGTGCTAAAAGAATTCACCTGAGGCAGAACAAAGGAGATAGACGTTTACTGAATACACCTCAAGGGAGTGGAGGGCAGGACATTAGAGGAGAGGCTGTCTGCAACAAGGTAGTGGGTAGGGGCTGTTTTTAAAGGAGGAAGATGAGGAGGTGTGACAACATATGGAATTCTCCCATTTTTGGTAACTGTGCCTAGTTGTAAGTAGTTGGTCAGTTAGGGCCTATGGATATTTTGAGGTGGGTTGCCTGATCGGTCTTTTCTACATTCAGCCAGTTTGCCTGAAAGCAGGCTCAATAGGTTGCGATTGGTATTTAGTGCCCCAAGGCAAAAGATGTTAAATATCCTGTGAAATCAGGACTCAGGGATGAATTGGGGCACTTGTGGGCATCTCTCAGGAACCAATGGGCAATCTCTTTTTGGACACCACCGTAAGAATTGCAGAACCCCTTTCTAGCCATGGTGATTCTCCTCAGACGCAAAATCTCAGATGACCAAGTCTGATTGGTTTTCCTGGGCTCAGCCTTGGGTGAAGATTAGAGTTGAGGCACCACAATTAACAGTCTTTTGTTTTCCCAAAGGAAAAGGAGGGTTTTCACATTAAAAGAAGGAAAATGGACAGTGGATGGGTGGGCACAGAAACAACAATGTCAGCAAACAAAACAAATGCCCACTGTGGTTACTGCCAGCTGGACAATCTTGATCAGATCACCTCCAGGTCAGGGTATTGATCAGAAAGAATTCTTTCAATTACAAGAGACAGAAACTCAGCTGAAGCCAGTTAAATGTACTAGCCTGAAATTGTGATTTCCACCACCACCTTAATCTATTTCCATCCATTCCACTGGGCACATAACTGGCCCTTTCCATCTGTAAGATGGTGACATTTACTTCTGGGAGATTTTCTTGAATTATGTGTTTTCTAATTCCTTCTCCTTTGTTTTCTCTGTGCTGTTTGTGGAATTTCTGTAACTTGGATGCTGGACCCTAGCAGTGGTTCTTGGATTGTTTTCTCTCTGTTTTTCCATATATTGTCTTTCTGCTGTCCTTCACGGAGACATCCTTAACTTCACTTTCTAAACCTTCTGTTGATCTTTAAAATCTGATAGCATGCTTCTAATGTCCAGAACCACTTTTGTACTATTAATGTTCCTTTTGGTAGCATTCAATTCTCATTTTATCGATGTCACATCTTCTTATTTTCTCTGAGGCATTTATATTTTTAAGTTCTCTTATCTCTGCATAGACTCTGTTTCCTCGAAATCTTTGTTTCCTGTCAGTGTGTTTGGTCTCTGTCTTTCATATTGGAGCCTTTCCTCTCACCTGTAGTTGTTCTTAGTATTCTGTCTGCTGGCAGCTCTGAGTACTTGGGACAGTTTATTAGTTGTGAACTTCACCAAGTATTGCCTGTTTGGACTGTTGGGTGGGGGAGCCACAATGCCCATGGCCTTGAGTGTTTCTTCATGGACCCATCAGAGCCTACTGAGGAGATTCTTCTTGTCTCCCGCTGGTGAGGGATGCAGGCCAGAGGGCCTTAGTGGGGTGTGCATATGGTCACTTAATCTTCTCTCCGGAGAATGCTAGTCTACTGCAGGGGTGAAGGAAGGGCAGCCACTTGCTGCACGGAATAGAGAAGGGGACTTAGGGATGAGGCTGCTTATTAAATAGCTTTCACCAGTTCCCATCATTTAAACTATCACCTCATCCACTTGAAGAAATCATTCTAGAGACACATAGACACAGCAGACTGGACCCACCTGTTCTAAACATCCTCGGTATGAGTACTGTCCATTCACACTATCACAGTTAGCATCAAACACTTGTATAATTAGCTTTTTCCCTGTTACCCACCACATATGACCCTACAGGACAGAAGGCTTGCCTATAGCACCCCCCACTGTATCCTCACGACCCAGCACAGAGGCTCTCATGTGGTAAGCACTTGATAAATATTTAGAGGATTAATGAAAAAAACGAATACATGGATGGAGTCACTACTTCTAGAACTAAAACAGATTGAAAATTTTAAATTCCAGTTCTTTAAAATTTTCTCATCATTTCAAAAATCTAAGGATACTGTTTTAAGGTACCTCTTTATGCCAGTATAATTTAAATATTTAAAATATTCATTCATTAATAGGAAATACTTGGGGATATCTACCGTGGTGGCCAAGGACAGGCCACCCCAAAAGGCATACTGATTATCTTGAATGAATGCTGCTTATGAAACAGCCAGTGCAAGAAGAAAAGCATGACCTCTCTTTGTCTTCAGAAAGCAGAAATAAATCTCCCATGGGAGACGTACTCTCCCTGTACCAGGAGGTGGAGACATCCTTATCACCAGAGATAGGGCATTCATAACTAAGAAGCTGATATAAACAAACCTCGTTACTTTCACTAATTTACTACCCCAGGCCCAAATCCTGTTTAGAATTCGTTGCTAATTGAAGCTCCCAAACATAAATTTTCTTTGTCTTGTCAATTCCTCACAGACTTATGACTTTGTCTAAAATGTATAAAAACTGCATTGGGTTGGGGGGGGGTCCCCAATTTCATTATTGGGCCTGTGTGTGCACATAATTAAACCTTGGGTTTTTTTCTCCTGTTAATCTTTCTGGTGTTAATTTAATTTTTAGACCAGCTAGAAGAATTTCGAAAGGTATGGGAAAATGTTTCATTCCCAACAGAGCCCATCCCCAAAGTTCCAGCAATGCTCTATTATAGCATATCCTACCAAACCATGTGACGTGGTTGGACAGGATAGGTCCCCTAGGCTGTAAAAAGTCAGCCAAAAACTCACTATGTAAAGCATGTATACTCATATCATAGAAGTTGTTGAAGAAGTTCTACCTCAAACCACAAAATATTGAATCATGTGGAAATGGAAAGTCTTTTTCCTTAAAACTATAAAATACCTAAACACCGAAACATTGGTATGTTTCCTAAAGAGAACCCTCTGAACTCTGCAATGTTCATTAGTGGTCAGAGAAGCTGTGTTGAACCAGCTATGGGACTGAGCTGGAGCGATTTCTTTGGAGGGGTTGGTGGTGATTTGATATAATGGTGCATTTCAGGAGTCCTCTGTTCCTAATAAGATATGTAACCCAGTACTTGAAGACTCAGCACACTCTTTCCGAATCTTGCTTGTTTGTTTACTCCATTAACTACGGTGTTGTTCTGTGGTTTGTTTGGTATATTAAGATTCTCCAGAAAAACAGAATTAATTAGATGTATGTATACATAGAGAGAGAGATTTATATTAAGGAATTGGCTATCCATTGTGGAGGCTTGGCAACTCCAGAACTTGCAAGGCTGGCCAACAGGCTGGAGACGAAGGGAAGCTGCAATTCAAGTTCATAGGTGGTTTGCTGGCAGAAGTCCCTCTACTTCTGAAGAGGTCAGTCTTTTTTAATTAAAACCTTCAACTGATTGGATGAAGCCCAGCCACATTATGGACAGTAATCTACTCAAAGTCCACGGATTTAAATGTTAATGTCATCTAAAAAATACCTTCACAGAAGCATCTAAAATGTTTGACCAAATATCTGGATACTGTCACCTAGCCAAGCTGACACATAAAATTAACTATTGCATGTGGTGGTTAGTAAACTGTTAATAGGATTTTTCTAAGTTTTGGAGACTAGATGAAGAAGAAGGCAATAGGGGCGCCTGGGTGGCACAGCGGTTAAGCGTCTGCCTTCGGCTCAGGGCGTGATCCCGGCGTTATGGGATCGAGCCCCACATCAGGCTCCTCCACTATGAGCCTGCTTCTTCCTCTCCCACTCCCCCTGACTGTGTTCCCTCTCTCGCTGGCTGTCTCTATCTCTGTCAAATAAATAAATAAAAAATCTTTAAAAAAGAAGAAGAAGGCAATAGATTTCAATTAAGATCCTCCCCAAAGCTTTGGGAAGTGTGTCAATGATAGAAGTGGCAAATGCTATTAACAATGCATTTTGAAATATGTTTGCCCAGAGGGTTTTCCTTCCAGAACTCATTGACTATGTTTGTACAGCAAGAGGTGGACTTGAGAGGCTGTTGATTCTGGAGGCTCTATGTGACTTCAGCTGTGTAGATGGTTTCTGCTGCTTTCCAGAATGCTGGGGCCTTCCTGTATGGCCAAAGGTGAGAAACCAAGGCTTCTCTTTAGCCACATCACTGTCTCCTGTCTTTAGAGCTAGGGTAGGGGAGCTTGAATAAAGGCCACCCAGAGATATCAAGTCCTAATCCCTGGAATTTGGAACCTTATTTGGAAAAAGGAACTTTGCAGATGTGATTAAGTCAAGGATCTTGAGATAGGAAGATTATTGCAGATTACCCAGGTGACCCTCAATGCAATCACCAGAGTCCTTATAATGTAGAAGCAGAAAGAGATTTTAGGTAGCACACAGAGAAGATGGTGGGAAGGTAGAGGTAGAGACTGGAGTGATGTAACCACAGATTTAGGATTGCTGGGTGGCCACCAAGAGCTGCACTGCAGCAAGCAAGGACTCTCCTTTAGAGTCCTGGAGAGCTCAGTTCTGCTGGATTTCAGTTGTCTGGACTCCAACTCTAAAAGAATACATTTCCACAAAGTTGGTGGTAGTTTGTTTTCCAGCAGGCTCAGAAAACTGCTACTGGGGGTGAGAGCAGACAGGTGCCCAGTCCTACAGGGCCCACGCCAACCCCACACAATGGCCTGGGAACCACAGCAAGGGGCTTGTCCTTTGGGTCTGGCTGTTCAAGGACCTTTCAACAATTTTTCCAATTTTTCAGCTAATCCCACGTCTTCATCTTGCCTTGCACTCCACTCAATGATTTATGGAGAGGTTGCTGTGCACCAGGCACCATGCCAAGTACGGAGGAGCAATGGATAAAAGGATCCCAAGGAATTCCCAATAAAAACTCCTTGGGGTATAGATAAGCCCCAGAAGCACCTCTGCTGACTGGACTTGCCTCTGCCAAAGTCAAGTTGCTTGGTAAAACTAGGCCTCTACCAAGTGGTCCAGCTCTGTGGAGCTCAGGACAGAAACCACAGACCATTCCCCCTGACTCCCCTTGTGCCTTGCACAAAAGCCCTCCTTCTGTACCAGGTGCTGTGCTGTCTTTCTGGCCTAACCTGAAACCTGGGCTTGGGGAAATGCCACTTTACTCCCTCGGGACTGCCTGGCCTGGCTGGAAAAGGGTACATGGCTCCTTCCCCCAGCTGCGGGCAAAACAGGTATCGTAGTTTTTGCCATTGTGATGTGAGTCAGCAGTACCTGTGGGCCCTGAGTTTCACCGTCTATGAACCATTGATCTTTGCTTATCAGGTAGAAAACTCGCCTAAAGTATCTGGGGTTTTCCCCAAACTGCGTCAGAGCATGAATGATGTTGGTGAGGGGAGTTACCCAGGTATGAACTCGGGCACTGGCAGATATTTCTAAGAGATGAAATTTGTGAGGCAAAAAGATTGGATTCATGGGTCGTGAAGCAAAATTTAAAGGAATACATAGCCATTTTAAATTGTATCTAGGAGGGCATGTATTGCATGGAACACTGGGTGTTATACGCAAACAATGAATCATGGAACACTACATCAAAAACTAATGATGTACTGTATGGTGACTAACATAACATAATAAAAAATTTAAAAGTAAATAAATAAATAAATAAATAGTATCTAAATTGAAGTGTAACAGTGACATGGCTGTCTTCTGTACTGGAAGCCCTTACTTTCCTCCGTGTTTCCGAGAGGAACTTCCACATACCTCCAGGAGGGGGATCAGTAGTGGGAAAAACAGCTCTGGTTCCTCTCCGCCCCCCCTTACTACTCCTCATTGGAGTTGTGCCCCATCTCTCTGTTGTCTTCTTGGAATGGTCTGCACTCCACAGTAAAGGTGCTTGTGCTCATAGACCTCTGCAGTAAGTTGACCAACTAGGTCTGTTTTTGTCAGGCCCGTTAGGTCTTTGCCTCTTCTATTGAGGCAAAATATGATCCTCCATGCAGGTGGCCCTACTGGCATGGTCTCAACCAGCAGAAGTAAACCATGTTCATCACTTCACAATTCTGTTCCTGAAATGCCTATTGTCATCACTGTGTGGAAGAAAGCACAAAGGATCAAGTGGTGTGGGACAAATATTCTAGACAATATACAGATAAAATGGGGTTTTTTTTTTTTTTTTACCTAACATTGTACTCTTCCAGTGACCGAATGCTTGTGCAGGTACCATAGTAGAATGCTAAGTGAAATAAGTCAAGCAGAGAAAGACAATTATCATATGGTAACATAAGGAAGAGCGCAGAGGACCACTGGGGAAGGGAGGGAAAACTGAAGGGGGAGACATCAGAGAGGGAGACAAACCATGAGAGACTCTGGACTCCAGGAAACAAACTGAGGGTTACAGAAGGGAGAGGGTAGGGGATAGGGTAACCGGGTGATGGGCATTAGGGAGGGCACATGTTGTGATGAGCACTGGGTGTTATACACAACTAATGAATCGTTGAACACTACATCAAAAACTTATAATATACTATATGCTGGCTAACTGAACATAGTAAAAAAAAAAAGAATTAAGCAGTCTACTTTCTTTTTTCTTTTTTTTTTTAAGCTTTTAAGTGTTTTCCAAGTTGTTTCTATTATACATCATATCGTAGCTTTGTAGATAGCTTTCTTTCCCTCCTGCATTTTGGATTATTACCTTAAGTTAGATTTCCAAAAGATGGCCCCAAGGTCCTCCCAGACACTTTGTATTTATATTATATATATAGACACTCCCAGATTACTTTTAGCTGAGCTCCTGTGCTCCTTTGCACAGATACTGTGTTGCACAGTGGAAGCAACAAAGACTTTCCTGGTTGCCTTGGTGAGTTTCCTGTCACCTCCTGTTCTCAGCATATTCTCTGACTTTCTTAGCACATGCTGTGCAAATTTTCTCCCAAGTTACCATTTCCCATGTAATCTTGGTAGCCCCTCTTTTCTCCCACTCCAGATTTAGGGTGAAAATACGGGGAGAGGGGTAAACTCAAGAGTGAGGATTAGAGGACCGACCACCTGTGATGTGCTCCACCTTCATACTGATATCTCACTTTCTTCCTCAGAAGCTTCCAGAAGGAAACTACAATCCTCATTCTACATAGAAAGAAGCTAAGAGTGGGAGACCAATGGGCTGTGAGTCTGATTGCATTCCAGAATTAAAGAGTGGTAATACTGACAATTTTCATCACTCCCTTACTTTCTTTCTCCCAAATTCCCCTCCTTCTAGGGGGTTCTCTTCTGCTATCCCAAAGAATGTAACCATTCACAACAGGCTTCCTTGCCCCCTAATCTGTCAAGACCACTTCTATCAGTTAGTTCTTGTCACAACAATGCTGCTTAACAAACAATGAAAAAAAGCCTCAGCTGTGTTCATTGCTCATACATCTGTGGTGGGCAGCTAGGCAGCTCTGTTGATCTTGGATAGCCTCATTTGCACATTGAGCTCGTGGAGTTGGCTGGCAGATCTAGGTTGGCCTTGGCTAGGATGAGTGAAGTACCTTGATTCTCCTCCAGCCGACTAACTGGGGAGTTTTTTTCATGGTAATAAAGAGTTACAAGAATGAGCATGTGCCTCAGGTCTCTACTTGCTCCAAGAAACACTGGGACCATGAATGCAAGGAATCTACTGCATCCTTCCACAAATGACTGGATTGGAGATGGGAAGTTTCTGGAACTTCTATAGCTCCCTCCCAACATCTGGGGAACCTGTTCCCTCCCTTGGGCCCTGGGAAATTAATTTAAGGTGAGCCTCCAAAGGCTTTCTTTTTGAAAGAGTTAACCTTTAGAACCTAATGCTCGGTTTTGACCCAACACACACTGGATCCCAAAGGCTCTGACATTTGCCAATTTTAAGAGAACGAAATTAAAAGTTTGGACTGTGTAATCCCTTGGACCTGCATATGAAGTCTAGCCTTCAGTTAACTATTTGGGTGACCACTGCCACAACACCTCACTTCTCTGAGCTTCAGTTTCTCAAACAAAAGTTATAATAACTCTCATGCATAATCTTCATGAGACCTAATGAGGATGAAGTAGACAAAGGAATTGGCACATAAAAGTCACTCGATAACTGGGAGCTATCAAATCAGTCTCTACTCTTTTACTTGTGCCAGAAACCCAACTGAAACTAGCTGATGCCTTAAAGTGTGGTCCTGGGGGTGGAGGGGGGATGCGAATGAATCACACAACTGTCATTCCAGGAACACAAACAGTTTCATCAGAATTATATATTTTCTCCATTTCTTGGCTATAATTTTCCCTGCTTGGTTTCATCCTGCAAGTAGTTTTCTGCCATATGGGGGGTCAAGATGTGAGATTCTCTAAATCAATCATGATCATGGATGGGAAAATGAAACATTCCCCTTGACCAGACAGAGTCAAGGAGATTTCCTTCTTTTTAATGGTGTATGTGTGTATGCGCGTGCACATGTGTGTGTGTGTGCACACGTGTGTCAATGTGATTGGCAGCCCAGTCGGTAATGCATGGAATGGGAGCTAGATGGATGTCCCTTTATCTAAAGTTTCATCTAAAGAAAAGATGTTGACAGACATAAGCAACATGGCCATTACATTATTACTCTGCTCACCACAGGATGAAAAGAGGGAACATTTAATAATGATATTTTCAGTGTACACCATGTAAGCAATGAAATCATTCACAGAAATGATCACTGCTACCACTATAATTCAAATATATATGCCTATACACACATATCCACCACACTTGGGAATGCTATGGGCCATGAAGGAAAGCCAGTGCAGGTAGAAATTATACAATTTCAAAATAATGACAAAATAGTCGTCTTATTTTTTAATAAACTTTCAGTTAAAAAATTTAATAGACTTTGTTTCTTATGGAACTTTTAGGTATGCAGACAGTTTAAGTAGAAAGTACAGAAAGTCCCCATATACACCCTGTATCAGTCTGTTTAAGCCACCATAACAAAATGCCACACGCTGGGTGGCTTAGATGATAGAAATGTATTTTCTCACAGTTCTGGAAGCTAGAAGTCCAAGATCAAGGTGCTGACAAATTGGGTTCCCGTTGAGAGCCTTTTCCTGGCTTGTAGATGGCCACCTTCTTGCTGTGTCCTCACATGGTCTCTTCTCTGTACACATGCAGTCAGAGGGTTCTGGTATCTCCTCCTCCTCTAATAGAAATACCAGTCATATCAGATCCGAGCCCCGTCCTTGTGACCTGATTTGACTTTAATTACATATCTAAAGGCAAATACCATCACACTATGGGTTAGAGCTTCAGCATATGAATTTGGGGAGCGGGGACACAATTCAGTCCATAATACCACCTCGCCCTCCCTCACAGTTTCTTCCATTATTAACATCTGGCATTAGGGTGGTCCATTTGTTACAACTGATGAGTCAACATTGATAGATTATTAACTGAAGCCCATAGTTTATATTAGGGTTCATCCTGCATTGTACGTTCTCTGGTTTTTGACAATGCTTAATGATATGTATCCACTACTACGGTTTCATAGAAAATAGTTTTGCCACCCTAAAAATGTCCTATGCTCCACCTTTTCACCCCCCCCAAGCCCCTGGAAACCACTTACCTTTTTTTACTGTCTCTATAGTTTTGCCTTTTCCAGAATGTCATATAGTTGGAATCAGATAAGATGCAGCCTCCTCAGATGGGTTCATTCACTTAGCAATATATGTATAAAGCGTCCTTGTGTGTGTGTGTGTGTGTGTGTGTGTGTGTGTGTGTGTGTGTGGCTTGATAGCTCTCTTTTTAATATCACTGAATAATATTCTATTGTGTACATTGCCACAGCTTGTTTATCCATTCCTTGATCCAAGGACATCTTGGTTGCTTCCAGTTTGGGGCAATTATGAATAAAGCTGCTATAAATATTCATGCTCAGGGTTTTGTGTGGATATGTTTTCAACTCATTTGGGTAAATATTCAGGAGCATGATTATTGGGTTCTATGGTAAGCTTATTCTAGCTTTATAAAAAATTGCCAATTTTCTTTCAAAAAAAAAATTGCCAAGCTGTCTTCCAAAGTGGTGGTACAATTTTGCAGCCCCACCGGTAGGAAATGAGAGCTCCTCTTGCTCTGCCTCCTCTCCAGCATTTGGTGTTGTCAGGGTTTTGGACTTTCGCCATCTTAATAATTAAGTAGTAGTATCTCTCTGTTGTTTTAATTTACAATTCTCTAATGACATAATGTGTTGAGCATATTTTCATATGCTCATTTGCCATCTGTATGTGTTCTTGGGTGAGATCATAATTTTTTTAGCTTTTTAAATAACCGTGGGATGGTAGATCCACCCCTATTCTGCCACTCACCGCAAAGAGATAAGATACCTCCCTTGAGAGGAGCTCTTGCTCACTGAGCTGCACACATGGAGGGCAGGTTCTGAAAAGAAGAAATTAGCAACACTGAAATCTCCAGAACAAAGGCTCTAATTAAGGTATGTATTAATGAGCATCCTTGGGGAAGAAGGATAGAAGTAGTCAGGGACACTTTCATGTCCTTGGGAAAAAAGCAAAGGGAAGGCAAATATTTTAGAAGTCTGGCAGAAGAGGTGAATTTTTTTTTTTTAATCTTTGCATGTCCTGAGCCCACAAACCTGCAGATGTCTTAGTGGTGGCCCATGGCTCTGACTGAGGGAAGCAAGCCATGCCATTTTCTCTGTAGGACATCAGGAGGGAGTCAAAGTTCCTATAAGAGTGGGAAGGTTCATAAGAAAATACCTCTAATCCCCAGGCATCTGAGAGGAGTCTGTCCTTGTGCTGGTTACAATGCTTCTATCAGACAAACCGTTACTCAGCTACAAAATAGTCTAGAACTTGAAAGTCAGGTGGCCTAACTTCTAAAAGACTGGGGTGTTTTTATTCTACCCACAAAATAGCTAAATATGGAAGAGGAGAAAGGGTTCAGAGTGAATGTAGTTTTGAGTCCTGGCTCTATGGCCTCCCTCTCTGTAACTTTAGTCAATGGACTGATGGTCTCTGAGATTCAGATATAACCGTAACTCCAGAAGCAGAAAGGAAGGATGAGTGCCTGCCTCACAGGTATTCAAGAGAAATGAATAAAGGAATGCTCCTAAAACACCTTGTCTCCTGTAATAAATGATGCACATTCTTAATACTTCGCATAGATTTTCCTGATGAGAGAACATGGGAGAAGTATGGATTGGGGGTCA
>NW_024424453.1:49858428-49867420 GCF_017311325.1 Ursus maritimus | reverse complement strand
AGGAAGGATCTGGGGAAGGACTGAGTTGAAGACCTCCCTTATTCTACGATATTAGGAGAGCAGACCAGAAGGAAGGCAAACCGAAAATTATTTTTTTTAAACAACTGTTAGACAAGTAGGAAGGAAGATGTAGGAGGAGAGACTATTATTTTGAGAGATACTAGCCACAAAAAAAAAAAAAAAGACCCACCTCCATACTTCAGAAACTATGTTTTTAAATCCACTTTAGGCACCTACTTAAATGAAATTAATATCTTTAAAAATGGCTAACTTGCCAGGCATTTCAAATTATAGAAAGAAAGATGGCCTAGTGGACAGGGGTGTCTGAATATTCAGCAGTCAAACACATTGGAAAAATAGTGTCCAAATTGAAAGTGTCTTGAATGTGAATATCGATCTGAGAATTATCATGTTGTAATTATTGAGTCTTACTTCACAAAAATATAGCATATGTGTCCTTTTTAATCGTGTCTCCTTTGATGACCTTCAACAAAGTTTTATAGTATTTTACATAACTGAATTGCAGTTTTTATCACATTTGTTCTTAGAAATCTTAGTAATTTTTGTTGCTAGAATGATTGGGATTGTTTTTTTCTATTACATTTTTAAAGTAGTTATTTATGGTGCTTATATAAGCAGTGAAAAGAATGAACTGAACTCTTAGAAGAGTGTGGCTGTTATTTCTAAAACAACAGTGCGGGGAGAAGAAAAGTAAGATACAAAATGAGAGACATGACAACCATTTGTGTAAGTCAAAAGCGAGCACAAAACAATATTATATATTATTTATGGGTACATTTAAGTATGTAAAAGTACAGGGGGAAACTGTTTGGAATGAACCATACCGGACTGGTTGCCATAGCTGCTTCCGGGCATGGGGATCGGTGGCGTAGTTAAATAGAACTTTGGCTTCATCTGCATGGCATTAGAAAGGCAGGAAGAGAGGAGAAGAAAGAAAAAAGAACCAAAAGCAAATCTGACAATATGCTAGCAATTGCTCATTCTGGGTGGTGGAACTATAGGTATTTAAATTGTCTTCATAAATTTTGGTTTTTCTTATCCCACCCAATCCCCCCTGTACTGGTCAGCTGGGGCAGTATTCAATTTTTTAAAAACATGTTAATAGACCTTATTGTTTAGAGAATCTTTAGGTTTACCGGAAATTTGGATGGAAAATACAGACAGTTCCCATATGCTCCTCTCCTCACCCCTGGACTCATTGGTCTGTTTCGGCTGCCATAACAATATACCATAGGCGAGGTGGCTCAAATGGCAGAAATGTATTTTCTCACGGTTCTGGAGGCTGGAAGTCTAAGATCAAGGTGCTGACATATTGAGTTCCTGATAAGTGCCTCTTCCTGGCTTGTAGACAGTCAACTTCTCAATTTGTCCCCCTATGACATTTTCTCTGGGCATGTACTGAGAGCGAGAGGTCTTTGGTATCTCTTCCTCTTCTTATAAGGACACCAGTCCAATCAGAGCAGGACCTCACGCTTACAACATCATTTAACCTCAGTTACCTCCTGAAGCCCTATCTCCAGATATCATCACAGTAGGAATTAGGGCTTCAATATATGGGCACATAATTCAGTCTTTAACATCCTGACTCTGGTTTCCCAGAATTCATATCCTCAAGGTCAAAGTACATGCACTCCATTTCAACAGCTCCCAAAGTCTTAACCCATTCCAGCATCAATTCTAGATGCAAAGTTTTACCTGGGTATCATCTAAATCAGATATGAGTGAGAACTGAGGTATGATTCATCCTGAGGCTGAATTCCTCTCCAGCTGTGAGCCTGCGAAATCGCACAAGTTATGTGCTTCTAAAATACAGCGATGGGACAAGCATAGGACAGACATTCCCATTCCGCAGGGAACAAATCAGAAAGAACGGAGGGGTGGTGGGTCCCAGGCAAGCCCCAAAGCTAGCAAGGCAAATTCAATAAAGTTGTAAGGCTCAAGAATAATCCTCTTTGTCTGGGTGCTCTGCCCTCCGGCCCCACTAGGTGGCAGCGTCACCTCAGGGCCCCAAACTGGAGCCCCGCTCCCAGGGCACCGAGGGGGTGGGGGGCTTTCTGCCCCAACTGGAGGAAACAACCGTGCCCCTTGCCCCTGTGCGGACGGTGCTAGCCCTGATGATTTCTGTATCTTCAGGGTCATTCCTCCGTTTTCTTGAAGGATAAAATGTACACTTGCAGGCATATAGCTCTATTGTTCCATGCTGTAGAATCCTAGAAGTCCAACCGTGTTGGTTTATTTTGTCCTGTCTCTGCACCTTTGGACCAAATCGTCAGTGTCTCTACCCCTAGCTTCCACTGAAATGACTAATTAACTCCATGGGTGACCTCTCTATGGAGTGGTCGTCCAGCCGCACCTTAGGAGAACTCTCCAGAAACACTTCCCCATCTTTGTGGTAATGGACAGGCTTCCAAATCTTCGAGCTGTGATTCCTCTTTGTGTAACGACTCCTTCAACTTACCTCTCTCCTCTAGCATTTTACAATAATCGGCACAGAGAAGCCAGGCTGCCCCTTAACACTTGGCTTAGAAATACCCCAGCCAATTATCCAGCCTTCCACAAAACACTAGAACACAATTCAGCCAAGTTCTCTGCCACTTAGAGCAAGAATCCAATTCCTCTGCTTCCAATAACATGTTCCTCATTTCTGCCTGAGACCTCACCTTTAACATTCATATTTCCTCCCGCGTTCTGTTCACGATGACGCCTGTATTCTCTCAGACCACGGAAGCTCTTTCTCTAGCCTCCTCTCTTCTTCCCGAGCCCTCAGCATAATCACCTTTACCATCTGCATTGCCACCAACAGTCTCCTCAAAGCAACCTCGGCTTTTTCCAGCATGTGCCTCAGGATCCTTTTGCCTCCACCCATTCAGCACTTCCAAAGCCACTTAGATGTTTGTTACCACAGCACCCGCTTCTCAGTATCAGGCTGCCATAACGAAATCCCCAGACTGGGTGGCTTAAACAACAGAAATTAATTTTATCACAGTCGTGGAGGCTAGAGGTCCAAGATCAGAGTGCCAACAGGGCCGGATTCTGGTGAGACCTCTCTTCCTGGCTTGCAACCATCCATCTTCCTGCTCTGTCCTCGCTTGGTCTTTTCCCTGTGCATGCAGAGACAGAAAGAGAGAGAGAGCTTGCATGCTTGGGTGCCTCTTCTTCTTATAAAGACACCAGGCATATGGATTGGGGCTGCACCCTTATGATATATTTAACTATAATTACCTCCTTACTGGCTCATCTCCAGTTACAGTGACGTAGGTAGAGGCTGGGAAGTCCAAAATCAGGGTGCCAGGAGGCTCTGATGAGAACCCTCTTTTAGGTTGCAGATAGCCAACTTCTCCTTATAACCTCACATGGCTGAGAGCAGAGAGAAGAAGCAAGCTCTCTTGTTATTCTTTTTTTTTTTTTAAGATTTTATTTATTTATTTTTTGCAAGAGAGAGAGAGAAAGAGAATGAGAGAGCATGAGCAGGGGAGAGAAGGGCAGAGGGAGAAGCAGACTCTCCACTGAGCAGGGAGTCTGATGTGGGACTGGATCCCAGGACCCCGGGATCATGACCTGAGCCAAAGGCAGACGCTTAACTGACTGAGACACCCAGGCACCCTCTCTAGTGATTCTTGTAAGGACACTCATACCATTCAAGAAGGCTCTACCCTCATGACCTCGTTTAACTCAATTACTTCCAAAGGAATGCACTGCTTAATACCATCACAAGGTGGGGTACAGCTTTAACATATGAATTTTGGGAGGACACAAATGTTCAGTCTATAACAGGACTTTAGGGCTTCAACATGTGAATGGGGTGGGGGGGAAGCAGTTAGAATTCAGTCTATATTTTTAAATAAAAATATTTTTAAGGAATGAATCTCTCTTAGGTGCCTCTCTGACCTGGTCCTCCTGCCTTGATGGATTATACACTGGAGCCCAATGTGACGACGGTAACCGACTACTACTATCCTGATGTCCTCTCAAGCCCCTGTGATGGGGAACTTATCCAAAGAGATAGCAAGTTGCTTCTTGCTATCTTTTATTGTGTCTTGTTTGTCTTCGGTCTTCTGGGAAACAGCCTGGTCATCCTTGTCCTTGTTGCCTGCAAGAAGCTGAGGAGCATCACTGACATATACCTCTTGAACCTGGCCCTGTCTGACTTGCTTTTTGTCTTCTCCTTCCCCTTCCAGACCCACTATCAGCTGAACCAGTGGGTGTTTGGAGCTGTAATGTGCAAGGTGGTCTCTGGTTTTTATTACATTGGCTTCTTCAGCAGCATGTTCTTTATCACACTCATGAGCGTGGACAGGTACCTGGCAATCGTCCACGCTGTCTATGCCATGAAGGTGAGGACGGCCAGGATGGGCACAGCCCTGAGTCTGGCCGTGTGGCTGATTACCATCATAGCCACCAGTCCATTACTAGTATTGTACCAAGTGGCCTCTGAAGATGGCATTCTACAGTGTTATGCGTCTTACAATCAACAGTCTCTGAAGTGGAAGATCTTCATCCATTTCGAAATGAATATCTTAGGTCTGTTGATTCCGTTCACCATCCTTATGTTCTGCTACGTTAGCATCCTGCACCAGCTGAAGAGCTGCCAAAATCACAAGACCAAGGCCATCAAGTTGGTGCTCATTGTGGTGATTGCATCTTTACTCTTCTGGGTCCCATTCAATGTGGTCCTCTTCCTCACGTCTCTGCTCAACATGAATATCTTGGATGGATGTGTCCTGAGCCAGCGGCTGATTTATGCCACCCATGTCACAGAAACCATTTCCTTCACTCACTGTTGTGTGAACCCTGTGATCTACGCTTTCATGGGCGAGAAGTTCAAGAAACACCTCTCAGAAATATTCCAGAAGATTTCCAATCATATCCTCTTCTTCGTAGGAAGACAAATACCTGGGGAGGGCTGGGAAAGATCCCACTCCTCCTGTCAGCACACCTCCCGTTCCTCCAGCACAGACTACATTTTGTGATGGGGGTGCCTGGAAGCAGCTCTTCTTTTAGGAGACAAAAATGATTTACACTGGAGTCTGAGGCTACATGAAGGGATACTTTTAGAAATGTGGTTACAGACACAAGGCATATTTCATGATAGTTAATGAACTCTTACTATTGCAAATTAATCTGCTCAGCTTTCACAGATTTTGTTACTATTATTTGGAAATAATCCATATATCTCGTTATTAAGCATAAAGTTAGCTTTGGGATTTTTTTTCTTAGTTTTTGTAGTGTCTTTATCATATATCAATTTAAATTTTATCAAACGTTTTTTCACGTCTATTAAGGTGATCATATAGCTTTCCTCTATTACTCTGTTAATTTGGTGAACTGCATTGTTTGATTTTCTTATTTTAAATCAACCTGTATTTTCCCTGGGATAAAAGACCTCTTGTTCACGATCATTTTAATAAATAATTGGATTTTGGAATTTTCACATCTGTGTTCATGAGAAATATTGCCCTGTAATTTTCCTTTTAAAATGTCCTGGTCAAACATGGCAAGGATGTCCACTGTCACCACTGCTGTTCAACATAGTACTAGAAGTCCTAGCCTCAGCAATCAGACAACAAAAAGAAATAAAAGGCATTAGAATCGGCAAAGAAGAAGTCAAGCTCTCACTCTTTCCAGATGGCATGATACTCTATGTGGAAAACCCAAAGACTCCACCCCAAAATTGCCAGAACTCACACAGGAATTCAGCAACATGCCAGGATATAAAATTGATGAACAGAAATCGGTTGCATTTCTATATACTAACAATAAGACAGAAGAAAGAGAAATTAAGGAGTTGATCCCATTTTCAATTGCACCAAAAACCATAAGATACCTAGGAATAAACCTAATCAAAGAGGTAAAGGATCTGTACTCTAAAAACTACAGAACACTTATGAAAGAAACTGAGGAAGACACAAAGAGATGGAAAAACATTCCATGCTCATGGATTGGAAGAACAAATATTATTAAAATGTCTAGGCAACCTAGAGCAATCTATACATTCAATGCAATCCCTATCAAAATACCATCAACTTTTTTCACAGAGCTGGAATAAATAATCCTAAAATGTATATGGAACCAGAAAAGACCCCAAATAGCCAAAGGAATATTGAAAATGAAAACCAAAGCTGGTCGCATCACAATTCTGGACTTCAAGCTATATTACAAAGCTGTAATCATCAAGACAGCATGGTACAGGCACAAAAACAGACACACAGATCAATGAACAGAATAGAGAACGCAGAAATGGCCTCTCAACTCTATGGTCAACTAATCTTTGACAAAGCAGGAAAGAGTATCCAATGGAAAAAAGACAGTCTCTTCAATAAATGGTGTTGGGAAAACTGGACAGCCACATGCAGAAGAATGAAACTGGACCATTTCCTTATACCATATACAAAAATAGCCTCAAAATGGATGAAAGACCTAAATGTAAGGCAGGAATCCACCAAAATCCTAGAGGAGAACACAGGCAGCAACCTCTGTCACCTTGGCCACGGCAACTTCTTGTTAGACACAACTCCAAAGGCAAGGGAAACAAAGGCAAAAATGAACTATTGGGACTTCATCAAGATAAAAAGCTTTTGCACAGCAAAGGACACAGTTGACAAAACCGAAAGACAACTAACAGAATTGGAGAAGATATTTGCGAATGACATATCAGATGAAGTGCCAGTATCCAAAATCTATAAAGAACTTATCAAACTCAACACCCAAAGAAGAAATCATCCAATCAAGAAATGGGCAGAAGACATGAACAGACACATAAAAAATGCTCAATAACACTTGGTATCAGGAAAATACAAATCAAAACCACAATGAGATACCACCTCACACCAGTCAGAATGGCTAAAATTAATAAGTCAGGAAATGACAGATGTTGTAAAGGATGTGGAGAAAGGGGCACCCTCTTACACTATTGGTGGGAATGCAAGCTGGTGCAGCCACTCTGGAAAACAGTGGAGATTCCTCAAAAGGTTGAAAATAGAGCTACCCAGCAATTGCACTACTCGGTATTTACCACAAAGATACAAATGTAGTGATCCGAAGGGGCACCTGCACCCCAATGTTTATAGCAGCAATGTCCACAATAGCCAAACTGTGGAAAGAGCTCAGATGTCCATCGATATGAATAAAGGAGATGTGAGATATATATAAAAAACCACACACACACACACACCAAAATCTTGCCATTTGCAATGACCTGGATGAAATTAGAGGGTATTATGCTAGGCGAAATAAGTCAATCAAAGAAAGATAATTATCAAATGATCTCACTCATATGTGGAATTTAAGAAACAAAGCAGAGGATCATAGGGGAAGAGAGGAAAAAATAAAACAAGATGATTTCAGAGAGGGAGACAAACCATAAGAGACACTTAATCATAGGAAACAAACTGAGGGTTGCTGGAGGAGAGGAGGGTGAGGGGATGGGATAACTGGGTGCTGGACATTAAGGAGGGCCCGTGATATAATGAGCATTGGGTATTACATAAAACTGATGAATCACTGACCTCTACTTTTGAAACTAATAACACATTAAATGTTAATTAATTGGGGACACCTGGGTGGCTCAGTCAGTTAAGCAACTGCCTTCACCTCAGGTCATGATCCCAGGGTCCTGGGACCAAATCCTACATCAGGCTCTTTGCTCCGCAGGGAGTCTGCTTCTCCCTCTGCCTGCCATTCCTCCTGCTTGTGCTCTCTCTCTGACAAATAAATAAAATCTTTGTTAAAATGTTGATTAATTGAATTTAAATAATTAATTAATTAATTAATTAATTAAAGTAAAATAAAATATCCTGGTCAGATCAGCAACAACATGAATGAACCTAGATGTATTATACTAAGTGAAATAAGTCAGAGATAGAAAAACAGATACCATGAGATTTCACTTGTATGTGGAACTTAAGAAACAGAACAAATGAACAAAGAAAAAAGAAAAAAAAAAAAAACCAGATTCTTAAATACGGAGAATGAACTGGTGGTTGCCAGACAGGAGGTGGGGGGTGGCGGGGATGGGTGAAATAGAGGATTAAGAGGTACAAACTTGCAGTGTTAAAATCAGTCCTGGAGATGAAAAGCTCAGCATAAGAAATACAGTCAGTGATGTTTGGTGACAGACGGTGGTGACTACACTTACTGTGTACAAGCACTGAGATGAGCACTGAGTAGTGTACAGAATTGTTGAATCACTGTCATGTATACCTGAAAGTAACATAACACTGTATGTTAATTATACTTTAATAAAATGTCCTGGTCAGATGTGATCTCCAAAAAATGTGTTGGAAAGTATTTCTTTTGCCACTACTCTCCGAAAGAGTTTGTGCAAAATATTGGGTGTTACTTTACCCTTAAAGGTTTGGTAAAATCCATTAGTGAAGCCATCTGGGATTTTTCTGTAGCAAGACTTCCAATTATGCATTCACTTTCTTTGGCAGATGAAGATAATTCAGATTTTCTGTCTTTGCTTGTCTCAGTTTTGGAAAGTTGTGATTTTAAAGGAATTTTCCCATTTTAAGTTGTCAAATTAACATAAAGTTGTTTCTAATATCTTCTTATAGTATTTGTATGAGAATATGAAGTAATGTCCTTTTTCATTCCTAATTCACACCAAATCATTGGTGATTTGTATTTTCTCTCTTTTTTGCTCTTGATCACTCTTAGGAAGTTTATTAATTTTATTAATCTTTAAAAAAAACAGCTTTACATTTGTTGATTTTCTGTTTTTGTCTTTACACTGATTTCCGCTGTTATCTTTATCTCTTTAAGATTTATTTATTTATTTGAGAGAGAGAGCGCTAGAGTGAGTGGGGAAGTGCTGAGGGAGAGGAAGAGAGAGAAATCAAATAGACTCCCCACTGAGGGTAGAGCCCGAGGCACTCCCCACCCCACCCCCAGTCCTCCCCCACCCTCACCACCCCCATGGCTAGACCTCAAGACCCTGAGATCATGACCTGAGCCAAAAGGAAGAGTTTGG
>NW_024424453.1:49606291-49858418 GCF_017311325.1 Ursus maritimus | reverse complement strand
AAAAAAAAAAAAAACCAGATTCTTAAATACGGAGAATGAACTGGTGGTTGCCAGACAGGAGGTGGGGGGTGGCGGGGATGGGTGAAATAGAGGATTAAGAGGTACAAACTTGCAGTGTTAAAATCAGTCCTGGAGATGAAAAGCTCAGCATAAGAAATACAGTCAGTGATGTTTGGTGACAGACGGTGGTGACTACACTTACTGTGTACAAGCACTGAGATGAGCACTGAGTAGTGTACAGAATTGTTGAATCACTGTCATGTATACCTGAAAGTAACATAACACTGTATGTTAATTATACTTTAATAAAATGTCCTGGTCAGATGTGATCTCCAAAAAATGTGTTGGAAAGTATTTCTTTTGCCACTACTCTCCGAAAGAGTTTGTGCAAAATATTGGGTGTTACTTTACCCTTAAAGGTTTGGTAAAATCCATTAGTGAAGCCATCTGGGATTTTTCTGTAGCAAGACTTCCAATTATGCATTCACTTTCTTTGGCAGATGAAGATAATTCAGATTTTCTGTCTTTGCTTGTCTCAGTTTTGGAAAGTTGTGATTTTAAAGGAATTTTCCCATTTTAAGTTGTCAAATTAACATAAAGTTGTTTCTAATATCTTCTTATAGTATTTGTATGAGAATATGAAGTAATGTCCTTTTTCATTCCTAATTCACACCAAATCATTGGTGATTTGTATTTTCTCTCTTTTTTGCTCTTGATCACTCTTAGGAAGTTTATTAATTTTATTAATCTTTAAAAAAAACAGCTTTACATTTGTTGATTTTCTGTTTTTGTCTTTACACTGATTTCCGCTGTTATCTTTATCTCTTTAAGATTTATTTATTTATTTGAGAGAGAGAGCGCTAGAGTGAGTGGGGAAGTGCTGAGGGAGAGGAAGAGAGAGAAATCAAATAGACTCCCCACTGAGGGTAGAGCCCGAGGCACTCCCCACCCCACCCCCAGTCCTCCCCCACCCTCACCACCCCCATGGCTAGACCTCAAGACCCTGAGATCATGACCTGAGCCAAAAGGAAGAGTTTGGATGCTTAACTGACTGAGCCACCCAGGTGCCCCCACTCTTATCTTTGTCTTACCTGCTTTCCTTAGGTTTAATTTCTATTTTCTTTTAGCTTCTTGAAATGGAATCTTAGATTACCGATTCTCAACCTTTGTTCATTTTTGAAAGATGTCTTTACATCTTACACTGCATCCCACACATTTTCATACAATTGATTTTCATTGATTTCCAATTTAAATTATTTTTTATTTTCCATTGTGAATTCTTCTTTGTATCATGAGTTGTTCAGAAATGAATTTATATTTTCCAAACAGGGGCGCCTGTGTGGTTCAATTGGTTAAGCATCTGCCTTCAGCGCAGGTCATGATCTCAGGGTCCTGGGATTGAGCCCCATGTCGGGCTGCCCACTCAGCAGGAAGCCTGTTTCTCCCTCTGCCTGCCACTCTCCCTGCTTGTGCTCTCTCTCTCTCTGACAAATAAATGAATAAAATCTTTGAAAAAAAATTTCCAAACATTTGGGGGGTGGCGGGTGCCTGGGTGGCTCAATCGGTTAAGCATCTGCCTTGGGCTCAAGTCATGATCCCAGAGTCCCAGGATCCAGCCCCACATGGGGCTCCATGCTCAGTGGGGAATCTGCTTCTCCCTCTCCCTCTGCCCCTCCCCCTGTTCCTTCTCTTTCTCTCTTGCTCACTCTCTCTTTCTCTCTCAAATAAATAAATAAAATATTTTTTTAAAAATTTCCAAATATCTGGATTTCTTTACACTTTAGTTTCTAGTTCGACTCCTCCACTCTCAGAGAATATATATGTGTGCATTTGGTTTTTTGAAATTTACCAAGAATTGTTTTATGACCCTGAATATGGTTTATTATGGTAAATGTTCCTTGTACACTTGAAAAGAATGGGTGTATTGAGTGATTGTTGGCTGAAGCTGGTTAATCAGATTGCTCTTTATTTTTGCTGTTTTTGCTGTTTGCTTATTCTATGAGTCACTACAAAAAATATATTAAAGTCCCAACTGTGATTCTGAGTTTGTCTGTTTTTCATTTTAATCCCATTAAATTTTGCTGTATATATCTTGAAACTATGTTATCAGGTGCATGCAAACATAAGATTTGTATACCTATTGGGTTGACTCTTTTATTATTTTTTTTTTAAGATCTTGTTTATTTGAGAGAGAGAGAGAAATAACGTGCACAGGGGGAGTGGCAGACAGAGAAGCAGGCTCCCTGATCAGTAGGCAGCCCGACATGGGTCTCGATCCCAGGACCCCGAGATCATGACCTGAGCCAAAATCAGACACGTAACCGACTGAGCCACACAGGTGCCCCTATCATTTTTTAAGTTTGTTTATTTATTTATTTATTTATTTATTTATTTATTTATTTATTTGTAATCTCTATACCCAACATGGAGCTCAAACTCATGATCTCAAGATCAAGAGTCACATGGTCTTCGACTGAGCCAACAGGTGCCCCAACTCTTTTATCATTATTAAATGTTTCTTTTCCTCCAACAATACTCCTCGTCTGAAAGTTTGCAACGCTCAGCATTAATATAGCTACACCAGCTTTCTTCGGATTAGTGTGTATGTATTGTGTTTCTCCAGACTCTTCTACTTCAAACGGAACTATTTTCTTATACTTAGTTTCTCTCCTATAAACAGAATTTAGTTGGGGCTTTTTTTCCCCTTTTTGCATAGAAAGAGTTTCTTTACCACAAAGATACATAATATGTATAAAATCTAAAAATCACCTTTAGATAGAATATTCTGTTGGATCCCATTATATAGTATACAAAAGGTTGATTTCTGATTTCAGAACCATTTTTTCTTTTCTTTTCCAAGTTAACATAATTTCAATAACAGATGATACATTGTGCAAAATTGACACACGTTATATTGACCATATTGCAAATAAATGCCTGGCGGGCAACCTACTCATTTTAGGAAAGCATCCAAACAGATTTATCTTGAAATGTTTAAATATGTGCTTAGAATATTCACACACCATTCCTCCAAAAAGTGTAACTCCTGAAAAACATGAGAAGGTTGCTTCTTTCTCCGGATTTAGATACGAATTTAACTTATTCAGAATATCCTGTGAGCTCCATTATTATGTTAGGTCACTAATAACAGAAGACAAACTCCTCATTCTGAATATCCAGACACTGAAATTCTAGTTGAAATGTAACCATGTAGCGATTTCCTGATAATCGGTGTCTTTGTAGAACTTGCATTATACTGTGATTTCAGTGCTTGGTAGATCCTCTTTTCTTGGAGTAATTTCTTACCCTGATGCCAGTGTGATATGTGCTTAATGAATAGTTGTTGAATGAATAAAGAAATGGGCCCCTGAAACAAGACAGGATAAGAACTAGGGTGAGGTAGATATGCAGGGCTTGTACCTGGCTCTCAGGCTGATGAAAGCCACACCAGAGAGGTGGGAGATGTTCTGGGGCACAGAACATCTTTGAGGAGAAAGCCCACACATAAGCAAAGTTTTCCAGCAGTTTTGCATTATTCAGAAACCCCCTCCAGCCCAGGTTAAGTGCTCCTGACAGAGGGTTTCAAACTTACCAGGGACAACTTTAGCAATCCTAGCAAGGTCTGCCTCTTTAAGAAACTGCACAGAGAGCCAGCAACCTGAAAGTCACATCCATGACCCATCCACGGTCTTCTCCATGAGTTCTTTATAAAGCTCCACTGTGGTGGGGCTCCAGGCAGCACTAGGATGGGGAATAATCCTTCTACTGGATTGGAAGTGGCTGCTGGAAACCTGAAAAGTCCAAAAGAGTTGTCAGACTATGCCTGATACTATTCTGGTTTGATTCATTAATTCATGCACATATTTAATACATGGGCTTGTTTTCCCCAGGCAGAGCAAGTACCAATATCTGGAGGTGAGAAGGAACATGTCTGGTTCCCAGAACTGCAGAAGCAGAAATGTTTAATGGTAGGGAAGGGAGGCCAGGGAGCAGGTCAGAGAGAAAACCAGGGGCCTGACCTGCCATGTTAAAGAACTCAGGCCTTATCCAGAAGAATTATATGTAGGAGAATGAAATGGTCAGATTTGCATGTTGGAAAGATTGCCACTTACACATGGGGATTTGTAGTCTGCTTAAGCCTCAGTGACCCTGGTGGTACACAATTCAAAGACACAGTCTTTCCCCTGCCACTTCCCTGTCTCGCTTCCCCATGTCGTCTAGGCTTTACTCCTGAGATGGTTCACCTTGGTTGGCCATCAGGCTTATCATGCCTCCTTATGCATATGCCTCACATTACAACTGGAGGCTCAACCAGAGACTCCCTTTTCTGGCAGACAGAGGAGAGGACAGATGTAGGTGGCCAGCCCTCCTCCCAGGAATTCTGGATAATCCATCACGTGGCAACACCTTCTTGTACCTTCTACCTGGTTATTATTCGTATTCACTGGTGCCAATCAGTCCTGTTATTATCCTGTTATTATCCTGTACCTGGTCTTGTGCAGTTTCTACTTTTTTTCTGGCTTGTTTCTTGGCTTACTCACAGTTTCCTGTATATGCTTTTTCTCACCCACACAGATGGAAAGAAATATAGATTCTCATTTATAGGACAGACAGGCCCTTGGGGTGGGGGGAAGCCTAGTAATGATCGCCAATCCTCATTGCCCTCCTGCTGGAGGCTCTTTTGCCAGCAAGTAGATGGTAGAGCAGCATTTGAATTCAGTCTCCATAATTTCTTCCCATTAGTATACTGCATTTCCTGTTACTTGTCCCTTAACTGCTCTGAGCATCAGTTTTCAAGTCTGTAAAATGAGAATAACACCGTTAATCGGGTATCCTACTGTCCCAGAGGCCAGGCGCCACAGCCCCCTGGGGACAGGGCTCTTGTTCCTTCTAGCGGTCAGTTTGAGCTGTGCTCCTGAATTGGGGAAGGAGCACCCATGGAAAGGAAGGGCTCAGAAGTGGCTTTGAAGGGACAGGAGGAGGCAGTTGGAAGACTTCTGACTTTATATGCCTAACCTGTCATGAGAATTTCTGCTTTGAGATTCTCAGCAACAATGCAGATGTTCGACGATTGTTTGGATTGTATGTACTGAAGGCTTCACCCTTGAACTCTGATTAAGTCATCTACATCCTCCCCGTGTCCCTTGGAGATGATACTGTACAGGAAAATCTTATCTAAATTTCAGACCTTGGTAATTAGAAGAGGGGACGTATTTGCTTATTTTACAGACAGGATTTTTGCCTGCCAAAAATCAGTGCATTTCAGATTATTCAGTTCATAGAAACTGTGGCATCCTGAATCCATGAGCCGTCCACTCCACTGCTAACCTCTTCTCCCCGGAAGCCGCTCTTCTCTCTCAGAGGAGTGTGGGGCTACTCCAGGAGGTGCAGGTGGGAAGCTAGGGCAGTGGGGTTTCCCGAGGACCTTCCTAAGGGGCAGGGCTTTTCTGTCTTGGAGACCTGCACCGCCTAAAGGGTCAGTCCCCAGCCTGTGGTCCCCTCCCCGACCCGATTCTTTTCTCTAGTCCAAATGATAGAAGAAGCCCACCTCCTTCTCCGGATCACAGAGATGGAGAGACTTGGCTTTGAATATGTCATCTTCCACAGTGACTCAGAGAAGACATGTGTCCGCTCATTCTAGCCTGGGCCCTTCCTGGAGGGGCCACCTGCGTGAGGCTGGAGGAACAGCTAAGCTGACAGCTCAAACTGGCTTTTGCTTGGCCAAAGAGCAGGGAGCCCTAGGCTAGCTGGTGAGTCTGTGGCTGCCGTGAGCAGGTTCTCGGTTACTGCCACACACAGGAGCATAAACTTCATTCTACTGGCTCCCTGGAGAAGGGCGGCTCTACCGGCCCCTCAGTGACGCACCCCAGGTGGGGCCCCCTCCCTGTTTAGGGACTTCTTCACTGATCCTCAACCTCCCAAATGACACTGGAGCACACAGTGGGTGTTAAACACGATAAGGGAGAAAGTCATGCCTTCTCAGTTCCAGTACATGCCCGACCCTGTATAGGGAGCTTTGGTTATATAAACTGTTCATAAAAATTCTTAGAAGGAGAGATTCCTTTTTCCTGTCTTACAGATGAAGACACAGATGTCCTGAATGGTTATGTGACTGAGGTCACGTTGCTAGAAATGTGGGATTCAGAGTCAGGTCTCTATCGCTGAGCCATTCTGTTTCCACCAGACACCTGCCCAGGAGGGAATGCAAGATTCAGCAGAATTCGAGGTTGAGGCTGGTGGTGGGGGGAAGGACTTCTTCCGCCAATTTGAATAGCTCATCCCCTTCTAAGCAGGTGCAGCTTGCTTCAGACAATGTTGCTTGTCTTTCCCTGGCCAATGTATTTTCTCTCGCTTTTCTGCTCCACTCTGAGGGAGGTAAGAATCTGATCCTGGATGACAGGGAGACCTTCAGCATTTTGCCTCACCAGCAACTGGCTGTGCCACATGAAATCCTGGGTGACTATTTCTCCCCTCACCTGGCCCTGCAGGATTCTCCACGTGGTGTGCTGGGCACCCTGCTAGACACCACATTTTTCATAATGGCATACAACAGTGCCAACGCGGTCTTTACAGAGACTGTGAGCATCACCTTCCTGCCTGGGTGCCTCAGTCGGTTAAGCGGCAGACTCTTGATTTCAGCTCAGGTCATGATCTCGGGGTTGTGAGATGGAGTCCTGCCTCAGGCTCACGCTGGGTGGAGAGCCTGCTTAAGATTCTCTCCCTTTGCCCCTCCCCACCCCCACTCTCTCCTTCACTCTCTCTCTTATAAAAAAAGAGAGAGAGAGAGAGAGAGATCTGTTTCCCTGCCTGTGTCCAAGCTAGGAGTGAGTGACTGCTGTGGGGTTATCCCATGTGTTATAATGGAAAATAAGGGCTCATGCAGCAATTCTGATGGCAAAGAGGACTTCCTACTTTTGCTTTTCTTGTGCACCAACCTTAGATGTTCCTTTTTTATCCAAGGACTAGGTAACAAGCTTGAAGATGGGTTATATGTTCAAACGTAAACATAATCTACATAGGATGCTGATGAGCTGTTTTTGGCCACCTCTGATTGAGGGAAACACCAACGAATGTTCCCGTAAATATCTAAGTCAGTCTACAAAAATTCTGGGCTCCTACTGAAATGATAATTCCTTACATTTAATTCGTCTCTTACTTAACACTTACATGCACATTATTTCATTTGATCTTTACTCTAATCCTGGGAAGTGGGTACTTTTATCTCCAATTTGAGAAATGGGGAAGCTGAGGTGAATACACAGCTAGAAAGTGACAAAATCACTTCTCTGCTTGCTCCCAAGGGCCCCTTTCTTTGCATGCTAGCGCTCTGCCTCCGTGGGCTCTCAAGGGCACACAGGGATGAGGAGGACACAGCCCCTGTCCTCCAAGGAGGGGAAACAAGGTGCATTGGTTAGAGTCTCCAGAGAAATATATATGTATGTGTATATACATACATATACAATATTGTTTTAGTATATTAATCAATATAGCTAGTATATATAATATTAATATATTAATAGATAGATCTTAGATGGATAGATTTATTTCAAGGAATTGGCTTATGCAACGGTGAGGATTGGCAAGCCCCAAATCCACAGGGCAGATCATCAGGCTGGAAACTTTTGGGAGGAACTAAAGCTGCAGTCGTGAGGCAGAATTTCTTCTTCCTCAGGGAAGCCTCAATTTTGTTCTTAAGGCCTTCCAGCTGATTAGGTTAGGCCCACTCAGATTATTGAAGATTATCTCTTTTGCTTACAGTGTACCGATTGTAGATGTTACTCAGATCTACAAAATACCTTCCCAGCAACTCCTAGATTAGTGCTGATTGAATAATTGCGGAATGGGGCATCTGGGTGGCTCAGTCCTTAAGCGGCTGCCTTTGGATCAGGTCATGATCCCCCTGCTCAGCGGGGAGCCTGCTTCTCTCTATCTCTTTCTTCCCCTCCCCCTGCTTGCGTTCGACTTTCTTTCTCTCTGTCTCTCGTTCTGTGCTTTCTCTCTCTCTCAAATAAATAAATAAAATCTTCCAAAAAAATGAATAACTGGGGATTATCACCTAATCAAGTTGACCCGTAGAGCTCAGCATCTCACAAGGAGCACTTGTGGACTAATAGGGCCCTTCTGCCGAGGACGAAGACCGCTTGCCTTGTGTGGGTGGAGCTACTTGGTAGTAGACGAACTTGTACAAGTCCGTCCTGCTCACCCCTGTGGGCATTTCAAGCTGTCCAGGGGTTGGGTGAAAACATGTACTTAGGTTTGTACACTTTTAGCCAAAATGTAGTATACGTTTCCTCACTGGGAAGATGGCAGGAAAACTGGAGGAGCTTGATCGTTGCAGAAGGTAGGGAAATGGTTTGTCACAATGCTGATAGAGAGGTTTGTGGCTTCTTTGGGATGATTAAACACAAAATGCCACATGGCCCAGGTTTGTTTCACAGCTGCTCTCTTTCATTGACCCTGATATCTTGGCCGTTGGAGTAGAATCCCAGTACCCCCACTCTGCAGGGGCATTCTCCCGATGCGCCCCCCCCCCCCCCGCCCCGCCCCACACACCGTAGAGTCTTCCACCACTTTCTCGGAGAAGCCCATGAATAGCTCTACCTCACTGCTCTCCCTCATAGTCCCTCCGGTCATCCCCGGCTCAGTGGTGAGGCTAAAGGAAAAGGTCACTGGCACAGAAGGAAGAAAGGTGTCTCTCTCTTGCAAAGCCAGAAACAGCAACAGGACCATCCTTTTTGCCGAAGCTTCTGGTAAAGCCATTAGAATATTTTTTTCCTGCTGGTTGTGCCGTTCCTTGAGACCAGGCACAGAGGGTGACTTCCGCCACTGCTAAGGGCAGTGTGTACCCTTGGAGACTCTTAAGACTGCTCTTTCCGACTGTGTTTGGGGTCAAGGGGGATGTTCAAATGGAGAGGATGTTCCTGTTACACGATGGAGCCCATCGTAACACATCCATTCAACTCTCTGGGAGGCCACTAGTCTTAAAGAGGCTCCTGAAGATGGAGGGAAGGGACTGTGGCCATACTGTGTGCATCATGTCTCCCCTCTTGACCCGTCCTGGCTTCCAAAGGGCAAGAGTGGACTCATTGGTTTGACAACAGTAGAGGGAATCAAGATATTTCCAGAAGCAGCTCTGGCTCCAGGCAGACAGACGGGAAAAGCCTCCCTGAGCTGATTTCCTGGAAGCATGGGGGGGGGGGGGCACTCATCTATGTGCTCTTCAGCATTCCGGCCACCTTCTGCCAAACGAAGTGACAGGTGTGAGGCGCTGTAAGGCTCATCTCCTCCTGCCCTGGAGGGCAGGGAACCAAAGCTGCCTTGGGAGCAGATTCTGTCTCCTATCCATCTCCAGTTTCCCATGCTTACTCCAGCTTTTTCCTTCTCGGATGGTGGAAACTCCTCTGGATGTCAAAGTTTGTTGTGAATAAAGCTGTAAGAAGGGGTCATGTATCCAAACTGACATATGTGTCTTTCTTCCTGGATTGAAAGTGACTACAGTCACTGGGATGGGAAAGCATCTGTGAAACCTTAACACACGACTCAGAAAAAAAAGGGCCAGATTGGGTTTGGGGGACTGAATGTGTAAGTGAGGGGAGTCAGGTTACAGAAGCAAAAATCACCTTCCACTGACTGCAGACAAGTCAGGGAAGCCGTGCCTGATGTTAATGACCTTGTTTTGAACTAAAATCACACGCAATGTTTTCTATATAGATGATAGATAGATAGATAGATAGATAGATAGATAGATAGATATAGATTATATATATATATATATATCTTTTTTTTTTTTTAATCACCACTCCAAGTTTTGCCATTAATTAGTATTGCTCCAAAACCCTCCCTCATCTGCTAATGGGTAATGCTTCTATCGCATGATCGCATACATTTCCACATCTCCAAGAACACGGGGGAAGGATTGAAGACGATGGGGGTACTCTGGGTTCCAGGGCTGGGAGTGTGGCAGGAACAGATATAGTCGAGGAAAACCTGGCAGACATCTACCACCCTTGCAAGCCAGCCCACTTCTTCTGAGCCCAGAGCCAAGCCAATGTACCTGCTGGTGGTGGGGCAGCCGTAGGCAGCCGGCTTTCATTGCAAGTCCCACCTCTGCCCCAACCCCAGAGTGGCTAAGAGCAGCCTCTGAAATACACCAGTCCATTGTTTCTCAAAAGTAGTAATCCTTGCTGTCTGGGGGGAAATGTAGCTGTTCCTTTAAAAAGAAGTTTCAGCTTAGTCACCAACGCTGTACAAAGAAAATGAGCCTCCCCCTTAGACCAAGGGATAGCAAAGTATTCAACAATCACCAGACAGATCTGTATATGTATTTTTTAATGTTTATGCTTTGCTTAATCCCTTCTGGGGACAAAGAGCCACTTATTGGCTGTTCTTTGTGCCTCAATAGCACAGGAATAAAGTCTTAAAAAACAGCATCTTACTCCCTAAATTATCAGTTTCTTCCCTGACCTAGATTTCCCAGATGGAGACTGGATATTGGAAAGCAGTGAAGCCTGTCACCATGACAAGTTTGGACTTTATTCTGCAGATAACCAGGGACATTGAAGGTGCATACCTGCCTTTTTCAACAGGAGTGTCAGGATCCCAGCAGCAATACTTTTCCACAACTCCGCCAGAGAGGAATAACGGGAAGCTGGGAGACCATAAAGGTTATTCCCCGAGTCCAGATGAGAGATAAACTATAATCTTAAACATCTAGACCAGTGTGGTCTAACAGATATGTAGTGTGAGCCACATGTGTAATTTTTAATATTCCAGTAGCCATATTTTAAAAAAAGGAAAAAGAGGGGTACCTGGGTGGCTAAGTTAGTTAAGCATCTGCCTTTGGCTCAGGTCATGATCCTGGGGTCCTGGGATCAAGTCCCACACTGGGTTCTCTGCTCGGCAGGGACTGCTTCTTTCTCTCTCCCTCTGTTCTCTCTCTGTGTCAAATAAATAAATAAAATCTTAAAAAAAAGGAAAAAGAAATATGTAAAATTAATTTTAACAACATATTTCACCAGATATATCCAAAATATCATTTCAACATGTAATAACAACTATTAATAAGTTATTTTACCATACTGCTGTAAGTCTTAGAAATGAGGTGTATGCAGGTGCCTGGGTGGCTGAGTTGGTTAAGCCTGGGACTCTTTTTTTTTTTTTTAAGATTTTATTTATTTATTTGACACAGAGAGAGAGACAGCCAGCGAGAGAGGGAACACAAGCAGGGGGAGCGTGAGAGGAAGAAGCAGGCTCCTATGGGAATAGCCTGACGTGGGGCTCGATCCCAGAACTCCAGGATCACGCCCTGAGCCGAAGGCAGACGCTTAAGGACTGAGCCACCCAGGAGCCCCAAGCCTGGGACTCTTGACTTCCACTGAGGTCATGATCTCCGGTGTTGAGTTTGAGCCCCAGGTCTCCAAGCTGAAGATTCTCTCTCCCTCTCCCTCTGCCCCCCCCCCCCTTGCTCTAGAAAGAAAGAAAGAAAGAAAGAAAGAAAGAAAGAAAGAAAGAAAGAAGAAGAAAAAAGAAATGCGGTGAATGGATAACTTACAGCACATGTCAATTCTTTCATTAAATTTTAAGCGTTCAAAGGGAAATGTGGGTCTGCCAAAACAATAAAGTTGTTTAACAGAAAAATAATTCACACTGCTTCAATTTTTAATACAAATTAACTAAAATTAAATGCAATTTAAAATTCTGGTCGTCAGTCACACGAGGCACATTTGAAGTTGAACAGGCACAGATGGCTGCGGGGTACTGTATGCCGCAGAGCAAGTCTGGACTGCAAACATGTTCACACCTTGCGCCAGACCTTGCAGCCTGTGGCAGGCCTCCAAGCTCCAGGCGCAGGGAAACCGCGGGTCCTGCAGTTCTGGACATCTTCACCAGGTGGCACTAAAGCCAACACCCTCGTGAGCTCGAGACTGGCGCCCAACCCCGGAAGCGAAATGCCACGGTTGCACGCAGTTCCTACGGCTTTCTCCACCTCCGGATACACCCTCCCTGATCTGGGGTCCAAAAGCGTGCAGCCGGGCAGGATGGCCTGGAGAGCAGAGCCACGGGGTCTGCAAACCTAGTGAGGAGCTGTGAGCAGGTCCGGGTGTGCCAAGCGGAGCCACGCAGGGGCCGTGGGTTGCGCAGACTCGGCCTCCGATTCGCGCGGACCGCAGAGCGCCCGCCTGAGAACGCGTCGCCCGGCCACTGCTGCCGCGTCGCCTTCTGCCGCGAGGTCGGCAGCGCTGGGCCCGAGCTTCCACCAACTGCACCCAGAGCCCAGCCTCCTCTCCAATGTTTCAGAAGTCACGCCCGGCGCTGCTGCAGCCTCAAGATGTCGGAGACAGAGTGGAGACGCTTATGGTAAACTGCGGGGAACGGACATAGGGGTTCCGAAACCGCCGGCTTGTAGAGGGAAATTCGGGAGGTAGCCAAGGGTCAGCGGCCCTCTGGGAACCGTTTCCGCTCCCCGGGTGTGCGCAGAACAGGTTGGGGACGTGGCGGGAGAGGGACGGATTGATCAAGGGGATTGAAAAGGGAAGGGCGAGGGAGGAGAGGAGTTGCAGCCCTCTTGGGACGGACAAGCGACGGTCTTGCTGTTGCTTTGGTGTCCAGGTAGGATGGGCGAAATTGCCGGGGCCTTAGGAGTGTCGGGGACTGTGCCCGTGCGACTCTGAACAACGTGCGAGCGCTCGCGGACGCTGCTTTTGAGTTGAATCCCTAGAGTAACAGAGATGGGAGGACGCCTCGGCAGGTATTTGGACCATGGCAAGGCCCCTAATAGCGCCAAGCCTGAGAAGCGGTGGGTGCCCGAGCGGGCTGAGTCAGGACCACACTGGCCTCTGGGCGGGGAGGGAGGACCCCCTCTGGGTCTCCACCTCCTAGCAGGAGAGCAACTGGTGGAGGCCGCGGCGCTGCGAGGCCACGCCCCTGAGCCTGGATTGGCTGCCGCGGTCGTGCCGCCGGGCCTCCATTGGTGGAGGCGGAGGCGGGGCTGAGCAGGCAGGTCCTGGAGGACCGTCAGGCTGAGTAACCGCTGGCCGTGGGTGGAGGCGGGAAACGCAGGACTTGGAGCCGCGAGGGCATCGGATGGGGGCCAGGTTCGCTCTGAGCTCCGTGTTTCCGTCCGCCAGCGCCGGCCGGCGGGGTGTGGGTGGCTTTTTTAATCCTTAAAAAAGGCAGCGGCTGCGGCTCTACTTTACATCTTTGAAAACGTGCTTACTTATTTCTTTCTGGGTCCTCGAGCTCTGGCCTGGAGATTTGATTGGATTTAGGATTAGCTTTTTTAAAGGGAATTAAGAATTGCTTGTGGAACCTGTTTGCTTAACTACTTAAGTACTACTTACTGCCCCTGTATGCTGTGTATTATTCGGTTGTTTTTGCCTTCCTCCCTCAAAAAAAATTGTTATTCATCGTTTTTATCTTGAATAACTTGGGGCTATTTAGAAAAAAATCAAACGTGTTCAAAGGATGTTCCATGTGACAGTATCTTAAGGCTATTCAAAATGAAAAGTGTAAACTCTGGGGTTTTTTAAAACAATGATATTACCTGTTGTGTTTGGGTTTTTTTGTTTTTTTTTTTTTTTTTAACTAATAGAGGTTAGTCTGTCCAGCTGGCATATACTCTGGGCTAATCGACCAAGAAAATTACAAAGTTAAAAAAGTTACGGGCTCTATGCATTTTTTCAGCAAATATTTATTGAACTAATATGTCCAAGCATTGCACTGTGAAAATAAATACATAAAATAGTACCTGCAGTGAGGGAGGGTGAGTGTGTTGGAGCGTGTGTGTGAAGGACCACAGCCTTAAAACAAATTCCATACAATACCTGTGAGAGTGCTGGGGAAGCAGCACAGAGAACCGCACAGAAGCTGTAACTACATGTCATGCCCACAACATTACCGGAGGAAAGGGCTGAAGGGAGCCTGGGAAGATTATTCTGTCCTGGGATGGGCCATGCAGGGCCCACTACGCTTCAGCCTGTGGAATTGTGCTCAAAGGAGAGCCATATGCAGATTACCTGCAGATGATGTGATTCATTCATTTTTGACTCTTGAACACCTATTGTGCACCAGGCTCCGTGGTCAGTGCTGAAGGTACCACCGTGAACAGGACAGCTACTGGCCTCTTCTGTCCTGGACCCTAAGGGAGACGGGCTCAGATGCAGTGGAAGTACTGAGGAGGAGCACTGAATGCGGATGAGGGGATTAGGGACTTTGTCACAGCAGAGGCCCCCTGCAGGGATGAATCAGACCTGGAAGGAGCTAGGATGGGTTTTCAGAGCCAAGAGGAAGGCAGAGAGAATCCCTGATGGCTGCACCGTGTTGAAGAGGTAGGAAGCTGAGAACACAGGCCGAAAAGGTGACAAAGGGGCAACATGATTCGGGAAGGACCTTGTAAGCCTAGCCAGTGGCCTCAAACCATGTGACATAGGACACATTTGTAACCTCTGTGAGCTATAATTTCATCTGTGAAATGGGTTAGATACCTAGCTTTTGAGAGTGTTGTAAGATCTTACCCCATGCTTCCCCGGGAGCTCAGGGGAGGGTGGGTTAGTAGGGTTGAGCCTGGAGACTGGAAAGGACGCCACTGAAATAGATCGGTGTGGGCCAGCTCTAGCAACACTGAGGGGTCATCAGCAGGACGGGGTCATGAAGCAGTGGGTACAGTGAGGAGTCTTAACGTGTCTCCCAAACTTGCCGCTGGAATATTTTGTGGAGTGGAGTAGAGGCAGAAGTATGCTGAACTATTGACTGGGTTTCCATTTTGGAGTGTGTGTCGGAGCTGCCTGGGGGCCCCTCAGGGAGGGAGTGCTGGGCTGAACTGGCGGTGGGCGTGGTGAAGTGCGGTGCCCTGTGGTGTGGGTGAGGTGGCCCTTAGGGGCTGTGACTGGGGGAGATAAGAGCAACCTCTCAGACTGAGGGTGGAGAGCAGCCTGAAAAGGAGCCCAAAACAAAGAGGCGGCCCGCTGTTTGAAATGCACCAGAGCGGCCACGTAAGAGAAGGCCTAGGGCAAGAAAGGGCTCCTGGGATAGGCAGGTCCTTGGTGAGCGGGAGGGGCAGCTCTAGCTGGATGGCAAGTAGTGGGGGCTGAGGGGTGACTAGCCCAGAAGGAGTAGAAGTGATGTGGCATCAGGCTGGAAAGACAGGGGCTTTGAAGCTTGCTGCCAGAAGGTGCCAGTGGAAGGATGAGACCGGGAGGTGCAGACCATGGGAATACGGTTTAGCATATCCGCAGCCCCCCTCCCCCCTTGGGGGACAGGGAGTGGCAAGATGACAGACTGGCCAGGTAGACACATTTTGCTTGTTTGTATGTGTTGTGTTATCACTTTTGTCACCCCTGAATATTTTACAAGCCGTTTGAACAGAATTATGACCTCCAGTATTTATTATGTGAATTTTTTTAGTCTTTTAAGTGGTTCCAGTTCTGATTTGAAACTTGATCATTTGGTAGATATGTGAAGTGATCTCTTCCCTGTGAAACAAAAAACCCACGGGTTACAAACATTTTAGTTCTGGGTTGGTGGCTGTATAGGTCCGTCAACTTCCTCTTCAGAGTGTCTTAGGACAGCAGTTGTCAGTGCATGCAAGAATAATAGTGTGACTGCCATTTAATGAGGAGAGAAGATTTTTTTTTTTGATTGGAGTTTGCCAAGTTTCTTGTTTGGAGAAGAAGGCTTTTCTTTCCTGGTTGGATTTTTAAACGTGACCTTTCACAAGCGTTTGTGATCGAGTGGATTCTGAGGCAAGCCGTGAGGCCTCTAGCGTGGTGGGCTCAAGGAAGTACATTTAGTCTTTGCCCTTCCAGGTGGTGCCTCTAGATTAGCCAGGGTGTGTGACTGTCCTGGTTTAAGGGAGAGCCAGCAGACCCAGGGGTAGGGAGGCTGTTGGTCTGTCACACCATCTGCGATCTGCTTAGGTCCCAGTGAGATGCGTGGGTACAGGAGAAAGGGAAAGCTTTTAAATTAAGGAAATACATAGGTTTTACAGGAAGTGGTCATGTTTTACATTGAAACTGAGCTTATGGTTTCACTTTCTTTTTCTCACTCCTGTAAATATCTACAGATCCTATAACCAAGAGAGCCTGGCAACCAGCAGTTCACACACTAGGTTCAGTTGATTTTGCTTCTGTGAAGATAAGCGGATGGCCACTGACTTTTATCCTCAGGACAGGGAGGGAGGTGTGGTTGGCGGCCCAATTCACAGGTGGACAAAGACGTGTTGCTCAGTAGGACCCTCACTGCTCATTCTCGGTGGTACTAAGTCCAGAGAGATCCCCTCTAGCCGGGTTTTATGTTTTCTACGGCATTCCAGCAGTGTTAATTCCTTGGTACACTTTTCCCTTCTCTGAAGTGGGAGGATGATACAGGGCACCAGCAGGTGGTTAGCAGGTGGTTTTCGAAGGCACCCTTCAGAGGAAATGACTGCGCTCGGTGTGGAGAAAGCTGAGGCCCGAGGCCAAGTTGCTCACTCCGTGTTCTCTTGCCCTGAAGTTGCATCCGGTGATCAAGGCTTTCCTGTGTGGCTCCATCAGTGGGACCTGCTCCACCCTCCTTTTTCAACCCCTGGATCTCCTCAAAACACGCCTGCAGACTCTCCAGCCCTCAGCACACGGGTAAGGCCCACTGCCCACCCCCCCCGCCCCCGCCCCGTCTCTCTGAGGAACGGGTTTCAACAACTGCTCTCAGACACAGGAGCCGCTCAACTGTGTTAAGTCAACTGCCATTCTGTTGGATGCTTCAAGAGAAACATGGGCCTTGCCCAACTTCTCTTTGACACTTCCTATTAATGAAATGGGGTCCTGCTCTGGGGGTACCTTCCTGGGATCTGCCCTGGTGACATTTGCATTTTACTATGCTAGCCTGTAATGTCGTACTGTGCTGTCTCAAACGAGTAGCATTGGTGGTTTTCTGGAAATAATGTGAGTATCAAGTGTCTCTTTTATGCCCCACATTGAGCTCAGCACCGTGGGAAGTATACCAAATGCATGTAACATGGGAGGTCATCCCATTGCTTGCAGTGTGAATCAACAGATAAACAGGTATGTGCCAAATCATGAACATATGGGAATTTAGGGTTATTCCAAGATTTGTTGTAGAGATTCTTGAGTCCTCTTAGGGAAGAACCATACCAAGAAGTTTTCGGATGGGAAGTACTTTTATGACAACTGGGTCTAAGTGTTTTTTGTTTTTTGTTTTCTTCCCTGCCTCCATTTTGTCTGCTTTCAGATCCAGACGTGTCGGGATGCTGGCTGTGCTCTTGAAGGTGGTTCGCACGGAGAGCATTCTGGGCCTTTGGAAAGGGATGTCCCCTGTAAGCTGCCTTTTGGGTCTTGTACTCTCTGCTGTCATAGCTAGCCCTTTCTCATGCACCTCACATATCCCCTCTTGTAAGGATAGCTGAGCGCTGGAAGCGGTGGGAGGACTTGTGTGGTCTTCCTGTCTCATGTTCCCGCTCGCTCCTGTTGGAGGGCTCCGGGAAATATCTTTGTGCCCTAGATACTGCTTGTTGGAGCAGTAGCAAGTCTAGAGCAGACGCAGCTGGTGCTCCCAGCTGCCAGCGTATCCCTGCCCTTGCCCTTCAGTGCAAGCAGGCCACACCTGCGTTTCCTTACCTCCAGGCTTCTCTGGCCCTAAGAACTCAATTTGCTGGGAGCAGCAAGGCACAGATGCTCATCCCAGCTCAGTGAAAGATGACAGTTGATGTTTAAAAGCCTCACTCACCCTCCTCAGCTGGAGGGCGAACTCTGAGGTGCCCTACACTGATTCCCAGAGTGCCCCCAAAGGGGCTCTGTTGCCCAGGGCAGTAATGAGTTAGGTAGCCTGCCCTTCGTTGGCTGCCTTCTCCTCAAGCCCCCATTCTTTTATTGGTGTTCCTGCCACACTTCAATCAACTACTTGCATGCAAATCCCTGTCTTCTGTGAAAACCCACTAAGACAGTATCTTAGTGTCGGTCTGGGATTTCTTTCCTCCCTCTGACTTGTTCTGCAGTCCATCGTGAGGTGTGTCCCTGGCATTGGCATCTACTTCGGCACTCTCTACTCCTTGAAGCAGTACTTTCTGCGAGGCCATCCCCCCACCGCCCTGGAGTCGGTCATCCTGGGAGTGGGCTCTCGCTCGGTTGCGGGGGTCTGCATGTCACCCATCACTGTGATCAAGACACGGTACGAGGTGAGTCCGACTGCTTTTGGCCTTCGGGGTGGATGAGCAGAGGCACTGGGCTTTTGTCAAGTGGCCAGCGATGTCAAGTCCAGATTTGGAATCTAAAATCGAGGCCATTGTGGTCAGAGAATGCAAGCCACACGGGAACCAGAGCCCTGGTAAATGCCACGTACCCCGAAGTCAGGTGGGTTCCTTGCTCAAACCGAGGACCGCCGCGCCAGCCACTGGTCCTGTGCTTCCTCTGCAGAGCGGGAGGTACGGCTATGAGAGCATCTATGCAGCCCTGAAGAGCATCTATCGCACTGAAGGGCACCGGGGACTTTTCAGCGGCCTGACGGCAACACTCCTTCGTGATGCACCCTTTTCTGGAATCTACCTGATGTTCTACAACCAGACCAAAAACATCATGACCCATGGTATGGACAAAAGAAAGTGTGGTGGGGAAGAGATACCTCCGAGACCTCTATCCTCACCACGTTCTCTGTAATAGGACACTGTTCATTGTTCTTAGCAGAGTTTTAGGAACGGAGCCACGTCAGCCTTGCATCAAGCATCGGGCCGGGTGCTAGGACTCAGTGGTGGTTGTGACAGATTTGGCCCCTGCAGAAGGCCTGCAATAATACCTCGCAGATTTGCCTGAGCTTTAGATTGCTGGGTCCTGCCCTAGGGCCTCCTAAATCAGAAACGTTGGGGTCAGACCTGGGAGTCTGTATTTCTCAAGAAGCACTTGATCTGATTCTTATCAGACACCTTTGATAAGGTTAGGGAGGTTAGCACCTCCCCTGCTGTGTTCCCAGCTAAAGTGGTTTTGAGCCCTCCATTTGGGTGGAGAGCAAGGTGCCAGACCTCAGGCATCCTGGCAGACCCACGCCGCCAGGAAGCTGTTGGTCATGACGGGGGCACAGAAAGTGGGCTGTGAACATCCACCAGAGCAGAGCCAGGTTCCGATGGAAACACATCCTGTGGAATGAACCTGCATGCAGTAAGGTGTCTCTGGAGAATTTGAGCAAGGAAATGCAACCAAGGTCGGGAAAACTGGCATGCCTCCATCAGGACGGTGGTAATCCAGTCGAGTTGGGGTGCTTTAGGAGTTTGCTGCCTTGCTGCAGGCACCAGGAGGCCTGATACTGCAGGTCACAGCCTTATGTTGCCACAGAAAGTTAGGGCAATAAAGGAGCTTGGTGTATATTTTTGACCTCTCTTTATGTATAATTGTCCACTGCAATCCATTTAAGAGTAAGTTGCAGGAGTGATGCCCCTTTACCCTTAAATACCTCCGTGTGTGTTTCCCAAGAACAAAGATATTCTAACCATCTCCTCAAAATCGGGGAATTTAACATAGATACTGTTCTTTAGTCTCCAGTGCCTGTATCAGGAAGCTTGTGACATCGGTTTAACCCATTGTGGGCGATGTTAAGTTTTTATCACTTGAACGAGATGGTGTCTACACTGAAAACTCGCCTTTTCTTTTGTAATTTGGAAGCATCTGTGGGGAGGGGGAGATACTTTGAATCTGTATAAATCTATATAAAACATCCTGTTCCTTTCCCCCGAATGTTTGAGCCTCAGTCAGTGATTCTTACCGGAATCAATTATGATGGTGATGGTTGTAAAAAAGGCAAATTTTAACTCCATTACTCCCATTTACATTTAGTTATACCTTTAAATGTTTACTTCTTAACCCTCTTTGAAACTAGACCCTTGTGACTTTGCAAAGAATTAGTGGGCAACTTGTTATTGACATTTATGTGATGAATGTGAGATTCATTTGTAACCGAATGTTGCCTTTGTCTTGTTCAGACCAGTTGGATACAGTCCTTATTCCCGCTGTAAATTTCAGCTGTGGGATCTTTGCTGGCATTCTGGCCTCCCTGGTGACTCAGCCTGCGGATGTTATCAAAACTCATATGCAGCTCTCCCCAATGAAATTTCGGTGGATTGGCCAGGCAGTGACACTCATTTTCAAAGTAAGGCTGTGGAGTAAATATTGCTGCTTATTGTGGTTAAGGCTCGCTCGCTCTTTCTCTCTAGAATGGTAGCTGATGTCCTTTACACATGAGAATCAGCTGGGGAGCTTTAAAAAGTCCCCACCCCCAGGTCACAGCCTGGGCTGCTTCTCTCTGAATCTCTGAAGGGGGTGAAGCCTGGATCAGTCGCTAAGTTCCCCAGCAATTCCAAAGTATTGCCAAGGTTGAGAATCACTGCTGAAAACGTATGGTTGGCTGTGGGTTGTTGTGGGGGGAACTGGCTACATTAGGACAACCTGTGATACTAGTTAAACTTGGCGGATTGCTGGGATTCCACCCCAGACCTATCAGGTCAGGCAGTCTGGGAGGGCGTAGTCAGCTGATGATCAGGGACCTAGGAAGAACTCAAGTCAGAAAAAAATCACAAACACATTATTTGGTCTCTAGAAATTTGCTCTAATGCAAATGGACAAACGGTATTATTGAAGAGAAAAATACAGTAGACGTAAAGTACACTTAAGCACCATTTAAAAGCCACTGAGTTGGTCCTTTGGAAGCATGCAGTGTTATCACATACCAGATATTCCTGTTCAAGCTAAGTTTGTCCCTACATTTTAATAGTTTTCTGTATGTTTCAGTTTTTCTACGTGGCAGAGGAAACAACGCCAGCATACACATGGTGTATCTGTCTCGCCCGAGATGTAAACACATATTTGTGAATCTTATCATATTCCTCACCCTGCTTGGGTTGCCTGCCTTCTTATTCTCTGAACCTAAAAGCCTAAACTTTGAAAATAATATTCTTCAGTATGTATGAAAATGGCAGGAATGATAACGATAGGAATGAATAAATTAGTCCAGATTATGAAGGAGGAGTAAGAGGTGTTTTTTCTTTAATGCTTATGTGGGACCTTCAAGAGCATACAATGAATTATGCAAAAATGCTCCCTGTAGGCAGACAAATCACCAAAAAGGCACCTTTTCCTCCATCCTGGAGCCAGGGCCTAGGGCTTGGCATGCAGATCGTGGCCTGGATTTCAGCTGCCATTTGGGGCTTGGTGCTTATGGGATCTGTGCAAGCTATACAGCTGTATATGGCAATCCTGTAGAAAGATTTTTCAGAAAAGATTTTCAGAAATAAATTCTCCTGAATAAAGCAAGCCTAAATGATACTTTTAGCCAAAAATTACGTGAAAATGTTTCTGCAAAAAAAGTTTTTTTCATCATCTCCTTGGACCCATTATTCATCGTTTTGCCATAATCTATAAACAACCCCAAACTGAGGCTCACAAATGGGGTAACAAAGACCCTCACTCTCGCACTACATGTGTTCATTGTGTTGCTACTCTGCTTCCAGAGTGTTGATGTTGGTTTTTCTCGTAGGATTATGGGCTACGTGGCTTCTTCCAAGGTGGTGTCCCCCGGGCCCTCCGCAGAGCTCTGATGGCAGCGATGGCATGGACCGTGTATGAGGAGATGATGGCCAAGATGGGCCTGAAGTCCTGACCAAGAGGGACTGGGAAAAGACGGGCTCTGTTGCCCTCCCTGGCTCTTGTCAAGGGCTGCTTCGTCTCACTGTCCTGGAGTAAGATGAAGTCCCATCTGGAAAGCCAGGCAGATGTGTCTCCTTCCGTTACCCAGTTTGCGTAGAGAATAGATGGGCCTGACTCAAGCCTTCAGAATCTCCCCAAAGAGGGGCTACTGATGTCTACGGCACACTGGGGAGTGTGGGCTTGCACATCCCTCCAGGCTACTTGAAAAGGCCTTTCTGGAAAGCTCTGTCAGGTGGTTCTGCCTCAGCCACACCTACACCAGGCTGCCTGTTTGGATCCGTTCTTGGGCAAGGATCACACAGCCAGAGAAGCTGTGGCTGCAGAGCTCCCGTGGGGGAAGCCGGTTCTGCGGAGAGAGAGGGGTTCTTGTCACCAGGCTTTAGTCTGTGTCTGGGATGCTGGGAGGATGAGGAAGAAAAGATATCATTACTTAATTGGCTACTAATCACCTTCTCAGAGGCTCTGAAGAAGCAGGGAGAGTGGCTTCTTAGTCTCCTAAGTATCCAAAATAACGAATTTTGTTCTTGGCCTCTGCAATGTTTCAATTCTAAATTGTTCTGGCATTTTTTCTGCAGCTAAAGTTCACGTCAATAAAGTGAAGCACTTTATCATTGAAAACTGTTTGGAAAACCTAAATAGTGTCCTTACTGTGTTTTTTTTTTTTTTTTAAGATTTTATTTATTTATTCAACAGAGATAGAGACAGTCAGCGAGAGAGGGAACACAAGCAGGGGGAGTGGGAGAGGAAGAAGCAGGCTCATAGGGGAAGAGCCTGATGTGGGGCTCGATCCCAGAACGCCGGGATCACGCCCTGAGCCGAAGGCAGACGCTTAACTGCTGTGCCACCCAGGTGCCCCCTTACTGTGTTCTGAAATAACCCAGTAGTCTAAGGTGGCTGGCTCTTGACCCATATAGGTCCTGAAATCTAAACATTTTTTTTTTAAACATCTTTATTTCACACATTGTACACTTCACTCATGTCAGATGAAGCCATTCAGTGATTTTTAGTGACTTTACTGAGTGGTGCAGCCATCACAATGAATCTGTTTTAGAACCAGTCTTCCCATAGGAAGATCTCAGATTTACAATTAATCCTCATTCTGAGCCCCAGCCCTCAGCTGCCATCGTTCTGCTTTCTATCTATAATTTGCCTTTACTGTACACTTCATATAGTCATACGGTTTGTAGCCTCTTACATCTGGCTTCTTTCACTTAGCGTAATGTTTTTGAGGTTTCTCCATGTGGCATGTTCAACACGGTCCCTTTTTTTTTGTTTATGGCCAAATAATACCATATGCCCGTCTGAGATTTTGTGTTCATTCATCCGTTGATGAGTATTTGAATGGTTTCCACTCTGGGGCTCTTATGAATAATGCCACTATGAACATTCATGTACAGGTGTTTGTGTGGACCTGTGTTTTCATAGATGCCCAGGAGTGGAACTGCCGGATCATGTGGTAACTGTTGAATCATTTGGGAAGCTACCAGACTGGGTACCATTCTGCATTCTCACCCGTAGTGCAGAAGGGTTCGGGTTTCCCCACAACCTCATCAACACTTGTTTTGTTTATTTAGCCACACTCGGGGGTTCCCAGGTCTTTCAACTTTCAAACTTAGGAAAGAGCCATTGTATTATCCAGACAGCAGGAAGGGGAATTTGGGGTCTCCTGGTTAAAAATATGGGCTGTGATGTAGGTGGTTCTAGATGGAAAACCTGGTTCTCTACTTACTTACAACATACTTGTAATTGTTCCTGGAAAGTGGGGATCGTAATGGTGAGGGTGAAAGGAGCAGATGTTTCTGGCATCCTAGGTTAGTTTCCTAGGGCTGCCGTAACAAATTACCACAAATTGGGTAGCTTCTAGCAAAAACGTATTCTCAGTTCTGGAGCCTATGAGTCTGAAATCCAAGTATCAGCGGGGACATACGTTCTCTGAAGGCTCTAGGGGAGGATAGCTCTGGTCTCTCCAGGCTTCTTGGTGGTTGCTGGCAATTCTGGGGATTCATCACTCCAATTTGCCGCCTCTCTCCACAAAGCCTCCTGTGCATCTGTCTGTCCAAATTTCAAGGACACTGTAATTGGTTTAGGGCCTACCCTCCTAGAATGACCTCAACCTGATTGCATCTACAAAGACCCTATTTCCAAATAAGGTCACATTTTTAGGAACTAGGGGGTTATTAGGAACTAGGGTGGGACTTAGGACTCCCCGGGTATTCTTTGGAAGGATACAATTTGACCTCCGACACATACTAAGTTTATAAGTTTTTAAGTTTAGGCTGTAGGTTAAAGTGTCCTATTCAAAATAATAGAGCAGTATAGGAGAGGACAGATAGGATCCTAATCTCAGTGGCACTGAAGCCACCAGTACTTGGTGACCTGTGTGCGTGAGGCCCTGTGCCAGGGAGAGTAAGAGATGGGGTAAGACTGGAAATGCGTGCTGGGACAGGAATGGAGGGAAGGCAGGTCACCATGGATGTAGTGACTGCCTCCTAAGAACTTAGTCTCTGACCCTCATCTTAGGCCAGGGGAGCCTAATGCCAGTGGGGGCCTTCCCAGGGGCTCTTGGTGGGGGAGGGGCAGAGATGAGGCCCGAGGTATAGGCTTCACTCGAATTTGCTCACCTTATACTTGGCTGGTGAATTTTCAGTCACAAGAGTCACCTATGCTCATTATGATGTGGCTTTGGAATACAGGTAAGGTTCAGTGGAGTGGGGTTCGCAGCTGATGACCAAGAAAGAATTCTTTTTTTTTTTTTTTTTAAGATTTTATTTATCTATTTGACAGAGATAGAGACAGCCAGTGAGAGAGGGAACACAAGCAGGGGGAGTGGGAGAGGAAGAAGCAGGCTCATAGCAGAGGAGCCTGATGTGGGGCTCGATCCCATAATGCCAGGATCACGCCCTGAGCCGAAGGCAGACGCTTAACCGCTGTGCCACCCAGGCGCCTCCCAAGAAAGAATTCTTGAGACATCTTTGGTGCAAAATGTTGGTTTTATTAAAGCATGGGGACAGGACCCGTGGGCAGAAAGAGCTGCTGCACCGGAGTATGAAAGGTGGCTGATTATATACTAGGGGTTTGGGGGAGGTAAGGAAAGGGAGTTTTTCAAAAGGATTTTTATGTGTTAAAGTAAATTCACAGGATTCTGGGGGCCTTGCCATTGTCAAGTTAAGGTTGTTTTTCCTCTAGCAAGGCATTAACATAAAGGTAGCTGGGAGCTTCTTGGAGGAACATTACACTGCCCTCTTCAAATATCAATGGGCTGCAGGTTATAAGGACATTCAATTGTATCTACATTTCCTTCTGGAAGATACGTTATTGATAGAAGTGCTTTGTTCTTATAAAATGCGCATACACTTGTAAAGTGAGGGAGACAGACAGGTCTTGCAGGATGGTGATCTCTGTAAGTTAATTATTTGTTTTTCCTTTCCTTAGCTTTAGGGCAGCCAGCAGTGCCTGAGGAATGTCTCTTCTAAATCCCATCTGAGGGGGAGGGGGGTTGTGGGGTGCTAGCTTCTGCTTTGCCCTCAGCTTGCCTTCTGTTCCCTCATCAATTAGAATGTTCTTTTGGGGTAAGATAATAATAAATAATAATAATAATGGGAGAAACACTCTAATTTCCTCCACACATGGAGCAGAACTGGAATTTGCCCTTTTTAACCCTGATTCTAAAGGCAAGTGGCCCTGGATAGCTCCATATCCCAGGTCCCAAGAATTTGTTTTTCCTCTTCTTGCAGTCTGTCACAGCTATTAAGGTTTGTGAGTTTCAGCTGGCTGGAAACAGTGCCCAGTGCCCTTTTAAATTGATTTGTTCCTGGCTGCCTCAGACTTAAAGCAAATTATTTAGAGGCAGAGCTTTGTGGAAGGAAGCACTCATCTGGCCACTACAGATAAGGCCTAGTAAGGCATGGGCAAAACAGGACAGAAGCAAAGCTTTCAAGTTGTTATATTCAGTTTCCAAAAATATATTACAAAATATTTCAGTCACAAAGAGTAGAGCGAATGGTACATTGGCCCTTCATTCCCATCTCTGAGATGAAATGATTATCAGGATTTTGCTACCCTTATCTTTCTACTGTCCCTCTTATGAAGGCTTTAAAAAAGCAGATTCCAGACATCACACCATTTCACCCTTCCATAGTTCATCTCTAAAAATTTGCATCTCAGGGCGCCTGGGTAGCTCAGTCGGTTGTGTCTGCCTTCAGCTCAGGTCATGATCCCAGAGTCCTGGGATCAAGTCCCCGCATCGGGTTCCCTCCTTGGCAGGGAGACCACTTCCCCCTCTCCCTCTGTTGCTTACCCCTGCTTGTGCTCGTTCATTCTATCTCACAAATAAAATCTTTTAAAAATAATAAAAATTTGCATCTCTAAAAATAATGAACATTTTTCTTACATAACTACAATGTTATTATCCCACCTGGAAAACGTTAGCAAATTTGTTGCGTATCATCCAATACCCAGCCCATATTCACATTTCCAGTTGTCTCAAAATGGATTTTTTAGGGGTGCCTGGCTGGCTCAGTCTGGAGCAAACCCACTAGATATCAGGGTTGTGAATTGGAGCCCCACGTTCAGTGTAGATGATGTGGGATACAAAGATAGAAAGAACTGTAGATAAGATTAAATATCCTGATAACCTGCAGCCCTTTGACAAATATTTGAGGCAGGCAAATTATAAAGTTCCTCCAGGAAGCTCCCACCTCTTTATGCTAATGCCTTGCTAGAGGGAAAAACCACCTCAGTAGGCAATAGCAAGGCCTCAGGTTTCCAGTGATTCTTCTTTAGCATATGAAAATCTTTTTGGAACTTCCCTTTATTTCCTCCAACCACAAAGTGTATGATCAGTTGCCCCGCACAATCCTGGGGCAGCAGCAGTATTTTCTGTCCTCGAGTCCATCCTCATGCTTTAATAAAATCACCTTTTGCACAAAAGATGTCACAAGAATTCTTTCTTGACCCTTGACTCAAACCTCACCAACATTCCAAAACTACATTATAGAGATTACTTAAAAATAAAATCTTAAGGATGGTTCAGTTGGTTAAGCCTCTGACTCTTGGTTTGGGCTCAGGTCCTGATCTCAGGGCTGTGGGATGAAGCCACCCTGAGCTCCTGCTCAGCCCGGCGTCAGGTTGAAGATTCTCTCTCTGGTCTCCCTCCTCCCCCCCAGCTTGTGTGAGCGGGATCTCTCAAATATTTTTAAAAACGAAAACTTTAAAAAGAAAGGAAAAGTATTTTTTACAGTTGGCTTATTAGGATCGGGATGCAAACAAGGTCCTGAGATTCCTTCACCAGATCTCCCAAAGGGTAAATAATTTTGATGCGAACCACAATTTGAGTGAGTTCCTTAGGGCCTCCTCCAATCAGAGAACCTAACAGCAGTGACAGTAATGGGCAGTTGCCAAGCTGAGAGCTGCTCCCCAAAGCAACGTCCTTTCTGTGCCCCCCCAGGCTGAGCAGTTTGCATTTCCAACTTCCNGCTGACTTCAAATTCTCAAGTCTCAACCTTTTCACCACTCCGTCTCCAAAAAAAGCTGGCTGAATGCAATAGTCTCTAGGTGTTATTTCAGCTTCCAGGGTCTTCCCAGTGGTTCTTCCAAGTGGGAGCTAGTGGGTTAGGTATCCGATAAACACTCTGGATCTAAGATCAGTGGTTCTCAAAGCAGGCTGCACATTGGAATCACCTGAAGAGCTTTAAAAACTGCTGAAGTCTGGGTCTGCCACCCAGAAATTCGAATGTAATCAAGCCAGGTTGTGGCTTGGGCATGAGGAGTTTTAAGTTACCCTAACGTGAAGGCGTGGCAGAGAACCACGGAGGAGCAGGGTTCCCACTAGGTTCTCCTTAACCAGCTCCAAGGGTTAAGCGGGCGCTGGGGGCGGGGCTTCAAGGCAGGGGCGGGGCCGGAGAGGAAATAGGGCGGGAGAGTCCAGGTCAACCCGGCCAGCACGCCAGGCTGCTGAAGAAACAAGCGGAAACGCCTCCGTTTTTCAAAACAAAGAGGAGAAGCGGGAGGCGTGCGCGGTCTGCGGGGCACTGACCTGGGCAGTTGGTCCGTCGGGCCCGGGCCCTTCAGCATCTTTGGGTGGCGATGGAGAGAGGCCTTGAGAGCTGCGGGCGCCCGGAGTCCAACGGCCTCCGGGCGCTGGCCCACCCTCGGCCGTGAAGGAGCTGTGGAGCCGCGTGCTGGAGACCCTGAACCTGCTGTCCCCGCAGGAGCTGAGCAACTTCCGCATCCTGCTCAAGTCGGTGGACGAGGAGACGCGCGTGACCCCCTGGCGGCTGGAGCTGGAGGGCAAGAGCAAGGAAGGGCTGGCCCGTCTCCTGGTCCAGCACTACTGCGAGCCTGCCGCCGCTTCGCGCGTCCTCATCAAGGTGTTGCAGCAGCTCCGCCGCGCCGACCTGCTCCAGCGCTGGCAGGACGCCGCCGCCACTTACGACCGGGGTGAGCTGGGGGCCGCCAGGTGCCCGGCTGGGGGCGGGGCCTGGTGAGCCGGGGGGCTGCGGGTTCTGGGGCTGGGGGGGCCGGCTGGTGTAAGCGCGGGGTTTGGCCCGGCTGCCCGGGGGTTCCCGGCCCAGCTTGGGGGCGGGGTACCCCGTTTGACTCGGGGTGCTGAGGCCAGCGGAGCGAGGAGCGGGCGGGCGCCCTGGGAACCAATGACGCGCGGCGGGAAGTGGGAGCCTGGGGCAAGCGGTCCCGAGTTGCCGTTCCCGAACGCGGAATGGAATGACCCACTGAAGAGCAGCCATCGGGATCTACCAGCACATTTTGGGGTGGGTTCAGAGATCAGATCGACTCAGCAGGCCTGAGATGCTTTGTCAACGTGCACCTTCAAGAGATGATGATGTGGGAGGTTTCTAAACGATGCGTTGAGAAGCACGCTATTGGAATTCCCGCCGTCACATCTCCAGGGGATGTGTTTATGGGGGCGGGAGGGCCCCTCTTCCTGCACACCATGAGACTGTTCGCCATAAATCTAGGAAGATGTGGCTTATGATCAAGAAATGCTGTATGTAACAGGTTAAGGGTGGTTGGGGCTCCCCCCCCCGCTCCAGATATAATAAACATATGTGCACCTAATAGTGTGTGAGAGAGACAGAGAAAGCAGCACTTATATGAGGACAATCGAAGTAGACACTAAAATATACCGTCGGTGACCTCTGCCATGAGCATGCTTACGATCTGATTGAGCTTTGAGGGGTGTTACCGTTGCTGATTTTGTTTAGATTTGTAATGAACGGATCACAAAGGTAACGGCCCACCGAACGTGGCGTGTGGGCAGAATACCGGCCCCGTGGACACTTGACTCTCCCTGCTTTGCGGCACCTGCACAGCATTTGTGTTGTTCCTCCCAGCTTAGTTGTTCAGGTATCCCATGAACACCTCTTTAGGTGTTCTCACCTCTTTGGATTTTGAGTCTCGTACTGTTGGCAAAGTGTTTTTTTTTTTTCTTTCTAGAATTATCCAGACTACACAATATTATGGCTGTACACTGTCGGCACCCAATAAATATTCAAATTAAATGCTAAGAGACTATGTTAAATTTTTAAAAAATGCCTGGTTCCTTTACTTTATTAAAGTCCCTTTATTGATGTCTTGATCTCCCCTTCAGGAAGTACATGTGCAGTAATGTCAATCAATTACACCTTGTCCTTTTTATTGCTGGCCTGGCGCCTTCTGCCCTTGTACCTAACTGGAGTCTAAGGGAGGTCTGGTTAAAGTTTCTAGCCTTGTATGAGTTTGAAAGAGGGTGTGTTCATAATCCAGGGAACCTGTTCTAAAATTAGGTTGAAGCCTGCAGGACCTGAAAACTAAGAAGCAACAGAATTCCCTGGGAGGAGCTTCCTATTGACAGGAATGACGGTGGATTGATTGAAAAGAACAAAAATGGGGAAAAAAATAATGCCCTTTTTCTGTTTTATTCTCTTTTCATGAAAATTCATTCAGGGATTCCAAGAAAGATTCTAAAGAGAAGTTATGATTGCGTGGATGGCGAACTGGTAAATATTTTTGCTCTTACCCCAGCACTGCACACTGGTTAGGAATGACGGTATTGAGCCACTTTGGCTGACATTGGAGCATTTTTTTGTGTGTGGCTCTTGTTGGTTAAAGGAAACTATCTGTATGGTTGTCTCAAGTGGTCAGATCTCACTGCCTTCTGTTATGATTGTGAAAGATAAACATGAGCCATATAAAACCGTTGTGCCTGCATTAACCAAACAAGGTAGGCACTGCTGTTGTTTCTATTTCATAAATCAAGAAAAATGAGGCACTGGAGGTTCGAGGATGACTGGCTGTGTGGCCCTGCAGGGCTATATAAATTGCCAGTTTAGGGTTTGTTTGTTTGTTTGTTTTTTAAGTTTTATGATGGAAATTTTCAACAAATACTAAAGTAGAATAGAAAAACAAATCTCTCAAATGCCAGCCCAATGTACTTATGACCCTGCTTCAGCAAATTAGTAACGTATGGCCAGTCTTGTTTTGTCTGCTCCCCGGCTCGATTATTTTATTTTATTTTATTTTATTTATTTATTTATTTATTTTATAATGATTTTTTATTATATTATGTTAGTCACCATACAGTACATCCCCGGTTTTTGATGTAAGGCTCGATGATTCATTAGTTGTGTATAACACCCAGTGCACCATGCAATATGTGCCCTCCTTACTACCCATCACCGGCCTATCCCATTCCCCCACCCCCCTCCCCTCTGTAGTCCTCAGTTTGTTTCTCATAGTCCATAGTCTCTCATGTTTCATTCCCCCTTCTGATTACCCCCCCTTTCTTTATCCCTTTCTTCCCCTACTGATCTTTCTAGTTCTTATGTTCCGGCTCGATTATTTTAAAGCAAATCCGGATAACCTATCACGTTCATCTACAGATATGTTAGTATGAATCTCTAAATCTTTAGTATGAGAAAGAGATTGTTCAAAACATAACCACAATGCCATTATTCTACCTAAAAACAACTTCCTTAGTGTGTGCAAAGATGTGGTTGGGATTCAGATTTCATTAACTGGGTCCTATGTCTTTTGCAGGTGGTTTGTTTGAATCAGGATGCTGATTCATACAAAGTCAACACAATTACAGTTGACTGCTTTGTCTTAAGGCTCTTAACTTAGGGTACTTCTCCCTTCTTTAAACTTTTTTCTTATTGTTTATTTGTTGAAGAAATCAGGTTGTCTGTAGAATGTCCCATATTCTGGATTTTGATGACTCCAGCCCTGTGTGGTTATCTGCCGTGTTTCCTTAAACTGTTATAGCTATACACATGAATTTAAAACTGAGATTGGCCTGTTAGTCTTAGTGTAAGGAAGATATTTGAAAGAAGTATAAATCCAGTCATCCTTCCCGCCCACCCTCCTCCCATAACTAATAAGAGAGGCAATCACTGTCGCAGCCCCGATCCGAACTGGGAAACCTCAACGTTGATCCCAGAAGAAACTCATTATTTCATATCTATGATGTATGTGGATTTCTGAATTAGATTTGGTTTAAATATTACTGGCTTTCCTGGAAAATAGGACTGTTACGACCTGAAGGGCAAGCGGAAGGCTTTCGTCATGTGCGTGGAGAAGAGCAGACCAGGGGCTCACCGGGACATCCATCTAATGGAGGAGTGGCTTGGCCAGTGCCAGTTCGAGCATACACAGTGCATCAATCCTAACAAAATGGTAAAATTAAAAACGAAAATGAAAAATTGTAACTTGGATCTTATAATTTTCCTTTCTTTTTTTTTTTTTTTTTTTTTTTTAATTGGGTTTTGGAGGGCCTTAGTGGGTGGCTTAGTTGATTAAGCCTCTGACTCTTGGTTTCGGCTCAGGTCATGATCTCAGGGTCGTGGGATCCAGCCCTGTGTCCACTCTGCGCTCAGTGGGGAGTCTGCTTTAGGATTTCTTTCCCTCTCTCTCTGCCCCTCCCCCTGCTCATGCTCTCTCTCTCTCTCAAATAAATAAATAAATCTTAAAAAAAAAATTGGGTTTTAATACCTGGCAAGAACCAGGACTTGCTGAGCAATCCCATGTATGCCCTGATAAAATTCTTGATGCATTTGTAATCTTTAGTGTGTGATACCCTACCTCCCCTTCCAGTCAAGCAGGGACCTCTGCAGCTGAAGAGGGAAGGGGACCCAGGTGGCGTTCTAAGCAAGATGGGCAAGGAGGCCAAAGGACAAGGCGTGAGTCTGGAGTAGGCAAGTTCCAGAGCCTTTAGCAGCAGGAAAGACCAAGGAAACCCCTTTAGGTAGTCACCAGGAGGCAGGCCAGAGGCATTCCAGCTGTGTGAGTCCTTGTGGGATTCATTTGGAACCTGGAAGAGGTGTAGAGAGGGAGCTGATAGCCCTGGGCAGAATTGCATTGTGACCTAACTAGATGATAACTGAAAAAATAAGGTGGAAGAGTGGTAGTGGGAACTCCATTTGACTTCTCTGACCCTAGTTGAGTCATGACCTAGACCTGCCTTTATTAGGGATAGTATAATGGGAAAGCCCTTCCTAGATCCCAGGAGTCCCTGCTAATGAATGTTAAGGAACAGTGCAGCATGGGGCTGTGGGTGCCACACAGATGGCCTGAGCTGGAATCCCGTCTCTCTCTAGTTGTTACCTTAAATCTGGTTCTCACCCGAGGGTGATTTGTCCCCGTCATTTGGCCATCTGTGGAGACATTTCTGGTGGTCACACCTGGAGGGTACTACTGGCTTCTAGTGGGTGCTGCAATGCCCAGAAGAGCCCCCACAGGAAAAGATTTCCTGGCCCCAAATGTCCATGGTGCCATAGTTCCAGCAGCCCTGAAATTGACCCGACTACCTTCCTCTCCTGGAAATGGGGTTGATGAGAGTGACTTACGTTGGAGGGCTATGGTGATAATGAATGAGCTGCTGTGTCAAAATGCCCAGAATAACAGCTGGCTTATAGCAAGTGCCCAGTAAGCTTTGATTTTATTATTATTTTGATGGTAAAAATGGAGACTCTTTTCACTTTCCCCAAGGATTGTATCAGAATCTCTGAGATATTGCGTGGTTTCGAGTCAGACGGCAGATACTGCTGTTCCTTTGTTTATTCTCTTAGGGGTCTTATTTGTAAATATTTAGTAGTGTTAGTGGCTAAAGTATTTCACTGTTCTTAGTTTCATTTTCCAGATTATTAGTTTGGTTAAACATCTTTTGGCTATCGTTTTCCTTCTGTAAATTGCTTAGTTTCCTTTGCCCTCTTTCCTACTGGGTGGTCTTTTTCCTGCTCTTATAGTTATTTTCCTGGACTTTATTCATTTACAAAACGTAGTGCAAATACTTCCTCTTGTCCCTGTTACTTGTCTTTTGATTTTTGTTGTTGTTGTTGTCTTAAATTGTATAGAAGCCTTTTTTGATTTTTTGTGCATAAACTTGTCGATCTTTCTTGGTGGCTTCTCGGTTTTTGTGTCGTGAACAAATCCCATGCCTTCCCAACTTAAAAAATGTTTAAACTGTTTTTCTGTACTACTTGTATAGTTTGAGGCTTCCTTTCTAACTCTGGAATCTTATTTTTGAAGTAAGTGTGAGGTAAGGGGTCTTACCTTATATCCAGATGGATAGTCAGTTGTCTCAGCATTTTTTTTTTTTTTAAGATTTTATTTATTTATTCGACAGAGATAGAGACAGCCAGCGAGAGAGGGAACACAAGCAGGGGGAGTAGGAGAGGAAGAAGCAGGCTCATAGCGGAGGAGCCTGACGTGGGACTCGATCCCATAACGCCGGTATCACGCCCTGAGCCGAAGGCAGACGCTCAACCGCTGTGCCACCCAGGCGCCCCTGTCTCAACATTTTTTGAATGATGTGTCCTTCCCCCACATATTTGAAACGCCACCTTTATCATGAAATAAAGTCCTGTATATAATTTGATTGGTTTCTGGAATCTAAAATATTCCATTCATATGTTTGTTTATACTTCTCCCTGTACATCACTGTTTCATTCACCATGATTTTTTTAGGACATTTTGATGTCTGATAGGACCTATCCCTCCTTTTTTTTTTTTTTTTTCTTTTTCTTTTTGACTTCCGAATACTCTTGGCACTTTTTGAATATCATCTGTTCTCTGTGAGCTTGAGAGTAATCTGGGTAAGTTCCACCGAAATCCTTTGGGAGTTTGATTGCCATGACACTGAATTGAGATTCATTTGGAGTGAATTGGCAAATTAATAGTATTAACAGAAGCATGGACATGTCGTGGTGTATGTTGCCTCTTCCCTGAAGCTTTCTTTATCCTTTTCTTCATTTAGGTAATGTGTGTTTCTTAGGTTTATTCCTAGGTATTGTCCTTGTTTGGGTGTGACCATGAACGGGACTCCCTTTCATTATGTGGTTTAAATGATTGTTGCCAGGGCACCTGGGTAACTCAGTCAGTTAAGTATCTGCCTTCAGCTCAGATCATGATCTCAGGGTCCTGGGATCAAGTCCCACATTGGGCTCCCTTGCTCTTAGGGGAATCTGCTTCTCCCTCTGCTCCTCCCCCTGCTCTTGCTTGCTCTCTCTGTCTCTCTCTTATAGAAATAAATAAAATCTTTAAAAAAATTAAAAAAAATAAGTGATTGTTGCCAGTTAACTGGGGAGGGGGAGTGTTAGATCTTTGTGAGTTAATTTTGTGTCCGGTCAGCTTGCCAGTCGCTAGTTCCAGTAGTTACTTGGTTGATTACGTTATATTTCTAGATAGTCATGGCATCTGTAACTAATGAATTTTAGCTCTTTGTTTCCCGTATTTAGACTTACTTAAAAAATTTTTTAATTTAAATTCAATTTAATTAACATATAACGTACTACTAATTTCAACTACAGTGTATTACTAATTTCAGAGTTTAGTGATTCATTAGTTGCATATAACACCCAGTGCTCATTCCATCAAGTGCCCTCCTTAATGCCCAACATCCAATTATCCCATCCCCCCTATCCACCTCCTCTCCGGCAGCCCTCAGTTTGTTTCCTATGATTAAGAGTCTCTTATGGTTTGCCTCCCTCTCTGTTTTTATCTTACTTTATTTTTCCTTCCCTCCCCCTATAATCATCTGTTTTGTTTCTTAAATTCCACATATGAGTGAAATCATATGGTATTTGTCTTTTCTCTGACTGACTTATTTTGCTTAGCACAATACACTCTAGCTCCATCCACGTCATTGCAAATGGCACGGTTTCATTCTTTGATGGCTGTGTAATAGTCCATCACATGTATATATCACATCTTCTTTATCCATTCGTCTGTTGATGGATATCGGACTCTTGCCATAGTTTGGCTATTGGTGGACGTTGCTGCTATAAACATTGGGGTGCATGTGCCCCTTTGGATCACTGAGTTTGTATCCTTTGGATAAATACCTAGTAGTGTAGTTGCTGGGCATAGGGTAGCTCTGTTCTTAACTTTAGAGCAACCTCCATACTGTTCTCCATAGAGGCTGCCCTGTTTGCATTCCCACCAACAGTGTAAGAGGGTTCCCCTTTCTCTGCATCGTCGCCAACATTTCTTGTTTCCTGAATGCTTAATTTTAGCCATTCTGACCAGTGTGAGGTGGACTTCATTTAACTTTTACTCACTTTATTGAAGGGGGCATGGAGTAGTGATAGCAGCCATTCCTGCCTTGCTTCTCTCTCTGGGGGGCTTTGCTCTGATGACATCGCCCCATAGTTTCCGTCAGGTGTATGTTATTGGTAGACACTCCATTCCCTTCAATTTCTAGCTTTTTGAGGGCATTAGCTTTAGAGAATAATAATTTTTATATGTTAAAATAAGTTAATAATATAAAATTTATACACACTAGCCCTTCGGGGAGCTATCATTCTGTTGTATTTTGTGGTAGAGAATTGGAAATGCCCTAATTCTGTCAAAGAAGAACCAGTGGCACAAGAAGAAATCGTAGGAATTCTGAGAACAACCGAAAGGGAAGTGACAAGTTAAGGAACTGATATTTTTCTCATATTAACCCTGTTTAAGATGTGATTATTTTTGTATTTGTCATGTCCTTGGATTGCATAGGAAAAGGGCCATCTTTAGCATTTCTGGTTTTTCTTACCTCCAGTTCTTTTCAACATGTTATCCTATTTTACAGGAGTTAATCAAGAAAATAAGATCATTTCGTGATGGACTCAATGAAAGTAAAGATGATGTTGGCTGTTGCCTTGTTACCCTTATGTCCCACGGAGAGAAAGGCTTTATTAAAATGGAGGATGGTGAAAAAGTCAGCCTGGAGGACATTTTTGAAATGTTCAATAATAAAAATTGCCCAGCACTTCAGGAGAAACCAAAGATCTTTATCATCCAGGCCTGCAGAGGAGGTAAGTGACGACTTCTTTGTAATAGTCATGCTTCTAGGAAATTCTCATATGGATGATTGAGAAAAGAAAAAGAAGTTAAAAATATTTATTTGTTTGTTTCTTTAAAGTCAGAGGCCCCTCAGTTGATATGACTTTAGTTGTGTTGTGTACTAGAGACTTTGGGCTGGGAGGAAGGGACAGAAGGGAAACTTAGGCTGCGGGAGGGTCCAAGCCCCTCATGGCATGAGACAGGCCAGGGAGCCTCACGTCTGAGAGAGACGTGTGCGGTTTCCAAGGGCTGGGCCACCGTCCGTGGGATGCCAGGCGGCCTGTGGGGCCGACATCCAACTTCTGGAGCTCCTGCGGATGTTGTCTTTGTGGAGATACAAGCTTGTTGGGACTTTGATTGAGGGCTTCTGGTGTGTGTGGTGTAGTGCTGTACTTTGTATTTTTGTTCTTCAACAAACAGAGAAAAGAGACTGTGGTGTTGAGACAGACGATGAACCCATGGAGTCTGATGACATCTCCGAGAAGCGGAGGCTGCCCACGTTCAGTGATTATTTCATCATCTATCCCACCCAGGCGGGTAAGACATGAGGGTGGATGACAATGACACACACTTTCTTCCAGAACGTGTTGGATCATTCATACCTTTTTTTAAAAAATTTTTTGAATTATCATTGCTTTACAAACTGACATGTATAAGGAGAATTTTTCATTAACCCATCCATCTCTCTTCACAAATGTTCCCACTTTTAGAGATGGCAGGTTGGCATCTTACTGCTCTTCTCTTCTGGGAAGGCACAAACCTCTGAGCAAAGTATCACATGGTAAAGGATCATTGGCTCTCCTATGAAAAAGATCTTGGCCCAAAAGCTAGTTCTGTCACTTGCTGTATTAGAGAACTTCAATGTTTTTTAATCTCTAGATATATCAGTTTCTTCATGTAAAACGGGAATGATGGAATTTACTTGTGTCATTGAGATGTTATATAAATTGAATTATATAACCGCAGATGTGCTTACCATAATAATTGGCATAATAAATCCAAAAAAAGAAATTAGCTACGATTATTACTAATACATGATGCTAATAATATATTATCACCATTACTTCATTACTAATACTATTATTAATAATAAGGTAAGGTCCAGAGAATCTTGTGTGTGAAGAGCCACCCCTTCACTTGATTCACTTGTAGGAAAGACAAGAATTAAGAGGTCAAGGACATTTCTTTCACTGGGCTGTTTGTTTGGGGTTTTTTTAAGGTTCTGAAAAAAATTTTTAAGTCCTCTCTACACCCAACATGGGGCTTGAACTCACAACCCAGAGATCGGGAGTCGTGTGCTCCACCAACTAAGCCAGCCAGGTGCCCCCCTTTAGCTGTTTTTATCTTGACTTCTTTCAAAGAGGATTAAGGCAGTTTACAAAAATGTATATGGAATTCAAGCTAAATTTTAGTGGAGAAATGTAAGCAAAGGAACATAGGGCAACAACTTAAAATGAAACATACTTAGTGTTAAGATGTGAAAAACACCTCCATTAAAGTGAGATGTAAGATTTCACTCCTTGGTTATTTACCCAAGAGAGATGAAAGCGTGTGGCCTCCCAGAGACCGGCACACAAATGTTCATAGCAGCTTTATTTGAAGTGGTCAGAGACTAGAAACAGCCCAAATGACCGTCAGCAAGTGAATGAATAAACACATGGTGGTATGCCATACGTGGAATACTGCTCAGCAATAAAAAGAAATGAGCTGCTGATATAAACTGACCACAGAATTATTATGGAGCAGTTACGGGTCAGGGCAAGGAACTTCATGTTCCAGTGTTATCGACTGAGTGAGTTTTATGACTGTGTACTGGGCTGTATATATTTGAGGGCTAGAGATTCAGTTTTAAACAGAAGAACTAAAAATCTCTGCCTGCCCGGAACTTATGTGCTAGTTGGAGACAGAGAGACAAACATAGAGAAGCTACCTATTATGCTATTTTATGATCCCATTTGTATAAAGGTCAAAAACAGGCAAAATTGATCTGTGGTATTAGAAGTCAGGATAGTGCTTGCCTCCGGCATGCAGTTTTTGGGGGGCAAGAAGGGGACTTTGGAGCGCTGGCACCATCTTGTTTCTTGATGAGGGCACCAGTTACAGGGTGTGTTCATTTTATGAAAATTTATTGAGCTATTTTATACCCCTAAGTTTTGCACACTTTTCTGTGTGATGGTTACCTTTCAGTGAAATGTTTACCAAAAATAAAGTATGTTGCATAGTGACCATTGCCATAGAGAAAAATAATGCAGGGACAAGGGACATAGGAAGTGTCCGGGGGCAGGAGTAGAGATTGCAGTTTTATTTTGTTTATTCTTTTTTTAAGATTTTATTTATTCATTTGACAGAGAGAGCACAAGCAGGGGGAGCGGCAGGGAAAGGGAGAAGCAGGCTCCCACTGAGCAGAGAGCCTGACGCTGGGCTCAATTCCAGGACCCTGGGATTATGACCGGAACCGAAGGCAGACTCCTCACCGATTGAGCCACCCAGGTGCCCAAGATTGCAGTTTTAAAAAAAAAGAGATGGGGCGCCTGGGTGGCACAGCGGTTAAGTGTCTGCCTTCAGCTCAGGGCGTGATCCCGGCGATCTGGGATCGAGCCCCACATCAGGCTCTTCCGCTGTGAGCCTGCTTCTTCCTCTCCCACTCCCCCTGCTTGTGTTCCCTCTCTCGCTGGCTGTCTCTATCTCTGTCGAATAAATAAATAAAATATTTAAAAATAAATAAATAAAAAATAAAAATAAAAAAAAAGAGATGTGTAGAGATGTCCCCACTGAGAACCTGACTTTTGTGTAGACAGTTGGGGGACACGAGAGAGAGTGAGCTATTCAGATATTTGAGAGAATTTATGTTGTAAGAGAAGAATACTTCGTATATAGCAATGACAAAAACTCTACGTATAGACAAATAGACCACTGCGATAGAAGAGAGAACCTGGAGGCAGAGCCAAATAGGCAAGGAAACTAGACATGTGACAAAGAAGCCATTGCTGATCAGTGTGGAACGAACGGGCCGTTCACTAAACAGTGCTGGGAAAACCAGCTTCTGTGTGGGAGAAAAATAAAAATTCATTTTCAGATTTCCTGGCCCAGGGTTTATTGCCTCTTTAATCGTGTGGAATGTCGAGTTAGTCTATAATAACGCTCCTTTTATCTCTGATATTTATGGCTTTCTTCTTTTGCTCTTTATCAGTCTTGCCAGTGGTTTATTTAGTTAAGAACCTGTTTTTAGTTTTGTTAATCCCCTCTAGTATCTGGTTTTGATTTCATTAATATTGACTCTTGGTTTCCCTTTTTCTTCATTTTGGGGGCGTTTATGCTACTCTTTTTTTCCCAGCTATTTCAGTTAGGTACTTGGCTCATTATTTTCTCTTTTTAAACATATTTTTTAAAGGTATAATCCCTTCTGAGCACTGCTTTCACTGTATCCTTCACATTTTAACATGGAACACTTTTATCCTTCAGTTCCAAGAGTTCTTAAATTTCCATTGTTCTTATATGTGTTAGAAACATGTCTCTAAATTTCTGTGTTGGGATTTTAAAATTTGTCTGTTACTGACTTCTGGTTTATTTGTGCGAGGAACTGAGAAGAATATGGACTACAGGACCAATTTGAAATCTGTTGAGACTTGGGTTATGCCTTGGTCTTGAGTAAACTTTTTTTTATTTTGAAGATTGATTGATTGATTTTTTTTTAGAGAGAGTGTGAGCCCTGGGTTGGGGGGGTGGGGTGAAGGAGGAGTAGAGGGAGAGAATCTTCACGTAGACCCCACGCTGAGTGGGGAGCCCAACCCAGGACTCAATCTCACGAGCCTGAGATCATGACCTGAGCTGAAACCAAGAGTCGGAGACTTAACCGACTGAGCCACCCAGGTGCCCCTCTAGTGAACTTTTTAATGGCAGTTGGACTCTCCTAGATATTCTGTGTGTGCTTAAGAATATGTGTTCTGCACTTGTTGAATGTAGGGTCCTAAATATTTCTGTCAATTAAGCATAACTGTGTTCACTTGTTTTATGTCTCCATTAAATTTGTCTGCTTGACCTGCCAATATCTGAGATAAGTGTGCCCATACGTCATGTCATTGTGGTAGGCGTGTCTGTTTCTTCTGTATTCCCAGTGTTTTTGTTTTCTTTATTTTGACACAACTTGAGTAGAGGCATTCGATTTTAGAATTGCAGTGAAATATATAGAAGAAATAAGATAAAATGTTTTAAGCACTCTTTAGTGAACCTACTGTGCCAAGTAGTGCTTTTGTGTGTGTTAGTTCCTTTTGTCTGGAAGGCATATAGACACTTGAATATTCTTTTGGTCCATATTGGCCTGGTATACCTCCTTCAGACTGTTTTCTATTAACCTTCCTGGGCCCTTATGTTTTAAGTGGGTCTGTTTGAGATAGGATATAGCTGGGTTTTTTTTTTTATTAATTCGGTGTGACCGTATCAATCTTTTTACTGGTTAATTAGGGCAATTTGTCTTTATTGTGACTGTTGATATATTTGCCCTTTTGCCATTTTATTTTGTGCTATTTATTTTTCTTTGCTTTATTTCCTTCTTTTATGGCTCTTGTGTTTGCTTGATTATTAGCAGAGTATGTCATTCTAACATTTTTCTCCCTCCTACTGACCTGGAAGGTAGACATCCCATAATTCTTTTTCTCATGGTTACCCGTGCAATTTTAAACATGTGCAGTTAGCCTAAAGTTAATTTTTAAAAAGCTTATTTTTACTCCCTGATGATTCAAGGAACCTTAGAACACTAATTCCCATTACATTCTCCCACACCTAAGTGCTACTTTTGTTTAACATTTATTTCTTTTATTTTTTGTATCTTTCTTTCTTAACGTTCTTTATATAAAAATATTTATGTTTTATTTTTTGTATCTTGCTTAACATTCTTTATATAAAAATGTTTATGTGTTCTTAAATTGCCTTAAATTATTCTTCTACCGCCCCCTGGTTTTCTTCTGAATTAAGACATCAGTTTAACACACTTTTACAAATGTGTTGGCACACACTAGGATGGCCAGCACTATTCTAGGTAATGCCTAGACCTTTTTTTAAAACCCCACAAATTAGAACAGGAATTAGAACATTTTTTTAAAGATTTTATTTATTTATTTGAGAGAGAGAGAGAGAGAGGGAGAACGAGCAGTGGGGAGGTTGGAAGTCCTGCAGTGCCCAACAGGTGTACACATCCCATTAGTAAGAATTATGGTTCTTTAAGAATGAAATAAAAATATTATTTCTTTCAGTTTGTGTAAATTCTTTCCCCCTTAATGGCCAATAAGTTATTTAGATAATAATACTGAGCTTAGACCTAACTACTTTAGTAAATGGAACTCTTAGATATTTCTTTTGGCCTAGGAGCACTGAAAAAAAAATTACTGAGGGGCGCCTGGATGGCTCAGCTGTTAAGCATCTGCCTTCGGCTCAGGTCATGATCCCAGGGTCCTGGGATCGAGCCCCTCATCGGGCTCCCTGCTCGGCGGGAAGCCTGCTCCCTCTCACACTCCCCTTGCTTGTGTTCCCTCTCGCTGTCTTTCTCTGTCAAATAAATAAATAAAAAATCTTCAAAAAAAATTACCGAGACACTAAGGGCACCATGAACTGAGAAAGTTTGGGAACTTCTGCCTGGGGGAATCTTCTGCACATGTAAATACATGGGATGGGATGACCAACTGCCCCAGTTTGCCAAGAGATGGAGGGGTTTCCTGGGATACTGGACTTGTCAGGGCTAAAACTGGAAAGCAGGTGAATGGGGATGCGTTGAGCACTCTAATCTGGGCGCTCCTTTGAAATTGTTTACAGTAGGGAGAGTAAAGTGGTGGGAAAGCTAAAAGCTACTGGGAGTGGTGTATTCATACTGTAGAATACTGCACCACAGTTGAAAAGAATCGGCATGGAGAAGTTGTAAATGTAACAATGAATGAAGACAAGGCAGCTGTAACAAAACAGAGTATGCCTTTGATACAAAGATTTGAAAGCACAATAATACAACTGAATTATGACTGAATATATGGCTGATGAAAGTATAAAACTATGGCACAAAGAACAGCTAACTTTTGTAACAGGGACTGCCTCTGGTAGAGGTACGAAGGTGGGGACGTGGGACCAGAAAGTAATCAGGGAGAAGATTCAAACGAGGCTTCAAGTGTATTTCACCAGAAGAGAAGAGCTGGAACAAATAAAGCAAAATGTTTACTGTTTATTAGATCTGGGTGGTGGATGCCCAGGTGTTCGATACACTATTCTGTGTTCTTTTTGGTATTTTTAAAGAGATGGGGCTAAAGAAAGAAATTGGAAACTGCAGATATAGTCAACTCTGATGAAGTTTTGCTATAAAGGGAGTTGAGAAAGAGACAACCTGGATGGTGATGGGGGATCAAAATTTTTTTGTTGTAAAGATGGGCAGTACTGCCGCACAGCTGCTGATGGAATGATCCAGTAGAGAGGGGACATTTTTTTTTTTTAAGATTTTATATATTTATTTGAGAGAGAGAGAGCACAAGTGGGGTTAGAGAGGGAGAAGCAGGCTCCCTGCTCACAGGGAGCCCAATGCGGGGCTCCATCCCAGTACCCCAGGATCATGACCTGAGCTGAAGGCAGATGCTTAACTGACTGAGCCACCCAGATGTCCCAAGAAGGGAAATTTTTAGGAGGGATTGCAGGTGCAACAGCTGGTGGAGCTGAAATTTTGAGCATAGGCAGTATACGTCCTCCAGGGATTAAATTAGACTGATTTTTCAAATGGAAGAAAGAAGTTGCTCTTTTCTTCCGTGGGGAGGACTCCAGGAAGAGCAGGTTTGAGGAGGAGGGGAAATCCAGAGTTTGAGATGGTAATTAGCTGTCCCAGTAGACAGGTGAAGAAGGCAGTTAATTATTTAAGTCTGGAATCAAGTGAGTGGTCTGCATTGAAGAGAGAAATGTGGGAGTCATCAGCTTATAATGTTGTTTAAAGGATAGGGCACGGGCTTTCCTCCAACATGTATAGAATGTCAAGATGAAGAAGAGTCACCCATGGAGACTAAGAAGCAGCACCTGCTGATGGGGGAGAGAACCGAGAGGGTGTGGTGGCCTGGAAGCCAGGCGCAGGAAGTGTTTTAAGAAGGAGGGAGTGACCCTGTCAGACCCTGGTGACAGGTCAAAAAAGGAAGCAGACAGGAGCGCCTGGGGTGGCTTAGTCCGTAAGCATCTGCCTTCGGCTCAGGGCGTGATCCCCGGGTCCTGGGATCAAGCCCCGCATCGGGCTCCCTGCTCTGCTGGGAGCCTGCTTCTTCCTCTCCCACTCCCCCTGCTTGTGTTCCCTCTTCTTGCTGGCTGTCTCTCTCTCTGTCAAATAAGTAAATAAAATCTTAAAAAAAAGGGGGGGGGATACAGACATAATTCATTGGGCATCTTGACAAGAATAATTTGGGATGTGGACAAAATGTGGACTCAAAAGAGCAGAACTCCAGGTACATGCGATAAAAAGGATCAAAGCTCAGAAATAGAATACTGAGTAAAATAAGTCACAGTAAACTTGGGTTTGTTTTGATTTTATTATTTTTTTTTAAGTTCAAGCAAAAACACAATGTGTTGTTCAAGAATAGCATATACACGTATGTCTGTGTATGGTAAAACTGACATTAGTGGTTTCTGTGTCGGGGAGACAGTGGGGTCTAGGAGGAGCATACAGGTGGATGCTAATTTTCCCAATACAAGAGTCAATGAGCGAAGACCCAACAGAACATTGGGTTTGGGCTATTAACTGATAATTCCTAGGGAATACTGTTAACATGGAGAAGATGCTCAATTTATAAGAAGAAAGTAAACAATATTGGAGTACTACTTTTCATCTATCAGATTGGCAGAGATCAGAAAGTTTGAATGTATACTCTTGTTGAAGATAGAGGGAATATACTTACTAATTCCTGGTGGGACTGTAAATTGATACCATTTCTTTAGAGGACCATTTGGCATCGTCTAGCAAAATTATAAATGCACATGTAATTCCTTGTCGAGGAGTTTATCTTCCAGATATTTGTACATGTCTAAGTGACACGTGCTCAACATTGTTCAGTGACATTGTTTATAATAGCAAAAGTATAAGGAACAACCTAAACATCTCTCTATAGGGGACTAGTAAATTATGATAAATCATAGAGTAAATACTATGTAATCAGAGGAAGAAACTCTTTATGTACTGATGATGAGCAACCTCCAAGACGAACTGGCAAAAACAACAAAAAAATCAGGTCCTAGAACAGCATGTATAATATTCTACTGAGATCGGGAGGAGGATGGTTCTACCCTCAAATATGTCTCTTTGTACACAGCATAGATCTGGAAGGATACACAAGAAATGGATACCATTGGTTTTCTTGGGCATGGGATGAGGAGGGAGGAAGACTTTGCTGGATTCCTTTTGTAATTTGAATTTTAAACCATTTATATTTGAGTCTTTGTGTTTATTTTTTTAATTTTTTAAAAAATTTTATTTATTCATTTGAAACAGAGATACAGACCGAGAGAGATACTCCCTGCTGAGCTGGGAGCCTGATGCAGGGCTTGATCCCAGGACCGAGATCATGACATGAACCGAAGTCAGATGCTTAACCATCTGAACCACCCAGGCGCCCCTTTTTCTTTGTTTTTAGATTCCACATATAAGAGAAATTATATGGCAGTCTTTCTCTGTCTGGCTTATTTTACTTAGCATAATACCCTCTAGTCCGTTCATATTGTCACAGATGGCAAGATTTCATTCTTTTTTATGGATGAGTAATATTCTGTATGTACACATATAAATATGTAAAAATATATCTATATATATACACACACTATCGATGGATGAATTGTGAGTCATTTGAATGTATTACCATTCAACAAATGGATTTAATCACTTCTTGGTCTTTTGGCTAAGGTCATGTGCAAAAAATGGATTTAAGACATCTTCAAGTTACCTTCTTTTAGAAGTTGGATGATTTCAACAAAATTCGGGTTTCTGACATCTAGCTCACCATAGACATTTATACCAGCTACCTGACTCCAGTGAATCCTAGAGCTTGTCTTTCCTGCTTTGGAACAGAGGCACGTCGCCTGTATTCAAGAGAAGCTGCAACATGCTTTAGTCTTGTGAGTGCTTGTCACTCTTGTTCTATGTCGAGTTCTCTAAACAACTTTATTTTTTTAAAAAGATTTTACTGGTTTATATGAGAGAGAGAGAGATCATGAGCAGGGGGGAGGGGTAGAGGGAGAAGCAGACTCCCCACTGAGCAGGGAGCCCGATGCAGGACTCGATCCCAGGACCCTGGGATCATGACCTGAGCCGAAGGCAGGCACTTAACCGTCTGAGCCACCCAGGTTCCCCTCTGAACAACTTTATAATGCAAGTATGGGGGAGTCCTGGTCCTAACAATTTTTTATTTGACCTTGTTTGATAAATCTGTGGACATTTACTAGCTTCTGGCCAGAGTCTAAAGTTCTCCAATATCACTCATCAGACTCATTTTTTTTGTGGCCTAGAATCTGTCCTGAGGACTGACCCCGTGGCCATGGACTTAGGATCCCTGATTATTTTCAAAGCAATGAGAAATTTGTAATCTATCATTTGATAAAATACTTGACAGCTACTATGATTTTTGTTTTGCTGACTGGCAGGTATTCTTCAAAGGGGTTGGGACCATGTTAGAGCAGAGGTTTTTCAAATGTTATTTGCCATAACCCACAGGAAGAAATAGCTATTGTGTTTCACACAATCTAATGCCTTGATTATAAGACATACCACTATTTTGTATCCTCAAGAAGCTACCAATTAATCTATGCCACAGAAGAGATTATACAGCACATCCAGATTTCAGATTGGTGGGAAAAAGAAACTTCGATTTTAGAATTGATAAAATACGTAATTCATTGTAGTCTATTACATATATGTATATAGAAACAAATGTACATGTAACACACTAGTTTTATAAATCATAGCTGCCCTTGCTACATTTGAGCCACTTTAATATTTTCTATTTAGCCCATTTTATCCCATTACAAAAAAAGGCAGTTTCAGTCTGCTAAATTGATTTCTTGGCTGATTATTGGGCCACAACCTGCAGCTTGAAGCAAACGGGACAGGATGGATTGTCAAGCTTTGTGATGAGGCGTTTCTGACTCAGATTTACTCTAAGGGGGACAATACTGAAATTCCTATATAGTTCCCACACTGAACAGATACGTTCTGTGGATCCGTTTACAAGGTTATGGAGATGTAATTGAAGTATGAGCTGGGCATATTCCATGTACCATTTAACACATGGGAGTATACATTCATGACACCGTCACTGTGATCAAGATTAGCATATACTTCTATCTCCCCAAAAAATTTCCTCATGTTGAGATCTATCCCTGCCTCCATCCCCATCCCTGGGTCACCAGAGTTGTACTTTCTGTTACCACAGAGTAGATTACATTTTCTGGAACTTTATATAAGTAGAATTATATAGTATGTATGTTTCATGGTTTTGTGATTCATCTGTGTTGTTTTGTCTATCAGTAGTTCATTTCCTTCTGTTTCTGAGCAGTATTCATTTGTGTGAACACAATGTGTTCAGCCATTCACTTGTTGAACATTTGAGTTGTTTCTAGTTTTTGGTTATTACAAATAAAGCTGCTGTGAACACTTGTAAGTCTTTGGGCATATGACTTTGTTTTCCTTGGGCACATACCAAGAAGTGGAGTGGTTGGTTCATATAGTAGGTATATGTCAGACTTTTATTTTTTTTAAAGATTTTATTTATTTGTCAGAGAGGGAGAGAGAGCGAGCACACAGCAGGCAGAGTGGCAGGCAGAAGGAGAAGGAGAAGCAGACTCCCCGCTGAGCAAAGAGCCTGATGCGGGACTTGATCTTGGGACCCTGGGGGAATCATGACCTGAGCCCAATGCAGACGTTTAACTGACTGAGCCATCCCCGCGTCCCTATGTTTGACTTTCAAAGAAACTGCCAAATCGAAAATTCTTTTTCAAAGTGGTTGCATCATTTACATTCCCGCCAGCAGTGTATGAGAGTTCCAGTTGCTCCACATCCTCTTTATCAGTTGGTTTGACCTATTTAAAATTTTTTAGACAATCTGATGGGTGTATAATAGTATCAACCTGTGGGTTTAATTTGCATTTCTTGGAGGACTAATGATTATCTTTTCCTGTACATTATTGGCCATTCATATATTTTCTTTTGCTGAATGTCTGTTCATATCTTTTACCCAATTTTTTATTGGGTTGTTTGTTGTTAAGTTGTAAGAATAATTTATGTATTCTGGATACAAGTTCTTTGATATGTATTACAGATATTTTTTTCCCAATCTGTGGCTTGCTTTTCATTTGCTTAATAACATCTTTCAAAAAACAAAAGTTTTGGGGGTGCCTGGGGGGCTCAGATGGCTAAGCATCTACCTTCAGCTCAGGTCATGATCCCAGGGTCCTGGGATCGAGTCCTGCATCAGGCTCCCAGCTCAGCAGGGAATCTGCTTCTCCCTCTCCCTCTGCATCTCCCCCCTGCTCTCTCTCTCTCTCTCTCAAATGAATAAATAAAAGCTTTTTAAAAAAACAAAAGTTTTTAATTCTGATGAAGTCGAGTTTATCAGCTTTTTCTTTTTATACTTTATGCTTTTTGTGTTTTAAGAAATCTTTGCCTATGTTGACGTTGCAAAGATATCCCCATGTTTTTTCTGTTCCAACCTAGATTTATTATCAGATTTATTATCAATAATTTTATTACCAAAATTTAATAAATTTTGATATTCCCATCAAATATCTAAACAAACATGTTTTGTGTTTTTTAATCTAACTAATAATAAAAATAATTTCGCTAAACTTTTGAGGATCCCAAAATGAATTCTGTATGGGTATGTTCGGGGGTATTTACCTTAACATCCTATAGCAAAAGTAAGTAAAAAAAAAAATAGAGAAGGGAAAATGAAGTAAATATGGCAAAATGTTGATAACTATTGAATCTAGGGGATGATTATATGGCAGTTTGTTAAACTTTGCTTCCTACTTTTGTGTATATTTGGAAAGTTTTATTTTAAAAATTCATACTAGAGAATTGTCCTCTTGAGAGGTTACAGAGGCTGCTTGAGAGGTTGCTGCTGGTCCCAGGAGTCCCCTGGGGGGCTCAGGTGCTTCCTCTCTTTGTGTCTGTGTCTCTTACGGCCCCAGACACTCTTATTAATGCAAGAGTGCTTCTGTATTCTCAGTTCGAAGCCATTTTCCAGGCTTAAATCTGGGTAAAAGACAAAGTTTGGTGCAAAGAGAGGAGGAAAATGGATGAAATGTCTTGTTTGCTTTGTAGATCATGTTGCTTTACGGCACCCTCGCACTGGCTCCGTGATGATTGAAGCGATGTCTGAAGTCTTTAAACAGTACGGAAATAAGTGGCACATCGCTGACTTCTTCACCAAAGTAAGTAAATTCCAAGGGAACACGTGCTCCATTCGTGCTGACGGTAATGCACTTAATGAGAGCATTTTCAGGAGAAGGTTGACTTTAGCCATGAAAATATGAGAGATACTGAAAAGCTGCTTGGAAATGATGAGCGGATCATTGAGTTTTGATGATTGTGGCATTCAGAAAACATGGTTGAGCCAGCTGCTGAGGGAAACGGACAGTGACATTTTCTGTTCATTGGTAATACGAGCGCATTAGATATGAGATGATCTTTCAAGTTCCTGCCTGCTCTGTAGCCTGCCATTGCAGTCAGCTTTGGCCTGATTCAGCTCCCCTAGAGAGGGCAGAACCTTAGGACTTCTTTAATGACTGACTCTAGCTCACATTTGTCTCCCCAGTTTTTAGCCCATAGTAAACATTCACTGAATGAATGCGTGCCCAATAATGGCAGTAGATTTATACACGAACCGTAGTTTGGAGAATGGCCTAATTATTGTAGTTTATCATATCAGGATTGAAGGGCAATTTTCTTCTCAATCTGAGAGTTTTACACCCAAAGAAAGCTAAGTAGAAAAGACTGTAGAAGACTACAGTAACATGGGGCACCTGGGTGGCTCAGTTGGTTTGAGCATTGCTTTCTGCTCAGGTCATGATCCCAGGGACCTGGGATCAAACCCCACATCAGGCTCCCTTCTCAGCAGGGAGTCTGTTTCTCTCTCTCCCTCTGCCCTTCCCCCTGCTCCTTTGCTCTCTCTCGCTCACTCTCTCTCTAATAAATAAAATCTTTAAAAAAAAAAAAGAGTACAGTAACAACGATGCTAACATCTATTATCTATTGAATGGCTCACTCCGTGTTGGTTACTATTCTCTGTGCTTCACAGGTATTAATCCATTTAAGCCTTCCAACATCCCTCAGGTAGCTACTGGGATTCGCAGTCACTGTGGCAGATGGGAGCTAGTTAGTGGCCTAGCTGGCATTCCAGCCTGGGCAGAGTGCTTCTAGAGTTCACGCTGTAATCACAATTATGTATTAATTGCTCCACACCTCCCCAAGGTATGGTCACTACTTTTACTTCTTTAAAATCGAAAGATTTATTGTTACTACTTTACATATGATGTTTAACAGCTTTTAAAACCTCTTTTCACCTCATTTGAGGTAAGACCTTGGGGGGAAACATTTAAGGGAGGGACCATGGACAATTTTGACACTCATTTCAACCATATTCCCAAATATCTCATATTGCTTAATTTCTCTAAGGATATAGTTTCTTTTCTTTTTTTTAAAGAATATAGTTTGTCAGCTTCTCAGGAATATGTTATAATAAAGACAGATTTAACCAACTGGAAATAGAAATTCATTTTAGCTAAAGCTAACTGAAAAATTGTTTCGCTGACCAATGTTCATTAAGACTTTACTGAACACCCTTCATTTTTATTATTTTTAAAGATTTATTTGTGAGAGAGCGCGCAGGTGCATGGGAGGAGCAGAAAGAGAGGGAGACAGAATCCTCAAGCAGACTCCTTGCTGAGGCTGGGCTCGCTATATCAGGACCCTGAGATCATGACCTGAGCTGAAACCACGTCGTTGGCCACTTAACCAACCTAGCCACCCAGGCACCACCCTTCATTTTTAAAGCACTTGCTGAGTAGACACTAGCAAAAAAAAAAGAGAAAAATCCAAAAATGAGCATGATGTGGCCTTTGTATTAAAGGCACATACAGCTTAGTTAGGTAGCAAATGGAAGATGTGCTTACAACCAACTCCGAGATTGTAGAGCTGTGGATGCTTTGGACATAGCGTAATCCAGCCCTTTCATTTTACCACACAAAGGCTCAGAAAGGGTTAATACCTTGCCTACCCCTACCCCCGGGCAAGTTGAGACCAAACCCAGGTCTGTGGACCTGAGTCTACTGCTCTTCCCATTCTGAATGCAGCATTCCAAGCGCTTGGTGGGACATGCTCTTTCCAATGCCATTTGCATCGCTTTCCGGAATGCATAGAATTCGGCCATTTCACTCTGTAGGGTTTACAAAAAGGCTTTTGCTCAGGGCTTTTGGACAGTTTGTGCTTTAATCTTTCAGGTGAATAACAGAGTGGTGCACACTGAATTTCATCTACATGAGGAACCAATTAAAGTATCACTCGTCATGGAATCAACTTTAACTAAATTTGTATATTTCTGACATCAGGAAGATGAAAAACTAAGGACTGCTTTGTACTACTTTGTAAAGAGCTGAGAGCGTTTGTAGCGTAGAACTAATAGTTTCCATTTTGCATTGTTACTGTCACCAGTTGTATTTCTCCAATTTGTTTTGCATATATATATATGGTATTTTTCTAAGATTGAACCGTGCTTATTTGAGACTTATAATTTGACTTCTTTTAAAAGATCACTGTTTTTTGAAAATGGTTTTTCCTGAACTGTTACCAGACATGGAAGTCCAGCTCTATTTGTGGACCATTTTTGTCACGTGCTTCTCTTAATGATTATACCCCATCCTCTCCCACTTGGTACTGGTGTTCGTCTTCATTTTCTTGGCTGTCTTCAAGAGCTCTTTACGTAGTTTTGTCCTGTGTTTCACCTGATTTCCCCCATATCATTGTCTGTAGCCAGCTTTGTCTCCTTTTGACTCCATAAGCCATAAATCTTACCTGGATGTTTTCATTCGCATTCTGTGCCCTTGATGCCTGTTTCCACCTTCCCCCCATCCCCCAGCTCCCTCCCTGCCATGTAGTACCTTTGAACTACTGTTTTCTCTGCCTGGAACACTCTGTTCCACCCCAGTGTGATCCGTCCTTCAGAGTTTGGCTCAATCATCCTTTGTACAGGAAAGCTTTTCGCAACCCCTCATGCTAGGTCAGCCTTTTCTCCATGCTCACAGACCCTGTGCTTTCCTTCTGCAGCAGTTAGCACTACTGTAGTTAAATGCCAATGTAGTAGCCGTTAAATCTCTCTCTCCAGTTCAGTCATAAGCTCCGAGAGGCAGAGGCCATGTGCCTCACTCATTACTGTGGCCCAGCCTTTTTCTGTGCCTTAAGACACAGAGAAGCGCTGTGACGAATGTTTACTGAATGACTAGTCTCTGTCTCTCAATTATTTTGTCCATTCCTCAGACTTCACCTCATTACCTCTGTGCATCTAGCCATCTTCTAGTCATCTAGCAGGTGCCACCTGCTTGGATGTCCTGTGACCACTTTAACTGAACAGGTTGGAAGTCAACCTTCTCTTTCCCTCAAATCTCTTCATAAAACCCGTCTCACTGTTAATAATCCTTTGACTCCCCACTGCCTGCAGAATATATTCAAATTCCCCTAGGAGAATATCCCAAGTCCTCTGTCAGGCCTTAACCTATACTATTTGTATATTGCCTACTTGTCCTGGGTCTTGACCACACCAGGTGATTTGCCCTCCCCTCAGTAATCCCCTCACAGAATCAGGCTTGTGGATTACTGAATGTTGAATGAATGCTCTTGGCTATGTTATCATAGTTCATTCTCTCCTTTCTGCCTGAAATGCCCTTTGTTCTCGCTGTATGCTTCCTCTATACCACGCATTCCTTAGGATGCAAGTTGGGTCCCATCCCACTAGAAGGAAAACCTGTATGTAGACCAGTGTTTTTAGAGTAACAAACTCCGGACTGAGCATGAGTTTTCATTGCAATTTTGTTCTAACTTTCGGTGTAACTTTGGACTACATTAAACCCCGGTTTTCACATCACAAAAGATCTGACTTGGCTGAGAACGCATTCCACTGGACTTCGATGAACTTTGGCTTCTTAATAAACTGTTCGTGAATATCCTGCAGGTGTGGCTATTTCTGAACCTAGAGGTTCAAACTGGCAGTTGCATAAGACTGTTGGGCCTGTATGAGGATACAGGTGTTTGGTGAAAATGCTCTGAAGATTGACGGTCACAATGACTGAAGCAACCCAGAATCTCCAGGCCTGTCTCCATTTCAGGGACAATTGTGTCCTTTTTAGTTAATGTGATTTCTCAAATATATATGTGTGTGATTTAGTTTTTTAAACTTTGAGTTTTGATATTTGATGTAACTTTGCTTTTTTATAGAGCATTAAACTTGGTTCATAAAATATCTGGTGAGCCTTCTCTGTTCACTTGTATGCTGTGTAATCCTAGGATTCCCAGCACAGGGGCTTATTTCAGGGGGAGGGCAGCAGCTGAAATAGGCAATAGCTCTTATTTCCTGAGAGGTTAAGTAACTTTTTCAGAATCACACCATGTGGTGAAGCTGGGATTCTAATGCATGAACTAATACAAGACAAAGTGCCAAGTGAGAGAGTAAAGTTGGAAGGCAGAATCCTTTCGGCGGACAGAAAGGACCCTACCATTTAAGGGAATGACGGCTTTGGGACAAAGGAGGGAATGGTTATTTTGGCATATTGCTCAGGCCACTGCAGGTAAGGTTCCTGGAGAGGACTGTAGCACAGCTGGATACCGGACCAACAGGTAAAGGAGGAAGTCTGCCTAGAGAAGGAGGTGGGAAGGTGCCCAAGATGAACCTGAAGTCTGGGGCCAGCTAGGTGTCCCATATTCTCTCAGCTGTAAATTAGAATGGGGCACCCCTAGCCATCCAATGCCACATGAAGTGTAGCTCCAAAAAACTACAGTCCCTAGCACAATTTTATATTTGGGAAAAACTTCAGCCAAGTTTTTATCTCTTTATTTTTTACTACTTTTTAGAGATTTATTTATTTGAGAGAGAGTGAGTGTGCAAGTGGGGGGGGGGAGAAGAGGAGAGAAAGAACCCTCAGGCAGACTGTGTACTGCTTGTGAAGCCTGACAAGGCGCTTGATCCCATGACCCCAAGATCACGAGCCAAAACCAAGAGTTGGAAGCTCAACCAACTGAGCCACCAAGGCGCCCCAAGTTTTCATCTTTTTAAATATGAACCCCAGAAATCAAAAGTTTGCAAAAGATAGGCTCTGGGATTTTTACTAAAAAACGGGCATGAACAGGCGTGCCTGAGTGGCTCAATTAAGTGACTGACTCGGTTCAGGTCATGATCTCAGGGTCGTGAAACTGAGCCTCTTGTTGGGCTCTGTGCTTAGTTCAGAACCACGTGGGACTCTTTCTCCCTCTGCCCCCCCCCCCCCCGCTTTCTCTCTCTTTAATAAATCTTTTTTTTAAATGGGCATGAATAAAAATTGTCGCAAAAACTTGTGCAGAGCACTGGGAAGCTACAAGGTGGCTGCAAGAATACTACAGATATTCTTTGGCAAGTGCCTCTTGGGGCAAGGGCTCCTCACCGTGGTTTACTGCCGCAAGTCAGCGAGTCAGTTGTTCTTCATCTTTGGACTTTTGCCAACTCATTTCCTTGCCAAGGATTTTCATCACGCAGATGAGTTNACTGGGCTGCCTGGGTGGCTCAGTCAGTTGAGCGTCTGCTTTTGGCTCAGGTCATGATCCCAGGGTCCTGGGATTGATGTGGGGCTCTCTGCTGAGCAGGAAGCCTGCTTCTTCTCCCTCTCCCTCTGCCTGCTTCTTCCCCTGCTGTGCTCTCTCTGCCAAATAAGATCTTAAAAAAAAAGAGAGCAAAGTTATTATGTGGGAAAAATATTATTTTGTAGAGAAACACCTAAACATAATTACAGTACAATGCCCTCCTTGTAACAAAGGAAGTAGTCTTGGGACAGGAGGGTGCATATGGGAGGGAGCTGCTAATAAGGTGGCTTGGGAGTGTCCAGAACACCCTCCAGAAAAGTAATGCAGTGACAGAAAACTGCCCCTGAAAACCACCCATTCCGTTTTCATGTAGCTATTTTTTCTTTTGAAAGCCAAAATGTCTCCAGACATTTTCAGTAGTTTCTAAGGGTGTTTGTAGCCCTGCCAAAGTTTCTTTCCTTCCTTGTCAGCTTTTTAGACTGCAATGGGGTTTTGTTTCAATTTAAAACAAACTGTGTTCCTCAGAAAATTTCAAAAATATGGAAAATCAAAAATATGAAAAAATTCAAAAATGAGAGGGGGAAAAAACTCACCCAGTTTCTTTACCTGTACATTAGTTTTCACCCTGGCTGCATATTAAAATTATCAAAGGAGCTATTTTTAAGAATCAGATTTTTTTAAGTCCTAGAAATGTAATATACAACGTGGTGACTATAGTTAATACTGTGTTGAATATTTGACAGTTGCTACGAGGATAAAAGTTCTCATCACAAGAAAAACCAGATAGTGACAGATGTTAATTACATTTATTGTGGTGATCATTTCACAATATAAACAATTTATGTAGTACAACTGAAATGTTTTATGTCAATTACACTTCAATAAAAATTTTAAAAATCAGATTTTTAAAATTGAGGCTCAGCATATGTTTAAAACTCTCCAAGTGATTCCCAGGTGCAGCCAAGATACTTGGCTACTTTTTTTTTTTTTTTTACCATCATCTTAATGTATAGGGCTTAAATTATCTATTTATTTATTTCCAAAGAGAGACTCCCTCCCCGGGGAGTGATGGAGGGAGGGAAGGGAGAGAATCGTAACTTTAGCTAAGCGATGCTCGATCTTAGGACTGCTATCATGACCGGAGCCAACATCAAGAGTAGGTAGATTAACCAATTTAACCTCTCCTTTTTTTTTTTTTAATTGAAGTACAGCTGACACGGGTTTCAATTTTTTTTAATAATCTCCCTCATCCTGCAGTTCTTGCTTGTACATAGAATATTTTGAATATTTCTCAGTGGCTGCATAGTACTATATGAACAATACATTTTTAATAACTAACCTATTGATTGAGATTCCTTTTCTTCTAAAAAAAAAAAAATCTTACCATCTGTACAGTCTTTCCCTTTTAATTTTTTCAGGAAAATTTCCCGAAAGCCAACTTTCAAAATCTGAATTACGTACTGCCAAACTGTTCTCCAAAGAATGAAAACAATTTTTCCAGCTGTTGATCGAATACTCGCGCACGCTGTATTCAACAGCTTCCCGGGTACGGAAACTGCAGCTTAGGCCAGGGACCCGCTTAAGCTCACGTCGACGAAGGGCGACACGAAAATACGAACCGCTATTACTGGCTGCCTGCAGGGGCGCGTTCCTGACGAAGTACTGCAGGGGCGGCCGCACAGCGCGGAACGTCTTTGCGGCGCCGGAAAGCACTACCGTCGCTAACGGCCGTGCTGGGTGTGGGCGCCCATCCGCCCTTCCGCTCGGCTTGTGTTGTCATTGGCTGGCGGCGGAGTATATAAGGACGTCATTTCCGCCCACCCGTCCTTTCCGCGCTACCCCGGGGAGGGTCCATACGGCGTTGTTTTGTGTGAGTGCCCCGTGGGGTTCCTCGGCGTCCTCGAAAGCCATTAGAATAGCTTCCTGCTGGATTGAGGGGTGCGAGGACTGAATGGAAGCTAGCAGGGAAAGCGGGCCTGTCTCGGGCCGGCGCGCTTCACCACTGACCGGATGCCCGCACGTGGCCGGGCCCGGGCCCGCGAGTTCCCACAACGCCCCGGGAGCGCGCGGAGGTCGTGCTAGAGCCGGGGCGCTGGGCGAGGGTGCGGACCGGCCGGCGGCTGCAGTGCAGAAAGAAGGGCTGGCGTACCGCGCTGCGATTGTTTCGGACCTCGGCCGTGAGCTCAGGCCCAGGCACCAATTTACAACAGCTGTTTGGGCTGTTGGTTTTCCTTTTCGTGTTGATTCTTGGCAGGCTTTTGCAGAAAATTAGTTGTAACTCTAGAGAGAAATAATTGTGAAGCGCCCACTTGTAATCTGCATGAAAATTTGTTCGCGTCGTGCTGCCTTTGCTCATCCATACCTTTACTCCGGGTTACTATTGAGTGTTAAGTGGCAGTTCACCATGTTCGTCTTGTTTAATTATTTGGGTGTTTTTCCTATCTCCACACTCACAACGATTTGCTGTAATTTTTTAATGTGTGGGATATGTGTGTTGTATTGTCTCATCCCACTAGACTGTAAACTGAAAAGTGTGGTCCTTGGGTTGCATTTAAATATGAAGTTGTTTGGCTCTCAAGAGTAGTTAGAATGCACCTGGTTCCTTACCCACTTAAAGAACTGGAGTGAAAATGACTGGATTGTTAACTTGTTTTTCAGGTTTCCGTCGTAACTTAAAGGGAAACTTTCACAATGTCCGGAGCCCTTGATGTCCTGCAAATGAAGGAGGAGGATGTCCTCAAATTCCTTGCAGCAGGAACCCACTTAGGTGGCACCAACCTTGATTTCCAAATGGAACAGTACATCTACAAAAGGAAAAGTGATGGTCAGTCGTGCTTTGATTTGCTGGGGAGGGGCATTCCAACTGACTAATAAACCAGATCACTACGTTGGAAATGAGCTTTAAAACTAAGTAAAAGTGGGGTGCCTGGCTGGTTTAGTAGAGCATGTGACTCAATCTCAGGGTTGTGAGTTTCACTCCACGTTGGAGATAGAGACAACTTTTAAGAAATTAAAAACAAAGTGTTCTGGTGGTTTTGGAAGGATAGCTTTCTGGGCTCCAGTTCAAGGGAATGTCTGTTGATAGGTTATGGGACTTGGGTTGCTCCATGAAAGAGCTGTGAGATACGAAGATGAAGCTCATTAGCTTAACTTCTGTAGTGCCTTGTATTTCACAGATTAGCTTAACTTCTGTAGTGCCTTGTATTTCACAGGTACTGATCCAGGTTTGTTTGTGTTCTGAGAGTGAAGTTGAGCAAGAGATAGGAAGGAACAATTAGGCTGGGAAGGTAGGTTGTAAAGCCTTTGTAAGGCACTTTGGGCAAGGGAGTGCTTCAGCTCAGAGATGAACCCACTGAAGAACATAATCCTGGGAGTGACATGTTGTAAAGCAGTTTTGGGTGAATCTGGCATGGAGGCAGGTGGTAAAGAAAGTGTGGCTAGAGGCCAGGGAGTGGGTAAGAACTTGCGGGAATCCATATGGGGGCCTGATGTAGGCTTAATGCAGGAAAAGAAAAGATGCACTTTGCTACTGAATCAAGGCTGCACACTATTAAAGCTCAGGGTTGAGGCCAGAGGTGGCCCGTGAACTTCTGAGTGTCGGAAGTGTGCTATAAAAACTGCAAGATTTTCGCTAACACCAGTAGAGCTTGTCTCTGTGACTGGAGTTTGATAGTACTCTCTGCTACATACAGTTTTTTAGAAGAAAATCCATTGCAAGTTAGGTCAGGTGTTACAAAGCTTTCTGCCATCACCTAGGTATCTACATCATAAATCTGAAGAGAACCTGGGAGAAACTTCTGCTGGCAGCTCGTGCCATTGTTGCCATTGAAAACCCAGCTGATGTCAGTGTTATATCGTCCAGGAATACTGGCCAGGTTTGTGAACAATATGTTTGGTTTTTATTACAAAAAAATAAGCATACAGGCATTGTGGGATATAGGAAAAAGTATAAGAAAATAAAAATAGTCCGTAATTTAATAGCTTATACAAATATTGAATTGCTAGTCTGTTTCACTATACATAGTACTTGGCATCTGGTGGTTTGTCGAGCTTCACTTTTCAAGAAAGATTTTCTAAAAGGATAATAGTCCTCCGAGGCTCATCAGGCCTCCTAAGAGAATCTTTGCCAGCACAAATAACTTAATTTCTTTTCATGGCCAGTGGCATAAAACTTGTATTTTGCCCCATTTCTGTTTTGACAATTCTTTTTCTGTTGAGAAAACTAATGAATTTCTTGGAAATTGATTTACAATTGGCCCTTGAACACCACCATGAATTAGGGGCACCAGCCCCATGCATGACTGAAAATCTGTTTAACTTGACTCCCCCAAAACTTAACTACCAATAGCCTACTATTGACCTTCAGAAGCCTTACCAGTAAGAAAGATAAGCAGTTGATTGACACATTTGCTATATGTATTATATACTGTGTTTTTAGGAGTAAAGCTAGAAAGGAAAATACGTAGTACTGGAAAAAATCCACGTGTAAGTGGACCTGCATGATTTAAACCATGTGGTGGCCAAGAGTCCACTAGATTAAGAGCTCTAGCAAGGGTTTCAGTCAGCCCATTTCTAATTTGAAAAAGATGCTTGACTTGAATTTTTGACCGATGTTTAAATTGTGTAGTGAGACATGTTCTTTTGTACTTGTTTAGATTGGTGGTGAAACTGGTTACCATAAATATAGGGTGTGTTTTGCAGGGGGTTATTCCCCAGAGGCTGGCTTGTGACAGAACTTAAAGTTCGGGGCATGGTAGAAGACAGTTTTTAATTACTACCGTAGAATGAACTTAGTGACAACTACTGTGGTTTCCCTCAGCAAAAATTCACTGAGCATCTATATTGGTCCAGGCAGTGTTGCTGGGGGTTTGGGATATAGTAGGAAAATACTAAGTCTGCCTTTCTGAAGGGATGCAGGAAATACCTTTTTATGGAGGTAAAGGGGAAGGGAAAGAAAGTGGGTATATTCCTGCTTTATATAGGGTAGCTGTGATGAAATTGGACCAGATCATGGAAGTGCTTGTTGGTGTCACTGTTGTGCTGTCTGAATTGATGAATTTAATTTTCATGACCCCGTTGGAAGCACATGAATAACCTGCCCAAGTCACAAGAGTGGCGTACTTGGTTCTTGAAACCCTGGAGCCTCCAGATGTGAGGAAGCCAATGAGGCCCAGGTGCCCTTGCATTGAGAGTGGGGAGAGCATTCCAGGCAGAGGGTCTGGGGGTGGGGTATGCGTAGCATTTCTGGGCCCTAGTTCTGTAAGTTCTCAGGTAGCACAGAAGACAAAGAATTGCTGGGTGTGTGAAGTGCTTTGATGTTTTCATCGGTGAGGGAAGATGGGAGGGCTCCAGACGCTGTGGCTTGCTTCAGGTGGTTACAGAACTGGGTGTCTGCACATGGACACTTGGGGGTTCCTGTGATGACATCTCTGGAGCACTGCTAACTCTTCATGTTAATTCTTTAAGCGAGCTGTGCTGAAATTTGCTGCTGCTACTGGAGCCACTCCTATTGCTGGCCGCTTCACTCCTGGGACATTCACTAACCAGATCCAGGCAGCCTTCCGAGAGCCAAGACTTCTGGTGGTTACTGATCCCAGGGCTGACCACCAGCCTCTTACAGAGGCGTCTTATGTTAACCTGCCTACCATTGCTCTGTGTAACACAGACTCTCCTCTGCGCTATGTGGACATTGCCATCCCTTGCAACAACAAGGTAACAGTGTTACGGTGTACACTAGAACCTCGAATTCTTGAAATAGTTGGGCATTCCTCTGCACATTGTTAGAGCTTGGAGTTGAGGCCACTGGCTGGCCGATGAACTCACAAGTGTAGGTAGTGTGCTACATGAGGGGCAAGTCTTTTCGCTAACACCACAAGGGTCTCTGGCCCAATGAGTGGAGTTTGATAGTAATTCTTGCTACAAGTATAATTCAAATGTGTCATCTTTAAGAAGAGACCATTTTTTAAATGGCCTGTGTTCTCTTCTGCTTTTGTCCATATTTCTTAACTGCTTGGGCCTTTCATTACTGGGCCTTTTCCGATTTTCAGAGCAACTTGATGAATCCTGCTGTAAGGTCCTAAAAAGGTGGGTTGCATGTGGTTCAAATTGGTCCAGTTTACTGCTTTCAGAATACCTGGTTCCATCTAATAATCACCCAAAGAGATGTTGTAATACCAGTTCCAGGTATTTTGTTTCATTGCCTAGGGTGGAGTCTTGAAGTTTTGTTTTGTGTTTTTTTTTAATTCCATGGGTCCAGTGCCAGTCAAGGTTGAGACACACTAATACATAGAATACTCCTTGTTAAAATAAGCACTTAACTAAGACAGGTCTATTTTGTTGGTACCAGGGGTCTAGATGGGACAGATAGATGGAATGGGGAGGTGCATGCTGTTGGGGGTGACCCAAGTGTCACTTCTTAACCTGGTGCTCTTGCAGGGAGCTCACTCAGTGGGTCTAATGTGGTGGATGCTGGCCAGGGAAGTTCTGCGCATGCGTGGCACCATTTCCCGTGAACACCCATGGGAGGTCATGCCTGATCTCTACTTCTACAGAGATCCTGAAGAGGTAAGCTTCCTCCACAAAGAAGCAAGTTAGACATCTTGGTCTACTTCTTTGAAATAAAATTTGTTTTTATAATTTTTTTTCCTTAATCAGATTGAAAAGGAAGAGCAGGCCGCTGCTGAAAAGGCTGTGACCAAGGAGGAATTTCAGGGTGAATGGACTGCTCCAGCTCCTGAGTTCACTGCTACTCAGCCTGAAGTTGCAGACTGGTCTGAAGGCGTGCAGGTGCCCTCTGTGCCCATTCAGCAGTTCCCAACTGGTATGTGTCAAGATACATCAGTTTGGATTTTTGGTATTCTTAATCTTTTAAAGGATCTCCATGGCTGTGTATATTAGCACCGAAAGGTTCTTGCGCTATAGCTGTGCTAATGTTTTGATGATTGAATTCAGTGCTTTTGAAGTGGTCTGGCCTTGAGTGTTTGTCCTTTGAAATGTGTATTTGGTGGAAATCAAGGCATAGTGTTGGGAGTGGGGCTGACTGTGTTTTTTTGGTGTTCCCTTAACAGAAGACTGGAGCGCCCAGCCGGCCACTGAAGACTGGTCTGCAGCTCCTACTGCTCAGGCCACTGAATGGGTAGGAACCACCACTGAGTGGTCTTAAGCTGCTCTTCCACAAAGGCAAACAGAATGGGAATGAGGTTGACGGAAAATAAACAGTTTGTAAAAGTCGTCCATTTCTGTTTATTTTGCATTCCAGATCAAGAAATGCCTGGGATTATTCCATGACCTGACTTCAGTTTTACTTCTAAAGCCCACTTTAGATAAAAGTACTTCTGACGTGAGAGTTTCCCTTCACTTCTCTTTTGTGTAAGGAACAGCTATTCTGGAAATAGATTTAGGGGCGCCTGGGTGGCTCAGTCTGTTGTGTCCCACTCTTGATTTCAGCTTGGGTCATGATGTCAGGGTTAAGGCATTAAAGCCCCATGAGTGTGGAGCCTGCTTAAGATTCTCCCTCCCCACCTCCCCCACCCCCACTCCTGTACTCTCTCAAAAAAATAGATTTAAATAATTGTAAATAGGTGGTAACCCTGGGAATAGTTTTTCCGAGGTCAGACCTGATACTCTTTTATTGCCATCTGCCCTTGTAAGTTATATAGAGCCAGAGTTTGAGTAAATTGCTTTTCAGTGACAGCCTTGCTGTATGCCAGTCATGTGACCAATCCTTAAGTAACATCTGGTATTTGAAAAGCTGCCTAGGGCAAAGGTGGGATGCAGTCTTTTCTACTCTGGAACCATTGGAGGGGACCCAGCTTGTCACCAGCTCAGCTTGCCTGCCGGTTCTGGGAGGGTTGTACAGGTGTATAAAAAGGTCATTAGGTTGTGCTCTCCATATCTGCCGTTTTCTGTGTATATTCCATTCTATTTAAAATGCAGCACTCTCCTTGTCATTTCACAACATTTGACCCATTAAAAATTGGAGAAATAGGGTGGACCCAGGTTTTGAGGAACCTGAATGAGGTACATTGATTCACTCCCCCTCTTGGAAGACATAAATATCCGTGTGACCTGATTACTAGGGCCCCTTCCAATAGTGCAGGGGCAGTAAAGGGACCCCATAGCTCAAGCATCATTGGTTTCTTGGGGATTCTGTACTCTGTGCAGAACAAATTTGGGTGCCTCTGCCATAAAACAGCAAAGCTCCAATGTGCTTAGGCCTTGAACCCATAGCACTTTGTAGTGCTGCAAATGGTCAGCAACACCAGTTAATTCCTGGAATCAGGATGGCTGGAGGGAGGGCAGGTGCAGAAGGACCAGAAAGAAAATTGGGAGTGGGGGAGAGGTGTAGAACATATTAACAGACTATTAGCCTGTTTTGGGGCAGAGGGGGCTGTTCAGGGAACAAGGAATAGGAAAACTGGTGTTTTCATGGCAACTTAAAGTATATATTCTGGAAAATAGTGGTGTCAAAGGCTGACTCCCATGTGGCAACTGCTGGTCCAACCCCCATCCCTGCTCTCAATCTGTGTGCTAGTGGCCAGGACTTACAACCTAGAGCCCTTGCTGTATTTTGCCCCTTGCTCAGGCACTCCTGGCATTCCCACAGTAGTTCCCACAAACAGGCCTTTTTCCCCTAGACCTAAGTTCCTAAACTTAAGTCCAGAGTTAAGGGACCATGAGCTTGGCCTAACCTCGCACAGTTGGGGACCATGAGCTTGGCCTAACCTCGCACAGTTGGGTTTATACCCAGCATGATGCAGCCGAGGGATCTAGGTGGAATTTCTCAGAGATCTTACCCACCTGGGTTTAGCTTGCCCAGGGCCTCACACCCTCTGCATCCAGGAGAATTCAATCCTGTTCCTCGTGTCAACAGCTGCTGAGATTTCTGCTCCAACCCAGGACCACAAAGTGGCCCAGACTTAAGTCACCCCACTCCAGGACAACGTTGCTGTCCCATGGCTGCAGAGCCAGTGCCTTTAAGCCAGCACAAACTGGAATAGACATTTTAAACCAGTCCAAACTTTTTTTCAGCTCGATGGTGCCTACCTAATGGTTACTCCTTAAGCCTGCTGAATCTAAGTGACAAATTAATCTCCGCCTCCAGGTGTTCACCCTGCAACCTGCCACTGGCAGCTTTACCCCGTGGGTGTCAGCAGCCTTGAGTCTTCCCAGGGACTGCTGGAGTGAGGAGGAGCTTACCTCCCTCCCCTGCCCTGCGTTTGATTTGGCCAAGTGGACCTCTTTTTTTTGGCACTTTTCCATCTGTTCACACTAGCACAGTCTTCCCGGACATAGTAACTCATTCAGTTCTCTTACCCCACCTGATCTTGGAAACTGCTGTGAATAATACATGGCTTATGATTTTTTTTCCTTTATTGTGGAAACAATACTTAGCATGAGAAGAAACCTCCAGCTTAAGATTTTTCTTGTTCTTATCACAGCTTCTAGCTTTTGATGCGCTTCTTGGGTTTTGTCTTACAAACTTACAGAAACTGAATTCCATCCATAAGTTTTGTAGGGTTCCCCCTTTTCTCCTCTGCTTTCCTAAATACTTTGGGGGCTTCCATAGAGCACGTTTCTTACTACATCCCAGTACAAAGGCAAATCAGCATCCCCACTGAATTCAGCCGAACACAGAACTTGACACTTGGTAGATACTAGTCAGTACTCCGAACAGAGAAAGAGGTTAAGAATAAATCCTAGGGGCGCCTGAGTGGCTCAGTCGGTTAAGCATCCGACTTTTGATTTTGGCTCAGTTCACGATCTCAGGGTTGTGAGATCAAGCCCTGCATTGGGCTGCATGCTGGACATGGGACCGGCTTGAGATTCTCTCTCCCCCCTCCCTCTGCCCCTCCCCCCACTTGCATGCGCTCTCTCTCTCTCCCTCTCCCTCTCTGATAAAATCTTTTTTAAAAAGTAAGTTGTAGAGATTTACAAAGCATTTAAGAAAGAGCTGGAGGGTTATATTCCATTAAGCAAGCCTCAGGCTCCCAACAAGGCTTGAGGTGCCCACTTTTACACATTTGGCAGCACAGAGCTCATTTCACAGGCAGCTGCATCACCTGCTCTAAAACTTCCCTAGGGTGTTACAGTCTGCTCCCCGACATCAAAGTCGCAGTCTCACACGGTGTTTCAGGGACATGCTGCGCTCTCCGGGGCCGGCTTGGGTTGAGGTCTTCTGGTGAGTGGGTGGGTGAGACTAGGTCTGGTCTGGGCCATGGCCCCGCACCAAGGTGATCTGTGAAGGGCCTCTGGCTGTTGCATTACCCTGGACATCATGTGCTATGAGTGAGGCAGATAAGCATAGCTGATTCCAAAGCCCGCTCTGCTGAGGTGATGTAAGAAAGCCTTGCCTAGCTCCTTCCTTACGTGTGGCTCTGGGCAAGAGATGTCTCCCAGTGGCTCAAGTGGCCCCAGCATGTAGATAATCATGGGGCTGTGATTCAGAGATTGTTGTGCACGGCAATTAGCCTGGATCCCAGCATGTAGCAAACACTCATTCTATGTATCAGATTGTCTTTTGTTAGTGCATAATTTAAAAAGAATTTTTAATTGTAAAATGCATCATCCATGCAGATGACTACAAAAGATATATTTGTATATTCTAGAAAAATAAGAATCAAATGAAAGCCTCTGTAATCATTACATGGGTTTTGACATAGAAAGCTGCCAGAATCTGAGAAGGTTGCCATGTGAGCTTCCTGTTCCTTGCTTGCCCCCTGAAGTCACAGAGCTCCTCTCCTGCAATACCTTGGTTCACTTGATTGTTAGATACCTAAGTGTGCCCTTTCAGTCAAGAATTTAGTTTCCCTGACTTGAGTTTCCTATAAATGAAATCATAGCATATTTTTTGGTGTCATTTGCTTTTTTAAATTTTGATTTTAAGTTTTTTGGGGGGAGGGAGAGAGAATTTTTTTTTTTTAAGATTTTATTTATTAAACAGCGAGAGAGGGAACACAAGCAGGGGAAGTGGGAGAGGGGGAAGCAGGCTTCACGCTGAGCAGAGAGCCCGACGCAGGGCTCGATCCCAGGACCCTGGGATCATGACCCGAGCTGAAGGCAGACACTTAACAACTGAGCCACCCAGGAGCCCTGGAAGAAAGAGAATATATATATATATATTTTACAGATTTTATTTATTTATTTGACAGAGACAGCGAGAGAGGGAACACAAGCAGGGGGAGTGGGAGAGGAAGAAGCAGGCTCATAGCAGAGGAGCCTGACGCGGGGCTTGATCCCAAAGCGCTGAGATCACGCCCTGAGCCAAAGGCAGACGCTTAACGACTGCGCCACCCAGGCCCCCCTATGGAAGAAAGAGAATCTTAAGCAGGCTCCACGACCAGTGTGGAGCCCGACTTGGTGCTTGATCTCACAACCCTGAGATCATGACCTGAGCCAAAATCAAGAGTCGGATGCTTAACTGACTGAGCCACCCAGGAGCCCCTTGTGTGATTTACTTCTTGCCTTCAGTGTTGTGCGTTGTGCCTTTCATCCCAGTTGCTATGTTCCTACAGAATCATCCATGACATCAATATCCTGCAATGGCCATTTGGGTTGTTTCCATGTTCTGACCATTATCAACAGAACTACTTTGAACATTTTTGATAGATCCTGGTGCACCCAAATTTCCCCACTGTGGCCTTCAACTCTAACTTCACCAGGTAACATCAGATGGTTTCACAATAGTATACAAAATCCTATGAAAACACAACCACAACCCTCAGTACCTTGTAGTGTTCACACCATCCTTTCTTCACTGCGCAGAACAGCTGTGTCTCAAAATCCAGGGACCATCCATGCAAAATCTGATCCTGGTTTCTCTCTTCTACCCCTACTCTAGGAGTCCGTCCCTGGCCCAATGCCACACTGTTCTTCCTCTTTACTGGAATTTTATAATCTATCATGGCAATAGGTATGGCAATCCTCTTCCCTTCCTCTTCTCTTCAAGAAAGTCCTGGCTATTATTGACCATTTTGCATTGTTAACACACATTTTTTAATCAATTAGTATAGTTCCACTATAAATCCAATTGGGATTGTATTGATGCTATAATTTAGAGCAGTATTGACTGACATTGAGTTTTTCAATCCATGACCAACCTATATATCTTGCCAGTTTCTCATTTTATGCCTTTCCCTCAATAAAATTTTATAGTTTTTCCCGAAGAGGTTTTGCATGTCTTTTGGTAAATTTATTCCTAGACTCTTAAGATATTTTAAATCGTACTCCTTAAGAAGCCATTATTAGGAATCCTATTGTAACAGCTTAATCCATATTCTAAATAACGTAGATACCCAGTGGTAAATGGTAAATGTCACTATTGCCATGGGGCTTCTGACTCTGCCTGAGCAATTCAGACCCTTTGTGCAAGGCAAGAATGATTACTAAATTCCATCCATGAAAAACCTGCTCCAAACCTGCGTGCCACACACTGTACTCATTCAGTAGAGCAGACCCTGTCATACTTCTGGTGCTAAGTGCAGCAGGTTTCACTTAGGAATAACCCAAGGAGTATCCAGTTTTTTCTCTGCAGAGAATCTCAAGTAAAATAAGAATTCAACATTCAACAAGTATTTATTAAGGACATACTCTAGGCTAAACATTATTCTAAGCACTGGGGATAGAGCAGTGAATGAAAACAAAGCTTGTAACTTGTGACCCATATTTTGATTAATTAGTTAAGTAAACCATTTTCAATGGGAACATGGAGAAGATATGTCTAAAACAAGAATCGTAGGCATTAACCTATAGAAAAGAAGCAAATGGAAAGAATCATCGGGGAGAATCAAAAGACAGTTAAGAAACCCCTCTGGAAGGAGGAGTCACAGCCCAGTCTCACCAAGTGGAGCAGAGAGAGGTCTACACTCGGGGAGCTGGGGACCTTTACCATAAGCCCCGGAGTCTCTTGGAACCCATGCTGTGTGAAAGGTGTAGACCTCTACTGTCTGCCCCACAGAAAAGTCACCTACATTTTTTTTCTTCCTTTTCCTTTAGATATTTCTGGAAATGAGTTGGGGACTAGGAAAAAATCTCTAACTGCAGAGACATCTACCCCAGTTCTGCCCCTGCTGTACCCTCAGTGAAAGACAATGTCCCAAGGAGCACTCTCCCCTTTCCATGGGTGGTTGGCTCAGTTCACACTGGTACAAAGAGCACTCCACATTGCCAGAAGTGCTCATCATCATGTTCCCACCAAAAGGCCCTCCACTACCTCCTCGGCCACTGACCTCTGCATTTCCTTCTATCCAATACCCTATCCCAACCCAAAGGTGTCTTCCATTTATGATTTGCAAGAGAAAGTTACAGCTTCAAGCATGAGAAAGTAGTCCTCCAGACCATCATGGCCGTCCATACACAGAACTCTGCTCAGGGCCTCAGAGGCTTTCAAGCCTGAAGGAATGAATGGGCTGATTTGACATTTGTTTCAAAATCCCTTGTAGAGGATTATTTATTTTTTGTATTAGTGTGTATCATTTCATATAGAGAGAATTCTGTTAAGTACATTGGTTTTTCAAAACAATGTCTACTAATACTCCGCATTTGCAATTTAGAAATGAAGAAATATGATTACAATTTAAAATACAATGGACAGATTTAACAAGACTGTTGGAGAGAAGTTTGGTGAGCTAGAAAAATATATGAAAAATTACAAGGAGAACAGAGAAGAGGGACAGAAAATCAGAAAGAGACGTTAAGGTACACAAAGGGTAAAATGAGAAAGTCAAACATCTGGTTGGGAATTGTAGCAGGAGAGGAGAGAAAGAATGACAGTCAGTGTCAAAGAGAAAAGGCTGAGAACTTTCTGAAATTCTCATGAATCCACAAATTCAGGAATCCCACTGTGTCCCAAGTAGGATCAATTCTTTTTTAAACATTTATTTATTTGACGGAGAGAGAGAGCACAAGCAGGAGCAGCGGGACAGGGAGAAGCAGGCTCAGGGAGCCTGATGCGGGGCTCGATCCCAGGACCCTGGGATTGTGACCTGAGCTGAAGGCAGGCGCTTAGCTGACTGAGCCACCCAGGTGCCCCAGTTAGAATCAATTTTAAAAAACCTATCCTTCACATTCCTGAGGAATCATGGAAACACCAAAAACAAAAGTGTTCTTGAAAGCAGCTGAGGAGAAAAAGAACACCTGAGTATTCCCCATCAAGAGTGACTGAAGACAGTTGAATGAGAAAAATGAATGGTCAACCCAGCTCTCTTACCTAAGAATGAGGACAATATAATGACTTCTCCAGAAAACAAAAATAAAGTTAATAAGGCGGGGGGAGTAACGCCGGTGGAAGCTGTGCCCGAGTGCTGGTGGTCCACCAATGTCCATCCTCCCTTCTTCCATAGTAATAGCTCCCCTGACTTTAATAGCCAGGTATAGGCTGAGAAGCTGGTACCTCAAATTACATGGTGGTAGGATGTTTGGTCAGGTTTTGAGGCCTGCATTACTTTGGACGGTAGAGTACAATTTGACGAAATCTGTAGCATTAGGGAACTGGTAGGAAAGATCCAGAATGATGGCTTATGTTGACAATTTTTTGACTGCTTTGAGCCAAGTCATGAGTAAGACAAGAACTCCAGCTAAATCTGGCCAGCCTATAAAGCAGCAATGGAAGGACCCAGATTTTTGCTAATACGGTCACATTCTATATCTGGTATCCATACACTCAGCCAAATATTTCTGTACAACCAAGTCAAACAGTTATGAGCTATGCAACAGAAGGGGCAAACTTTGAAGGGAAAAACATTCTTAACTCTTTGGAAAGATGGCATGTAGGAAGGTGAGATTAAGGTAGGATTAAGGTGTGGTTTTTCCATTACAGAGCTACCATAAACAAGAAAAAAATCTGGCAAAGTCAGATTATGGTAACAGGGCTTTGGAACAGGAACTCTCCTACTGACTGGTGGGAGTATAAATTGGTACAGTTTGGCATTATTTAGTAACATAGCATCTGTAATATCCCTGTTAGGAATATACACCAAAGAAACTCATGCACATTTGCCCTAGGATACGTGGACAGGAATGTTACTCAACAACCCTGGAAACGGTCGATGGTCCACCTACAGCACAGTTGATCAGCTGTCATATATTTACATCACAGAGTGCCAGGCAACAATGAACATGAACAAAGCACAGCTACACACAATGGTATGCATCAACTTCGCAAACATAACCTTGGGCAAAGAAAGTGGTAACAGAAATTTTTCTTAATATGTGATTCCATTTGTAAGAAGCTCAAATAACAGACAAAGGGAAACTATTTAGAGATGTATTCCTTGGTGGCATACATTATAGACATCAATAAAATATCCAATTTAAGCAGTAAAAACCAAAAAAAGAAAAAGAAGGGGGCATCTGGGTGGCTCAGTTGGTTGAACATCCAACTTGATTTCAGCTCAGGTTGTGATCTCAGGGTCAAGGGACCGGACTGAGCCAAGCACTGTGTTCCGTACTCAGTAGGGACTGGGCTTCAGATTGTCTCACCCTCTCCTTCCCTCCCTCTCTCTCTCAAATAAATAAAATCTTCTTAGAGAAAAAGAAAAAAGCATTCAATAAAATATATATAAAGAGCAGAGGGGGCATGTTGAAGATAAAGTGTTTCCATGTCTTTGTTAATGAGAGAGGTTAAAATATCAGCTCTAGAATATAAGAATGTCTCTCATCCTGCATGCTCATTGTATAACAGAACCTTGCCACTACCTCACGGATGGAATCTTTGTCCTCCTCCTCTTAATCTGAGCGAAACTTTGGAATTGCCCCAACTCAGGAATAGTGGAAACGACACTGCGCAATTTCCAAGGATACAGCATGAAAATGCCACTGCCATTGGTCTGGATCTCTTGGGACATTTGTTCTGGGAACTCCGCCACCGTCCAGTGAAGAAGCCCAAGAAACTGAGAAGCCCACTTGGAGAAGAAGCAAGGCCCCTTGCCCCCAGACCCCAGACCAGCTGAACTGCCAACCGACAGCCAGCATTAACTTGCCAGCCACGTGTGTGATCCGTACTGACAGTGGATTGTCCAGTCTCGGTTTGAGCCGTCTCTGTGGACGCCACGTGGAGCAGATGTAAGTCATTCCTGTCAAGCTCTGTTGGGATTGAGTATCTGTGAGCAAAAGAAATGATTGTCGTTTCAAGCAGCTTCGCTTTAGGAAAGTTTGTTATTCAACAATAGGCAGCTGATACAATGGAAAAATTCTAGAGGCATTACACTACAGAAAGAAGACACAGACGCCCACTATCACCAATCCTTTGTTTCATAGCAATGAACTTCTCAGGCAATGCGATTAGGCAAGAGTAACTGTAGACACAATAATAGCCAATTGACTTTTCCCTGTAGAATTTACAATAAGCATTTCTCCCAGATAGTATAGCTTTTGTACCTATTGTACATGTTAGCTATATAATATAAGCTGTTAAGTGATTACCAAATAGTTTATATGTTTATTTTCCTATTTTTAATATTTTACAAAATTTCTACTTTATAAACATAGCTGTCATGAACATCCTTGTGATTAACTGGAGCAAAAGACAGGGACGATTTAAGGATTTAAAAGAAAATCATTCCATTTTCTTAAATCGCATTTTTAGTAGCGTCTAAAGAGAATGCAGAGTTCAATTTATCATCAGCCACAATAATTACTGATCTTTGTTATCTGATTAATGAAAAATTTCAGCTCGGTGAAGTTTCTTTGCATTTCAACTAGGTAAAGAGCAGTTGCTGACCTGCTTTGATTTGAAGATCCAGGAAGAGGCTGCAAGGCTTGCCACTCTGAAAGTGTTCCTCCATGCATGGGGAAGTGGGTCTAGGTGGCATAAGGTCCCCTCTGCCAACAGTAATCTAAGCATAAGATAATCAAATGAAAAAGCCACTGCCTGCCACATTTGCTGTAAAAATAAAGAGAAAAATAACATAAACTCTTATACCTTGCAATTTTATTATTCAACAATATTTGCTGAAAACCATGTGCTCTTCATTAAGCTAAGAACATGGGATCTGACAAAGAACTAGGAACATTCCCTACCCTCAAGGAATGTAACCTGTAATGTGGAAAGAAGACAAATAAAAAGACATTATGTGAGGGTGCAAAAAGCAGAGGTATCTGTACCACCTTTTTTTTCCTGTAAAACAGTAGGTTTATGAATCAAAGATACAGTACTTGAAAAAACCTTCCATTTTATATTTCAAAGAATTTATACCTTTCACCTTACCCATGCCTATAATAGAGACTACCATCTAAATTAAAATGGGAAAACAGAGGAATGTATGGCTTTCATTCATCTAAATCCACAAACGGAAGAAGGGCTCCTGAGGATCACGGTCAGTCATTCTGTTAACCACGGGAGGGCAGCGGCACTCTGCCTGTGAAATGCTTCCTGGCTGGTGCTTTTCCAAACCCTGGTGAAGATCTGTGCCTGTTCTACCATCTGAGAGCTGGTGCTCAGGACCAGAACATGACCCAGGTGCTTAAAACACAGCTTCTCTCCTGTAGGTAGGGTTCTCAGCCTCACAAGGGTTCCACCAGGAGACAGCTCGAAGGTCCCCTTTTGTGACAGATTCACAAAGAATTGCTTTGAACCCCCTGCATCTTTCCAGTGATGGGCAGTCCCAGGGGCTCAATATCGCAGAGGACTTCCCCCAACTCAGTTGGGCATTCTCAATGAGAATGCACGGTGGGAAATGGGCGTCTTTCCCACGGGGCCTTCCTGAGGCTGGGAGGGACATATTGTCATCACCAGCACAGTTCAGGTTGTCCGAGCAGGCCTGGAATGATCCTGTTGCTTTTTCTTGTCTTCGCTCTTAGATGATTTCATTTTATTAGAACCTTCTAGAACCCAACCTAGTACATTATTTACCATAGCACTTGCTACTGCAGAAAATGCCATCTAACACTGTTCAGGAAACCAGAACCTTAAATATAAGACTGAAAAAATTCAGGACGTAAAGAATATCCGATTTATTTCTGTACAAAGAACCTGGTACATATTGTTCTATCCCAGATAGAAGCCTGCTTTGGTGAAACAACCCGGATAAATCTAATTGAGTTCTTGTTCTTGCCTTCTAAAGAATCCCCTTGGTCAGTGCTTGGCCACCTCACTTGGGAGGTCCCAGCTTATTACCATTCTGGAACTCCTCTTGGGTGCTCCCCCTCCCCAAAGTCCTTAGCTCAAGGGACTTTGAAATATTTTCCAAGGTGGGAAATCCTTATAAGAGAGTAAACTGAATTTCTGATACAGACTGAAAGAAGTTTGGAATCAGTAAGGTGAATAAAAGGGCATTCGAACTGCATATTACCACTCGGGATGGAAAATGGAAATTGACTCCATAGGAATGAGACCAGGTTCTATGACTTCTAAGCTGGCTCCAAAGGATATTTCCAGCAACAGGTCCTAAACATGTTTTGAACACCTGTAGGGCAATTTTTCCTGTGCAAGTCCAGTCTCTAGATTAAGGGTCAGTCATGAAACTTCACTCATATTTCTTAGAAATTAGCTAGCAGATTGGACCCGCTCTTGTAATGGCTAAGCAGCTCCTATCAGACAATCTCCCATGGATGAACACTAAAAATCAGGAGGAAATATCAAAAACTGTTGCTGGAAGATACAAAAAAAAAAAAAAAAAAAAAAAAAAAAACAAACCCCAAAAGTAGGTAGGTTCCAGAAGGGAGTTGACCCCCATAAGAATAAAGTCACTAGATCGGTTTCCCATTTTTTATAGCTGTTATCTTTTGTCAACCCCAATCTACCCAGAGCAGGACAGCTAAAGCTGGAATAGAAGCCAGCATTCTTCTATGATGCATAACCAGAACTAGCTTGAAGCAAGTTAATTAAAATCACCTGTAGCCCCCCTGGCACTTATTGGCTATCATCTCACACAAAGAAAGAAATAAATTTCCTATCTAAGTACTCACACACGCAAGGATGGAAAGTGTACCTGAGATTGTTCAAGGACGAAGGACGTCTTTATGAAAGGACCAACAACAGGGGGTACAGCGCATGGCAGGCATAAAATGAATGTTTCCTTCCTTTCTCCTCTTCCTTCTCAAGAAATAATTAACACTCTTAAAGTTCAGATTTCACATCCCCAAATTCTTCTTTTGACCCCTTCTCTGAGCTTGGTATTGTCTAATAAAACTTAAAAGAAGGGTGTCTGTTCATGGATGCCATTGGTCTCAAATATTATGGAGCAAAGAAAGAGACTTCAAACACGGAAGAAATCCCAAGTCCAGGTTCCTGCTGGGAAAAAAGAACAGCATGAAGGAGTTTAGCAGGAAAAGTAGATTTTGGAGGGGATACTTAATATTTGGAGGATAAGAACCTAGTAACCACTTGAAGGAACGGACAGCTAAGGCTTCTCCCTTCATCCAGAAACAGGCACTGGTAGGATACCGGCACTGAGCTTTGGGTCACCCACGGAGGATTTAAGGGTGGTCCCTGTCTCCGCTATCATCACAACCAGGGCTTCATAATTCTATCACTCTTGCTTACCTGTATGCATTTGTCTGTTTCAGTGGTGTGGGTGTAGGAAGCGGACTTGTCCTACCTCCACGGTGCCTAAATCTAGTGGCGAAGCACACAGCCCAACCGTGTCTGTCAAGGCCTTTGTCGACAAGCTCTTGGTAAAAGCAGGCAAATCTGATCTAAACCTGACATGGAGGAATCTTCGCTCGGGAGTTGTGTCTTGCGGGTCAGGGCAGCTCAGGGCTGACACAGGTTTGCATGGTGTAAGTCATCGAGGTCAGCCCCTGGTGCTCAGTGCTCCAGCCACAAGCACACAGCCGGTGAGTGAGCACTTGGGGAGACCTCCCGCGCACTCACCGTTAGCCAGAACTGGCAAGAGCCCTTGGTAGGTAAAGTCCGGCCAGCAGGCCTGGGCTAAGCTCTCTCCTCCCCCCACTGTGATTATGTGTGACACCCTTCTCTCAAGGAGCTCATAGTCCAGGAGGTGGCAGGCCCCCTGGGGCATGTCCTGCTAGTCCAGTGTGGGGAGGGCATGGCGTGTGCAGACTGTGGTGTGGTGCTGGGGTGTCATGATTTATGGTAGGCCTCATGCTCTCCTTGAGCTTCATTAAGCAAAGGGGTCTTTTATGGGCACCACTTTGACTTGTCATGATAACTCTGGAGGGCGGGAAGGAGCCTGTGAATCCAGTGGTGCTAGGGGCTCCCGACGGATTCCTCCTCACTCCAAGCCTGGAGCGCCGGGGGGGGGCGGGGGCTCCCAGGGCGTCTACCCCTCGGTCCCCACCTTCCAGCCCTGTTCGTCTCTGGCGACCCACCCTGGGAGCAGACCTGGCCTCCCTCCCTCAACGCTCTCTCAGCAACTGCCCGCGACCCAAGATCTCTCGACAATCCCCAAAGGCCCCCAGTCAGCACCCCAACAGCACCCAGACGGCCCCCAAGGGAATCCAACCAATCCCAACAGACCCTGGCCAATCCCTACCGGTTCCCAGCCAGCTCACAAAAGCCTCTAGCCAGCCCCCAAAGGTCTTCAGCCAATCCCCAGCGGCCCCCAGCCAGTCTCAAAGTCCTCCTGCCAATCCCCAACGGGACCCAGTCAGCCCCTAAGGGAATTCAGCCAATCCCAATGGACCCCGGCCAATTCCCAACGGTCCCCAGCCAGTGCCCAACGGCTCCCAGCCAACCCCCAGTGACCCCTGGTCAGCCTCCAACAGACCTCAACGACCCTACATTTGGATCTTAACCTACTCCCCGGCCAGGGTGGGGCTGGGAAGGCTCCCTAGAGGACGCTGTGTTTGAGGGGCAGGAAGGATGAGGAGAGCTGACAAAGAGGGTCTGCAGGGTATTGTAGGCTGAGGGGAGGAGGGTGCCTGGAGAAGTCATAACTTGGGGGGCCTCTCTGGTTATCTAGTGTGCGGCTGGTGCTTAGAACCTGGGGAGAGAGGAGAGGACAATGCTGGGTAGGAGAGTGGAAGCAAGGCCTCCAGCTGGAATGGAGAGGGCTGAGCGGTGCAGTCAGATGTGTGGTGTGGGAGGAAGCTCTGGGGGCAGGCAAGTCTGGGGCAGGAAGCTGGCTAGGAGATTGTGTGGGTGACCTAGGTAGGATGGAAGGTGGTCTGGCTAGAAGATGGCCCTTTGCGTGGAGAACTGTAGACTTGTTTTTAAAGCTACAAGCAAGAACCTAAGTCACACAAAGCAGGAAAGAATATCCAATGGAAAAAAGACAGTCTCTTCAGCAATGGTGCTGGGAAAATTGGACAGTCACATGCAGAAGAATGAAACTGGACCATTTCCTTACACCATACACAAAAATAGACTCAAAATGGATGCAAGACTTATATGTGAGACAGGAATCCATCAAAATCCTAGAGGAGAACACAGGCAGCAACCTCTGTGACCTCAGCCACAGCAACTTCTTGCTAGACAGGTCTCCAAAGGGAAGGGAAACAAAGGCAAAAACAACTACTGGGACTTCATCAATATAAAAAGCTTTTGCACAGCGAAGTAAACAGTTGATAAAACCAAAAGACTACTGACAGAATGGGAGAACATATTTGCAAATGACATATCAGATAAAGGCCTAGTATCCAAAATCTATGAAGAACTTATCAAACTCAACACCCAAAGAAGAAATAATCCAATCAAGAAATGAGCAGAAGACATGAACAGACATTTCTCCAAAGAAGACATACAGATGACCAACAGACACATGAAAAAATGCTCAGTATCACTTGGTATCAGGGAAATACAAATCAAAACCACAATGAGATACACCTCACACCAGTCAGAATGGCTAAAATTAACAAGTCAGGAAACAACAGATGTTGGTGAGGATGTGGAGAAAGAGGATCCCTCCTACACTGTTGGTGGGAATGCAAGCTGGTGCAGCCACTCTGGAAAACAGTATGGAGGTTCCTCAAAAAGCTGAAAATAGAGCTACCCTATGACCCAGCAATTGCACTACTTGGTATTTACTTCAAAGATACAAATGTAGTGATCCAAAGGGGCACCTGCACCCCAATGTTTATAGCAGCAATGTCCACAATAGCCAAACTATGGAAAGAGCCTGACATCCATGGACTGATGAATGGAAAAAGAAGTTATGGTATATATATATACAATGGAATACTACTTAGCCATCAAAAAAAAACGAGATCTTGCCATTTGCAACAACATGGATGGAACTAGAGGGTGTTATGCTAAGTGAAATAAGTCAATCAGAAAGACAATTATATCTCATAAATTGAATTTAAGAGACAAAACAGAGGATTGTGGAGGAAGGGAGGAAGAATAAAACAAGACAAGTCAGAGAGGGAGACAAAACATAAGAGATAAGAGATGCTTTTTTTTTTTTTTTTTTTTTAGATTTTATTTATTTGAAAGAGAGAGAGAGGGAGAAGCAAGTTGCCCACTAAGTGGGGAGCCTGACACAGGGCTCAGTCTCATGACCCTGGGATCATGACCTGAGCCAAAGGCAGATACTTAAACAACTGAGCCTCCCAGGTGTCCCCTAATCATGGAAGCACACTCAGGGTTGCTGGAGGGGTTGAGGGTGGAGGGATTGGATAACGGGGTGATGGACAGGAGGGCACATGATGTAATGAGCACTGGGTATTATAGAAGACTGATGAATCACTGAACTCTGTATATTAATTAAATTTAAAATAAAATATAGCTAGGAAGCCATAAAAATTGGAAAAATAAACAATCCTGTCATCTGGAAAAAAAGAAAAAGAAGAATAAAGAACCTAAGTCACAGACCAGGCAGGATGGTGGGGACAGGGCTGTGAAGACAGTGGGCCCCGGGTGAAGGTGGCTGAGTTGCCCCTGCCCCTACCTGAGATGGGGAAGCAGCAGTAAAGGGAGGTAGGGCTGTGGTGGGGAAAAGGGGATAACCAGGTTTAATTTGGGAATGTTTTGTTTGTAAGCAGAGATACCCTGGGCCCATCCAGGATTCACAGGGAGGGGTCCGGGTGTAGTCATGGGGGTCAGATATGGGCTGGATTCACCAACATACACTGGAGCCACTGGATGATATCAGAGAGAGGGGCTCAGAAATGTGTGGACAGTCCCATCCCAGGGCCAGTTAGAGGGAGAGAAAGTTGGCAGGAGGCTGAGGCGGCCAGGTGGGAGAAAATCAAATGTAAAGGTGTTTTAAAGTCTGATGGAAAAAATCCGCTTCAGAATGGATTTTGGAATAAACATTGGGCAGCGCTCACAAAAATTGAAACATAATTCCACTTTTCAGCACCTACCAGGAAGACAGAGGTGGAAGGAGGGAGCAGTCTGTCCCTGAAGGCAGGAAGGGGTGCACTGGGTGGAATTCAAAAGCAGTTACTGGGGGCGCCTGGGTGGCACAGCGGTTAAGCGTCTGCCTTCGGCTCAGGGCGTGATCCCGGTGTTATGGGATCGAGTCTCACATCAGGCTCCTCCCCTGGGAGCCTGCTTCTTCCTCTCCCACTCCCCCTGCTTGTGCTCCCTCTCTCGCTGTTTGTCTCTATCTCTGTCAAATAAATAATCTATTAATTAGCACCGTTCAGACAGAGGCTTGGATCGACTCCTCCCCACCGCGGCGCCCGCCGCCATATGCCCCTCCAGCTGGGCACGGCACTAGGGACTAGCAGTATCGCTGCATTGCTTATAACAGAGGAACTTCAGGTACATCCTAAATGTCCATCCACAGGGGAAAGGGGAAAGGCAAAATCAAAGATGATCTGTTTAGGTGATGAAAAACGGGACATAAAACAGTTACACGGGATTCATATACCTATATATCTGAATAGATTCTAAAAACACCATTGAACAAGCAAACATGCACAAACAGGTTCATTTTGACACTTCCTATGAAAAAATACCTCTTATAAAGGGATTTATATATGGGGATGGCTGAAGAGGCCTAAGGCGCTGAGCCGGGTGCTTGCAGCCTGCCAGACCTTGGTGACCGGAGCATGCTGTCGGCTCGCCTCGGCGCTGTGGGGTCCACGCGTGCTGCGGTTCGCTGGCGCCCGTACGTGCCTTCACCCGTCGGGGTCAGGGCAGGCCACCAACAGGAGCGAGAGGACCAGGGACCCGCCCTGCGCCTTCCACTGGCGCTGCTTGAGTTCCTGGTGTGCCCGCTCTCCCAAGAAGCCTCTCAGATATATGAAGCTCCGGCAAATAAATTGATTAATGAAGAATTGGGAATAGCCTATCCAATTATTCATGAGGTCCCTAACATGACACCGCAGGCAGCTAGGATGACACATCAAAATAAGAAGGAAGAAGAAATGGAGCAGCACCAGATCATAATTAAAAACAACACAACTAAATTTTTTTTAAAAAGTTTTATCTATTTGAGAGAGAGAGAGCATGACAGGGGTGAGGGGCAGAAGGAGAAGCAGGCTCTCTGCTGAGCAGGGAAGCCCACAGAGGACTCATTCCCAGGACCCTAGGAACATGACCTGAGAGGAAAGCAGACACCCAACCAACTGAGCCACCCAGCTGGGGCACAGGGGTTGGTAGTGATACCAACCAAGAGGATTTGAACTTTGATTTCTAGCAAAGAAAAGAGACAAATGCAAAGTTAGGGTATAATTAAAAGTGGCACAACGGGAAGTAAAGAAGCATTTTTTTTTAAGTACCTATGATGAGGGGCGCCTGGGTGGCTCAGTTGGTGGGGCATCTGTCTCTTGATTTTGGCTCAGGTCATGATCTCAGGGTTGTGAGATCAGGCCCCCAGTGAGGCTCTGCACTGAGCGTGAAACCTGCTTAAGATTCTCTCTCTCCCTCTACCCCTACCCCACGCCTCTCTCTCTAAAAAAAAAAAAATTTTTTTTTAAGTCTTAAAAGTACCTATGATGAAAAAAAGGCATCAGCCTCTTTACTCCATTGTTTAGAAAGGACACTACTATAGCCCTCACCTGCTTTCCCTCTGCCTTGGCCTTGCTTTGGGGACATGAGTGGACATTGGAACATCATGGCCATACCTCACTGACTTATGGTCCCACCTGTACACGGAACCTCTCCGGTGCCTTTCAGGCCTTTCCACAGCCCTGCTGTTTCTGGGGACCCTAAGCAGGGAGGGTCCCAAGAGTCATCTGGAAACCGCTGCTTGGGGCCGGGCTCTGCTTCAGGCTGCTGTCTCCTGGGAGGGTGGAGGGAAGTCTAACTTGTCAGATGGACCTAGTACGTGGGTCAAAAACTGAGGTAAGACTCAAGGAGTGGCCCAGCCTTCGGGTCGTGTGGCCCACTTTTCCTCCTTTGTCCTGGGTTCTGTAAGAAGGCGCTACTTCCTCCAAACACCCCTCCCCAAGTCGCCACCTCTCCAGGCCACCTGTGCAGCCCCCAGACCCAGATTGTCAGGCTTTCAAACAGGGCTCACAGGGAGGTGGGGAGTTTCAGGGCCTTTCTGATCTCCTTCAATATGTTTGGCTTGCATAAATATCGTGCTTTTAAAATTTACTGAAGTTTTCTTTCTGACAATGATTTGCTAGCAATATAGGTCAGCTTCCTTAAGGTCCATTTTTACTTCCTGGAATTTAAACTGAGTCCAAAAGTAGGCATCCATACCATCCTCTGCAGTCCAGTCCCCGCAGTGGGATTTGGGTCTCTTTCAGGACCATTCCTCTGTCTACACTGGAACCCCCACTGACCATTGCAAAAGGTTGGGAATTTTGTACATTCTGCCCCCAAGAAGAAAAAGCAAGGTCGGGTGGGGGGTGATCTTCTTGATTATGAACTGATCTGTCCTTCCCCAGCGTGGCCTGCATCCCCTGCTCATTCTGTCCTTGGCACAATTCTCCAGTTGCACTCCAGATCAAGGAAGCTGGAAGCCCAGGCTTGAGAGAGGATGCCTCCACTCTGGAAGAGGTGTCTTTTGTCCTCTGGTGGCCATCTGTTCATCTACAGGCCTTGGAGGGAGAGTGAGTGTGTGCATGCATGCGTGTGTGTGTTGTAAGTGTGTGTGTGTGTGTGTGTGTGTGTGTGTGTGTGTGTTGGTGTTGCTGCCCTGGTGAAGCCAGTATGTTTAGCAGAAGAAACGGGAGAGGGCCTCAATTTAGCTGAAGGGAGTGAGCATCCCAGAAGTGGGCTTGGCAGGACCCCAGGTGGAGACCTCTGGTGGGAGTGGAGGAGAAAGAGATATCGTTGCCTTCCCTAAGACCAAGCTCGAAGTGAGGCCCAGAGGGCTTCTGGAGAGGGCACATGGGCTTACAGGCCCCAGGATGCTCACTGGGGCCTCAGAAAGGTTTTTCCAGGGAAAAGAGCCCCTTCCTACCACCCGCTGCCCTGTGCCCAGGGCAGCTGAGACTTCCTCTTCTCCTCCTTTGCTGGGTCCATTGCACAGTGCTGCTCTGAGAGGTCTGGTGGGTGGGGGAGATAGAGAGGATACCTATGGGGTAGGGGACGGGAGTTCTTACAAAGCCAGCGCCCCACATCCAAGACAGGAAGGGTGGAGTCAGGAGGAGATAGGTGGGCACTGACTTCCTCTCCTGCCCTTTATCCTGGTGCTCAAGGCCATGGGAAGGGCTCTGACCTTAAGCAAGGGCACCACTAGGCTAAGAGGGGAGCTGGAGCCCTCAGTTTTGGTAGGGAGAGGGCAAATCAAAGCCTTTCCAACACAACTGTGCCCCAAGGGTTGCTCTTGGGGTAAGCACAGCAAGCGAGGTGCTTGTGATGTCCCCCCACCTCCAGTATCTGCCATTCGCTCCCTCGTGAACACTCCCCCCTCACTTCTTTAAACCCCACCCTCCTCCCTACAACCCCCTGTTTCCTCTGTGACATCCTAGCTTGTTCCCATTCCACCCAAGGACACCTCCTTCTGGCCCTGGCTGGGAAATAAACATATGTGCTTTTGCCCTCAATATCAGAATGTTTGTTGCAGAAGAGCACAATATCAGGGCAGCATGTGAAGTAAAGGAATTCTGGAAAATGTGAAATGTCTAATCATCTCCACAAAATATATTGTTTTGAGAACCTTGAATCATGCAGAGTGCCCAGTGTGCCGCTGTGAGAGGCAGGCGGGAAACCCAAGGGTCTGAGGGGAGAGGCAGGTACCTGCTCAGGGGTCCCAAAGGACACTGTTATTCTCAGGAAGGGTGTTTTTAAACGTGGTGGGGAAAACCTCGGTGTAGAGACTGGAGGCTGAGGAGCTGGCCCAATGGCACTGAGGAGTGGCAGTAGGGATTCTGGAAATAAGGTGCTCAGCTCCAGGTCTGGCCAGGCCCTCCGTCGGTACAGAAGGAAGGGAGCAGTGTGCAAGGTGTAGGTGTGTGTTCAGTGTGCGGATGCCCTGGGATGAGGAAAGGCTGCCCTGCACTCAACACTGCACACCGGGCCTGCTCTGTGATTCTCAGCAGAAGGAAGCCGGAAGGGTGGCAGGTGGCTCTGTCTTCCTGGAAGGCCTGGAGTTATTTCTTTATCTTATTTGCTCTCATCTCACTACATATATAGAGACATTTTCTCTTTTTTTTTTTTTTTTTAAGTAGGCTCCACACCCAGTGCAGAGCCCAACATGGGGCTCAAACTCCTGATGGTGAGATCAAGACCTGGGCCAAGATCAAGAGTTGGACGCTCAGCCAACTGAGCCACCCAGGCGCCCCAATAGACGCTTTCCTAAAAGAATACCATGTAAATTGTTCTTTGATATTTCCTTCCTCCTAGGTCACAGAGCTCCTACTCTTGTGATATCTTGGTTCATTTTATCATTTTACAGTGAAATATGCCCCTTTGATTCATACATTGTTCAGTTTCCATGTTTGTTTTTTTAAAAACAACTTTATTAAGATCTAATTCATATACCATAACATTTAGCCAATTAGAGTGTACAATTTCCATGGTTTTTAATATGCTCAAGGAGTTGTGCAGCTATCTCCATAATCAATTCTAGAATATTTTCCTTATCCTGAGAAAAAGCCCATCAGCTGTTATTCCCTATTCCACCCCCATCTCTTTTTCCAACTGTAGGCAAGTGCTTATGTGCTTATAGTCTCCATAGATATTTCTGCTCTAGACATTTCAAATAAATGAAATCCTACAACATATGGTCCTTTGTGACTGGTTTCTTCCTCACAGCGTAAGGTTTCCAAGGTTTGTCCATACGGTAGCTAGTATTCATACTTTCTTTTTATTGTTGAATAACATACCACCTTATGGCTATACCACATTTAAAAAATCTGTTGATCAGTGATGGACATTTGGATTATTTCCACTTTGGGGCCATTATAAGTAGGGCTATTATGCCAATTTGTGTACAAGTGTGTATATGGGGATAGGTTTTCCTTTCTCTTGCATATACCCCTAGGAGTGGAATTGCTGGGTCACACCTTAAGGAACTACCTACTCTTTTCCAAAGTGGCTGCACCATCGTACCTTCCCACCAGCAGTGTATGACAGTTCCAATCCCTTTACATCCACACCAAGACTGCTATTATCTGTCTTTTAAATTGTGGTGTTGATGTGCATTTCCCTGTGTGCCTATTGGCCATTTGTATACCTTCCTTAAGAGAACTGTCTCTTCGATCCTTTGCCCATTTTTGAATTGGGCCCATTTGTTTTTGAGCTTCTTGTAGATGGAATCCTAGCATATTTACTATGCCTCGTATGATCTGCTTCATTTCCTAGGTGTTATTTTTGTGCTGCTTGTCAGCAGTTGCCATGATCCTGTAGTCATTCATCACATGTCCTGCTATAATGAAACACCACAGCCTGGGTAGTTTATGAACAACAGAAATATAATGCTCATAGCTCTGGAGGCTGGAAGTTAAGAGATCAGGATGGCAGCATGGCCGGGCGGGGGTCCTCTTCTGGGTCAGGGTAGAAGGGCTAGGGAGCTCTGTGATGTCTATTTTATAAGGGCACTAATTCCATTCATGAGTGCTCCATCCTTATGGCCTAATCACCTCCCAAAGGCCCCACCTGCTAATACCATCACGTTTGGGGGTGAGGATTTCAACATCTGAATTCTGGAGGGACACAAAATGCAGACCACAGCAACTGACCATTTGAGTTGTTTCCATGTTCTGGCCATTACCCATAAGGGTGCTTTGAACATTTTTGATAGACCCTGGTGTGCCATAATTTCTCCACTATGGGTTTTAAACTCTGACTTCACCAGATAATGTCAAATGGTTTCATAACCATATAGAAAATCCTATGAATAGAACCACAACCCTCGGCAGTTTTCTGTTGAAAACACCATCCTTTATTCACTGCTCAGAACTGCTGCCTCTCCAAAATCCAGGGTCCGTCCATGCAAGGTGTGATCCTGGTCTCTCTATTCTTTCCCAAGCTCTGTGAGTCTGTCCCTGAGCCAATGCTATAGTCTCCTAATTACTAAAAGCTTTATAGTTTATCATGACATCTGGTAGGATGGATTTTTCACCTGTAGGTTTTGGTTACAGGAAGATATTTTGCACGTTGTGTGTTGTGATACACCAAAGGCATTGTTTAGAACAAGGGAAGGGTGGTTTGGGGGGACTTCTATGAGCAGAAGCCTTGCAGAATCCATTGTCACCAGGTAAAGTGATAGCTGTGAGTGGAAGGAACACTTAATACAATATTGGTCAGAGGGCTGGTGATACAAAACAAAAGGAGTATGGTCTTGGGGTGGAAACAGGACTGTCCACGATCCTTTGTTCTTCTTTCTCGTGGTCTTTCCCTCTATAGCCTTCCAGAAGTCACAGGACTGTTCCAAATACTTCCCACCGCTCCTTAATCAGTCCTTTCTTCTCTATCCTAGCATCAGAGAGCTGAAAGACTACATTTTGGAAAATAATCATTAAAATAAAAGGAAAGGGCTTTCAGATTTCACCGAGTTTTGGAAAATAATCATTAAAATAAAAGGAAAGGGCTTTCAGATTTCACCAAGGAGGATTATCACTTTGTACCTCATAAAGGAATGGAGCTTAAAAACTCACAGCAAAATTCCATGATTTTCATTATAGAAACAGCAATGGATTTCTCCACTTTCCTATCAATATATATGAGAAAGTGGTGTTCACACCACAAGGAGTACACTCTTAATCCTTCTTTAAATTAAATAGCCCACCTAGCATCTTTATAAAGAAATGGAAAAGCATTGTGAGCAATATAATAAAATAGAAACCAGAAAAGCACTCCTAATATGATTAAGCAGGGTTTGGTGAAATTGCATTTCAGTTATTTATAGCATGAATGAAAAAATTCAAGATGCCAAATGCATTTTTTTAAAGATTTTATTTTTTTGACAGAGAGAAAGCACAAGCAGGGGGAGTGACAGAGGGAGAAGGAGAAGCAGGCTCCCCGCTGAGCAGAGAGCCAGATGCGGCGGGATCCCAGGACCCCGGGATCATGACCTGAGTCGAAGGCAGACGCTTAACTGACTGAGCCACCCAGGCCCCCCAACCAAATGCATTTTTAAATGTAGGTCTTGTCAAACATAGACTGTTAAATACAGAATTCTCACCATAGATCTAGGTGTCAACTCGAGCTGGAGAAACTTCTGAAGTGTCTGTGTAGGAATCTGTCCCCTGGAGGCCCTTGGCAGGATGCTTTGTCTCTTGGAGCCCTCTCTTGAGTGAGATTTACCTTGGTTTTCTGTCTCTTCTCTCCATTAGATATGTCTAGAAGTGGACCAGAAAGAGGCATCCATCTATATTTACCTGGGTAAATGAATTTAACAGAATTTTCCTACTCTTCTTCTGTGGTATAATAAAAAATATATTTGGTCTTTAGCCCTAGTTCCTGGCACAGAGCTCCTAAAACCCTTGGAATTTCCTAAGTGAGAAGAAGAGGGCCTTGTGTGCAAACAAGATGACTCAAGGTGGGGGCCCCTACATAGCCTCAGGGTGGCAGCTGTTCACCAGAAAACCAACCAGATGATTAGAGGGCCAGAACTTTCAGCCCAACCCCAACCTCCAGCCCTGTGACCTCCAGGGAGGCGAGAGGCACCAGAGATTGTGTTCAATCACCAATGATGGGCGATTTAATCAATCATGCCTAAGTAATGAAACCTGGATTTGAAAAAAGCAAAAAAGAAAACAGCCTTGAAAAAGCTTCTGGGTTGGGGCACCTGGCTGGCTCAGTTGGTAGAGCATGTGACTCTTGATCTCAGGTTGCAAATTCGAGCCCCACGCTGGGTATAGAGATGACTTAAAAAATAAACAAATTACTTCTGGGTTGATGAACACATCGTTGTTCTGGGAGTGTGGCTGTCCCAGAGAGGACACAGAAGCTCTGTGTGAACCCCCCCAATCCCCGAGATATCGCTTCCCTATGTTTTTCTTCCACTTTTTTGTTTCTGAGTTACACCCTTTATAATAAACCTTTATAATATAAGGAAAGCTGGGGGTCCATTTATGTTTATGTATAATAATGTCTCAAGTGGGTCACTCCTGCATGTCAAATAAGGCTCACAAAAGAGATTCCTCTCAGGACTAGACCAGCTGTACACAAAAGACAAAATTCCAATCCTACACTTACTGTCAAAAAAGGCAGTTTTAGAAAGCTTGCTTTGACCTGCCTTGCAGAGATCAAAGTTGCAGAAATATTAAAATCCCCTTTCTGTCACTGGAGGTGGGGTCTTGGGACCCCACAATGATAGAAATAAGGCTGGAACCAAAAGTCAAAGGCACATGCAAGCTGGGGCAACAGCTGGAGCTGAATAGAAACTCAACACCATCAAAGTGCAATTAGGCGGGCCTACCCCCAGCGAAGCCGGGGCCCTGGTTCCCGCTCAGGTTCTCACACCGGCCGTGATGCCACAGAGGGCTAGGAAGGGTCTCCTCCTGGCTGGTGGATATGGGGAAGCAACGCAGGCAGTTCACTGGTGGTTTTGAAGGTTGTTTTTTAGATTTGTGGAGCCTCTGTGAACCAGCTGTGACTGCAGCTGGGGTACTGGACCACAAGCAGGTTAGTAATAACAGCCAACAGGGAATGCATCATATATGTTTCACTTGGAGCTTGTTCCCATGGTCCCTGACTGTCTCATTTCTACCCAGTTCTTTACCTCTAAGACCATGAAGCTAGGATTACTTTACTGCCTTATCGTATTTTAAAAATTATTCTTTAATCAAGAGGGACACTAAAATAAAGAGAAAGGAGAGGAGAAAAGAAGGAAAGAGAGAAGGAAGGAAGGAGAGGAGGAGGGGGGAAGGAAGGAGGGAGGGAGGGAGGAAAGAAGGAGGGAAGAAAGGGAGGGAGAGAGGAAGCCATGGTCAGGTTTAATTCCAGACAGTGGTAATGCTGTATTTTATAAATGTTGCATATTTTGTCAGAATTTAAAATAAAACCAATAGACCTCTGAGAATTTCACTTTATTTATAAAATAAGGAATTTGGTTAAGTGATCTCTAAATTCCTTTTTCTCCCAAGTAGTCCGTGATAGAGCTAGCATCGAATTTCCCCAGGTGACCTGATACAACTTAGCATGGGAATGGAGAAAGAAGTGAGGCTGCCTTCTGGGCTCACTCTGCGGCTTGGTGGAGGGATGGGGACGGGCACCTGACCTCTGCAAAGAAGCGCAAAGCTCCTGTGGCATCACAGCTGCAGGGGTGAGGCACACTGGTGGCATCTGACTTCTCCCTCCCTACGCTGTAAATTCAGGCAGCAGGGGCCAGAGGACGGCAAGAGACCTCTAAGAGCTTACTTCTTATGGAGTCAGGTCTCAGGGGTGTAGCAGAGGTGGTCGAGGTCTGAAAGACTCCCACCATACTTGCTTCTTAGCAGGCTCAGATGGGCCCACACATTTGGGAGATCAGGGCTGGTCCTTTGTGTGTCATTGGAGGAAGCCCGTTCCCCTTTCCTTCCCTTGCTTGCCGGTGGAGTTTGGCTCCTGAAGATAATAACTAAAGAAAGCATGAGTAATGTAGTGATTACAAAAATGTCAGGCCTGTAGCTTATGTATGATACAGTGCACAATGCTTATTGACTCCATCCTTTATTTACCCAAGAACTATGTGCTTGGAAACCATGGCACCCAACCTTTGTGCTGGTTGCAGGGGCACTAATGGCCAGAAATCAGTAATTTCAAAAAACAAACCACAGTTGCTCAGGTTAGGGACTAAACTCTCCTTGTAACCAATAGAAAATGTCATAATTTTTCTCTGCTCACATCTCCTGGCCCATTTCATTATCCTCTTATAAAAATCTTACCCTCCAGTCATGCTGAGGAGCCCATCTCTCCCTTCCAGGACTTCACAGGAGCTGTTCCTTCTCCCTCTGCCGATTTTGTTTTGTTTTGCATATGGCAGCTTTCACAATTTTCCTTGGAGAAAAGGAAGGAGAACACATTTTAATTCACACATTTTAATTCAAAATGTGTTTCATATTCTGGGTCCCTGGCTGGCTCAGTCGGTGAAGCATGCAACTCTTGATCTGGGGGTCATGGGTTTGAGCCCCGCATTGGGTGTAGAGATTACTTAAAAAATAAAAATAAATAAAAATTAATCCCCCCCAGCGACGCCTGGGTAGTGCAGTCGTTAGGCGTCTGCCTTTGGCTCAGGGCGTGATCCCGGCGTTGCAGGATCGAGTCCCACATCGGACTCCTCAGCTGGGAGCCTGCTTCTTCCTCTCCCACTCCCCCTGCTTGTGTTCCCTCTCTCGCTGGCTGTCTATCTCTGTCAAATAAATAAATTTAAAAAATCTTTTAAAAAATTAATCCCCCCAAAAACCCACCCAAAATATGTTTCAGTAACAATGAAGTATCATATGCCAATAACTCAAATAAAAAGGAAAAACGGTAATAGATGTTCGGTTTGAAGATGCCCTGTGTCCTGCAATCTCTCAATTATCTGTGCTGAATTATTTGTTGTACAGAATCCTATCTGTGGGAAAACTTCAAATCCTAGGTTGTTCCTGGCTTTCTTTCTAGATACAACCCAGAATTCTTTATTTTGAAGTTAGTATATTCTTAGAGCCCGCAAGCTAATTTGAATGTCTGCCTAAGGAAGCATGAATCCATTCTAAAAATCATGTTTTCCCTAGCTTAAGAGTGCTTTGTGAACAGTTTTTTTTCTCCAATAGTCACAGAAACCTGAGGTAGAAAAATGTTGGGGTTCAGAGCTGACAGCCAAGAAAGAATTCTTGAGACATGTTTGGTGCAAAAAGGTGGTTTTATTAAAACACAGGAACGGGACCCATGGGCAGAAAGAGCTGCGGATATGGGCAGAAAAACCTGGGGTTGTGAGGAATGACTGATTATATACTTTTTAAAAAAAATTATGTTCAGTTAGCCACTGTGTAATACCTCACTGGTTTTTGATGGGGTGTGCCCGCGATTCATCAGTTACGTGTAACACCCAGTGCTCACCACAACGCGTGCCCTCCTTATTACTTTCAAGTTGGGAGGGGGTTAGGAACAGCACAAGCCTCCCAGGTGTTTTGGAAACAAGGTTACCAGGATCCTGAGGGGACTAGTTATTGTTAGGAAAGGTCATTTATTACTGTTTAGTAAAAACTCAGTTATGAGACCCTTCAGATATCTATCAGTGGGCCATGTGCCTGGAGGATGACTGCTAACATGTATCTGGGGGGGGGNGGGGAGTCAAGATAAAGGAAGCTTCCAAAGGAATTTTCATATGTTAAAGTAGACTCACAGGATCTTGGGGGGTCAGGCAAAGATTGCCTCTTGCCCTTAGGAAAGTGTCAACATCGAGGCAGCTGAGTTCCTAGAGGAAGTTCACTGCCTGTTTCAAGGACTTGTCAATGGGCTGTTAGTAATAAGGACATTTAATTTTTTTTCCTTTTGCTTTTGTTTCCCACATCAAAAACAACTGACCGAACTGAAAATGCTGAAGTTATAAATAGTAAGTTCTATTTGTCCTTCAAGAAGAAAAAAATCACCCTAACTTCTAAATTCTTTAAAACCCCAAACCAAGGGCTCTTGGGTGGCTCAGTCAGTTAAGCATCTGCCTTTGGCTCAGGTCATAATCCCAGGGTCCTGGGATCAAGCCCTGGGTCCTGGGATCAAGCCCTGCATCGGGGTTCTTGTTCAGCGGGGAGTCTGTTTCTCCCTCTCCCCGCCCCCCCCTTGTGCTGTCTCTCTCTCCCTCTTTCTCTCTCTCCCACATAAAATCTTTAAAAAAATAGTCAAGAGAAAGTCTTAAATACCATAAAATATTTATAAAGAAAGGCATTATAACTTGCACTATATCTCACGGGGAAAAAAGTGAAAGCAGGGGTTGAATGCCCAGCTTTGAAAACTGTAACAGACTGATGCTGGCAGCCTGGTCCCAGGACCCAAGGGGGTGTCCAGTGGGACCAGCCAAGAGGGTCCTTGGTTTCATGGCTTCATGTAGGATGGAAATCAAACGTGAGCCAGCAGAAGGTGAAAGCAAAGTTTATTGAAGATACATATATATATATAGAGAGAGAGAGATGAGATAGAGTCCTGTCTTTGTTCAGGGCCTGGGGTTTTTATTGAGGATGGTGTTCTGATGTATGTGTCCTCTCAGGCATCCAGGAACAAATTGGAACAAAGACAACGGCTCAGGTGTTATTCCCTGGAGCCAGGAGACCTTGGCGTCCAGATGTCTAGCTCTGGTGGTCTGCAAAATATATATTCTCCAAATATATGTATATATATATATATATATATATCCTTCCTTAGATGTTAATTGATCTAGAGAATCATTAATTCCTTGTTCCTTACAAGGAAGACGTAGGCTATTTGCATTACAAGGCATGTGTTAAGTGGAGTGGGGGTACAGATCCTAGCAAGAATAGAAACTGGAAAAGAAGCAAAGGAAAGAAACAGATTTTCCTGAGTGTTTCTCAGAATTAACTATGTTTATCTCTACCCTCCTCATGCTCTCTGACCAATATGTTGGACATTCTGTCCATTGATCTGTCTTGTGGATAATTGCAAATACGCACCAATCAGCTATTGTGAACAGCAAAGAGAAATGGTCAGTTCTGAAATAATTGAAAGCTGGGACTCATTGCATGAAAAAAAAATCATAAAAGTACTTTTTATGCCTATTAAATACAACTGGATGTATTTTAGACAGTCTACTAATTTTTGGACTGTTGGATTTTGTAATTAATTATTTTGGTCAACAAAATAAAGACTTTAGTTCTGGTGTGACCAAAATGCACCAGTTAGGATCTTGCCCTGAGGTTTGCATGATGGAATATAAATTGTATAATTAAAGCCTGGTTTTTCATCTGGGAACACTTGAAATGCATTGGCTAAGAAAAATATCCCTCAATACAATGGGTCATGTTTTGTTTATTCTTTAAGTCAGTGTTTTTTACAAGTTTCGCCGGCAAAGAAGCCCCTCCCCTTTAGAGGAAGAGGAAGAGAGGAGTCTGAATTCCGATCTAACCAGGTCTAGGAAAATGAACCCAAATAAGGAAGAATGGTGTTTCTTTAAAAGCTCTTGTTTTGGGGCGCCTGGGTGGCTCAGTTGGTTAGGGTCTGCCTTCAGCTCAGGTGATGATCCCGGGGTCCTGGGATGGAGCCCCAAGTCGGGCTTGCTGCTCAGCGGGGAGTCTGCTTCTACCTCTCCCTCTGCTGCTCCCCTTGCTTGTGCTCACTCTCTCCTTCTCACTCAAATAGATAAATACAATCTTTAAAAAAAGCTCTTGTTTTTGTTTAAAAGCTCTTACCTGGGGCACCTGGGTGGCTTAGTCCGTTAAGCGGCTGCCTTCAGCTCAGGTCATGATCCCAGCGTCCTGGGATCGAGCCCCACATCAGGCTCCTTGTCCCGGCTTGTGCTCTCACTCTCTGTCAAATAAATAAGTAAAATATTAAAAAAAAAAAGCTCTTATTTTACTCCATAATGCACCTAAGTAAAATGGACGCTGCGTGAAAATCGAATCATTTTATTACTGAAGCCTCAACTAACCTTGGGGTCCCCTTACTCTCCACCTCAATAAATAAAGTGTAAACACATTCTCCAAACTGTGCAGAATCCTAACACCAGTCAGAATTAACAAAACAGAGCATACACATTTTACTTAAGATTGGGGATAAGAGGGGCGCCTGACTGGCTCAGTCAGAAGAGCATGTGACTCTTGATCTCTGTCTGGGTTGTGAGTTCAAGCCCCATGACGGGTGTAGAGATCATCCAAAAAGTAAATACTTAAAAAAAATTGGGGCAAGAGAAACTTTGTTTTTATGTACTCTCTCCTTAAACATTTCTAAATAGAGGAGGAGCAGCTCCAACTTCTTTCTAAACTTCAGCAAATATGCAGAAAAGATTAGCAGGTGAATTTGACACAGAAGCAAAATCCTGTGGCCATTTGTATTTTTGCAACAGCAAAGAAACTACCAGCTGAGAGCTTTCCTGTAATGCCAATTTGGATTACTGAATACCACCAACAATCCTGCTAATACCACCAATAATCCTGAATTATCACGTTAACTTTGGAATTATTGTTAAATTCTTAGGTATGGGAATAGCATTGTGGTCACTCTTAAGAAGTCTTGCTTTGTTAGAGATCCATGCAGTATATAGTGCAGATTTGTGGAAGGAGTAACTTGATGCCTGGGATGTGATTTTCAAACTTCTAATCCTCCCCACTCCCCCCACCAAAATAACGTGTGTGGGTCTTGGGCGGGGGGAGTGAAAATGGGGGGCGTAAATGAAACAAGAAAGGAAAATGCTGTTATTGGAAATAGGTAAAAAATCAGAATTTCCCCCCTAATTTTGTGTATATTTAGAATTCTTCATAATAAAAACTATCAAGTTACCATGCTGAACATTGTAATTCACTAAAATCTACTGAAAAAAAAAATAAAATCAGATTAATACCCAATATTTAAATGAAAATACTGACCATAAAATACAGCTTCCCCATATGTTTCCTGAAATATTCTGTGTTCAACCAAAGTATTTGTTGAATCTTGGGTTTGGCCTTGTTTTTTTGTTTTAAACCAATCACTGCCATTAAGCAATATTCAAAGTGTTAATTATTCATGAAGAGATCAGAATCCCATGTTATAAAATAACTATGACCACTGTGGTCAAATCTGTACAGAGACTGAGGGCACTTGTCATTGGAATGTAAAATCACACTTTGTATGACTAACAAAGACACTGCAGATGGTGAGAGATGCCACAAGTTCCTTATTTGCATGCCTGGGTGCCCTGCCTTCCAGTATTTCTTTCTTCCAGTCATTGGTTCCATGAGACCAGGTCTATAGCCTCACAAGTATGGACTTCAGGGCTTAATTGCTTTATCACTGCAGTTGGATACGTGTCTCTTCGTAATCTCCGAATATTCAAGCATGAAGTAGTTTTCCTTCAGTAATCAAAGAGAATGCTATACATTTATGATTTAACATATATGCATAATCTGTTCAGATTATTTTAAATTTTGATTTTTTTTTTAGAGAGGGAGAAGGGGTTGGGGGAGGGGCGGAGAGAGAATCTTAAGCGGGCTCCAAGCCCAGCGCTGAGTCTGATGCAGAGCTCAATCTCATGACGTTGAGATCCTGACCTGAGCCGAAATCGAGAGTCAGATGCTTAACTGACTGAGCCACCCAGGCGCCCCTGTTCATATTATTTTAAAAAGAGTATTTCTTGAAGCTAATAACAAAGTAAAAACTGAGTGATGGGTAACACCTCATACGGGGATGTCCCCGGTCTCAGCAACTGTTAACGAACCGTTTAGAGCAGGAACTGGTTTCAGGAACAAGGACTGTGGTAGCATCTGCCTTAGCAGCAAACGGAAGCAAACACTTGGCGAAATCATGCCAAAATTTAGGCATGGGAGCCTTGACTGGCTTAGTCGGTAGAGCCTGTGACTCTTGATCTCAGGGTTGTGAGTTTGAGCCCCACCTTGGATGTAAAGATTACTTAAAAATAAAAAATAAAATCTTAAAAAAAACAGTAATGCACACACACAACAAAGGTTCAGGACGACCTAGGGCTCAGTTGGTCTGGGTGGGGAAATCCTTCGCATACAAGGCAGACAAGTTCCTCCAGGTTTGATGAGGCTTGACATTGTATGAAGTAACAAAGGGCAAGGCTCACAGAAGACCATCCTGTGGTCTGTCCTTAGGTTGGGACCCCCTGAGGCAAACCCAGGGACTGGGATTCTAGTACTGGGGAGGCACTCCCAGAAAGCCTGTTCACTTAGGAGAGTGGGGGAAGGGAGACTGGGCTGGCCTATCACAGAGCAGGGAAGTGCTATGGCCAAGTGTGGCTGCATCCACTGGGGACTGTGGAGACAGATGAAGCACAGGGGGTCTCAACAGAGGGTGCTAGGGCAGGGTGGGAACTGACGAACAAGTTCCTTGGGTTTAATGATAATTGTGATTAAAAACTGAGGTCTTTTGGTGCTCCGTTTATTGAATTAAAGATTAATTTGGGGCGCCTGGGTGGCTCAGTCGTTAAGCATCTGCCTTCAGCTCAGGGCCTGATCGAGCCCCACATCGGGCTCCTCTGCTGGGAAGCCTGCTTCTTCCTCTCCCACTCCCCCTGCTGTGTTCCCTCTCTCACTGGCTGTCTCTATCAAATAAATAAAATCTTTAAAAAAAAAGATTAATATTGAACAAAAACACAACCAAAATTTTAAACAATTCATTTACAAAAGTGAGCAGGGACACTTGGTTTGATTTACGGAGTAGTTTTGCGAAGGCTCAAACACTTCAACGTCTGCCCATCAGCACCAAACTTTGAAAGAAATGAGCAAATTTAAAAGGACAGTCATTTGGGGGCGCCTGGGTGGCCCAGGTGGTTGAACTTCCGACTCATGGTTTCGGCTCAGGTCCTGATGTCAGGGTCAAGGGACCGGGCCCCACATCGCGCTCTGAGCTCAGTGCAGAGTCTGCTTGAGATCCTCTACCCCTCGCCCTCCTGCCCCTCCCGCTCGTACTCTCTCTTTCTCTTTCAAATAAACAAATAAATCTTTAAAAGGACAGTCGCTCTATCCAAATGAGAAGTCGCTTTCATGGAGTGATCTGTAAATTGCACATTCTGTAGGTGCCCATGATAAAGGGTCATTTCAGGACCCGGGCTTCTCAAAACACCCCCTTACTTTTGAAGTGGACCTTGCTGCTGTCTCAGCATATTTCTGTCATTTTTGGAGAGGGATGTGGGGGGACCACTGACAGCAACCTGACGTGACGTGGGCCAGGAGTGAACAGTCAAGAATTCTTGAGACGTTTTTGGTGCAAAAAGGTGTTTTTCTTAAAGGATGGAGACAGGACCTGTGGGCAGAAACACCTGCACCAGGATTGTGAGGAGCTTGATTATATACTTTTACGCTGGGGGAGGGGTGGAGAAAAAAGAAGTTTCCCAAAGCATTTTCATATGTTGAGGAAAACTTACAGGACCCCGGAGGCCTGGCTATTGTCCAACAAAGATTGCTCTTTGCCTGTAGCGAAGCATGAACATTAAGGCAGTTGTGAGTTCCTCCAGGATTGTCACACTCTGCCTGTCTCAAGTATTTGAAAATAGGCTGCAAGTTGTAAGGAAATTTAATGTTTTCTGCATTTCTTTTGCCTTTGTTCTCCTCACCAGTCTACACTAATATATATGTAACATATACTAATGTGTTATATATGAAGATCACTTCAGAGACCTATTTAACGTAGCTGTGATTGCTAGCACGCTCATCATTTACTCTGTCCACTGAAACAGATCACAGCCTTTGGACGAGATACACTGGATTGATAGTTAATATATTCGAGTTTTATGATGAGGATATTTTATGATAAGTAGGAATCAGTTGCAACTGTGTTGCCTCTTTTCCATTCGTTCCTCATGGAGGCCAGCTTGAATCACTTTTTTTGTTTTGTTTTGTTTTTTAAGATTTTATTGCTTTATTTGACAGAGAGAGCACAAGCAGGGGGGGCAGCAGAGGGAGAGGGAGAAGCAGGCTCCCCACTGAGCAAGAAGCTCCATAGGGGCTCTATCCCAGAACCTGGGGGTCGTGACCTGAGCCAAGAGCAGACATTTAAATGACTGAGCCACCCAGGGACACCTTGAATCACTTAAAAATGGTGTGACTGCTGTTTACAGAGCCTTAAAATAACAGCAGATTAATTAACATGGGGGCATATTTTTCACTCTTACAAAGTGACTTCCAGAGCCTCCCACCTCAGAGATTGTCAGTGTCCCAGGGTCCTCCTCTTTGTGCTCTGACCCCCTTAATTTTTATTCTCACGCTTGTCAGATGGCCAGCATCCTCTGTTACAGGCAGGAGGTAGGTGAAGGGGCAGGAAGACAGGGTGCCTCCCAGCCAAAGTGAGCCCCCTTAAAGAACCTCCCAAAGGCCCTCAAGGCTATTGGCCATCACAGGTGGGAAGGTTGGGCTGTGCCACTTCTTTTAAAAGCTAAGCACTTGTGGCTCCAGTAGGAGAGGGGTGCTGTGACTGGGAAGGAAAGCTGGAAGAGGTATTAGGTAGGCAATCAGTGGTTCCTGAGGCACTGCTCTCCCCAGAGAGCCCAGGATATTCATGGGCCCTCTCTCTTGAATTCTTACTGTTGTCACACCCAGTGCAGAGGGTGTCTGGATCAAGGGCTTAGAAAAATTCATGTTGTCAATTTTTCATACTGTTCTCTGAGGAAACATAAGGGTCTGCAGAGTTGGCTTCAAGGGTTTCACAGACAATAAATTATTTTCTACTGAAAGTGAAGATTAAATATTCTCGTGGAACACTTCTATCATTTTTATACCAGAGATTCCCGATTTAAGGAGCCCTTAAGTGTTTCTGTGATTTTTTTTCATAGCACCCACGGGCCAAAAGAAATACCTAGGGGCTCCTTTTACAAAGTAGCCAGGACCAAATAACTTAAAAATTTATGTTCTAACAACTTAGTGGTGATTTGAAAAAACCTACATAAGCTGAAAGGAACAGTATTTTTTATTTTTAGATGGCCCCAATTACTTAGTAGTGGAACATATTCACCTGTTGGGCACAGCACAACTTCTCAAATTTTGGAATCAGCTTTTGACACCACCGTTCTCATGATCTTCCTGTGATACTTGCTTTTACAAGCAAACATCTAAAAAGCCACCTTATAAAGATAATGACATCATCTAAAGGAACGTAGTACAATCTGCTGTTGAAACGGTGAACTATCTCAAGCCACTGGCCCGTGGGGGATTGGACAAAGGCCTTTTGTTGCGTTCTTCTCGAAGTTTTACATAGGCCATGGCACCCCTAGGGGCTTGCAGTGGCACACCAGGGCTTCTTGCCAAGTTGGCAACCGTGCCTTTTACATACAGAATGCTACCTGAGACCCGCTGGTGTGGCCCCTAGCAGCTTGTTAGCTTGGATGGAGGACACTTGAACAGAGAGCACGCAGGAGAGGTTAACATGATGAAACCGTGAATGCATTCATGTGCAGAGCAAACCTTTTTTTTTTTCTTTCCAAACAAGATTTCCAAAACTTCTAACACAGCCCTGAAGCTGGCTAGTCACTGCTTTTGCCACTGTCACTGCGAAGGTCTGGGCAGCACTGTGTGAGAGAGGACAAGGCCACAGAATGACATACCTCAACAGATAAAAGCAGGGGACTTACATACACACCGTTGTTTTACTTGGAAGGAATGGGGGATTCTCCTTGTAAGTAGCAGCTGCTATGACACGTGTTGAGTGTACTCGCTTGACCAAGGGCAGAATTTCATTCTGGAATTTCTTTTTATAAAGTGGAAAGACATCACTCTTCTCTTTACTTCAAATATCGCGTGAAATTCTCTTTATGGGAAAATGAGCAAGGTGTGGTTTGTCATGCTTCCAGCTCTTCTCTCTCTTCTTGTAATGGGGGGGAGGTTAATGGCTCATGAGATAATTACTGTGGGATATCTGTGAGGAACAACTGAGCATTTCTCCTCACAAAGCCCTTTAGAAGTGACTGTCCATGTAACTCCCTCCTGGAAGTCAGAGCCAACCTAGCCAAGTTTGCTTTGAGTGAAGATTCACTGGTCACTGTCCTCACCGGGCGTTGAACTCAAAACTATTTTATTTTATTATTTTATTTTATCGTATTTTATTATTTTATTTTTAAAGATTTTATTTTTAAGCAATCTCCATACCCAACCTGGGGCTTGAACTCCAACCCCAAGAGAAAGAGTTGCCCAGAACTCAGAACAACCTTAATGGGTGGGGATCTTTTTTATGAAAAGAAATCTTGCAGCAGTTGTGTTGTACTCTGAGAAATGTGCCCAAGGCAGTCACTGAGACAGAGCTGCTGAGGATAGAGAAGCTGAGAGAGAGAGAAACAGCAGGTGATTAGTGGTGCTGAGAATGCCCTGGGGGGACGGTTTTCTTTCCAGACCCTTGTGAGAGGGTGAAGTGGCTACCATGGAGAGTGCTACCGTGGAACATGGAAGATGCGGGTCTTCCTCTAACGAGGCTGCCCTCAGCCAGAAGCCAAATGGAGTTGAGGGGCGAGGAAGAGAGCCACTAGGAACTTCAGATAAAAACTGCGGTAAAGATTGTCTGTTCTCAGTCACATGTGTGCTGTCTGCACGTACTGTGAAGTTTAGCTTTACAGTATCAGAAACCAGATTTTTAGTTTGTCAGCGGGCAATAACTCATAGAAGACAGCTTCTATTACAGAGGTTTTATTACAGAGGTTTACCGTGTGCCAAGCAGTGCGGTCGGCACTTTTTTCTTTTTCCTTTTTTTTTCTTTAGCAGATTACATGGGATCTGTGATTTTCTCGAGGCATTTTCTGAACAAACCACTGGATAACAAAATGGATGCTTGGCTGCTTGATGAGCCTAGAGTTAAAATAAAGATAGTAAAAACGAGATTGTTTCCATTAAAATTGACTCCCACATCACTGTGTGTATTTCTTGTCTCTGGATAACTGATCTCACTAACCGATCCTTTTCTGCAGCATGCGGACATGTGAAGCACCCTCCTTAGCCAACTTCAGTCAGGCTCTTCTGTACCCATTCCCAACTAGGCCTCAGCTTGGGGACTTCTGGGTCTATCTTTGCATCGACCAATTTTTTTTTTAATTAAAAAAATTTTTTAGTGTATTTTTAGTAATCTCTACACTCAATGTGGGACTTGAACTCACAACCCCTAAAGTAAGAGTCACATGGTCCTCTGACTAAGCCAGGCAGACATCCCTGCACTGACCTTTTTAACAAGAAACTTGCTAAGTCAGTTTAGGAAGAATCCCCACTCTTTATCTGACCAAATTCCTCACCCCCATGACCCCCAGTGATGCCTGATTTCCCTGGCTTGTCTTCAGCAAGAATCCGGTCAAGTCGCTTTAACCAGAAGTATCCTGTCACCCAAAATTACCTCTTGGTAATTTTCCATCCACTGGCTCCTCTAGCCTGCTCCTTGGCTGTAAATCCCCACTGTCCATATTGTATTTGGAATTGAGCTCAGTTTTAAATTGAGGTCTCTTTCCCCCTGTTGCAATAGTTCCTGAATAAAATCCGTTTTTAACACTACTGTTGGGCTCTGGTTTTCTTTAACACATCACGCTCACACCTTCTGAGTCTCCCCTTTTGCTAGGATCCTTGCATCTTGCTACCCCGTGTCCACCTTCTCCTTCTCTAGTGGTAATATTACAAGGGGTAAATCCACGCACGGGGCCCAGGAAGCTAAGCAGCAAAGGCATGTCTTCCACAGAGTGAGTTTTAACACAGCAAGTTGGACAAAACCAGACCCTTAATGAAGGAACACAATGTACATTATTACACAGGTCCCCACTAGCCAGAACACAATTGTGACTGGGCCCTAGCGTAGTGCAGAGGGAGCGGGAGAGATTGGGTGTAGAGCTTGGGAACACATAGAGGCTTTGTCTGAGTGGCTGGCAGCTTGGCTGGTATCATAATCCTCTGTTTACCATTGAAAGCTGGACACTGTGTAGTTAAAAATGTTTAAGATCAAGGTCAAAGTCTTGGGAGGAGACAGATTTGCTCTGAAAGTGAAGATTGAAGGGCAAATGAGAAACCATTTAGGTTTGTTTCTCTCAGGTTTGATCAACCAATCATTAGTAAATACCATCTTACAATAATTAAATGGTCTTACAGCTATTTATAAAACTTTGCCTCCCATATTTCTACAGGAAAAACAGCGTTGCTGTCATGAACCTGAAACTCTCTGACTTGTCTTTTATCCTTTTAATCAAAAAACAACTTTAGAGCACATATTTTGACGCAAAATTTGTTAGGGAAGCAATGATTGTCTAATTGTGGATATGATTTTATGTACCTTTCAGTTTTTAGGTGAAATATGGGGATGTCCTTATCTCACCAATGGCTTTCCTAAGATAACTTTCTTCCGTAGATAATTTACTCATTTTATACTAGTTTTCAGTAATCCCCCTAACAAAATGTTTGCCATAACCTCTAACCCATTGTATGCTTGACTCTCTACGTGCTGACATAAAATGGTATTATGTCTGATTGCTAAAGAGTCTGGGTTTATTTTTAGAGTGATGAAAATGTTATAGAATTAGGTAGTGGTGATGCCTCCACAACCTTGTGAATATACTAAAAATCTCTGAATTTTACACCACAAAATTGTGAATTTTATGGTATGTAAATTATTATTTCAATTAAAACAATTATTTTGTTTTTTCTTTAAAAGTGGCAGGTTAGGAGCATCTGGGTGGCTCAGTCGGTTGAGTGTCTGACTCTTGATTTCGGCTCATGTCATGGCTCTGCACTCAGCGGGGAGTTCCCTCTCCCTCTGCCCCTTCCCCTGCTTGCGTGTGTGCTCTCTCTCTCTTTAAAATGAATACATCTTTATAAAAAAAGTGGCAGGCTAGGGGCTCCTGACTGTCTCAGTTGGTGAAACATGTGACTCTTAATCTTGGGGTTGTGGGTTAGAGCTCCATGTTGGGTGTAGACAGTACTTAAAAATAAAATCTTTAAAAAAAATGTGTTTAAAAAAAGTGGCAGGTTAACTACACATGCTTATTTTATCTAGTCTCCCTTCCAAAAAAATAATTAAAGCAGTAAAAAGTATATTTTAAAAAAGTAAAGAATTAAATATTTTATTCCAGAAGGGCCGTAGAGAATTTTTTAAAGGTTCTAGCCCCTCAAGAAAAGGAGACACCAAAAAGTGAGGGATTATAACACAGTTTTGGGACATAGAGAGTGGGTGGTGGCTGGTAAGTGATTTGGCAGAGTTGGGGACATTCCAACTGAAGTGCTTTCAGGGGAGATGCTCCAAAAAAGCAAGCCAAACCTGTGTGCTACTAGGCAGGGCGGAGGCAGGACAAAGGCCTGGTGAAGCCAACATTCCTAATGGGTTTCAAGCCTCACTGCACCAACTTGGTCTGGTCCCTGGAAGTTTATTATGGAGAAATTCCCAGTCTCAGAATCTGTAGAGAGCGGAGGAAAAATGGGCAGGGCTTGGAAAGGGGACATATCCACACAGTCATGTGGTCTCTTGCCTCCCCTGATCACAGAATCAGTAGCAAGATGTTCAAACTCCCGTACCTTCCTTGGAAGGAAAGCAGATTACTCTTCCCTGAAGAAACTGAATGACCCTAGGGAAAAATCTTCCAGCGACTTAGGTTTTGAGGACTGCTCACATAAAGGCCAGTATGGCTGCCCGTTCCATTACTCATCAACAAGCCCTGTGCTTGTACTTGGAGCAACCAGTCACCTCTTGAATGCCTAACAGACAGAAAGGGACAGTGAAAGATCGCCAGACAAAGGAAAAGGCTTTCAGCAAGAAGGGGAGAGATGAAAACAAAAGAAGGATGAAGGAAAATGGGGTAAGCTCACTAACTCAATTCAAGCAACAAAGCTGACAAAGAAGCAAACAAAACAGAAAGTAAGCAAAGAACCCCCACACAGTACAATTACTATTTTCTTAGAGTTCAGAGAAAAGACTATGTGCTTTGAAAAAGGGCAAGTCAGCAAATAAGAATGAGGTCTTAGAATTTAAAAATCTGATTCCAAAAGAAAATATAAAATTCAATAGGAGGTATATAGTGAATAAAATAAGAAAACTTCATAAAGGTAAAACTAAAAATCAAAGAACTAGAGAAAAGAATGAGAAAAATTTAGAGGATCAATTTAGTTTTCTGTCATTACTTTTCAATAGCCAAGTAATAAAAGTTTTCAGACAGAAGCAAGAAAATGAAAGGGAATAAATTAATAAAAACAACAGAAAAATTACAGAATAGAGTGTTATGAATTTCCAAGGGACAATGATCTACCAAGTGTGGATGAAAAAAGACTCATATTGAAGGAATGGGGAACTTTTAGCACAACTGGGGGTAAAATAAGATCTTGAAAATTTCCTGAGTTTTTTTAAAAAAATCACAAAAGAATGGGAATCTGAAAGGTCTAGAGCTTCTCTACAACAGCACTGGAGGAAAAAAGAAATACAGAAAAACAAAACAGCCAGAGTTCTGAGGAACTCTAATTTTTCAACCCAGAATTCTATACCCAGTCAAACAGGCAACCAAGTGGTGAGAATAGAATAAAGCAGTTTTCAGGCATTCAAGAACTCAAAAAGAATCACTATATATAAATTTGTGTGTGTGTGTGTGTGTGTGTGTGTGTGTGTGTCTCCTTTCTAAGGAAGATACTAGAGGATGTGCTTCAGAAAAATGAGAGAGCAAACCAAAAATGAGAGGATCCGGGCCCAGGTTATCCATTACAGCAAAACAATGAACGGAAGCCCTCACCCTGCACTGGCTTTGAGAGCATCCAGTCTCAAAACAACATGAGAACAGCAAATTACAGAAGACAATATATGGAAACGATTATTTGATGTATTGGAATGCTTGAGAAAATTATTGGTGGATATTTGAGAGGTCTGTTGGAATATTTGGAAGAAAATGAGTGACATATAAAAACCAAGGAAATTAAAATAAACAAATGAAAGCAAAAACAGGACAACTATTAACTCCAGAAAAAAAACCAAAGTTGTAAAGAGAAAGGAAATAATCACAGTTGATCAGAAGTTTCTGTAGGAAATATTTACATATTTATAGGAATATAGATACTGAGATAACTACATTCAGTGGGTGAAGAAGACGGGAGAGCAGAGGGTAAGAAAACCAAACCCTCATTAAGAAGCCAAAAGCCTACAATAAATAAGTACATAAATGGCTATTTGTGGAATTATTTAGCAATGTGGAAATAAATATAGAAAAAATAGCTTAAAAAAAGTCAAGTGTGGTTGCCTTTGGTGAATGGGATTACGGAGTGGGGTGAGGTAGCAAAAGGGGCTCCTGTTTTTCAACATAAGCCTTTAAAAATGGGGTATAGTTGATACACAACATAAGTCTTTCAATACCATTATAAATAACTTCGTGCATGTATTATTTTGATAAATACAAAAACTAATTAAAATAGTACTTATAGGGACTCTGGTGTATTAGTTTGCTAAGGCAGCTATAGCAAAGTGCCACAAACCAGGTGGCTTAAGTAACAGAAATGTATTTTCTCACAGTTCTTGAGGCTAGAAGTCTGAGATCAAGATGTCAGCAGGGTTTCTTCTGTGAGAGGAGGTCTGTTCCAAATCCCTCTCTGTGACTTATAGATGACTGTCTTCTCCCCATGTCTTCTCATTGTCTCTCCTCCATGCATGTCTCCATGCCCACATGTGTGGACACTGGGCGAAGGGTGTGTGGTTTGGTTGGGTGATCTGCTGTGTTGGTTTGGTTGGACCTGGCACATGATTTGATGTATGGAGTTGGTGTAGGGTGAGCCTTGGTGAAGGGTTTAACATGGACAGGATTATGGGGGATGAGGAAGGTAGGGACTGAAATGTGTGAGCGTGTGCAGAGATATAGTATGGATGTGTGTGTGTGTGTGTGTGTGTGTGTATGTGTGTGTATGTATAGTATGGCTGTAGCTTAGCTTAGCTTTTGTTTAGATTTTCCTTGGCCCTTTGTTTTAGTCTTTGTTTTTGTCTTTGTTTGGCCTTTGTTTTGTCTTTGTTTCACTCTTTGTTTAAACTTTCTTTGGCTTTTGTTTGGTCTTTCTTTAGCCTTTTGTTTAAACTTTGTGTGGCCTTTTTGTAGTCTTTGTGTAGCTTTTGTTTTTAAGTGGATCTTGGCTGAGAACCCATCAAAAATACCTTGTGTAATGAAAAACCCGGATATATAATCTCTCCCTATATATTCTGCATGCATTGAGGTAGGCTCAATCCCCCCAGGGACCTGGTACAGACGTGGAGCCTGTTCCACACAACTGCTACTTGAAGGTAAGGGAATTCCATAGGTTTTCATCTAACTTCAGGTTGTACTTCATCTTCAGGTGGCAACTGCACATTTTCGTACGGGCCATTTCATTATACTCCGGGGGGGACTTGCTGTAATAGCAGTCAAGATTGGGGGAACATAAAATGATGCAGAAAGCAAGGGCAGAGGACACCAAGGTTATTCTAATGTGAGCAGAGGGCTCCTCCTGGAATGTTCTCGCTAACGTTTGGAAATTGTTTGAGCCTGGGGAGAGGTTCCAAACCCCCACTCAGATTCTTTCAGGTTTAAAGCCTCATGTTTCTGGAGCTAGATTAATGGAGCTATTGGCTGCTTCTTTTTCTATTTCTTCTTTTATTATTTGTCATGATTTGAAAATGAGTTTTTTCTTCTTATCTAGGAACAATATCTTCCCTCGTGCAGTTGGGTTTATGTGTGGGGGATACTAATGGAACAAGAAAGCCCAAATCTTGATAGAATTTTGCTCCCTGTAGATTAGCAACCTTACATGGAAAGATGTTAATGCTCTGTCTTTGCAGAATCTCTTAGAAACCAGAGTTTTCCAGTGTTGTAGTGGGTGGAACAAGGAAAGAAAAGATGATGTGTCAAGGGAATAAAGCAATGAACTTGGCTAGAATACTAGCAGAAAAATAGGAAAAATAATTTTTACTGCTTTGCCAATGAAACAGGAAGAAAAAACAGATCACTGTTAGTTGTATAGCTATGCTATTTTATGTTTATTTAGATTAACAAGAGAATGCCTAAGTGAGTGGATTTTAAAAGTTGTTTCAGGGGCACCTGGCTGGCTTAGTCAGTGGAGCATGTGACACGTGATCTCGGGGTCATGAGTTCAAGCCACACATTAGGTGTGGAGCCTACTTAAAAAAACTTGTTTCACGTTTGCAGAAAAATTGCAAACTGTACAAAAATTCCAGATGTACCCAGATCACGCAAATGTTGACATTTTATCACATTTCCTTTATCATTCTCTATACACATACAAATTTTATTTTTTTTCTGAGCCATTTGAGATTAATTTTCAGATATGATCAAAATTAGAAAACCCACACTAAGAAAATACTGTTATCTAATCCACAGACATCTAGGTTTGTCAATGGTTCCAGGTGTCAGTCGCAGATCATGCATCACTTTGGTTGCCATGTGCTTTTAGTATCCTTTGTTCTGGAAAACACCTGAGATGGGCATTCTCTTTCATAATCTTGACAAGTTTAAAGAGTATAGGCCTGTTATTTTGTTAAATGTCCCTAAGTTTGGGTTTGGTCTGATGTCTTCTCATGATTAGGTCCAGATTATGCAGTTTTAGAAGGAATATGCTTGCATTTCGGATCATACATCTCCAAATTCATACTTGAATCTGACTGTACAGACTTTCAACTCGAAGTCTGGTTCTCTAATGGTAACTAGAATTTTAAATGAGTACCTAAAATCTTATAAGAAAACACAAAAAATTTAAAATCCACAGCTTTTACAGATAATTCCCAAGTATTCACCAAAAGTGTGTAAGTGCTGCCCTTTTATTAAAAATGATAATTACAACAATATGTACATGAACTTGATAGGCATACAGAGAGGCATTTAACATAGATTCTTTGCTTGTGTTAGGTTCATGTCCACTGCTTTATGAGTGTTCATTTCGCGGATGTGATCATTCCTTTCTAAGCAAAACCGTCTGCTGGAAACAGATACTGTTCACAAAAGAGTGGTCCTGGATAGCCACTCCAGCCTCCCTGGCGACCTTTAGCATGTTGGCAAGGTGTCGAGAAAAGAAAGAACTTCCATTTTGTTTGTAAGTTGGAAAACTTCTGTTTGGAGGTGGCTGGCCGTTTTATTGTTCTGAGACCAGCTTCCTGGCAGACTTCCTTTGTTTTGGGAAAGTTATTAAAATAGATTCTTAAGATTTCCAAATATAAAGCACCCGTTTTTTACCCTAGAGGAAATGCCAAAGTCATCATAAATATAAATGTAGGGCAGTTATATGGTCTTTGTAGTCAAGTAAATGTATTATGGCTTTAACAGGACTGCTCCCTGGATGAGGTAGATAAACATTTTCTTTTCTAACTATGGAATTCGATTAGAAATTTGGAGTTCTGAACATGCTACTATTTAATGTTGAGAAACTCAGCTTTTGGGAAAATGTAGTGTTAGCTATTTTGATTGGTCCATAGATGTCACCCCGGAGTTTGAGAAAGTGACTTTTACTTAAAGGATTATATGTTCCCATGATCAGCCACCCTGGGTTAGAAAATGAGGGCCTCCTTTTGTGACTCAGCCAAAAGAATTGGGGGCCAGAATGTGGAAGGTTTGGAAGGCCAGAAGAGTCTTATGGATGGGAGTTGAGTTGCTTTCCACATCCTGGAAGTCTGCTGGGCTGGGCTGGGACCCTAGGATTAGGTTCCATTGTGTAGGCTCCAAAAGTGACCTCTTTTATTGGCTTTGCAGGCCTCTCTGGTTTCAGTTGCTCTGTCACCCCTAGTGCATTAGGTAAAAACTGGTGGTGTTAGCTGTGCTCTGGGTGGTTAAAAGACCAATCTGTTTGAAAATGTACTCAGGATTTTGTTTTCATTCATGCATGATGGGGACAGCAGATCAGAAGATGATTGCCGTTGTTACAGTTCCCGAAAGGAGGATGCATGCCTGACCATGCAGGGCCAGGTGAGGAAGCACTGGGGTTGATCAGGAGCCGGAGGGAATGAGGGAAAAGATGGGCAAAAGCTTTATTGTATTTTTTTGCAGGAAGGACTGGGTGAGGTGAGGTAAACAGACTAGGACAAGGTAAATGTAGAACGAGCTAGTTTGAATCATTTCAGTGGGTTCTGGGATGTAAGGGGTGTCCTGAGTTCTCTGGTTCCTGGCCTTGGGGTGATTAGGACAGAGGAATGTTGGCTTAATCGTGGGACCCTGATAAAAAGGGTAATTGGCAGGTGTAGGCTCTGGATTGGTTGGTTTGCATGTGAAAGTCACACTCTTAGGGGAGTCCTTTGCTGCCCCCAGAAATTAGCTAGCCTGGGGAGGGCAATGTCTCCAGGATCAATAGGTGCCAGGGTATCAAGAATACAGAAAAGAAAATATAGTTAATACACAGGAGCCACATTTGGAGTGAATGGGCATGGGGAAAGTAGGGCAGCATTCAGACTCTGAAGCAATAGCATTTAAGACCCAAGACATCTGATGCAGACAGGTTCATGGAATGTGTATCTATTTCTTATGCCAGTTCAAAAGTTAATTATGGAGATAGATGGGTTTTCAGTGATGCACAGCAGTGAGAATATTCATTTCATATTGCTCTGTAACAAATTAGTACAAACTGAGTGTGTTAAAACCATGCCCATTTGTTAGCTCACAGTTCTGTAAATCAGTTGTCCAGTAGGCTTGGTACTCTGTTTAGGGTCTCACAAGGCTGAAATGAAATTGTTGGCTGGCTAGGCTCTTACATAGGGGTTCTGGTGGAGAATCCACACCCAAGCTCATTCTAGGTGTTGGCAGAATTCACTTCCACATGGCTCAGGTCCCTCATTTTCGGATCAGCAATGGTGGGTTGAACTCTTCTCATGCTTCAAATATCTTTGACCTCTTCCCTTGTCATATTTCTCTGATTCCAGCCAGAGAAAATTCTTGGCTTTTAAGGACTCATGTTATTAGATTGGGCCCACCCAAATAATTCAGGATAATCTTATTCTAAGGAATATCTGCAAAGTTTCTTTTGCCATATAAGATTACATAATTCATAGGTGGGGCGCCTGGGTGGCACAGTGGTTAAGCGTCTGCCTTCGGCTCAGGGTGTGATCCCGGCGTTCTGGGATTGAGCCCCACATCAGGCTCCTCCGCTGTGAGCCTGCTTCTTCCTCTCCCATTCCCCCTACTTGTGTTCCCTCTCTTGCTGGCTGTCTCTATCTCTGTCGAATAAATAAATAAAATCTTAAAAAAAAAAAGAATTTAAGATACATAATTCATAGGTGTCATCAACTAAGATTTGGAAATTGCTTGGGAGGGCCATGTTGCCTACCACAGAGGGTTTAAGATTAAATGTTGAGCACTTGGTTAAGGTGGTATTTGCCAGAATTTCCATTATAAAATTACAATTTTTGTTTTTTAGAAGATTTTATTTATTTTAGAGATAGATAGAGAAAGAGAGAGAGGAGGAGCAGAGGGAGAAGAACAAGCAGACTCCACACTGAGTGCAGAGCCCAATGTGAGGCTTGATCCCAGGACTCCAAGATCATGACCCAAGCTGAAATCAAGAGTCAGGTGCTTAACTGGCTGAGCCACTCAGATGCCCTGTTTTTAATTAATAAATATTAATTGGGAGAGGGATATTTTGAGAGTACGCAAGTGCCTTGTTTCTCCTTAAACTTTCACCTGCTATATTTAGCAACCACTAGTGAATATTGCTTGCAAAAATTGTTACTGTGGTATTCTAATGATGAGTTTCTATTTCCTTCATTGCTTCTACATTTACTAATTGGAATTATTCCTTTCTTTTTTTTTTTTAGAAAGAGAGAGAGAGGCGTGAGGGAGGGCAGAGGGAGAAGGAGAGAATCTTAAGCAGGCTCCATGCCCACCATGGAGCCCACCATGGAGCCCACCATGAGGCTTGCTCTCACAACCCTGACATTATGACCTGAGCCAAAATCAGGAGTCGGACGCTTAACTGACTGAGCCAACCCAGTGCCCCGGAACTATCCTTTAAGGAAGAGTTTCTCTTCATTGGCTTTGATTTTTTATTATTCCACATATAAGTGAAATAGTATTTGTCTTTCTCTGTCTGACTCATTTAACTTAGCATAATACCCTCTAGATCTTTCCATGTTGTCACAAATGACAAGATCTCATTCTTTTTTATAGCTGAGTAATAGTTCAAGTTATTATATGGATATGTACATACCACATCTTCTTTATCCATCTATCAAGGGACACTGGGGTTGCTTCCATATCTTGGCTATTGTAAATACTGTGGCAATAAACAGGGGTGCATATATCTTTTCAAATTAGTGTTTTCATTTTCTTCAGGTAAATACCCAGTAGAGGAATTACTGGATCATACTATATTTCTATTTTTAACTTTTTGAGGAACCTCCATACTGTTTTCCACAATGGCTTCACCAATTTACATTTCCACCAACAGTGAACAAGGGTTCCCTTTTCTCCACATCCTCACCAATACTTGTTGTTTCTTGTCTTTTTGATGCTAAGCACTGTAACTGGTGTAAGGGGATATCTCATTGTGGTTTTGATTTGCATTGCCCTGATGACTAGTGACGGTGAGCATCTTTTCATGCATTTTGTTGGCCATCTGTATGCCTTCTTTGGAAAAATACCTTTTCAGGTCCTCTGCTCATTTTTTAATTGGGTTATTCATTTTTTTGGTGTTGAGTTGCACAAGTTCTTTATGTAGTTAGAATATTAACCCCTTATGGGTGTTGACCAAGAAAAAATTCACTGAAAATTTAAACAAGGAAGCATATATTTGGGCAATTTGAATTGCAATTCCAGAGACACAGATTCAGGTAGAAACCTGAATTCCGTTCACAGGAAGGGAAAGAGAGGGCAGGGTTATAAACGCAAAAGGTTACAAGCGCACTTCTTAGTCAAGGCTGTTTGGCAAAACAGGGATTGAAACTAGGTCAGCTGGGATTGGTTGTGTTAATACACAAATAAGGGATTGAAACTTATCAAATCTCATTGGTTCCATCTGAAGTGAAGAATGGGCAGGAGTCAGGGGTCATGGTGAGGAGGGTGTTAACTCCAGTCCCAGGGCTTGTAGCTGGCAAAAAGTTCATAGTTCCTTGAGAAGCGTGTGCATAAACTCCTTCTCCCATATGGCCTCCTGGCCCTATTTTATTCTTCTTTAAAGATTTTATTTTTAAGTAATCTCTACACCTTACATGGGGCTTGAATTTACAACCCTAAGATCAAGAGTCGAATGTTCTACTGACTGAGCCAGCCAAGGGCCCCCTCTCTATTTTAAAAGAGACTCTCTTAGCTAGGCTGGCTTGCTCTATCTTGAAATCTTGTTTTACACCAGATATATTATTTGCAAATATCTTCTCCCATTTGCTTTCATTTTGTTGATGGTTTCCTTTGCTGTACGAAAGCTTTTTATTTTGGTGTAGTCCCAATAGTTTATTTTTGTAATTTATTTTTAAAAATCAATTTAAATTTAAAAGGAACATGCTCATCTGATTTGACAGAGAAATCTTACAATAATTTTTATGGTTAGCAATACAGAGTTGTCAATTGCATCATTATTGCTATGATTAGTTATCAACTAAGACAAATTATCAACTAAGACAACTGTGATATTGTGATTTATAAGAAATATATTTTGGTCATTTACATGACCAAAATATATTTCTGTTGTGTGTTTGGTCTTTGTCTATGGTTTATGGCTCCTAAAACCTATGAAGTTTCTTACAAGGGCATAAATGTATCTTGTGTTATGTTAATTAGATGAGCTTGGAAAGCCCTTAGGTAACATAAGGATGGGGGCAGGGTGCCAGGAGAACCAAACATGTGGTTAGAGAGATGGAAATCTCAGTCCTACTCCCTGACCTCTGGGGAGGGGAGAGAGGTTGGAGGTTGAGTTGACCCTTGGCCAGTGCCTTAGTCAATCATGACTGGGTAACGAAACCTCCATAAAACCCTAAATGTTTGGAGAACTTCTGGGTTGGTGAATGCTTGGAGATGGGGGGACAGCGATGTGCCTGGCGAAGGCATGGAAGCTCCTCATCCTTTCCCCAAACCTCCTCCACTGTATCTCTTCACCTGGCTGTTGATATTTAATAAGTGTTTCCCTCAGTTCTGTGAGCCACTCTAGCAAATTAAGGGAACCTAAGGAGGTTGTTAAAACCTCCAAGCTGTAGCCCATCTGTCATAAGCACAGGTAACAGCCTGGGTTTTGCTACTGGTCTGGAGTCTGAAGTGGGGGCAGTGAGAGGCAGTCTTGTGGGACGGAACTCTTAACCTGTGGAATCTGATACTATTTCCAGGCAGATAGTGTCAGAACTGAGTTGAATTCCCTGACACCCTGCTGATGTCCCAGAATTGCTTGGTGGTGTGTGTGTGATGGGGGGACACACACCTCCCCCACGACATTGGAATTAGGTCCAGGAACCTTAAAAGAACAACCAATCAGAAAGACAGGTTTCTTTTGCAGGTTATTTTTGTATCTAGAAGAGCTCTTTGCTCAAACAACACTTCCAAGATCTGATATATAGTAAGAAAGAAGGGGACAAATGGTTATGGATGGCCACAAATCTCCATATTGTATGGGAAAACAAGATTGATACTGTGAAATTCTCAAATTAATGCCTCATCAAATTGGATTCCTTCCTCGAGTTTTTAATGTAAAAAATGCATCTCTCTTCCAGAGCTGTATGGGAGGAGGACATTCCAACTCCCTTCTTGAGATGCTTTACTTAATTGCTATGACCTGGGTTTTTAAAGCCAGACTCTAAAATTTCATTTATTTTAGGACTTTCATTCATTAGTGTTATAAGCAAAAATCAGATTTGTAGATCTCAGATTTACTAGGAGAAGTGATCGAAGAGTGTTTACTTAATGGCAGTGAATTACCTAGACATATAGCATTTTTCCTTTGTAATGATAAGATGGTCTTTAAAAGTTTGCATACAGTTTTGTTATATATTCTCTCCCTAGCCCCCAAATGACAGATAACATCTAAATCAAATGTCATAAGCCTTCCTAGGATGGTGAGAATGAAGCTCTGTGTATAATACTTTTGGATTAACTACAACTTAAATAACCAAAACACGAAATTAACCAGAACATATTCTACTGCTTCATTTTTAGGAAAAAAAGGAGCAAATGATACCAAGACAAGCTCATAACAGAGATCTAAACACCAGATGTGTACGGACAAAAATACAGGTACAAATTAATTTCTTATACTCTTTTGGATCTGCATCTAAATTACTGTATAATGATCACTACTATTCAAAATGTCAAAGTAGAATGCAGAATCAGCAAAATACTGAGCAAACTTTCAATAAGAGTTAAACACTTTAGAAAAACTGATTCCAGGTGTTTCACAGTATCCTAGGTTTTGGGAGGTAGAAATATGAAAAAAACATTTCTCTGCATCAGAGGGATAATGACCTCAACCAGCATTCATCCACTTTTGGTAAGCTCATGTACGATGCATGGGGGGAGAGCCATTCCATGAAAGAAAGGCTTCCTTCCCCTGTATCTTCAAACCCTACACTGGAGATTCCTTCTATTTCTTTCTTCTGAGAACACGGCTTCTTCTGTCAGCCTGTCAAATGGGGGACATTTACACTCCAAGTGGCTCCAGATTTTAGTGGGCCAGTGTCCTTCCCATTGCCACTATCAAGCCACTACTCCTTCCCTCTCTAGCTAGTCTTCCATACTTTGAATCTTGTGCTCCATCTCTTGTTCAGGTCTTCACCTGACCTCCAGTGCTGCCTCCTCCACTGATGCTTCTGTGGTCAGCCTCCCCCCCACCCACTCCAACTCCATCCATCAGCGCACGTGACTTTTATGTCCCTGTGACTGAACTATTCTCCACTCCAGTGAATTACCCACTCTGCCTCATCCATCCATTGCATGTTATGGAACTTGGCAATACTTGAGACTACTCCATTTCCGAATCCAATGGTGCAAACATCTAGCATTCATTCACAACCTTCCTTTCCTTCAACTTGCTTTGTTAAGTACTCCACTACAACTATCCTTCCACTAGGTACTTTGAGTTGACTTTCCCTTCCGTTTCTCCATCCTTTTATGAATCTATTCATCAGTAGCTCCTTTCTACCTATTTTCTTTCTATTACTGGTAGATTCTGGAATCCATCCTTTCAATTATTTTCCTGCAAATTCTCTCCCAACCCTAGATGAACCATATGTTTTCTCCCTGTCTGCACCCTGGCTGCTGAGAACAACTAGGGAAAAACACAGTGGGGCAGACTGTTACCACTACACATTAATGGTCAGCGACCTGACCCAGGCCATTATTACTACTTGGCAGCCTGGTCTTCAAATGTCTACAACATCTCTTTTAAACCCATTTTATTCTTCTCAAATTTCCAACTCTCTCATTCTCAGGTACATTTGCTACCCATTTCACAGGAAAAATGGAATCCATTAGATGGGAACTTCATAAAACGAACTGCTTTCCCTTTTCCAACAAAGGCCAACACTTCTGCATGTGCTCTGCACTGCATCTCCTCAGGGTTTCCTCAAGGACACTAATTATTTTTTCTCTTACTTTATTTCAATCTCTTCTCTTAGACCCTTCCCATCAGCACTTATGCTGCTCTTATCTCATTGTAACAAAAAAATCAAGAAATCAACCGACCACCCCCCCACCACACCAAAAAAAAAAAAGTCTGGAAACCACATACTCCTCTAGCTACCACCACTCTCCTGCCCTTCATTCTCAAATCTCTGGCCTGAGTTGCCTACAGTGTCTCTCCATATCCTCAGCCCGTATTCTCTTCACAAACACTCTAATTTACCTCTGTCTCAACCACTCCATGGAAGCAGTTCTTATCAAAGTCACCAGTTTTCTCCATATAACTTAATTCAATGTACTTTCTTTTTTAAAACTTTTATTTATTATGTAATCTTTACCCCCAATGTGGTACTTGAACTCATGACCCCGAGATCAAGAGTCACATGTTCTACTGGCTGAGCCAGCCAGGTGCCCCTCGATGTACTCTTTGTAGTCCTCATATCACACCACCTCTCAGAGTCACTCTACCAAGTTGACCACTCACTCTTTTGAAACCCTTCTTCCCTTTGGCTCTCATGATACCACACATTCCAGTTTCCCTCCCCCACTCTGACTCTTCTCTTTACCCTTTGCCAAACACTCCTCCTCCACCTGTCCCATAAGTGTGAGAGGGCCCCCAGGCACAGTCTTATCCTCTCCTCACTCTGCAAGAGTGGCAGAAGCCACCAGGCAATCCCATCGATGCCCCTGGATTCAGCTTCGACCTATACTCCCAACAGCTTAAATTCTGTCTTCTACCCAAGACTTCTCTTTTGAATTATTCACTTGATATCTTCATCTAGATGCCCCTCAAACACCTCAACTCAACTGCAGCTAAAACTGAACTCATGATTCCGCCTCTTCCCCGGAAGCTTCTCTTCCAGTAGATGCTTCCACCACTCACCTACTTCCTTGAACTATATACCTTGGACCCATCCTTGACTCTCATTCCTGCTTCNATTAGATGAATGATTTCAATATAATATAGTAAATATAAAGATGGAGGCATGTAAATTGCAAAATGGAACAAAGGTAAGTGACATTTCATCCATCTGTGGAAGTCTACCAGTGTAGCTGCTATTGGGTACTCAGATTGTGGCCTTGGACACAAAATTCAGGCAAAGGGGTAGTCAACACTCTGGTGCTTATTTCAGCTTCTCTCTGACTGGTTCTTTTCTTTGTGTCCCTGAGACTGATGCCCTTGGAGAACCCAAGGCAGCTTAGCAGCTCTCACCTTCCCTGAGCTGTCATAGAGCAATAAATCAGCTCATCAGGTAATCTAGGTTCCCCCCTCTGCCCCCTTGCTGTGACCATAGGCCAAATTAACATTTAGGTTTTTCTATAAGACAATGCAAATATGGAAGATGGTTCCCTGTGCAGGGAAAAGGTGGGCAGGCACCAAATCATGAGGAGAAGCAAGGACTTTGCTTGTAACTGGAGGAAGCCTCTGAAGTTTTTGAGTAGGAAAATGGATACATGAGGAGACAAATTCATGCCTTTTGTTCTTTCTCCTGAACCCTCCTGCCCCGTTTATAGAAAATGGTGGAATTATTCAACTGTATAAAATGTTAGTGTAACTTCATCTATCCATATGCTACAGCAATGTATTGCATAATTTTTAGAAAAAAGAATGTCATGTTATCAAAATTACATTCAGAAATTACTGTGCTTCTTATATGTTTACCTGGCTCCACTATAATAAGCAAGGTTCTTACTCCCCAAAACATTTGCTAAATATATTATCTATGTGCTAAGGACACCAACCCTGGGTACACTTGTTCCTTTTCCTGTAATAGCTGTAATAGTCTATGAGAGAGTGGACCACTATACCGTGTCCTTGTTGCCTGGCAGAGAAAGCAAAGCAATCAGGGCTTTGTTCTCTCTCCAGATGGGTCGTCAACCCCTAGACAAATAGAGGCACTTTTATGCTGTTATTTTAAAGCCTCAGCAGCTCCCCAACTCAGTACTGCAGTTTGGCAAGATGCTGCTTTCTATGGAAAAGCACCCTGATTCCAAATAAATATCTGTATGAAATTTTCCATTACTTCCTGGAACTGGTTTCCCAGTTCAAGAACCCACTGTTTAAACGTTCATTCCATTGATTTGTTAACATTTTGGTTTGCTAAGGAGATAGACAAACGGGTACGTGAGGTCAAATGGATCAAGACATCCTTGGAGACAGCATGCAGTAGTCACAACCAAAGTTTACTCCCTACATGAACTTTGTGGCTTCAAGATGAACACGGAAGCCACTGCCTTTTATTGTGTAAATCTACACTCAGAGGAAAGCATTACCTCTGGCCTAGGCAATTATCAAGGTTTTAGAAACCATTAAGGGTGTCTAAGGAAGGTGGTGAATGTGGAATGAATTTGCGCGCGGGGAATACTTTATTCCGTACAGGAGGAGCTGGGGTGAGCAGCCTTTGGAAGGCTATGGTAGGTGAGTGAGACCTCTGAACCTCCGGGTTTTATGCCAGAAACTGCTCTTCCACAAAGCATTCTTCGCGTGCCAGCAGCTTGAGCTCTCACAGCCCGGGGCGGTTCTTCCCGCGGAGCTCCTGCCCAGTGTCTGTCCGCTGAATTCCCGCCCCCCCCCTCCCCCCGCCGCTCGTCTCCCAGACCGCTGATCCCTTGCTTCTGGCTTCCCTTTCCCAAAGTGCTTTTTTTCCGCTCTTTTTGGGGGGAGTCCGTCGGAGTGGGCGTCGATTTACATTTCCTTGCTGTCATGTCCTTGAGTTTTCCAGAGTTGAGCGTAGTTGCCTAGAATTACTGGCTTTTAAAGATCACTCTCTCTCTCTCTTTTTTTTTTTTTTTTTTTGGCCTGTTTTCAAATTTTCAAAAAATTTATCGTGTTTTTTTTTTTAACACTCTGATTATGAAAACTTTGTATTTTTATGTGTTCCTATATTTTCTTCTATAATGGCACCGGTCTTTCACCTTGTAACTTCGTGGTAATTTTTGTTCTATAAAATCATAATCTTTATGGTTGGTTTTCTTTCTCTTCACGTCTGCTGTGTTAGAAGCCTCAAAGACTAGCTTACCTTGGTTGGGATCCTGGGGATCCATTTACTAGTTCTGTGTCCCGGGTAGGTTATCTGATTTCTCTGTATCTTTGCTTTCTCATTTGCACCACGGGGCTCTTGGGAGGTTGTGAGGACTACATGAGTTGAATACATAAAGCCCTGCTGGTATCTCTGGACAGGTGTTTGCTATATTATTCTTATTGGAGTTATTCGTCTGCTTGCATTTTGTCTCCCTTTTGAGTAGTCCATCCATTTTCCAGTTAAAAAAAAAACGCCCCCTCTGATGAACCATACTACTATACCTATATAGGTCTGTTTCTGAGCTTTCTGTTCGATCCTGTTGATCTATTTCAAAGGCAATAGTTTTTTGTTTGTTTGTTTGTTTTTTAAGATTTATTTATTTATTTTATTTATTTATTTGAGAGAGAGAGCCAGAGAGAGAGAGAGAGAGGGAGAATGGGAGCAGGGAGAGGGGCAGAAGGAAAGAGAATCCTCAAGCAGACTCCCCGGTGAGGGCAGAGCCAGAGGTGGTCAATCCCAGGACCTTGAGATCATATCTGGAGCAAAATGAAGAGTCCCACTCTTAACTGATGGAACCACCCAGGCACCCCAATACTCTATTGTTTTAATTAGTATAGCTTATGATAGGTGTCTACATCTGGTGGGACAAGGCCTTATGCTTATTCAAAATTGTCTTGGCTCATCTTGGTCTTTTATAGTTCCATAAGAACGATGAAATCATCTTGTCAATGACATGAACATTTGATATTTATTGGAACAGCACCAAGTTTATAGATTTATTGGGAGATATTCAGCATACTTACATTGACTGTTTCTTTTTGCAGCCTTCAAAAAAGATTCGCAAGTTTCTTCATGAAGGTCTTAGATATATTTTTTTACCTGAACGTGTCCTGTGGTTTTGTGGTCATTTTGAATGGATTCTTTTATTTTACATTTCTTTTTTTTTTTTTTTAAGATTTTTAATTTGTTTGACAGAGAGAGACACAGCGAGAGAGGGAACACAAGCAGGGGGAGTGGGAGAGGGAGAAGCAGGCTTTCCGCTGAGCAGGGAGCCGGATGCAGGGCTCGATCTCAGGAACCTGGGATCATGACCCGAGCCGAAGGCAGATGCTTAAGGACTGAGCCACCCAGGTGCCCCAACATTTCTAGTTGAAACTCCTAATCAATAGAAATTATTTTGATTTTGGAATATTGATCTTCTGTCCAGAAATCTTGTTGAACTTTCTTTTTAGTTCTAATTAGTTTGTAGAGTTTCAGTGTTTTGTTTTGCATGTTGCACTGGTTAGGATTTCAAGTACACCGTTGAATAGTAGTAGTGATAGCATCCTTTTGGGGGTGTCTGATTTAGATGAAAATGTTTCTCAAATTTCACCCACAGTAAGCTGTTATTATAGATATTTTGGTAGCTAGCTTTTAGTAAGATTAGGAACATTCCCTTCTTCCCTTCCTTCTATGTTAAGAGTATTTATCATGATCGGGTATTGAGTTTTAGTGAATGCTTTCTTGGTATTTATTACTGATCTTATTTCCTTCCTTATTCTGTTAATATGGTAAGTCATACTTACAGACTTCCCAAATCTGAAACATTTGAGATGTACCCTGGCTAGTTTGCATTATGAAACAGTTTACCTATCAGATTGGCAAAAATCTGAGGGTTTAATAACCTACTCTTATATTTGAGGTGATGGGGAAAGGGGCTTTATCATGCGTTGTTTGTAGAACAATGATTTGTACAAATTCCATGGAGAGGAAATTGGAAAACATCTATCAAAATCTGCAGAATTACAAGTGCACAGATTCTTTGACCCAGTGACCCCACTTTTAGAGATACATCCCTCAGCTATATGCATGTGTGTGAAATGATGGGTGCACAGCTTTATTCACTACACCATCATTTGTAATAATAACAACAGATGGGACACAATCAAACTGTTTACTTGTAGGAAACTAGCTTATGCTCTGACCCTTACCAATTTCAAGGCATCTGCCATGCTTCTATTCTGCCATGTGTCGTTATCAACACTAGATTCTCATAAGCATCTCAAATTTAATATGTTCGGCACACAGTAGGCTCTCAGTTAATATGTTGAATAAATGAATGTTCAAAACCATACCCTTTCTCTCCACCACTGCAGCTTTCCCCACCTCGGTAAATGGCTCCATTGGGCATTTGCTCAAGCTGTAACAATGAACCCCACATCTGACCCATCCTCAAGTCCTATTTGATTTCCAAGACCCACCTCTGCTCCCCTGCCCTGGTTGGAGTCCCTGTCCTCTGTCATTGGCCTCCTTGCTTCCACTCTTGCCTGTCTCCAGTCTACGTTGCAAGAAGCCTGGGAAAGCTTACCTCCTCCAGTCTAGATCTTTCAATGCCTTCCATTCTTCCTATTCTTTGGCTCACCTCCAAGGCCCTGCCTGGCCTTCCCGCACCTTACCCTGCAGGCTTGCGATGCTCCAGCTCTACCCTTTCTCTGTTTTCTCCAGTACATCAAGTTTCAGTACTTCTATCTGGAACTATGTCCTCCCCTGTGCGTGGCTGACTCCCACTTATTCTTCAGATCTCAGACAGATATCCCTTTTTCAGGATCCCTGCCTTAGCCCCCCAATCTAAAAGCGGTCTTGCCACTATATTCTTAGTACCCCTTCCTCCAGACCCCTTGTTACACTGCAGTCACACGTTGGCTATACTGTTCCTGAGATGGTCTGGTAAGTCTCCTTCCCTGTCCCCTGAGCTCCGTGAGTACCCAGGCCTTCTCTGTTTTAGTTCACCCCTGGCACTTTGGCACTCAACAAATGTTCAAATGAATGGCTGGGTGTTAGTATTGTGTTTGGCTACATTTACTTCAGTCTTGTTCTGTGTATCATTTTTATATGTGGAGCCTGATGTCACCTGGCCCCTTCTGTCATTTGTGGCCACAAATTGTTCCTCCTGACACTTCAGAGGATGCTCACCAGCTTGCAAATTTGCCCGAGATTGCTTGAGGTCTCCAGAGGACCAGTATCTCATCTCTTGAAGATGGAGTCTGAGTGTGCTGCCACCTTGCTGAGGGCCCCCTGGCTCCTGTCCCAGCCCCTGCTGAGGCTGCTACCACTGGAGATGTCTGGGGGTGCTTGAGACACTATCACATGGGCGGTGAGCTAGCTTTAGTTGGGATGTCTGTCTTCCTTGAGTCAATGCCATGCAATAATAATCTAGCTTCCAGTGGCTTTCACTTGATATTTCGAATGTATTTTCTATGTTAATACAGCTTCTTCCACCTTTTAAAAGGGCTGCCTACTATTTGGTCAGTCTTTAAATGGCTACTTAATAGTTCCGTGATTAATCAATTGTAAGAATATTAATAATTGAACAAAAATCAAAGGTTTACTGATTCCATTATATTTGTACAAAAATGTTAAGATTCCCATACCCATCTTCTGTCCTTTCATAAGCTAGCCTGATTTTAAGGAATGTATAGAATAACGAATGCTGTACTTTTTCTGTTCTGACAATTTCTTGAAAGACCATCCCCTGTTGCTGGGGAATATGCAGAAATTAAGTTGGGGATTTTCCTACCATTCTCCCCGGAGAATATCCCTCCCAGTAAGTTAAAACCCATTTACTATTTCCCCTCCATATTCTCACATTATTACTGAAAATGTATTTTATTTTTGTCTCCTCTCATAGAATGAAAGTTTAAAAAATTTTATTGCTCTTAAGGGCTTTGCTTTTCAGAGAATAAAAGTTAAATTGTAAAATGGAGGCAAGACATGACAGAAAATAAATTCAAGATTTATAAGTATTCTAAGCACTTGAAGTTAATTCTCCATGCTTTGAAATAATTTAGTATTTTGTTTTTATTTGTTTATGTATGTATGTATGTATGTATTTATTAATTTTAAGATTTTACTTTTGAGTAATATCTACGTGGGGCTCACACTCACACCCTCAAGATCAAGAGTTGCACACTCCACTGACTAAGCCAGACAGGTGCACCTAATTTAGTATTTTAAATATCAGATATTTCATCTTGTTCTTGAGCCAGTCTATGCAATTGTAATTCCTGGTTACTCCCATCTCTTCCTTACTGTTTTCATAACCACTTGAAGGCAGAGAGGGTGGCAGTGGGGGATTTAATGAGAATTTATAGCCTCGTATGGGAAGGAGTTGGGTAAATAAAAGAAAAGGCCTAGGAAGAGCATGTCCTTATTTGCTTAAGCCTTCTCCACTATAGGAATTTATGGAGGAACTCTGCACTCTGCGAAGATTATTCAAGCTAGGGGGAGAGAGGGACAGCTAAGGAGCAAACATTCCTGTTCTCTTTTTTTCTCCAGATGAAGCCTCAGAATCATGGCAGGGGGTGTGTTATGGTGTGGTGGAATCATCCAGATAGGTTTGAAATTGTGTGTATGCATGTGGGGGGGGGTGTCCTACTGACACACTTGAACAGAAACAGTGAGGACAGGCTGCAAGTCCGTGGGGGAGGCCTGTCCTCATGGGTCCCATGACCCATGAGAGTGTGGCCCATGAGTGAGTGCACAGTTTTGGTTGGGGAATTGTCTAGACCTATGGCCCCAAGATAGGGCTTTTGACTCCCCACCTGTAACACGGGACATCCATGGGAACCAGAAGTTGCCTCAAGTAGACGTGGAGGAGCTGAGAGGACAGCTGGACCAGAATAGGGGGCTACTGAGCAGGGACCCTGATGACCAGTGGCTCTGCTGTGGTCAGCAGTAACTTGTGTCATTCATGCCATGGCACTCCACGGAGAGCAGAGAAGGATACTACCCAGACTAGCCACCCTACCCTCATCGCCATAAAGACTACTAGCTTCCCCATACCCTTATCCACCTTTAGAAGGATCAGAGGGAGGTAGGGAATAGTTCTGTCAAGGACCTGAACTTTGTTTTTATTTTATTTTTTAAAGATTTTATTTATTTATTTGTTGGAGAGAGGGAGAGACACAAGCAGGGGGAGTGGCAGGCAGAGGGAGAAGCAGGCTGTCTGCAGAGCAGGGAGCCCGGTGCAGGACTTGATCCCAGGATGCTGGGATCATGACCTGAGCTGAAGGAGGATGCTTAACTGACTGAACCACCCAGGTGTCCCAAGGAGCTGAACTGTAACTGACCACTTATCAGGAAGATATAATTTATGCCAGAAGTGGTCAAGGCAGAATAAATTCAAAAGTTAGTTTTGTCTCTCCTTTCCCAGCCAATATTCAGCATGGTATAGGCTTATAATGCTGTACCAATTATATAATTATAGCAAAATGAAAAAGTTCTTTTTTGGGGGGTACAACAGAGATGATTTTGAATAAATTTAAATTTTCTTTCTAAAAAATAAATAAAAAATAAAATAAAATTTCTTGCTTTGATGTATTTTTTTAAAGATTTTTTTGCTTATTTGAGAGAGAGAAAGAGAAAGATGGAGAGTGAGCACAGGGCAAGGCGGGGTGGGGGGGAGAAGCAGAGGGAGAGGGAGAGAGTAACTCAAACAGACTCTGTGCTGTGCATGGAGCTGAACTGGGGCTTGACCTCATGACCCATGAGATCAGGACCTGACCGAAACCAAGAGTCAGACGCTTTAGCAACTGTGCCATCCAGGTGCCCTATCTTGCTTTGGTTTCTAATTAAAAATTTTTTCCCACATATATATTAAACATCCCATTCCTTAATCCTTAAGTCCTTGGGACTGATCATTATCTTTCTTTGGAGTTTTGCTTTCTGAAGCCAGAATATTTTTCTCACATAGGCTTCAGACCCTGATAGTCAGGGTGAAGGCTTGCCTCCTGTCTCTCCCATGTTGAGCTCCTTAAACGAGACAAGTGTAGGCCCTTGCTCATGGCTCTGACTGACAAGAACTGAAGGACTGTTCTGTTTCCCAAGTACTGACCTACGTCCACTCTTCACTTCACAGAGCCTGTACCCATTTCCACGTTTGACTTCCTGTGATGCCATGTGGCTGTAAGGAGTACATGGCTGCAGCATGTCAGCTCACTATGTGCATTGTCTTTCCTCGCCAGAAGACTGCCCAGGACAAGGGCCACATGCCACTTCTATTAAATAACTACCCCACATCCCAATTCTCTTTTAAGAAAACAAGGTGGAAAGGAAGGAAGGATGGATGAAAGGAAGAAAATCCATTTTAAATTTAGGGTTCCAATATCCACCTGCAGTCTCCTTAAGGAATAGTGAAGCTATGCTTAAACACAGCTGGTGGTTATATAGAGATGCTAATGCCATCTCTAGAATGTGTAATTAAATGTGTGTGTTGACTAAAGCTTGCTAATTAATTTGCATGAATTAAGAAAAAATGTAGTGGGTTCACAGAGTCTTTAAAAAATTTTTTCTAAAGAAACCAGTTTCATAACTTTCAAGGTCATTTGGGAAGGTCCTTTCCTGTGTTGCCCTTCTCATTGAACAGATACTGTTGCCTGAGCCAGAGCAGAAGTCCCTGTGGGGACATCTGGAGACAGGCAGCGCTTGTGGGTGACATCGTTGTTCATTTTCTCATTTTAATCAAGTATCAACTGAACACCTGTTCTGAAACAGGCATTGAACAAGGCTCTAAGGACAGAAAATTTAAGAAGGCAGTGGAACAGTAAGGGTAAAGTAAAGCTTCCAGATGCTTCCCTAGAATTATGTATAGCACACAAGGTCAAGGCATGAAAGGAGTGATCATTTCTCTTTGGGGAAAGGGAAGCTCTGGAAAGGCTCTAAGAAATGACTTCCCTTTCGGCAAAGATGATGGAGGTGTTTGCTATGTAACTGTTGGGTGGGAAGGATGCAGGGGGAAGGAGCCCTATGGACCAAGGCCCAAAGGCTTGAAATAATCTACTACCTCCTGGGAGCTGGGGACAGCTGGGTTGGGCAGGATGCACACACCAGGGAAGAGTCTCTTCTTGAATAAAGCCTCATTATTAAAGAAAGGTCAGCTCCTTATGGACTTTTTGCCTACATCTCATTGGCCAGAACATGATCACACGGGAAGCTGTGATATTTACCTGAGCATATCATGGTACCAAACAAAATCCAAATTTGCTATTAAGGGGAATAGTGGATATTGGGCAAACAGCTAGTCATATTGACTGTGAGGAGTTTGCTATTTTATTATTATTATATGATCTTGGAGCGTTTACTTCTTCAGGCTTCAATTTCCTCATCTCTAAAATGGGGTGAGTAGGGACTACCTAAAAGGGTTATTTTGGGAGCTAGAAATGATGGATATAGAGCATCTGGGACATAGCAGGTATTCAATAAACAGTGGGGGTTAGGAAGTTCTTGTTCCTCTCCTTCAGTCCCTTTTTCTCCTTCTTCAAATACCTGCCCCACTTTTCCTCCTCTTTAGTTTTAGAGTATATGGAAACATCTGGAAAGCGTGGAGACTATATTTTATAGTTTCAAATTAAAATTCTTCATCCTGCCAGATAGTTCATATTACCTTTGCTCTGCAATTAGGTGATACCTTTTTTGAAAACAAAAATTAGAAATCGTTGTACACTTGGAAATTTTGTGACAGGTTTTTATAAATAATGAATGAATCAAAGAAGAACTCAGCCATATTTAAAATGAAGTAAAAATGACTTACATGAATATTTGTGGTATCCAGCTAAGGTTGCACTTAATGGAAAAGTTATAGCCATAAAAACATATGTGAGAAATGTTTGACTCACTCAGGAATAGAGTGGGGAGCCTGGATGGCCCAGTCAGAAGAGCGTGTGACTCTTGATCTTGGGGTTGTGAGTTTGAGCCCCATGGTGGGTGCAGAGATTACTTAAAAAACAAATAAACTTAAAAAAAAAAAGAATAGAGAAAAAAACAAGGACACAAATCCAAAAGATTGAAGAACTAATAAATGCCTACAGAAGCTAATGAACTAGGGGGGAAAAAAGAGCAAAGATAAGCAAGAAAACCAAGAGCTTGCTTTTGAAAAGAGTAATAAAGTAGGATAACTGCTGGCAAGATGACTCAAGAAAAATGAGACAAGATGCACATTGATATGAACTATAAAGGGAGCTAGAACTATAAATTTATCACTGATTTTAAAAGCCATACGAATACTATAAATAATGTGTATATCTATAAAACTGAAAGAAAGTGGATGATTTTCCAAGTATATAAACCTGAACAGTATGTAAGATATGGTCCTACATTTTATTAAATATATATTTATATGTAAATATTATCAAAGAAAAAAAATGTTAAATATTTTGTAAGTGGTTAACTATGGGATACAATTTTAGGAATTTTTATTATTTTTATCCATCCAAATTTTCTAATTCTCAACAATAAATATAGATTTTAAAACCCACTAAGGGCTGGTTGGGGAGGGATGGAGGAAGCCCCCAGGGGTCACACTGCCTTCAGGACATTCAGAGTTTACATTCTGGCGTCCCATCATGCACCTCTAGCTCTAGCAGGGAGGTCCAGGCTGCCATGCTGTATGACGTTCCCAAACCCATTCTCTACCCTTCCTTCTTCAGTGAGCTGTTTCTCCAACTTACAGGTTTTCTCACCCTAGGACAGAGACCCTTGCATCTATGCAGTCTTATCCTATTCCCCTGGACCCTCTCTAGTCCCCCAAAGTCCAGGCTTCTGGGGAGAGGAGGGCTGAGCACAGGGGGCACAAATAGTGTTGGGCTTGGTCAAAGGACACAGGATGTTAGAGTCACACAGACATGGATTCATATCCCTTGTCTGTCTCTTTCCGGATTTATGAAGTTGGTCCTGTTCCTTAGCTTCCCTCATCTTTAGTTTGTTGGTGATAATGCCCGTGTTCTAAAGCCAGGTAAAGCGCATGAAGAAACCACCATACAATAGATGTTCAGTAAATGTGAGTTCTTGCCTCTGATGTGAGTTATTTAGCTGTGGTTATAACTAAATTACCAGTAAGCCTGGAGTGTTGGGAAAGGATGATTCACCTGCGTATCGCTATTGCTTAGCATGTGGGGCTTAGCATTCCTAAACTGGAGCAAGGTGGGGGCAAAGAGTTGGAGAGGCAGTGCGTATTTGCAATTAATCAGGTACTCCAGCTAAACGCTGTATTTCTGCTACCAGGAGAAATAGTAGCCAGAACCTTTCCACAGACTATAAACATTTTACTAAGGGAAGGAGGGTATGAATTTTCAGCTCATTGCCCTAGAAGAATGTCAGGGTCCAGGGAAGAGAACTGCTTTTTCTGTCGTGAACCACGCACAGAGGATAGCAGGAGGTGAGGCTGCCCCCTGCTGGACATGGTAGGGGAAGGCAGAGGATGAATAAAGTCATGGAAAGAGAATTTGAGAACTTTCTCCTGACGGTGCTGGGGAAAGAGTTCTCTAGGTGAAGGTCTGGATAGGCATGGGGTTGGCCAAGGCATCGCGTCGAGTGGGTGGGAATTGAGAATTCAGGCAGAGCAGGAATTCAGAGTCACAGGAGACTTTAAATCTCCCTCTTAGCCCATGCTAGTCTTTCTTAAAAATTTGGAACATGTGCTAGATTTTCTGCTATTTGTGATGAATGCCTGAACCATTTGGGAGAAGAGGATTCCAGGAAGCTGGAGGAATTGGGGGAATGTCCGGGTTGGCTGTGAAAGGTTGAGTAACATTGTCTCCATGTGCTGAGAGTCTAAAGAAATGACTCCTGCAGGTTAGTCCTGGAGTGTTTCATCATTTCCCCTGAGAGCAGATGCTTGAGCTGAACTTTGCCACATTGTGCAGGACCTGGGTAGGAATTTGGCAAAGCTTTAAGGGTCTTATGATGAATCAGATCCTAAGAATCAACTTCAGTTTCTCATTGGTCTAAAAATGCCTGTTTGCACTAACTGTTTCTTTGGGTACCGCTGACCATGTCCTTCTCTACAAATTTGGAAATTCCTCATCTAAGAGGCATCGGCTCCTCCCACCTCTCTGGCTGCCTCTGCTTCTCCTTCTTCCCTTGTCCCTCTCCTGGCAGCTTGAAGGTAGGCCCACTACTTCCCCTCCCCACCGCCGGGGGAGCCTTCCCTGGCCTGGCTTCTCGCTTAGCTCAGTTCATACCACATCCATTCCCAAGGCTGTGCCTCTTCCATAAGGTGAGGGACTCTCAAGATGAAGGCCATAGTGGCTGCGTTCTGGATGCCCACTTCCCCATGAATGTCCTGAGTGCCTTCAACTCACAGTATCCCAGACAATGAGATGATCTCCCACCATCTCGTCTATTTAGACTACTGATGATCTGATGGCATGACAATCTCCTAGTCACCAGGACTAAATCCTTCATGGTGATAGGTAACTCCTCTCCTGCCTTATCATCTGCATCCTGTACTGCAGACAGGGTGGCCTCTCCGAGGGAGTGTAGTTGACCCCTCTGTGTCTTTCTTAGGTATCAACCATCCCCATCCCTCCACAAACTCTTATCTTTGACTGTCCAAACATTAGGGTGAGATGTAATGTTTGTCCCCATGATGCTTTACCTGCTTCCCCAGCCCAGCATATTGCCCCTCTCCTGTGAACCTTCCACATCAATTTACCCACATATTCTCATGTTGCAGAGCATGCTTTCCTTGTATCCTGGTTACTGACATCTATGCAACATTCCTCCATCTACGCTGTGAGCTCAGTGTTAGCAGGATGTTTATCTGATCCATCCCTTTTACTTCCTCAGGGTCTGGTACATATTTTGGCCCAATAAATGGGTTTTGTGGCTGTCAACACCCTATGTGCATCCTTGCCTATCTCCCCAGCTTGTGGATAACTTTCTTGAGGACTGGACTAAGCATGATTCAGCTGTGTGTCCATGACAGCAGCTGAGCACTGTGCTGGCTTTACCTAAGTATATAAGGGTTGAATTGAATGGTTGAAGGTAACCCCATTAATCACTTAGTGTTTACTGTATCTTGAAGAACTGTAACATTAAAAGTTTTGGATAAAGCAGGTGAGCATTTATACAAGGGGTAAAGAGGGGTTGGAGATGGAGAAGGGACTCTAGGAGAATCTAGTATGACAGGAGAGGAACCCTTCAGATGGAGAGAGGAATCAAAGAAGAAGACAACTGGTTTGACAGCATGGAGGTCTCTGGGAGGCTATGGAGAAGCATTTTTCTTTGGGAAGGAAGGAACAGAAGCCATTTTGGAGTACACAGAGGAGGAGATGTAGAAATGGAGAAAAAGAGTATTGATAATTTTTCAAGAACTTTTCCTATAGAGAGGAGAAGTTATAGAGAAGAGAATAGATATGAAAGTGGGATCGAGAGGGACTTTTCTTTTACAATGGGATACACTTGACTATGTATAAAAGTTGATGGAGTGGTTAAAGTACTAAGAAACTTAACTACATAAAAATATTTTTGCATAATAAAAGCAGGTGCAACTCCTGGAAAGAACATTTGCAACACACCTAACAGGTTTAACGCATGGTATGGACTATACAAACTGAGATGCAAAAAAAAAAAAAATTTATTTTATTTTCTTAACTGCACTCAACTTGCTCCTCAGCCCTCATTTCTATTTACAGAAGATGGCCCCATCAAAAACCAGAATTAGAATATCCCCTCAGTGTAACTTAGTTGTTTTTAATGTATTCATCCCTAAAACCCAGATCATCTGTTCTATCTTCAAAGAATCCCTCCCTTCTCGGCACTTCCCTCAACCTTTGTACATACTTCTATTGATCACTGTCACACTGTAATTACATACAGCACCACTGTGTGTCCAACTTGACCTTGGGTTTGTTGAGATCAAGGACATTCTCAGCATCTAATACACACATGTCACCTGTGTATATTTGTTGACTTTTGTTGATAAATAGTCCTTTAAGTCCCCTGTGTGCTACAGTGTTTGTAATGTTAGGTAGGACTATTTCTGCATTTGTCACATTCCTAAAAAGCATGTTGTAGTAATTAAATTTTTTATCCCTGTTTGTGAGTTTTTTCAAGTCTCAAATTTCTCTTTGACTCCTCCTCCATCCACTCATCCCCTTTCTCCTCTTTCTTTTTAACTGAAATAAGCTGAAGTAAATAGAAAGATGCACAAAATTTGTGTGTAGCTCACTGAATATTTTTTGGTGGCGGGGGGGACAGAGAGAGAGAGAGAGAATCTTAAGCAGGCTCCACTCCCAGCACAGAGCCAGGGGTGGGTCTTGATCTCACGACTCTGAGATCATGACCTGAGCCAAAACCAAGAGTTGGATGCTGAACCGACTGAGCCACCCAGGTGCTCCACAATGAATTTTGACATGCATGTGCCCCCAAGTGATCCCTCTCAGATCCAGACCCAGAACATTTTCTGGCCTCAGTGGGCTCCCTGATGCCCCTTCCTAGCCAGACTTCACCTCTTCAAACACAGCTACATTCTGATTTCTAGCACCATAGACTAGCTTTGCTAGTCTAGTTTTGAACCTCATGTAGATTGAGTTATACAGCTTGTATTCCTTTGTGTCGAGCTTTTTTTGTTCAACATTTTGTTTGTGAGATGCAAACATGTTGATCGTTCTTTTTCATGGCTATGGAGTAATTTTGTATGAATGGTGATTATGTTTTTAGTACCAGACTATTGTTTATTACTATTATTATTATTATTATTATTTTAGAGAAAAGGCCTTTCCTAAACTTAGACTAATATTTTACTACAGATATGTTTGGTTTTGTAATTTTTCCCATCTAAATGGGTCATTAAAACGTAAGTGAAAAAGTGTCCATTTTCAGAAAACATGATTAAAAAGTATGCAAATAAAAATTAATAAACCCTTAATTTAGTTCCTTTCCATAGAGTTGGGCAAGAAGTTGGTCTTCCAGATTCAGGGTGTAGGACAAGGCTGAATGTTAATATTGGACTATGGGAATAGCAGGGAGTAGGCTTCTTGAGTAGAAAGTTCCCTGCCTGATGTGCTGTTTTATGTCTCCCCACCACTCCTTGCTTCAATGATTTCCAGTGAGATGAGTCAGAAAACCACTAAGGAGGGCCCCAGACTCTCCAAGAACCAGAAGTTTTCAGAGCACTTCAGCATACATTGCTGCCCACCATTCACCTTCCTCAACTCCAAGCGTGAGATCGTGGATCGGAAATACAGCATCTGTAAAAGTGGCTGTTTCTACCAGAAGAAAGAAGAGGACTGGATCTGCTGTGCCTGCCAGAAGACCAGGTAAGTGGTCTGCACTGCCCACTCCACACCTGGCTGGGCACTGGCCTGCGGTCTCTCAGCAACATGCCCCCCTCCTGTTACACTCTGTGATTTCTGGGCTGCTCTCCCCACAGTGCCCTGCAGTCCACTCCCAGTTAGGTTCTGCCACTGGAAGGTACTGGAGGGCCATTGGAAGGTGGGAGGGGGAGCAGGGTCTGCCTCCCTGTTTCCAGCTCGTGTCAGTATCCCTTAAGCAGCAGAAGAGAGCCATGGCTCCAGCCTCCAGCTTCTTTTGGCCCCCTCAGCACCAGACGCCGTGCAACATCCCCTCAGAAGCCCAAGCAACAACCAGCTGCACCCCCCGCGGTGGTCAGAGCACCAGCCAAGCCACGGTCCCCTCCGAGGTCTGAGCGTCAACCACGCCCCCGCCCAGAGGTCCGGCCACCACCAGCCAAGCAGCGCCCCCCTCAGAAGCCCAAGCAGCCGCCGCGCAGCAGCCCCCAGAGAGGGCCAGGCACCAGCCGTGGGGGGTCCCCCATCAAAGCTTCTAGGTTCTGGTAACACCATCTCTTCCCTTTTGTTCCCCCAGCCCTAAGGTTAGTAGCTCCCTCTGTGTTTACTAACATCTGGGTTACCCTAATGGCCCTCTCTTGGCCTTACCAAACCTGTGTCAATCCCTGCATTAAATCCCCTCATTTGAAATACCTAGTGTGGCTTGTGTTTTCCTCATAGAGCTGCTGGTACAGTACTTCAGATGGCAGTATCCATTGCTTCTTTTGTCTATGAGGACCACAGTTGATTAATTTATCAACTCACAGTATCTATACCAGTAACAGATTGTGAGACTGAGGCCCTCTGTCACTATACCTCAGAGAGAGGAGGAAGGGTGACTCTAGGGATATCTGTGCATCTGTAAAAATGGAGAGATTCAGCCAGTTCATTCATCCATCCTCCTGACATACTTCATCTGATGTTAATCTCAGTGGCAAGATCATTCATTCATTTATTCAGTCATTCAACAAACTTGATTGCATACCATAGAGTTCCATATATCATGCAGGGGGATGGGAATACAGCAGTGAACAAACTAGGTCATGACTCAACAGGATGAACAAGAGAATAGTTGGTCAAAGTGTAGGGCATGATTGCCTTAATATTGTCATAATCAGTAAGTACACTGGGCTATGGTACCCTGGAGCAGGCTGCCCGTCTGGGGCCTCACAGAGGAGGTTAGGCTAGGGTAAACAGAGAATAAAAGGAGGCCATGCAGAGAGAAAAGGTGAACCAGAGACCTGTTTGTCTGTCCCACCTGAGACAGGTCAGATTTCTTCTTTTTTAATAGACTTCATTTCTAGATCAGTTTTAGGTTCACAGCAAAATTGAGTGGAAGGTACAGAGATTTCCTGTATACTCCTTGCCCAAACATATGGCAGGCCAATCTTTAATCCTTTTAATATTTGGAAATGAAGCTGTTTTGCAGGTTAATAGTGGGTGCTAATTGTATTTGAGATTCTCACACCTACTCTGCATAGCATGTTATTGTGTGTGCATGTCATGGGCTGTTTACACTTACCATGCAGAAGAATCAATTCAGGAGCATGTTAAAGATGCCCCCAGAGAATCTAATTCCTTGGGTCACTGATGAGGTCTGGAGATGTGCAATTCCAACAAACAGCACCTCCACCCCAGCGTAGTGACACAGGTGGTACACAGACCACCCTTTGAGAAGCACTGATCTAACCCATTCATAAATGAATGATCCACATTATCTGTAATGTGCAATAAATACATGTGGAAGGGGCCACAAGTATGACACTAAAAGTGAAAGCATTACAAAGATACAAGATCAGGTAAGGTTAATATGTGAAGGAGGTAGGAGGTTGCCAGTCTTTAACCTGGGAATAGGAATTTGTATGCTGGGTTACCTAGTCACTAATCAGGGTCTCCCTGAGTCCAAGGGGGCCGGCCAGGTAAGTTGTGCTATATGGATATATGACTTGGATACAAGGCATGTCATCTGTGGGCGTGGCTTCAAGCCACCATTTTCAGTGAGTTGCGTGATGGCTGCTTGGGTGGCTGGGAGTTCAAGCAGAACACAGACAGATGGAAGACCATGAAGGCCAACTTCATCTGTCGGTTTTATTCACTTAAACTCCAGAGACATCCTAATGTTGGTGTAACTTGATTCCCTCAGTTAACTGTTCTTATTAGGTATCAGGCTGTCCTTGCCTCCTCAGTCCTTCTTGCTCACCTGGGATGAGGGAGCCAAAAGCTTCTGTTCGTAATGGTCCACAACACTGAGGATGCACCATTTGAGCCCTTCTCAAGACACTCATTTTTCCTTCTCAGATTCCCAAATGTCCTGAGGAAATACATTAGAGCCATTGCTTCACCACATTGTTTATTCCCTCTGTTGAGGCTGGCTGGCTGTTCCCAAACCAAAGAAGTGGGAAGAAAGTTAATGGGGGAAAAATTCACTCTTAAGCAGAGCTGCTAAGTTACACTTGGAGAAAGGATCAAAAAAGAGTTTTCAAAGCAGACTTACTGAAATGGTGCCATTCCTGAGTTTTGACCTTAAAGGTTAAACAAATATTGACAAAGGCCTATTGGATCCTTAGTGGCCCCCTTGGATAGATGTCAAAACCAGAGAATATTTAAATTTTAGGATCTGATTGGTATAATTCCTTGCAGCTTGATTGAACATGGTGGCATTCTTATATCTGATGGGAGGAAACCCTGGCATCTTCCTCTTGATTTATTCTACTTTCAATTCCTCAGGTTTTAGGATTTCACAGGTCATCCTTGCCTTTAGGGTTAACATGTGTTTCCTGGGCCAAGCCTCTTTTGGTTCCTTGGTGCTCTGCTTTAGGTGCAGGGGATCTGTGGTTTTGTGATTGATTTGGGGCCAGTCACACAGCTTTGAGCAGTGCCGTGTGTGCCTTTGACTCATTCTTTCACAAAAAGTCTTGTACCAAATTGAGCCCTGCACACCAGAAGCTTGGAGGACCAATCTATTTCTACCTGTATTTTCAAGCCTATTCATCAAGATCATGTGCACAGCACTGCACCAAGCTCTGGGCAATCAAAGGAAATGATGTATGCCCCCGGTCCAGCTGCTCATGGTATTTATGAGTGGCCCCTCCCTCGGTGATGCTGCTTTTCCCTCTAGGAACCTCCCCAAGTTTGGCTGCTTCCATCCTGCCTGGTCTCTGCCTAGTCCCTCTCCTCCTCCAGCTCCTTTTTTATCCTCTTGTCTCACTTCAGCAGATGATAAAATCAAAGCCCAGGAAAGTAACTGATTGCTAAAGGGTTAAGGTTTGTTTTTTTATTTTATTTTATTTATTTATTTTGACAGAGAGAGACAGCCAGCGAGAGAGGGAACACAAGCAGGGGGAGTGGGAGAGGAAGAAACAGGCTCCTAGCGGAGAAGCCTGATGTGGGGCTCTATCCCAGAATGCTGGAATAACGTCCTGAGCCAAAGGCAGACGCTTAACGACTGCACCACCCAGGTGCCCCAAGGGTTAAGGTTTTAAGTGGTTTCAGGTTCTCCACAGAATTTGGTCTTTCAGAGACAGAATGCTTTAGCTTTGGGTCTCAAATTGAAGCAAGCAGGGTTTGGTATTTTATTGACCATGCATTGTCCTGAGCTAGGAATGGCAGTGCATTGCTTCTAAAGGTTAGGACAAGTACACCCACTGAATGACAACTTGCTGGTTACATTGGTAATGGAGTAGAAACCATTCTACTTTTCCTTTGTCACTGTAGTAGAAGAAAGATAAATATATATATATATATATATATATATATATATATATATATTTGAAATGTATACACACACACACACAAACAACAATGCAACTATAAACATTTACATACTTGACAAGCTAGAATTTATTTCTGAAGAGCGCTGACCCAGAGCAATTACTCTGATGGTCTAATGGTCTGAGAGTGTGCACTGACAGAACCAGGTATTGGGGGTAAACTTCAGCTGTTAGATGGGGGTACCTGTCTCCTTTTCAGGTGTGCAGACCCAAACTTATTCCAGACACTTTCTATGACATGCCTTGTCCTCACTTTGTCCTTCCTGATGTCAAAAAGTACACTCTGCACTTTGTTCTTCTGGAAAACCGTGGATCATTTTCTCTTTCTTTGCACAGGACTGGCTATACAAGCCCTTCCAGTCCCTTTTCTGAGCCCTCCCTGTATTTACACAAGCAACAACACTGACTTTGTACTCATGTCTTAGAAAGAATTTATTTCTTACATGCTTGTGGAAAAAACCCTACCCAGGCGTATATTATGCTTAATTGCATCCCAGTGTTTACACCCTGGCAATCTATTCTTTTTGGTCTCATCAGCCAAACAGAGTCAGAAATTCATCTATCATTTCCCAGGTAATGGCAGAGTTAGGGAAAGGGCCTGAGCACTTTGCTCTTAGATCAGGCTCTGGTGGTTCTGCCTGCTTCTCAGATCACATTATTGCTTTTATGAGTTTGGATGACTGAGTCTTGCTCTACCTAAGTCATAAATCCCTTCCTGTCCAGGAGCAGGCTTCTACACATTGTGGTGGTCCCCATAGCATAGTGTCTGTGTAGAGCAGGCACTCACAGAGGCCTGGGTTAGCCAGAGAGGTCTCTGGTTCAATGAGCTGTGTGCGCTCTTCCATTCTGACAACTCCTGCTTGGTTCCATGTCCTTAGTCTAGACCACATGGTTAACCACTCTAACAGCCTTAATACTATTGCTTGCCCACATTCATCCCACAAATCCCTCACCTAGATCAAGTGATGATCCACATGCACTACTCCAACTCCCAGCTGCTGAGCCCAATCATGGATACAGAGAGTTGCTGAGCACAGCTAGGAAAAACCTATAGCCTTAAGGGTTGGTGCTACCGTCAGTGGATGAGCACCTGCCTCTCTCCAGACTAGTTTTCTTCCACCAGCCCCAATGTGTTTATCAGGACATGCATCTGTCTTTTAGTCCTTCCTGTCAGCCTCAGAGGAGGAAGCATTTTTTCCTGGTCAGATCAACCCTTCCTTTCCCCTACTCATGCGTGATCCGTGTGATCTTGCTCCCCCCACTCATGTTTCCTCCAGGGTCTTGCTGAACCTCTCTGAGAACTTCAGCCTTTTTCTATTGTCTAAAGAGAAAGCACATTAGCTTTTAAATATGTTCAGCTGTCTCTTAATAACTGAGTTCGCCTCTGACCCTGTCCTGTTTCTCCTCTTCTCATGCAAATTTTTAAAAATACTGTAAAATCATCACCTTAACTTCTCTACATTGCATTTACTCTTCAACTTACAGTGCTCTGATTCTTCCCATAGTACGTCACTGGAATTTCTCCTGTGCAGGTTCCTCCAACAGCAACAATGCAAGGGCAGGCAGTGTATTGGGGCAGGGGGTGAGGGAAATGCTGGAGGGAAGGGGAAGTGAGACAGGAAGGGAAGAAGCTGATAGTGTGTTATCAAATCAGTTCTTACTGTGGGCTCCTGGGGCTTAATCCTGCTAGGGAGCGCTAGGAGCTGGTGTAGGATGTGCACTCAGTTTTCCCATCCAAACAGCAGGTGAAGGAGCTGGGGTATTTATACACCAGGTCCTGTCAGTCATTGGTCAACCAATGATACTGAGGGTTGAGGTGTTAATTCCTTGACTTCTGGCCTGCCAAGCAGATGGCAAAGTGGGCTTCAGCAGCAGGAAATAGCCTACAGACAGAGAAAGGCATCTGGAAATTTGGCCAGTGTGCACACAGAGGTAAGGGCGAGCGATCATATACAAGGCATCAGTAGCATCTGCTCTAACAGCTTACCTATGGTCTTTGTGTTGCTTTACTTGTTGAATGTTGAATCCAGTCTTTATATCAGTTGTGCTGTCTGTTTAATTTGTTGACTACTCACTCAGTCATTAAATTTTCTGTTTTCTTGCCTTTCTGTTCTATACCCTCCTGTTTCCTAATTCTCTTTGTGGACTTTCCTTCTGTCTCTATTGTGAATCCTTCCTTTTCTGCTAATTGCTAAACCTTGGCATCCCCTGGGATTCTATCCTGAGCCTGCTGCTTGGGCGATTTCTCCTTCTGTCTTGACTAGCACACTGATGACTTTCAAACCTTGCTCCAGTCCTGACATTAAACTCACATATGGGCCTGTCTGTCCAGCAGATCAACTTGGATGTTGCCAAACCCAACTCTTTCCACTTGACTTCTTTTCCATGAAGACTTGCTTTTCCTCTTATCTCAGCAAGTAATGTTACTGTCCCTCCCTTCACGCATGTTGAAAACCTAAGCACTATTTTAACTTTCAAACATCCCCTGAACAAATGACTGCTAATTTTACTTCTAGAATTTTTTTTAAACTATAACTTAGAGTACACTAAGAGCCAATGGGAAGGCATATGGACATGAGAGTGAGACTAAAAACAAAAGGGGGGGAATGGGGATTGTTGTTAGAGTAAAGCCCCTTCACAGTATGTGTGGGAGGACTGGCCTTTGACGGGAGCAGGAAAAGTCATTCAGTTTTGCAAAGGAGAGAGAGACCCATTAATGGTCATTACGATGAAGGCAAGTTCTACCCAAGGATGAGAAAGCTGGGGGGTTGAGAAGGTTAAGATAGGTTTTGCGTACCAGAGACCAGGCTGTGGCAAGTACTGAGGACTAGCTGAGCTCTGATTCATGGAGCTGCAGCTAAATCTTTTGTTCTTATGGAGTTTATTCTCCAGGGAGGGAAACAATGATCATCTCCACAATCGCCAGTGGAATCATTCAACTCCACATCAAGTCTGCTTTTCTTCAGCTTGCTTTGTCAAATGTCCCCACAGCAATTGTTCTTAAACTTCACTAGGCACCTCTAGAGCTCTGACCCTTGTTTTTCTTTCTCCATTCATTAGACTCCTTTTTTCCCACCTGGCAGTTTGATTTTTATATTTATTATATTGTATAGTATTGTATTGTATTATATATTATTCAATTTATTTATACTAAAAAAAACACAGTTCACTCATCCCCCCCCCCAACTCCCCACCCTCCACCTTTGGCAACCATCAACCTGTTGTCTTTATCTATGAGCTTGGTATTTTTCTTTCTCTGTCTGGCTTATTTTCCTTAGTGTAATGCCCTTAAGGTATATCCATGTTGTTGCAAATGACAGGATCTCATTCTTTTTTATGGCTGAATGATATTCCATTGTATATATAAACCACAATTTCTTATCCATTCATTCATCAATGACACTTAAGTTGTTTCCATATCTTGGCTATTGTAAATAATGCTGCAATGAACAGTGAGGTGCATATATCTCTTTGAGTTAGTGTTTTCATTTTCTTTGGCTAAATAATCAGAAATGAAATTGCTGGATCATACAGTTGTTTTATTTTAAGTTTTTTGAGGAACCTCCACGCTCTTTTCCATAATGGTTGCACCAATTTATATTCCTACCAACAGTGCACAAGGGTTGCCTGTTCTCCACATCTTTACCAACACCTGTTATTTCCAGTCTTTTTGGTAATAGCCATTCTAATAGGTGTTGATGATATCTCATGTGTTTTTGATTTGCATTTTTCTGATGATCTGCATTTTTCTGATGATTAGTGATGTTGAACATCTTTTCATGTGCCTGTTGGCCATCTGTCTGTCTTCTCTGAAAAAATGTCTATTCAAACTCCTTTCTTCACTTTCCTCCCTCTCTAAATTAGAAGCCATGGCTCAACATTTTAACCTCTTTCAAAAACACCCTATAGCCCCCTACCCTCTGAATATCTGTCTCATATCTTTGGAAAAACTCTAACTTTGGGTGAATCCAGCCATCTCCACCATGTCTGTTTCCAGGCAGCTGAGTCCAAGTGGAAAATAACACACATCAGGGCAGTAGTAGTTGGGTATAAGCAGGATTGTGTTCATCATATCACCTAGCACTATTAACTTTTGGGCAGTCATAGTTCAGTTACATGCATTCAGATAAAGGAGAAAGCCATGGACCCCGAAAGTGTCATGCATATATATGTAATACACCCCCCCACACACATACCCTACATATATCAGGTTTATTGAGATATAATTTGCATGCAGCAGCATTTGACCTTTCTGGCATACAGTTATATACAATCATGTAACCATCATCACAATTGAGACGTTGGGTATTTTCATCATCTCCTCCCCCCACCAAATTTCCCTCATACTTCCTCTTTGCATTCAATCCCCAAGCCCCTGACAACCACCAATCTGTTTTCTGTCCCTATAGTTCTGTCTTAGAAGTCTAAAATGTTATATACATGGAATTGTATAGTATGTACCCTCTTGAGTCTGGCTTCTTTAACTCAGCATAATGCATTTGAGATTGAACCATGTTGTTGCATGAATCAGCAGTATTTTCAATTTTATTGCTGAGTAGTATTCCATTATATGCATGTACCTATCATAGTTTTCCATTAACCAGTTGAAGGGTATTTAGATTGTTTCCAGTTTTTGGTGATTATGAATAAAGCTGCTGTAAACATTCATGTGAGTGTAAATTTTCTTCTTTCTTGAGTAAATAATTAAAACTGGTATTGCTGGGCCATATGGTAGGTATATGTTTAAACGTGTAAGAAACTTCTAAATTGTTTTAGAGAGTAGTTATACTATATTTTGTACTCCCATTAGCAATGTGGGATACTCTGCATTTTGTCAGCTTTTAAAATTTTATCCATTCCAATAAATGTGTAGTGCTATCTCATTGTAGTTTTTATTTTGTATTTTCTTAATGACTAATGATGTTGAGCATCTTTAAATGAACTTATACATCATCCACCAAAGATGAGTGTGTGCTCAATCTTTTAGTCAAGTGTGTGCTCAATCTTTTGCCCATTTTAGAAAGTGGGTTGTTATTTTTTTCTTATTATTGTGTTTTGGGAGTTTAAAAATATATCTGGATATATTTTAAATGTATAATCAAATATAACAAATTCAATATATTTACCAAATATATATTTTGCAAATATTTTCTCCCAGTCTTGGGCTTGCTTCACTTGCTTTCTCATTTTCTTAACAGTGTCTTTTGAAGAACCAAAGTTTTAAATTTTGATGAAGTCCAATTTATCGATTTTTTCCTTTAAAGATCATGCTTTTTGTATTTCATGTAAGAATTCTTTGCCTATCTCAAGGTCACAAAGATTTTCTCCTATGTTTTCTTCTAGAAATCTAAAGCTTTAGGTTTATATTTACATTATTGTCCATTTTGAATTAATATTTTGTAAATAGTGTGAAGTATGGATTGAGGTTCATTTTTTTTTTCATGTGGATATTCAGTTGTTCCAACACCTTTTGTTGAGAAGATTCTCCACTGAATTACTTTTGCAACTCTGTCAAAAATTGATTGACTAAGTATATGTGTTTATTTCTGGACTTTCTATTCTGTTCTGTTAATTTATGTATCTTTCCTTTACCATCTTTATTGCTATAGCCTTATAGTAAGTATTGAAATCAATTAAGTGTGAATAGTCCAACATTGTTCTTTATTTTTGAAATTGATTGTGACTATTCTAGTTCCTCTACTTTTCCATACAAAATTTAGGGTCATTGTGTCAATTTATACAATATATTCTGGTAGAATTGAATGGGGTTGTTTAGTTTATAAATCAACTTGATGAGAACTGTAGCAATATTGAATCCATGAACATGGTATATCTGTCCATTCATTTAGGCCTTTTTATTTGTTTTGCATTTTCAGCCTATAGATTTTGTACATATTTTGTTTGCTTTATAATAGACCACTTCATACTTTCAGGTACTATTAAAATAGTACTTTTTAAAATTTCAATTTTCAATTGTTTGCTGCCAATATATAAAATATAATTGATTTTTGTCTATTGATCATGTATCTTGTGATCTTGTCAAACTCAGTCTAGCTTTCTTCTAGGACAGACTCTGGGATTTTCTACATTGACAATCATGTTGTCTGTGCATTTTTTTTCTGCTTTTTTTTTCTTTTTCAATATGCATGCCTAGTTTTTGTATGGTTTAAACTACTACTTCACTTAGAACATTTTCTTCTTAGAGAAATATCTTAACAAGATTAAGTCCTTGCAAAATTGGCTTTCTGGAACATTAAAGGAGGTTAAAGCCCAAATTAGATGGCCTGCTATGTGGACAGTCTTTATAATTTTCATCCCTCAAAGCTGTGCTACAATAAGATGACTAGGGCATTTTATATATGGTTTGACTTTCATGTAATAATGACCTGTTATTTTCCTGTTTGGGTTGGTCACTGGGGATGATGTACAGAGTATTTCATGTAGGCATAGAACCCCTTCTCTCCTATGTCTGCAGAATCATCATATTGTCATTGCTAAGGAGACTTGGCATAGCCCTTTGACTTAAGAGTCTTCACACTTCCTGCTCTCAGATGGCCACCTCTCCCCTGGTCTTGTCTGGTACTTCTGCTACTACATTTCAGACACAATAATGTGCATCTCCCTTGCTGGAGTGTTCATGAGTCAGGACCTGGGACTCTTACACTCATATCCCCAGGGCCTGACTCAGGGCTTGGCAGATGTTATTGACTGAATAAGACCTATAAATACAACTTACCTGTCATTCTGGCACAGTGGGAAGGGCAAAGACTCTGACATCAGGTTTGAGTCTGGGCTCTGCTGTCTGTCAAAGTTGTTCTTTTAAAGCTATATTTGTCCCATTTGTAAAATGAGGATATTATCTTCCTCATCAATTATTAATGTAAAGTGCATAGTTCATCATCTTATACTGTTAGTTAAGTGGATGTTATTAGAATTGTTATTTGATAGATACATTGTGTCATTTAATTCTGACCACTAGCAGATCCTTCCCAACTCAGTTGCTTTCCTCTGGTTGAATTGAGGTCATGGGCTATTGCTGCACAATTTGGCCACCCCTAGTGACACCCATGTGGCTGCCATTGCCAGTGGAGGGCTAATTAGATAATAAGGTGTTCACACCGTCTAAGATGCCACAGTGGCTGATTGCAGTCCTACCTGCAAAGGGTGGTGGCTGGGATCTGTGAGCTTCTGTGTCAATGCCAGCACCCAGGGTTTCATATCTAGCATGATTTATGGGGGGTTCTATTATGAGCAATCTGTCATGTCTGAGTTCATGGAAGCAATCCAGAAAATGTAAGAAGATTCTCTTCTCAAATTTCTGGGGATGTGTCCAAACTTATCAGGCTACAATTCATTCTATAAGCTTCAAAAAAGTATTTCTTCTTTATTTTTCTTGGTATCCAGCCCTGTTAGCTTGATATATAATTTGGAGTTTTGGAAAATGGTATTGCTAACACCTGAATATGAATCTTATTTCAATTTTAAACACCCCCCCCCCAAATTACAGGAAAAGCTGTGTTTCTCATAAGTTTAGTTTTCAGTGTTAAGAGTATGGCGCATTTCTAATGCATGTATCTTGGTGTTTTTTTTCTTGTTTGTTTTTTAAATTAAGAACTTTGATGATGTTCTGAAACTATTTGACATGGCCTTATTTCCAAGGTGGTCACATAGAGTTCTGCTGTCTAAATAAATTGTGGTTAATATAATGCAATCCCTCCAATGGAAAGCAAGCTTGCAAGCAATTGTTGTCTGGGGCCACATATTTATGTTTTTACTGGGTGTTGTTTATCTCCTGAACACAGCCTGTTCCCATCGAAATAGGAACACATCAATATGGTCACAATTTTATAATGTGATTTCAAATACCCTAAATGTATGTATGTGTACATCATGTCTTCATGTCTATGGGCAGTAAAACTACCTTTTTCTTTTTAAGGAGTGGGGTGGTATTTTTATTTCCTTTGTGTTTTTCTGTGTCTTAAAATAATCTGCAGTGATTAAACAGAAAAACAATAATTTTTGTACGTAAAAATAGATGAACTTCAAAAGGATATCTTTCCTGGGCTTAGGCCAGGAAAAAGTTATCGTATTATTTTGGCCAGATACTACCAGAATTGGGAAGTTAAGAAAAGGAATTCTAAGGCTAGATTTCCCAGAAAAATAATAACCCTGAAGGTAGTCTACAAATTCACAATAATGTTAACTGAGCACAGAAAGAGTGTTCATCACTTAGAAATGCTGTGGATTTTTGTTTCTCTTTGTAAACCAGATTGAAAAGGAAGACCAAGCCCACCCCACGGAAAAAGTGAGGGAGGAGTTTCAAGCGAATGGACCACCTCAGGACCTGGACTCACTGCTTCTTGACTCACGTGCCCTTGGGCAAGTTATCCAGCTTCAAACATGATGCAGGGGCAGACACCTGCTGATGTGGCAACTACCAATGCCCACAGTTCCTTCGGTGCAGGGGCTGCCGGGCAGCCTGCCTGGAGGTGAGAGGGGGCATCTCTGTGCGTCATACTCCAGTTGGTGGGTCCCAGCAGTGCCCCTTAGTCTCCAGAGCTCAGTGCATGGCTTCTTTGGTCTCAGCTGCAGTCCTTTCTTTCCCAGAACATGCACAGACCTCCAGGGTCTTTGAATCAGAATGGTCAGGTGCCAGCCCTTGTGTTGTCCTCCAATCTCTGTTCCCCTCTGTCCTTAGCATCCTGTTGCCTAGTTTGATATTTGATCCTTGACCTTCTTCTTTGTAACTAATCCTCTGTCTGGTTCCTCTCTTTCCTTGTGCCATTTGGTTTCCATTTGACATCCTTAATCAGTTCCCTATACTAGCACATAGTCAGAGGCACAGTTGGCTCTGGGGAAGATCCAAGTTCTTTTGAGTAAGATATTAGGCTAGCAGATGAACCAGACATGCAAAGAAATTCCCAAGGAGGGTAGGAGTTGTCTAAATCCAAATGTTAGATGCAGCCAATGTGCTGTGTCAGAGCTGAGAGTAAAGTCATGAAGAAGTAGCTCCCTCCCACTCCCCAAGCCCCTGTCTCCAACCTCACACAGGGATTTGTGAATGTCTTCTTCTGGTCTCTGCCTGGGTGAGAGCAAATATTCTAAGGCGCTGCTTTGAGCCATATCCAACCCATCTGGACAGTTCCAACTCCAGAATTAATTGCTTCAATTAGTTGTAACCTTGGGCAAGTTATCTAGGCTTACTCAGTGCCTTACCCCCTGCCCTTCTCCTGAAGGCTCCTGGAGACAAGGCTGCTGAGAGGGCCCATCTGTGAGGCAGAGATGCTGCTCTCCCATGCTCCCACCTCAGGACACAGGCAGGTGGCTCCAGGGCCCTTCATAGGACCAGAAGGGGTACTCAGAGAGTTGCTATTTCCAGACCATACTGCCCCAAATTCCTGAGAGGAGCTGAGTCCTGGTCCCTCTATGTTGTCCTTGGTTGGTGCCTCCACAGACTATAGTGGGATCAGGCAAACTAGGAAAGGAACTTGGCCTTGTATGGCCTTGGGGAAAGGAGAATTAAGGGGAGGATGAGGGTGGGGAAGAGGCAAGTTAGGGTAGATAAGCAGTCCAAGACTTCCCTCCTTGTGTAGGAGGTTAACCCATTATATGTGCAGGTCTGAACCCAATTATAATGGAGTAAGGTTAGGAGTTGACTTCATCTCTTATTTGCTCTCACTATCCATAGCCCCAGACTCTTGGGAAGAACTTTAACCTTAAGTATGGGCTCTCAGTCAGGGGAATAGGAACTAATCCCCTGACTCTGCCCTGGTTAGACCACATCCCTACACACACATACACACATTTGGTGGGGGGTTGCCCCTGGGTTAAATGGAGGACTCTCAGATCATCTTGCCTTCCTGTGGATTGGTGTGTGTGTTTGTGTATGTGTTGGGGAACTTGGCTTTGGGGGAATAGTTTTGGGCTCTCATTTTCTTTCCCAGGTACAAATCCTGGAAAGCTCCTCCAAGTCTCACTCAATTCCATTCCCCCACAGAGGACTCTGACCGCTGAAACTGATCACATGTGAAGACCACACACCAATAGACTCGATTCAGGGGGCTGACCTTGACTTAGGGTTCCACTGTTTGCCCAGCAGCAGCCTTGCAGGAACTCCTCTTGGACCACCTTTCCTACTCATCTCAGAGTTGGGGATGGAAGGAGAGGGGTTGGAGTGGGCTCATCTCTCTTGAAGCTCTAGCAGAGTCCACGCCAGAAACTATCTCAGCTTGTTGTAAGCCCAAGCTTGGCTGATTTGTTTGTTGGCTTTAAAGTTGGGACCAAAGGGTGAGAAATAAAGGCAGTACATTCAAGTCCCACTCCTCCTCAACCCCTCCAACACTTTTCTACTTAGGAGGACAGTGGAGGGGAGCTAGAGACCTGAGGATACAAAGCTTATTGCCCTTCCAGGTTTCATCTACCCCATTCGTGATTCAGAAGCCCTTTCCTTATTCAGCAAGACAACACTTTCCTGTCTTCTTTCTGCTCTCTCCTTTTGTATGTATAAACAATACGTTGTCATAGCTACTCAGTGCTTGTGCTCATTCAGGGCTCTGTTCTTGCTATTCACTCTGCCTGTGATGCTCTTGTCCAAGATCTTTGCACTGGTGACTTCAGCTCAAATATCATCTCAGAGATGTTTCCCTTGGAAACTCACTGTGGTTTCCATAGTTACTCTCTATTCCACCACTTTAGATTTGTTAGTTGTGTTTGTCTTCACAGCACTTATAACCCTTGGGAACTATCTTGTTCACTTATTTACTTGTTTATTGCTTGGCTCTCCTTCTGCTTTTAATGTAACCTCGATGATCACCAACACCTGTTTCCTGCTACATCTTCAGTTTCCAACATTAGGAAGAACTCAATAAACACTTGTTGACTGAATAGATGTTTGCTTGTTGTTTTTTAAATAGGAATAATTTTTCAAAAGTTTAGGTACTCTCGAGAAGTCAAAGGTATCTATTGTATTTAGCAATAAGGAACTATTGGTGACATTTTAGGGACATATACTCTTGGAGTAAATGGGAGGTGAGGAACAGGAATTTGACCGTGAAGGGAAGCAGAAGATAGTCCAGTAGTTGGGGTGTTCTGTGAACTCAGGAGATGCTTGAGCATGGTGAAGGTTGCTGGAAAGGAAGCAGCAGAGTGGGTGTGAAAAGGAGGAGGAGATGTTGAGGGAGTCAAGAATGGAGGAAGTGGGAGGGGGAATCTGAGGCACAAGTGAGGGGATCAGGCATGGAGTAGGGGTTCCTTTTCAGTGGAAAAGGGGGAAGGAAGAAAGGAGGGTGTAGATTTTGATGGGTTTGCAGGGTCAGTGGCAGTAGCTTGTGGCTTTGGTTTTCTCTTGATGTTGGAGGTGAAGTGACCTGTTCATGATGGGGTAATTGGTGTTGTTGGGGGTCAGAGATATAAGGACAGTGGAGAGGATTATAAAAAAATCATTTCAGATCTTTGAAATCTTCTTTAAAAAAAAAACCTTTCTCCAGAGGAATTTAATTAATTAACTAACAGTTCAAGGCAACATTTTGCCACTAAGTGGTTGCCTACAATTTCATATTTAGATATAAATCCCAGAGCTAAACTTAAGTCCCATATGGTCTCAGATGGAAGATGAAAGAATCAGAGAAAGAAAGGCAGAGTCTAATCTTCTCAAGGAATAAAGAATTACAAGGAAGATTTCACTATGGGAAACTGCAAAAATTCTGACAAATCACAGTGAGATGGGACTGTGCTCCGAGACAGTAATTTGTTCAATGTCCATCTGGACTCTGTTCCAACACCAGAGAGATGTGGAAACTCAGGCCTTCCAGGTCTTGAGAGGGCTTCTGGACTGACTCCATAGCACATGTCTCAAACCCACTAATAACACCATTAACAGGTACTTATTATCTCTGCTTAAACAAAATGAAGTGTTCTTAATGGACAAAGATGATTCTGTTAACCCAACAGTAGAGTGTACAATTATAACTTGGAGAGATTTTACATACTCACTCTTGTTTGTAACATAAGTACACACTTACAGGAGTGTTGGTTAAGTATAGTGATAAAAATAACTTCTTTCCATTAAATATCAAGTATACATCCATTCTATACTACATGGTGTTTTGGGTTTGTAAATGGGAGAGGTTGGCCATGGCTGCCATGACCACTAAAAACATGACTTTGGCCTTTTTGCTATCATGCTGCAACCTAGAAGTTTCCAAACTGAGATTGGTGGAGCCCTGGGGCACTTGAGGTACCATACCATAAGATGAGAGGGAGATGGAGCCAACAAGCCTCCAAGCTGCAGCTCCACATTAACTAAGACAGCCTTTAGGGTCTATGCTGACTTCTAATTTTATATAGATGAAGGGTTCCACTGAGATAAAAGAGTCTGACAATCTCCACTGTCATGACTGAGAGCAAATACTGGTACAATACTTATACTAGTGATTTTCTAAATGATTTATTGAATCAACGAGTGTACTATTTGGCATTACATCATAGGTTTGGGTTTACTTAACTGGTGTTTCAGTGACAACTTATTTCCCCCTAGGCAAGAAGTCACCCACCACCAAGTTGAGTGTTTTGACTTATGATCAACTGACTAGGTTTATCCAAAGTATGGATGAGCAAAAGTACATAGATTAGCAAACAGTCCTGATAATTATACCTATACTTTATTTTTTATAATAATATTTTTATTATATTATGTTAGTCACCATACAGTACATCCCTAGTTTTTGATGTAAAGTTCCATGATTCATTACTTGTGTATAACACCCAGTGCACCATGCAATACATGCCCTCCTTAATACCCATCACCAGCCTATCCCATTCCCCCACCCCCCTCCCCTCTGAAGCCCTCAGTTTGTTTCCCAGAGTCCATAGTCTCTCATGGTTCATTTCCCCTTCTGTTTACCCCCCTTTCTTCTTCACTTTCCTCTCCTACCGATCTTCCTACTTCTTATGTTCCTTAAATGAGTGAAACCATATGATAATTGTCTTTCTCTGCTTGACTTATTTCGTTTAGCATTATCTCCTCCAGTCCCGTCCATGTTGCAGCAAATGTTGAGAAATCGTTCTTTTTGATGGCTGAGTAATATTCCACTGTATACTTTATTTTTAAACAAATTTATATAAAAGTATTATATTCAACATGGTACTAAAAATCCATTTCTGTTGCATAAGCTATATTAACTAAATAAGCTACATTAATAATACATAAAATAGGCTTGCAGAAAGTGGAAAAAATGGGAGGCTATAGCGTAAGTGGTGGTTTTCATAGCAAATCAAATATCTATCAGATTTGAGTCATTTGGTTCAAAAAGATCTCAGAACAATAGAACTCAGTTCTAAAAAAGTGTTAAATTTAAGTACCAAAATAATATTTGTATTGGATTTTGAAGCACATGCACTGTCCCAAAAGTCCATTCGTAACCTGAGGCTGGAAGCCTGTGCGGCCCAGTGGTGGTATCTGGAGAGATGGTGCACTCCTCTCTAGAATCCAAGGCTATAAATACTTTGTAGAGAGAAAGGCAGATAATTTCAAGTAATTAGGCCTAGAATGAAGGTACTTTTACAGCAAGAGGGTCTAGGTTTCCAAGATTTCCTTTAGTTAGGAGGTATAAGCTCACAAAGAGGAAAGGTTGGGAGTGTCTGGGTCCATATTTGAGTAGGTGGTGATGGCAGTTGGAAGTCTTTCATCTGTTGAGTTAATGACAGATATTCCTGATAAAGATAGGAAGTTATTTGCATCAGCATTACCCAAACCAGCCCTCACTGCAGAAAGTAAGAGATTTTGGGCTCAGTCTTTGTTAATGAAGCCACATTAGGGCCTGTATTAGGGCCAGATATATTATCACATACTGGAAATGGTCCTTTGGCACAGGTGATGGTCCACGCACAGCTCCCCGTTGACCTCTAGGCAAATCTGATTAATGCTGAAATGGAGATATTCCTATTGTGCCTACCATCGTAGAGGGTTGGGTAGAATGACAGACTACCCAGTCATTCAGTGGGTGCAAGACTCAGTAGACATTCTGGCAACTTTTCATCAATTAAATTATGTGTGCACAAAGATCAGGGGTAAAGTTTTTCCTGACACCTCACAGGTTGCCCTACCTGGGTGGCAGCCCATTCACAGCTAATTCGCTTCCAGGCATGCTTCCTCCATAGCAGGAAAAAAGTGAATAGCACAGTGGGGAGTAGACTGCCCCAGTACTCATAGGTAGTGTCCCATGGGAACCAGCCTGGCTTCCCAGACCTCTTATTGGTAGGAGTTGTTTAGTGATCTTCCTGGATTTGGTTTTATGTCTGAAATCTCTGAAGTACACCACACTCTGGGTTTGCTATTTGCAATTTCTGTCTCAGGAAGGCAACATCCAGGAATAAATCTTAATGCATCAAAAAGAAAAAGTCTGGTATCTTAGGCTTTCTTTACCCTCACATGGTAATCCAATAGATTTCTACACAATCTGTTTTCACTATGTTCACTCCCCATTTCTTGAATTCCCTGTGAACACCCCCTTCTGCAGCTGACAGCCTCTGTTCTTTCTCTGTGGCTTATAAGCCTTCTGAGTCAGACCCTTTAACAGAATCTTAGTTTTCTGCTGATGGAGATCATTATGGATCTCTACTGCCAGCTGCAAGATTTTGTCTTTAATTTTCAACTAGTGCTTTGGCTACAAGCAGTTAAAAAAAAAAAGAATTATTTTCCAACTTTTGTCTTCCAGCTGATGCCTTGTTGACACCTCATTATTTGGCTTGGAATATAAATGGTGTCTGTTTTCTTCAACTCTTGTAAATGTGGATTTTGGTACCATCTGATTTCCCTGACTCTTTATCTTCTTACTGTGGTGATCTGCCAACTAACTCTTATTTTTAAAATGATCCTGTTAATTTCCTTCCCTATGATTTTTCTCCTCTGATGCAAAGATGAAGAACAAGTGGTTTCAGCTGCAGAGCACATTTATTCAGAACTTCGACTCCATTATTTTCCTAAGCCACAGCTATTTTCTGAGACTTGGGATCTCCCCTGATATTCTTGCTGATCTCAGTAGGTAGAGCTGGGAGGGCAGGGACAGACAGGGGCAGGAGGAGACCACAGCCTTCTCTCCATTCCACCCCCTCCAATGGCTACAACTTCCTGTCCTCCAGCTCTTGTCTTTCTTCCATCCTGCATCTCTTTCTCACTCATGTTTTCCTACAACTTAAATTCATAAAAGAACTTGGTTTTTAGATTTCTAGCAGAGCTACCAAAAGCCTTCATACATTTTTATTGCTCTGGGTTTCACACTGTCCTCCCCAGATCTTGCTCCCAGCTGCTGAGATTCTGCCCAAACCAGCAGCACTTTGAGTTATGCAGATCCCCACTGTCAGGTGACCAAGAATGATCCAGATGGGGTGGTGACCCAAAGCCAAGTTCATTCTGGCTCCAGTTCCCTCCAATTCCAGTTTTTCTCTCCTTCTCATATGGCTTGGTGCTAAGCTGCCACCATGCCTTGCAAATGTGCTCATCTGAGTTAGGATGGCTATGTCACGGCTGTTTCTACCTCCTTAACTTGCTTTCACCTACAGTTTTAATTTGCTTATACTTGCATTGTCTCATGTCTCTGAAAGTCCTTAGTCAAATACTTGAACTTAGGTTCTCATGTGATACCCCCCTCTTTCTTCTGCTGTAAGTTTCACTTCAGTGAACTCTTAGAGTTCTAATAAGAGAATTTGTGTAGTCCAAAGGAAGATCTGGGAGCATTTGGCACCAAATGTGTATGTGGGTAGCAGAGGGGAGGGAGAGAGAGTCTTTCCTTTTTGTGGCTTCTTTTCTTCTGCTGCTTCATGTGCCCTGGGGGAGGTGGTTTCTTTCCCTTCCACTCCTTGTCTTCCCCTTGTTCAAAATCATATGCAGGTGGAAGGTAAGTAAACCTAATGATGCCTCTTAGCCATACAGAAGGAGATTTGGTTGGCATGCCATTCCAATTTCCTCTCTCTTCTGACTTGCAAAATTCAAGTTGCTGTGAAAATGGAAAAGCATTAGTCTACATATATCACCCAGAAAATCTTCATATAGCTGCTTCTCAAGGCAGCTCTGTGTTCTGAACATTTTTAACCCTCTCTGGGATATAACTGATTTAGAACAATGTTGTATAGTGACTTTCTCATAAAGGTTGCATTATGCCATCAACCTGTTTATCCCAGGACATTATTTGTTATTTTTATCTATCTATCTATCTATCTATCTATCTATCTATCTATCTATCTATCATCTATCTATCTATCATCTTTTACCTATCATCTATCTATCTATTTATCATCATCATCATCATCATCATCATCATCATCATCATCAATCTATCTATTTTAGAGAGTGGGAGAAAGAGAGCACAAGCTGGGGGAGAGGCAGAGGGACAAGGAGAAGCAGACTCCCCACTGAGCAGGGAGCCTGACTTGGGGCTTGATCCCAGGACTGTGGGATCACGACCTGAGCCAAAGGTAGATGCTTAACTGACTGAGCCACCGAGGTGCCTTTATCCCAGGACATTATTTATACAGGGGAAAAAATCAGGCTTGTGTGTGTTGTTTTCTTCCTAGATATAGAACTCATTTTGTTTTAAAATCTGAGTACCCACTTAAAATTCTTAGGGGGCTACCTGAACTTTGTTCTTCATCCGTGTTTTTTAGGAGCCCTCCTTCCTTGGGACCCAGGAGCACTAAGCACTTTTGTCCTTGTATCTAAGAGATCAAGAGAAAAGTGTCTGCACTTGAGTCCAGGGATAAGTGTGCTCATCACGAGTGTCCCTGGCCAATAGGGTTGATATTTGTTGATTGAATAAATAATGAAAATATATTGGAGAAAAAAAATCACTTAGAGATTTATCGAGTATTAAGTAAAGTCTCAGAGTGAAATTTCCAATCATTGGAGCTTTAGAGACCAAGCTCACACAACTATTCAAGAGGATAATGGAGTGCACCCAAGATATGCTACCATTTCCTCTACCCATACCGGCCTGGAAGCCAGGGCTCACAGGTGCATTGAACATACCTTGTGTTGGTGAGTGCTTGCTCTATTTTATACTCAATTTCTTGATGTTCCTTATCTTGTTATCTATATCTTGGCTATTTTGCAAAATTTCAATACATTCATGTTGGAGCAAATATAGTAAATTAGTAAGTTTTCCAATTGTTGGTGTTCAAAGTAGTGGCTCAAAGAAAGTTTCAGGAAAATGGCAAGAACACTGGATTCTGGAAAGAGCATTTATGTGCATAACAAAAACTGAGCTGGGACATGGCTTTGTTTCTCACTAGCTGTATGACTTTGGGCAAGTCATTTAAGCCACGCTTCCCTTCTCAGGGCTGTCACGCAGACCAAAAATGATAAAATTTTTGAGTCTAATCAGCACACTTACATGGAAATAAACTTTCAGAAGGAATATTATAAAGAGCACTAGTTGACAGAGGTCAGCTTACCTGTTTTTAGTCATATAGAACTTCAGGAACCTAAGTATCATGATCAAATAAAGTCTAGGTGGTCTGTTTATTGATACAGGACAATACTTGGAGTCACACTGGACTGAGAAAAGAATGTGTTAGTCCCATACTCTGGGCAGAGAACCTTGCATGCACTATCCATACCCCTGACTGAACAAACTGAGCTCCCTGAGGTGGGGCAGCCTTGAGAAACATGAGATATTTGGCTAACTTAACTTTGCCTTGCCAAGTGGTGTTTACAATCCCCTGGGTGGAGGCAAATTGCTCTGGACAAAGGAAGAGGAGTTCAGGACAGAGGAGGCAGGAAAGAAACTCCAAAGGAATAAGGCATATGAAGAGAAAGACTTTGAAAAGAGAATAAAGCAGACTTGATGGCAAAATCTAAGTATTAAGTGGAGGTAGTCTCTGCTCCAGTGCCTCTTGAAGGCTTCACTTTTTTTTTAGTAGGATTTTTTTCTTTTCGGAATGCCTTAACATGTCGAGCATGAATTTAAGGAGGAGTTGGAGCAGAGTCCACACCAAATTCCTGGGTCACATTTGGTTTTCCCAAATCAGTGTACTATCTGCTCCAAGATACCTTTTCCCACTCCATTTGGCTATTAATGATGGTATGGGCTAACCCCCCTCATACACAGGGGTGGGGTCTTCAGCTTAATGGCAGGGTTGTAGGACATCAGCTTTAACATTAAACCCAAGAGCTTTCTAGCAGAGGAAAAATGGAGAGACATGGGAAAAGAAAAGAAGGACATAGTGAATAGCCAGCATTTAGAACATGCCTAGTACAGACAGAGAATTATACCAGGCACATTAGGAAAGCCATTTCAAAAATTTAGTCCATATGGGTGCAGAGGTGGTGTGACTAGGAGAAGAAGTGACTTGGGGGTTAGGAGATCCAAATTCTGTCTCTATGTCTGTCACTACACCGCTATGTTACTCTAAGCACCTTAATCTGTGGTTTTTGATTCACCCATCTATACAAAGAAAGGGTGCCTTTAAGAAAATTTCCAGATCTAAAATTTTGTGATTTAAATGGACTATGTTGTCTTTAGTTTGAATAAAAAGAACATAGATGTACAATACAAGGATATCAAATTTACAGTTTCTGTGCTTGTGGAGGGAGTATGCACACATTGAGATGCTCTGTTTCCTGGGTTAATTGTTGGTAGGTGGGGCCTATTAAAGTTCATCCACTGATGGTCAGTGCTTTCACCTGGTGCTGTTTTTTGGTTGCCTCTTTCTCCCATCTCTCAAAGAGGTCGGGCTACATTTTTCCTGTCCATACATCTTACCTGCAGTCTACTACTCCTTTACCTCCAGTCAGTTAAAAAATGAACTCTGACTAGAACCTTTTAAATCGCCTCTCTCTCTCTCCCTCAAAAACTTCCTCTCAGTACTCTTAGATGGAACAGACCAAAAGGAAGAAGATGCATGGAAAGAGAGCTCTTTCTTTCTTTGTTTATATACCTAGTCTTTGAACCAGTCATGTGACCAGATGGCATGAGGCTGTAAGATTTGCCCAGCTTCAGACACCTACCCAGCCTTTTGGTCAAGGGGAGGTATCTGTTTCTGAAGAAGGTGGGGGAGGCCAATTCAGGATGTGCAGATACAAGCCCTGGGAGAATAACATAGAGTTCTAATGTGACAGGTTTTTCTTCCCCCAACAGCCTTGTGAAGATACAACCCTATTGTCTTCTGACCTCTGTCACTGCCAATGAGAAATATGTTGTCAGTTTACTTGTCCTTCCATTGTAAGTAAACTGTTATTTTCCCTTGGATTAAGATTTTTCTTTTTGTCTTTCATTTTCTGAATTTTCACTGTGATGTCACTAAGTATAGACTTATTTTTATTTATTTTCTTAGGACTCAAGTTTCTTCAATCTGAAGATATATATCTTTCTTCAGAGATGCACACACAAAAAGATATGGTTGTAAACCATCATAATGGCAAAAATAAAAAAATTATCAAGTGTTGGCAAAGATTTGGGGAAGATTCTGATAAACCCCTGATAAAAATTTAGAAACTATTATAACTCTTCTGGGGTGCAACCTGGAGAGGTTAGCAAAACAGGATATTATATAACTTATGATCAAGCAATTATAATTTAGGTACTGATCCTGGAGAAAACTTAAGTTCATAGGAAAAAGAGGCGCACATACATCTATTCAGTGAAGAATTGTTTGCCATTGGAAAAAAAGAAAGAGAAAGAGAAAGAATTAATAAAAATATCCACAAATAGAATGAGTAAATCAACAATGGTATATTCATAAATAAAATCTTTAACAGCAGTTAAAACAAATAAATCATATATACCTACACCAGGTAGACAAATTTGTAAGACAAATGAGGAATATAAAAAGCAAATAGGAGATGGTAAATGCAATTTGATGCCCTATGTGTACATTTTAATGACCTACAGTACTATAATTGCCCAATAAGCAGAAACCATGACATCTCAAATGCTCTCTATAATGGAATAGAATTTAAAAATGACAACAAAATGAAAGCTTATCCAAGAAATATCTATCCCCCTGGAAGTCAAAAGGAAGATTTGAAATTATTCCTGGTTTGAAGAAACAACAGAAATTAAAAGCTATATAGAAACGATCAACAATATTAGCCAGACACACATGAGTTTGGCGGGATAAGTGGGAGACTAATGATCAGCCTAGGGTCTCTCCAAGGTTACAAGTCTCAAGAAAACAGAGCACTTGCTCATTTTGGACCTGGGTTGTGGCTTCAGCAGGTTTTTGACATGTGGACAAAGGTGTAGAGTTAGAATACACCATCCCTCCCAACCTTCCTGTAGTAATAGGTAGGAAAGCACAGTAGAAGATAATGGAATGTTGTAGAATGTGGAGGGATGTAAAATGGGCAGTATTATTAGAGGGAAACTCAGAGTACAGGAGAGCGAGGGCATCCGAAGCAGTCTTGTGCTGGGGTTTGGGTAGCCAAGCACAGGCAGATGCCTGAAGCTCCAACAAGTCTGTGGCTCTGTGTCCTTGAGTGAGCACAGCCAGACCCAGCCAAGTTTAAAAGGCAAGTGGGAATATGGGGCAATGCCAGAGGAAGTCTGCTCAAGGTGTAGGGCTGGGGGAAGAGGGAAACCAGAGAGTAGGGAGGAAAAACGTTAGACTCAGGTAAGATCCATCTCAGAAGGCCATTCCTCTGCAAAGCAAAATCAGGCCAAGTACTCCTGAGGCAGCTGGAAGGAGGAGTCAGAGCATTTGGCTTCCTCACTTGGGGAGGCCACTTCTCTGGGCAAGTGGCAATAAAAAGGCAGGGGAATTGAACTACACAGAGCCCTCAGGTAGAAATGTTTCTCCTGCCTAAACTCAGGTGCTAAGAGAACAACAAAATGAGAACCTCTACTATGAACACTTTTTAACCATGAGATATGTGAGGTCATTACATTCTTGGGAATGACACCAGGGGCACCATGACAGACCACTAGAAAGAACAAATTAGTGGGCCAGCCCCACTCAGACCCAATAAGGAAACTTAAAATTCCTTTAGCCCATTTCAGATTTTGGTAAAGCCAGGCCTCATACTGAGAGCTTCCTTGGCTCTATCTTCCACATCACCCAGAAGGTACAGTTATTACAAAGTGCAAAATCAAGAAGGAAAGAGCATGGTGTATATTAATTCACATAAAAAATTGGATATTACCACAGAAATGTTAATAACTAGAAATTACTGAATTCTCTGTGTTTGTCTGTTGTGGAAATAAAACCCCTGGGGATGGATCAAAAATATCTGGAAATTACTTGAAACTGGTGGATAACTAAATGGATATTATAACTAAAATGTGCTATACTCCAATTGTATTATTATTATTATTATTATTATTATTATTATTATTATTATTTTGTCTTCTTAGAGTTGGTCCTGGGAAGCACTATGCCGTGAATATTGCAAAAATTACATAAAGCTCCAAATGCTATTCTATGTAAACTTCTCAAGTGGGGATCCTTGACTATAATGTTTGGCATATTAACTCTGATAATTCTGTACGTTAATTGATTTTATGTTCTGACATTTTGACTGGTTTGGGGAAAACTGAGTTGTCCCAAAGCTGAACCCAGAGTTGTCCTGTTAAATGCTTAACAGCCAGCTCTTTGGGTGGAAAGCCCTAATTTATAGTATTTGCCAAGTTCCATGGTGCAAACTCTTCCACTATGGCTGATTGCATGCTGTGGGCTTGATGTCACTGAGTGCTGAATTGGGGGTGAATGAATGCAGCTGGTTCTTGTAAGTCACTGTACCCACTTGTACCCATGGACATGAAATGCAGTTTTTTTCTAAAAATTCTGCTCCTTAGATATACAAAGCCCTAGTGAAAGAACAAATATAAAGGAAAAATCAAATCAAATCAAATTGGGAGCTAAAATGGAGATAAATGACAGTGGATTTTTTTTAAATTTTAAGAGGTATTTGTGTATTGTCCATAGCTTATTATCTTTTATTATGCAAACAAAGTATCAGTGTATCACACTGAGTGCTCTGAACTCTAGTTTCTTTGGTGTTCCCCTAGACAAAGGCTAGGGCTTCTTCCCTTGCAGATTGGTGTGAAGGCAGTGCTGACCAAAGAATTGATGGGAACTGCACACCGCGGAGCCAGTTTCGGAATGGCTGAGCTGAAAGTCAAGACAGAAGAAAAGATATGAGCCTTCTGAACTTGGGGGAGGCAACACTGATATTTAGACCAATGGTTTGGTATGATAATACAGAGCGTTATTTTTTTTTAATTAATATTAATGGAAACAGGGAAAATGGATTGTTGAAAAATTGAAATGGATAAATAAACTCTTCTGCAGAGTAAGGCAAGAAGAACTTATTAAAATAGAGGTGAATTGGAAATATCAATAAGAATTCTGAACATTTTTTAAAGGATGCTTTATCTGTTCTATCCCTACGGTGATTCATGCTGTTGGACATTTTTGCTATCATCCTGCCAAATTCCAGTCAGAATGTGGAACAAGCTTATTTGTAGAACTACTGCCTGTGGCTTCTAAAACTATTCTCTAGTGAAAAAGACAAATGCCCTTGGAGGATATTTGATTTCATATTTCTGGGCAGGGGAAAAAATCAGGATTAGTTTGTAGATCCTGGATGTTGAAAGAAAGCAATTTTCCTTAGGTTATCAGAGATCTGTAAGTCCATAATGGTGTAAAAAAGAAGATAAAACAGATTTGCCTGAAAAATATACCTGGTCTCTGAAATTTTTTACTTAAAATGCTGTGTATTGATTAATACAAACTTTGTGAGACCTACACTTAAGTTTATAACCAACAGTTTGAAAATACCAGATGCTGTTTTTCTCTACAAAGAGAAGGATTTGTAGTAGGACAGTCAGAAGGGGTATCACAGGACATTATCACTACTCCAAAAATCTCTGTGAAATGTGATTTATGTGATTTTCCAAGGATGCCAGTGGATTGGAGAGAACCAGGATTTCTGGTTATTCCAGGGATGACCTTAAAGAGTTGTTTCTCTTATCTTATCTTACCTAAGTATGGCCAGCAGTGGTTGCACCATAGATAGAGGCATCCCCCCGAAAGCTGCACTGAGTTTTATCAACTAGCCAGCACATGTGCACTATTGCAAATTATGTCATGTTGCTATGGCCACTTATCCAACAATGATTCACTTTGCATAGGCAGGGGCTCTGCATCCTATCTCTTTATTGCTTTTATTACCATGTGGCTGTGTACCTCAGATGGCCAATCAGACCCAGCTTCTCTATCTGCAGTAGACTTTACTAGGCCTTACCTCAAGGGGAGAAAATCCTACAGATGTCAGAAAAATGTTAAACCGACACTGATGAACAAAAAATTTTAAGTGGGCAATCTCAAGCAAACAAAAAAGCATGTTGGTGAAAAAAATATCAGAGATATTTAAAAAATAAAAGGAAAATGATAAAATAAAGGGAAAATATGCCATAAAAATGTAAATTTTAATGGATATTCTAAGGAGATTTTAAAATTAAAGAATCAGGGGTGCCTGGCTGGCTCAGCTGGAGGATCATATGACTCTTGATCTTGGGTTGTGAGTTTGAGCTCTACACTGGGTGTAGAGATTACTTAAATAAATAAAGCCTTAAAAATAATTAAAGTTAAAGAAGCAAAAGAAATAAATGAAGGAACAGAAAATAGAATGATAAGGAGTAAGTTTGGTCACAAATATATGAGGAAAAAGATGTTTGTGTTAAAAACAACCAAAACACCAAAATAATATGGGAAATGGGTCAATATAATGCCAGTTGATGTCTGTAAGAATTAAAGGTATGATAAATCAAGTGAAGAAAAGGTCATTTTAGCACCAGTTGTTGCCTATGATAACATCATATTTTTTGCAAAATTCATATCTTAGACATATACTGTGGTTTATGCAAAATTGGAATAAAACCAAATAACAACGGATTTATCATCAACAAAGGGCAGCACAGTGCCCAAAATATGCAAGTAGGAGGTCAAGCCACTTGGTGGAGGTGGAGGTGTGTTTGGGGCAGAAGTCAGCAGCGCTGTGGGACAGTCTGGTGGAGGCATGATGGAGGTACTTGGTGGAAACTCAATGGGACTTAGGGAGGAACAAAGAAAAGAAGGTTTTGGCCTTGTATAACACATAAATCCAAGAAAGGGGGCTTCAAGCCTATGAGCACTACCCATGGTCAGCATCAATTACTTGGGATTGGCAAGTTTGCCTTGCTTAATCTTCTCTGCTCTAGGGTTCACTGTGAGGATTATAAGTCAAACAGGATTTGTAGTAATGGAGAGAGCCTACTGTTATAACCAAACTGTCCTTGTTCCTGCCATCTTAGGTGGGACCCCTGGAGACAGGAAATAAAAGGAGGCTGTCAACATGTGAACATCCCTTCTTTACTGGCTCTTTAAATCACAGAATTTGTGGCTATTTGAGGGATACTGCTTTGGACACCACTGAACACCTGCTGCCTGGATGTACGTAAATCCAGAAGGCTCCATCTCTAGGCCTTTGGTAAGCAGGAAAAACAGGGACCTTTGCAGATGGTGAACACCAGCTTGAAGGGAAGACTGGCTGGCTTTAATGGTAATTGCTGAGGAAGCCTGGGTTGTCAGCCCTGCTGTGAACACTCAGAAAAATTAAGGGTATTACCTTAACAAGGTGGGGACTGGAGTTGTCTTTGGAACAGAAATATAAATGTTGTCTCCTTTCTGTAGTCATAGGCTGGTGAGTCCATAGTCCAAATAATGTTCCACTTACAAGTTCACTCACTCCTACCCTCACTCTCCTACTTCTCTTGCTTTTCTTCCTTATTCATACTGAATGGATTTTTATTACATAGTCTCTGATGATGCCCTGCTTCTTCCTGGTCCTTGCCATTACTATCGACCTTTATGTAGCCCAATACAGTGTTCCCTCTAGGTCCTGGCCAGTGGCTTCTACTTGACACTGAGGACCTGGGCCATCTGTTTCTAGCTTTGTTCCTCTGGCTAAATTCTAATATCCATGGTCCTCCATGCCCCCATCCCAAGACACAAGTGGATCAGATTGATCATCTCTCTCATTGTGGGCCAAACTCTCTCTGTTCTCCTATATCCCAGAAAGAATTTTGCTTGAATTAATTCTTCACTAACATTAGTGTTACACAGAATGGATCCTACCATTTCTTATAAGAATGAGTAAAGTTTTAGAATCAGAAATGTCCCCATACATAGGCATCATCTGAGTCCATAAGGCAGCAGAGGTTCTAAAATAACTCCTTAGAATCACAGACCTAGAACAAGTACAGGCATTAGAGTCCATATAGTCCAACAGGCCTAATTTACCTCCCAGAGAGGGTAAGTGAGTTCCCACGAGTCTCTCAGAGAAACTACACTGGAAGCCACACTTCCTGACCCAGTGTTTGAGAAACTCTCTATCATTAAGAACTCTTTAGCAAGTTACATCATTCTGGAGGCTGTGAGGAGAGCTTCGAGTAGGGAGAGACTAGCAGGAGAAACATCTAGGAGGCTGTTGTGAAGATACAGGAAAGAGTTGATGGGGGAATTGAGTCTAACATTGAAAGAGTAGACAGAAATTCATCTGTTGGACTTAGAGTAGATTTCTCCACCTGTAAATGAAACAAAGATCCATCTGCTCCATCCGTATCCTTTCCAGGGACCGGCCATTCCAAGCTGAGGTTATATTGTGTTTGCAGGGGCATTAAGGACCTCCAGGTGATTCGGCATGGGTAGTGTGTAGGAGGCATATAGGAGCAAAGGAGGAGATAATCCACTTCCATGGAATTAGAGTTTCTTTGAAAAGTCTGCAATAGATGTTCATTGTACCTAAGAACTCAGGCATTAGGAAGATTCCAAGGAGGATGCAGCACAAGAGTGGAGCTGTTGAAAGCTCCATACTAAAGAGAATGCAAACACAGACACCACCCATAACTTCTGTCTGTGAACTGGGAGCCACAAAACAGGGGGCAGTGGAGATTATGATGGAGCCATGGGGAGACATCTGGAGCAGGGAGGAGCAAGGTGTCCCAGACCATGGCCAAGAGCAGCCCTGGGAACAAGTGGATACTGCTGAGGAAATAGAAGTTTCTGAGGCTGGCCTACTGGATGGAACATACACTTGTTCACAGAGTCTTAAATGTATTTATATACCAGAGCCAACTGAGCACATGGTGGACATTGTTGTTTACTCACAACTAGTAATCCTTCCAAGTGTGGTTTTTGGAATAAACTGAATTGTTCCCATGTCTGGCCCAGCCACTTACCCATCATCACAGACCATATAGACACAATTTCCTCCCTTTCACTGACATGTGTTAAAGATTTATTGAGCTATGACCTATTAGGTATTTCATAAGATAATATATTATCTTATTTAGTCATAATGTAGCTCTTTAAATACTATCTTATTTTAGATGAGAAAAAATTAGGCTCAAAGACTCACCCCAAAGTCCTACAGCTGATATTTCGAGGATCTGAAACTCTGACACCCATGCAAGCTCTACTCTTCAGCCCTCTTTTCCTGGTAAATCTCAATGAACTGATACTGCCTGGTGTCCCCCTCCGAGGCTGACAGACCTTGGAGTTCCTTCCCTCAGGGATGGGTGATTCCTGCTGTTGTTGCCTCCTCCCCCATGTAAATGGCTGGCTTGCTCCTCTGTGCTTCTCCAAACTTCACACCCAGGGCGGGGCAAGATCAAAGGTCAGAGGCAACAGCTTCCAATGAGAATTTGTATTGAGCAAAACCCTGGTTCAGGCCAGAACCTAATTCCCCCAGGTGTGCTCCATTATCATCTCTCTCATTCATCTTAATAGAAAATAGTCATCATTTATTGATTGCTTACTATGTGCCAGACACTGAACTTTAGATGTATTTAATTTGCACAACAACCCTTTGAGACACATATATATTATCCAAGTTTTATAGAGGAGGAGATTAATCAGCCCAGAGACATTAATAAGGTGCTCAAGACTCCATAATTAGTAAGTAATGAAGCTGGGATTTGAACCCAGCAGCCTGGATCCTGGCTTTCTCAACTTCCATATTGACCTGTTATCCCCTGGGGTTCTTGATTTTGCCAGTGCCTGACTCCAGACACTGACCACAGTCTTCTTCCTGGTTGTAACTCAATGACTCACAGATTATGTGGGCTCCTCAATCTCCAGTTACAGTCCTGTATTATTTGAACTGATAATGTCCTTCAACTGAACACCTCCTGCCCCAGAAGCTTCTTGAGGCTCATGGCAACACTGCCCAAGTGTTCTGGGTTTAACCCTTTGGAAAGTCAATTATTCCCCTGTGCCAGCTCAGACCTACTCCAAAGTTGAAAACCAAGACTAACTCATGCCCTGAACATGCTGGGTAAACATTTGTCTAGATTATTGCCTACCTGTTAAAAGACCTGCTGAAATCCAAATAGAAATCCAAATAGAAAATATGGGTTTATTGTACTTTGTGTCAATCACATGTATTATTTGTGCTGTACTAGGCTGAAGTAACAAACACACAGGATTAGTGGCTCAAAGACAATCAAAACTTGTGCCTTGGCTCAGGTGACAGTCTTGGGAAGTTATGTGGGTTAGCTGGACACCTCTCCTCCACACAGTTATTTAAGATCCTAGCATAACAGATGTTCTGCCATCCTCAGTACAGGGCTTCTGATGTCACTATTGTCATGTCCTTCTCAGGCAAGAAGGAGCAAAGAGTATGGAAGAGGACACAAGGAAGGTTTTCATGGGCCACAGCCCAGAAGTAGCACATATCATGTGTGTTCACATCCTATTGAATGAAATTCAAGCGTAGGCCTCCAGCTGCAGAGGAGGCTAGGGAACGCAAGCTAGATGCATGCCCAAGAAGAAAACCTGATTTTGGTGAACAATAAACTATTCTTGCCACTTTCCACTTCTAATAAGTAATAGTCTATATATTCATGTTTTAATTTTCTTCTTCAGTTTTCTTTCCTGAATTTTTCTGGGTCAACTTTTATGTGTTTATAGCTTTCTACTTTATTGAGTGTGTCTTCTTTAAGTCTATGGAAGGTGACAGAAAAGAAATTAAGTAAATGAGCAATAGTACACGGGTGTACAGCAAAGTATAAAATGATGCCTGTCATACATAGAAGGGAAAATGGGAAGGTAGAAGGTTGTTTGGGTTTTGAAGAAAAGGTTACATTTGGATAACATTTGCCAAGATTTTACAGGAGTTAGGTTGCACCCTGGACATTGTTCACGTCTATACTGGTATTTCTATAATTGTAATCTGGGTAACCTGATACCCTTCATGTGACTAGGCACATTATAGATGTAGATAACTGAGGAATGCAGACATCCATGCTTGCCTGGAATTCTAGTTATGGATATTTTCATGAAGACAGAGAAAATAAAAACCACTATATTTATAAACATTTCTTATAATAAAAGGCAGGGTTTTTCTCCTTTACCTTGAAATGTTATTCATCTCTAATTAATGTATGTCATTCTACCTTCAGATTTGAATACAGATTTCTTGACTTGAATTTTATTAATAAAACTTGTCAGATTAATTATTGGGAATTCATATATTAGACTAATATATAATATTGAAAAATGAATGAAAGCTTTGTTTGATATTATTGAATAATCTCCAAGACATCTGAATGAAGATAGCAAAGTCCTGCTTTATATTCACAGCAATGTCTGCTCATTTTCAGATGAAGGGAAATGGGAAGACTGGGAGACGTGCATCACTTTTGCTCTCTGGCAAAGAGAAAGACAACTTTTTTGTTTTGTTTGTTTTGCTTTTTTGTTTTCTTTTGTTTTGAGAGAAAGCCAACTCTTCTATGAGAGCCACAGAATTGGGTTTCTACTCAGGAACTGTTGGGGAAAAAAAAAAAGAAATCTCTTTAAAGATGAATATACCTGAAATTCCAATATGAACTTATTTGTGTGAGACAGTAATCTTCTCTTGTATATTATAAGAAAGCAACAGATGAGGGGGGGAATGTATTAAATATCACTTAAGCAAAAAAAAAAAAAAAAAGACAGCTAAGATCTAAGTTTCAAGAAATTAGGGCTGCAAGGGCACTTGAAATAAGCTCAGAGGCTGCTTAAGGGAAGAGAGTAGAAAGGTGGCTGTATGGTAGTAGATTTCAAAACTGTACTTCCTGTAGGTAAGGATACACACTGAAGTGGTACAAAAGCATTTCTTGCACATGTCAGGAGCTGAAGGATCTGGGAAGTCAGGGTGAGGATTGAACAGAGACTATGTCGGGGCGGGAGAGGAAATGCCTGGTAGAACCTTAAGTAGAGGGTTAAAGTCTTTATTATTAGAAAATACATGATCTTTGATTCTAAACATCAACAAAGAAAATGTATGATAGAAAGAAAGCAAAGGCGAATTGGAGAAAACACCAAAAAAAACCCCAAAACCCTAATCCCTCCCCCCAACCCCCTAAAACTTAAACAACAAAAATACTTGCTGAAAACAGATAGGAAAATCCAACTAATTGATGCTGAGAATAATAAAAAGTAGTTGACCAAGAATCATGGAATGATAAAATTTTAAAAATCAGCAAAATTGATCAGATAAAGAATAACAAAGAAACTTGCAAGGCAATAGATGAACATTTTAACCAAATATTTTGTCTTGAGTTGAAAAAAAAAAAAAAACCTCTTAAAAAATAAATTGCCCTGATGAAGGAAGATTACCAAGCAGGAATACAAAAACCTAAGGGAAGACATATGATGTGAGCTGTCAAAAGAAAAAAGAAGAAAATAAATAGCAATAACTCAGTATAAAGCAACCTTATAATACCCTGTTGTTTTGCAAGCCCCTTGGGAGCTTCCCAGGTGTAATCTGAAATCAGCCTCCAAACGTGGAGGCCAGGGAGAGATGAAAGAAAGAGGCTAGCCAGCCACTCCAGGTTGGTAGGTGGCAGGTTTAATAAGGAAGGGAACTTACATATGAGGCTTGTCTTGGTAGGCAACAAGATATATGGATCTTGGTACCCACTCACCAAACCTTGAAAGTTTATATAGAGACCTTAGTTGAGTTCAGTCACACATACACTGCAGGTCTTCTCACCACATCACCATCTTGAGGCCATGTCCTTGGAGCAGCCTCTGGGAGCAGGAGAAGCAAGTGGAACCCACATTCCAAAGACAGGGGAGAGGGTAAGGAGCTCTGAGTGCCCAGGCCCAGCTCACAGGTCAGCCAGCAGTTACAACCTCAACCTACCCCAACACACCCTCTTTTTCTTTTAATTAGTAAATTCCATCAGTGAGTATTTGTAAGAAGAGTTCCAACCAGGGTAAAAACTGCCTCAGGCATCCTGAAGGAGGAAGGGACAAGTTCAGGCTACTATAACCCCATCTTTTCCACAAACCTTCTGAAGAAGAATACACACACACACACACAAACAAACACACACACACACACACACACACAAATAAACAAATACGCACTGCAGAACTTAAGAGAATGGAGAACACAAAACATTTAATAATATGACAGACCAAAGGCCAAATATATTTGTTATATTACTAAATAGCTTCAAATTACCTATTAAAAATATTTAAAATATTTTCAGATTAGACCACAAAGCAAATTATATAAGAAAAACTTCTAAAATAGAGTATTTCAGAAAAGCTAAAAATAGAAGGAAGGGCAAAGGTATACCTGAAACACGCCCCCTTCCTCAACTAAAAAAAGACAAGGAAGATCACAATCTCAATATCAAACAAGAATATTAGTTAATGCCAAAGAGTGTTGAGTGAGACTAGTGCTTTTCATATAATGGTAGTGTGCACTTGATAACAAAAGTAACAAATATCTATCCACAAAATAACACAATGTTAACATTTATTAAACTGAAATTACAGGATAAGAAGGCAAATAAAGATTAAAGTATAGTAGATGACTTTATCTTATTTCTCTCCGTCCATAACAGAGCAAGTAGGCAAAGAAATAAGCGAGGATACAGAAATCTTAATAACACAGTTAGTGAGATAGATGTAATTGACATGTATGGATCTACTATTCCTGAAAATATAGGTAACTATGGAAGATCAAGAAAATTGGCCATTTTCCAAAGACAAGTGGTCAAGAGACACATGAAAAGATGCTGACCATCAGTAATCAACAGGGAAATGTAAATGAAGACCACAATGAGATACCACATCACACCTATTAGATGTCTATTCTCAAAAAGACAAGAGATAACAAATGTTGGTAAGAACGTAGAGAAAAGGGAACCCTCGTGCACCATTGGTAGAATGCAAACTGGTGCAGCCACTGTGGAAAATTGTATGGAGTTTCCTCAGAAAGTTGAAAATAGAGCTACCCTATGATCTAGCAATCCCACTTCTGAATATATAGCCAAAGGAAACAAAAGCACTATCTCAAAGAGATCTGTACTGCTATGTTTATTGCAACATTATTCACAGTAGCCAAGGTATGGAAACAACATAAGTATCTGTCCATGGATGAATATATATAAGTGCCACACACACACACACACACACACACACACACAGAGGAATATTATTCAGTCATATAAAGAAGGAAATCCTGCCATTTGTGACAATATGGATGAACCTGGAGGGCATTATGCTAAGAGAAATAAGCCAGACAGAGAAAGACAAAAATACTTTGTGGGATCACCCACATCTGGGGAAAAAGAACTCAAACTCATAGAAACAGAGAGTGGGATGGTGGTTGGGAGGGGCTGGAGGGTGGGGAAGATGGGGAGATGTTAATACAAACTTCCAGTTACAAGATGAATAAATTCTTGGGATCTAATGTACAGCATAGTGACTATAATTAATAATACTGCTTTATATACTTGATATTTGCTAAGATAGATCTTAAACATCCTCAGGAAAAAAAAAGAGGAAGTAATTAACTATGTGAGGGGATAGATGTTAATTAGCTTGATTGTGGGAATCATTTCACAATGCATGTGTGTATCAATCACCACATTGTGAGCTTTAAACATATGGCATTTTATTTGTCAGGTATACCTCATTAAAGTTGGAAAAATCCTTAAGTTCCACAATGCAAAAGAAGAAAAGAAAAAAATTAATAATGATAAAATCCCAAAAGACTCCCCCCCCCTCTAATTTAAAATACCACCACAGACTACTAAAAAAAAGTAAATTAATTTAAAAAAATAGAAAGTGAGGGGTGCCTGGCTGGCTCAGTTGGTAGAGCATGTGACTCTTGATCTCAGGGCTGTGAGTTTGAGCCCCATGTTGGGCATAGAACCTACTAAAAAATAAAGAAAAAGTAAAAAATTTTATTTTTACCACCACCATTTGCCTCTCTCAATTCTTTGGTTAAAGAGAAGATATAGGGGTGCCTAAGTGGCTCAGTCAGTTAAGTCTTTGACTCTTGACTTTGGATCAGGTCATGATCTTGTTTCAGGGTTTCTTTTCATTAGTGCCTACAGTTCTTGGTACACCACTTCGAAGAATGAAGGGGTAGACCAGACGAAGAGTGGTGAGCAGCAAAGCAAAATTAATTGGGTGATAGTACAAAGCTCCTGAAGAGGGAGGGGACCCAAGAGGGTTGCCCTCAGAGTTTCTAAGTCTAGGGGTTTTTATGAGCTGTTTTGTGGAACTATCTTAAGCAACAAGGGTGCACTAAGGTGTGCCAATCAGGGCTTTGATCACTCATCCATCTACCTATTAGCTTAATGTTCATGTGCTGATGGTCCTGTTGTTTTGTCTTAGCTATCCTGACTCCATGTTTTCTTGTTGGGGACCCTGGCCCTGATTACCTAACTGTCCAACTAACTCCTAACAATTTCAGGGTCATGAGACTGAGCCCTACATTGGAGTCTGCCCTGAGTGTGGAGCCTGTTTGGGATTCTTTCATCCTCTGCCCCTGGCCTTTGTCTCTCTCTCTCTTAAAAAAAAAAAAAGGAGGAAATATAAACCCCAATTTCAATATTTTCAGGAGAAAACACAAATCCTAAGGATACAGTTAAAGCTCTGTTGAGATACGAGTTAACAGCGTTATATTTTTATTTAGAAAAAAAAAGAATGAAAGTAAACGAAACAAGCACTCTACTCAAATGTTAAAAAGTAAACGGCAAATAATCCAAAGAAATACAGAAGAAAAGAACAATGAATATAAAGGCAGAAATTGATGAAGTTTAAGAAAAGAAAAAACCTAGTGCTTTCCTGAGTGGTCCACAGAAAGTTGAAATAATGATTGGGTCTCAGGCCAAAAATGTGTTGCAAACTTTTATCAGACTGAAGAAAAATACCAAGACAATTGATATTGCCACTTGCCAACTGAAATTCATTGCCAGTTGGCAACTTGCTGGATTAGGAAGAGAATGGGTTCAGTCGACATTTATCAAATTTGTTTCAGTGCTTTGCCAGAGTACCAATACAATGCTAATGATGCTGTGGGCTGAGAAGGAATTCATTAAATATCAAGGAACCAAAACACCTTTCCCGAAGGTATTTTACAAATGCCAGCCCTTCACCTTACTATACATAGATTGGTTCTGCAATTGAACAATTGGGGGCAAAAAACTATGTGTTAAATTTATGTGTTAATTTGATGTGTTAACCTGACTGGTCATGGAGTGCCCAGATTAAACATTATTTCTGGGCCTTTCAGTGAGGGTGTTTCTGGATGAGATTAGCATTTGAATTGGTGACTCAGTAAAGCAGATTGCACTTGCCAATGTGGGTAGGCACCATTCATTTTGTTGAAGGTCTAGAAAGAGCTAAAAGTGGGGAAAGAAGGAATCTGTCCTTTTTTTCTACCTCACTATTGAGCTGGGACACCTGTTCTCATCTCAGACCCTCAGACTGAGATTTACATGATCTGCTCCCTTAGTTCTCAGGCCTTTGGACTTGGACTGAATGATACCACTGGCTTTCCTGGGTTTTCAACCTTTCAGACAGCAGATCCTGGGACTTCTAAGCCTTCACAATCATGTGAACCAATTCTTCATAATTAGTTTCCTTTCATATATATGTACCTCATTGGTTCTGTTTCCTCATTGGTTCTATTCCCCTAATACACTATGTATTGTATTCCATTTATGGGGAGTAATAGTTCCCATTAGCATGTTAGGAAACTCTGGGGAGGATTCTACCTTTTTAAGCAAACAGGTTTCTACAGTACCTCCCAAAATGATTTGACTGCATAATCCTTTTTACACATAACATCTCTTAATAGTCCATGGAGCACATGTTGGGATATGCTGTCTTAGAGTTTACTCATTTTATAAGAGTTGATTAGAAAGATGCAAAATATTGTTTTAAAAAATACCAGTGATATGTATTTGCTCAGTGTATTTCTATATGTATCATTAACAATTTACCTTAATATGTCTAACATAACCTTAAAAAGCTACTTTGTGAATTCCTTCCTCCAGGAAGGAAAGGTCCTCCTTCTGCCAAATTCCTTGATGTCATCTGGAATGCAGTGAAAATTTACTGACCCTTGCTGATGACTATAACCTTTATAGCTAAAATGTGACTTAGAAGGGAAAGATTAGAAACAAAAGAAGCTCTTAGAAAATAAACACTGAGGATGCATAGGAGTCTTTAAATAAAGCTAGACTTCTTACAGATTTTAAATAAAGTAATAGAAATAAAATATTGGGTCTTACAAAAACTTTCCCTTTTATATTGTAAAATAGTTCTGAGAACAACTACCCAAAGCCATAGGGATCATTAAGAGCACTCAGACCAGGTGAGCCAGCCTGGGACACACAACTGCAAAGGGGAACAGACCCCTATCCTGCTCCTGGCACTGAAACATGAATGTTTTTTTCTTTTTAAGATTTTATTTTTAAGTAATTTCTACACTCAACATGAGGCTCGAACTTACAACCTGGAGACCAAGAGTTGAATGCTCTACCAACTGAGCCAGCCAGGCGCCCCCATGAGTGATGTTTTTATATTCCAGAGAGGATACTTAACCTTCTCTTTCTTCCAGATCTATGTGAGGCTCTTACATTCCCCTTATTCAAATGGACCAGATGATGGGGCACCTGGGTGGCTCAGTTGGTTAACCATCTGCCTTCAGCTCAGGTCATGATCCCAGGGTCCTGGGATGGAGTCCCAAGTCGGGCTCCCTGCTCAATGAGGAGTCTGCTTCGCCCTCTCCCTCTGCTTCTACCCCTGCTCGTGATCTGTCTCACTCTCTTTCTCTGTCTCTCTCAAATAAAAAATTAAAACCTTAAAAAAAGACCTGATGAAGGAGAAGGAGGAGCTCTCCAGGTTACTGAGATCAGATAGGTTGGCCCTAGTACTGACCCATGGATTATTCGGTCATTTCTGAAGATTATGTACCAACATGATGTTACTAATATACTTTCTATGCACTTGGAAGTTGCCTTTTTTCTTATCAATGGTAGGCAATTTTCAGGGTGGTGTGGAGACTATATGAGCTTTGGAAATGAGCAGTTGAGGGCTTTGAAACTCAGCAGTTGAGGGATTGAAAGATGACTTTCATCTGTGAGACCTTGAGCACATGGCTTCTCTGAGCCTCAATTTCTTCATCTGTGTAATAAAAAATACTATCTTTTCAAGAGGATGGTTGAAAAGATTACAAGTAATGAGTGTAAACTCTTTAGCCAAGGTCCTGACACCTAGTAGATACACAACAAATAATAACCAGATAGTAATATTATTATTTAAGCATTCATTTATTTATATAATCAATGTTTGTAGAACACCTGCTCTGAACAAGGGCTTTGGAGGACAGACACGACTAAGATATGCTTCCTGACTTCTAGGAAGTTTCACTTTAGGTGGGAAGATATAATTTAACTGTTTTACCTAGACTCCAAATCACTTTGGAACCAAATCACTTATATGGGATCCTAATCACTTATTTATACAGTGATGAGGTATAGTGAATGCCCATTCAATGGAGGAAAGTCACTTTTTCTAAGCAGAAATTCTAACCCTAAGTTTGGGATTATTTACGTCGTGCTCTGGGCTAGTGAGCCAAGTCAATCAGAAAACAGCCGTTGGATAGCACATTTTGGACTGCAAGCATCAATAGCCTATGTGCTTAGAGAAATAACTGGAGAGGTTATCTTACTGGTTTGTGGTAGGGAATGCCTCAGAGTGATGTGGTTATAATGGAAAAGGCACAATGTTAGAGTCAGTTGCTATCTGCGGGGATCAGGTTATAAATCTGTATATTGAGCTCAGGATATTTGCTCTGTTTCTCAGAATTGCTGTGAGGATCCATTTACATGTGATAGTAAATGTAAGATGTAAAATACAGTATCAATAGAGTTGATATTACTTTTATTGAATATATTTTTATATTTTATATTATTTTTATATGATACTTTTAAAATGCGGTGATCACAGATCTCAGTTTTTTTGTGTTCTTCACTGTCAGCATGACTTGACAACTAATTAGTCAAAATCACGTATGATGGTAGGAAGACAGACGCTTCAAGGAGAGCTACCCTACACTGTTACTGACTGTTTAAGAGAAGGATCCAAACTTTTTTTTATGTTTTTAAAAAATTACCTTGAAATCAAGTGTTTTAGAGCTTCCAAAGAGAAGCAGAACTGATGGATTTTGTGTAATTGTGTGTGTGTGTGTGTGTGTGTATAAATGGGCTCACATAGTTATAGAGATTGCAAAGTTCCAAAACTTGCAGCTGCAAGCTGGAGACTCAGGAGAGCTGATGGTGTAGTTCTTGTCTGATCCTGAAGGCCTGGGAACTAAGAACACTGACAGTAGAAGTTTCAGTCCAAAAGCTAGCTCAAGATCCAAGAAGAGCCAGTGTTTCAGTTCAACTCTGTAGGCAAATAAAACTGATGTTCCAGCTCCTGCATCCAGGCAGAACTTCTCTCCAGGCCTTCAACTGATTGACTGAGGCCCATCCTCATTACGGAGGGCAATCTACTTTATTCAGTCTATTCAAATGTTAATTTCATTCCCAAAACACTCATAGGCACTCAAAATAATGTTTGGCCAAATATGGGCGACCTGTGGCTCAGTCCAGCTGACACATAAAATTAACCATAACATCAAGTAAGTTTTGTTTTCACTTATACTGATATGATTTTCAGAGGTGGGAAAATCACAGGTTTTTAATACTTGTAGACTGAAGTGGATACAAGTGATCTAATTGCAAAGGCAAATAATGACCCATTAAACAACAAAAATAAAAAACGTCCTTGGTTCTAAAAGAACAGGGGTTATTTCATTTTCCCGAGAATTTGCTGTCCAAATAAATAGCCATTAGAGGGAGCTCTGATTGCAGCTTAGAAACAAAATTATTCTCCATGAATCGGTAATGTTTACTTGGAATTCCAGGTTTCCATGTTTTAATGGAGACACAGAATATATATTTTTAAAAACTAAGCTAAAAACAAATAAGTATCTTTTAACATCGTCATTTTGTATATCTGACTTTAGTGAGACCTAACTTGCTTCTTGGGGTCTAAGAACCAAAATGATGCAGGGACAGGGCTGGGTGGGGTGGGAAGGCTGCTGGGTCTGAGTTCTAACTGCATTATGAAGCAGCTGTGTGTCCTTGAGTCTGCTCTTTCCCTTCTCTCCTGGCCTATTTCCTCTTCCGAACAATGAAGAAGATGACAGAGATTAGTGTTTACCACGTAGTGGTATCTGTGGATGGAATAATTCTGGGAGAATTTTTAAAATTTCTTTTTTCAAAAGACAACCTTCTTGAAAATGTTATGTTCTCAAAAGCTGATGGTCTTGAAAGGATTATTTTACTCATATTCTCAGTCATGTGGATGACACACTCACACTCAAACCAGCTTCTGCCCTGCAGTTCCTGAGATGTGTTGACAGTTATGTTGGTACCGAGTGATCCCTGTCTTGAAGTGACAGCATTGAACTTTTAATGTGTTGCTAAGCCTCTCTGGAAACTTTAGGTTGGTGTTGTCAAAATGACGACAGTTGACTTATAATTAGCATTGTACTCATGTTATAAAGACAAATTTTCTCTTCACCAGAGATAGTGTATGTAGTTGAAAGCATTGTTATACAAGAAGTCTTTAGAGTCATAAGTCATTTTGCAAACTGAAATTCTGATTTGGCATAATAAAAATTATTGCAGAAGAATGATGTACTTAACTACTTTCATTGTATTTCTTTTCACTTTCACTTCTTGTAGTCTTTCACTTTCGTTGTATTATTTTTCACTTTCACTTCTTGTAGTCTCACTTCTTGGGCTAATGAGAAGAGAACAGAACAGTATTATAGGACCAATGCATCATGCAAGTAAAAGCTGCATGATAATATACTATGCTGAATAAGCTACATACAACAAAGAGTTTAAGAAAGTTGAAGGTGGATTGGAAAGAGTAAAGAGTTAGAAGCATTGAGTCCTCACTCAAAGTATATGATAGACAAGTTGAACTCAGACTTAGATCGCAGCAGGCAGAAATACATTCATAGAGAGTAAAAACCTTGTACAGATCTTGTTTTTGTGCCATCAACTAAAAACAGCTTAGTAGCAGAATCTGGGAAGATTTTCAACACATTCTCCTTATTTTAGACTGCACAATTTTATTGATTGGTTCATTATAATAATGGATCATTGTTAAATGAAAAAATAGCAATGACTCAGCATGCTCAAATAGAAAAGTAGAATAGGCCAACAAGTAAGAAAGACCAAACAACTTCACAAATACGTTTTTCTATTATTAAAACAACATCGATGTTTCAGTTTAGCAAAACAGCATCACCCATTTTAACATTAAACTTCACATTTGAATGAAAGCAGTTTTTTGTAGTTTTTCTTCTGAACTATTGTCCCAGAAATACAACATGTCAAGAAGAGGGTGCTAATTAGGTATTTACTTTAATACCAAGTCTCTTCGTTGCCGATAGAGGGTACACTTGGCATGGGTTCCAGGAGTCTCTGCTCTGTGGTCTTAGCATTGTTCCCAATTCTGCACTGTCCTAGAACCTGGCTAGATAGAAGGAAAAGAGGAAACACTGGGGTCAGCAGGAAAGTTCTTCAAAGTGGTTAATCCATTTACAGATCACTGGAATGGATTACACTGTGCTAACTCGGCATTCTGGTATTTTCTGCTCAAGCACGTGATTCCAGAGATGACAGCTGATGGTGTTTTGCTGGCAAATATAGCTTGGAGCTCCTTTTGCTAGCTTGGCCCTAACTCAAAAAAGTCTTGACTTGCAAAAAGATGCTAAGAAGAGAATATGCAGGAAGGTGTTAAGCAAACCTTGGAATTAGAGAAAGAACTTTGCATACTCTATTCTTAAGTGTGGTGATGGTTTGGGACTAAAAGGAATAGGACAAGTGTAGGGGGCCACAGTTTACTGGGACTTCTCACTTTCAGTGTCATTTACATTTTTGGAGAAGGGAGTTTACTCTCTTTCAGTGCCTCTGTTCTTTCTTGTTCTTACTCGTGTGAGAACTTTTATATTGAACTTTTGCTAAGAAAGGTCATCAATCTTATCAAGAGTGTGTTTATTTGTCTCATAGAATTTCTACTCTACCCCTCCTAGAAAGAAGTTGAGATTAGGTCTTACCAGTCCCCCAAAAGACAGTGGCCAAATGGAGTGGGATCCCTATGGAGAGAGCAGTTGGGTAGTAAAAGAAGTAGAAGGAGACCAAAGGACAAGAGGTGGATACCTATTTGAGATGTATTTTGGATGGATTGAATGTGGCCAGAGAAGACTAATAAGGAACATCATGCTATATCTATGTGTTGTTGAAACTCTTTGGAATAGTGACAGAGGTGTGTGAATATGATGTTGTTCAAGTTTTACAGTACTGTGAGGTGGGGATTATTATACCCATTTTATTATTATTTTAAAAGATTTTATTTATTTATTTGACAGAGAGAGTCAACCAGCGAGAGAGGCAACACAAGCAGAGGGAGTGGGAGAGAAAGAAACAGGCTCCTACCGTAGGAGCCTGATGTGGGGCTCGATCCCAGAACACCGGGATCACGCCCTGAGCTGAAGGCAGACGCTTAATGACTGCACCACCCAGGCACCCCTATTATACCCATTTTACAGTTGAGAAAAGTTAGCCTCAAAGAGCTTACATGAATTTGCCAAAGGTTGTCAAACTAGCAAGTGGCAGGTCTAGACTTCAACCCCAAATATACCTGATACCCACACTGGGGCTCTTTTCACCACTCCACCCCACCTCCCCTATTCTCTATCTCTGTCTCCTAAACTCTCCATCTTCTTTCCTCTGTCTCACCTGCAGCCCTTCTGACTGATGGGATACAGATAAGAGATATAAGGTTTGGGCATGACCTGAAGCTCTGTGATTGGGAGATACCAATAGCAGCCAAAATCCATAACCCACACATCTGTAAGCAACATGTTCTGCCCAACCCCACGCCTACTGAGTCAGAATCTCCATTTTAGCAAGATCCCTGGATGATTAGCAAGAGCATTAAAGTTTGGAGAAGTCTGCTCAAACCTACTCAGGTAATCTATTAGATAGTGATGCAAATTTTATGGCTCTATCATCAATGGAAACTAGAAACACCCTCAGTTTAAAAGCTCACCATCTTGTTAAGGAATGCAACCGAGTGGATTTATTTCCATAACAGGGAACAATGCAGTTGCGAATCATAATAGACTTGCATGGAGAATATCCAGATCACTATTCATTGAACACTTTATGCCAGGCACATATTTCATCCATTTACTTGTCACAAAATTTTTGCAAGATCCATTTGTGGGCAAGGAAACCAAGGCACAGAGAGGCCATGTGACTTGCTCAAGTTCCCACATTTGGTCATTGCCAAGTTGGAACTTGAATCCCAGTCTTTAGACTCCAGATCAACCCTCTTCTGACTGGTGGGCAGGAACTCATGGGAGTTCACCCCAGAGAAGATAGGAATAAGGGATGCCCCTCACTGCTGGTCAAGGTCTGAAAAGTAAAGATCACCCCATGCCAAAGCAGCAAACCCTGACTCTGTGGCTGCGTTGACTAGAACCAGAGCCCCCTGGACAGGTGAAAACCATTCTATCTTGTAATGTGATTTGGAGATGTTTATGCATAGGGATAAAGTATATTCTTCTATATCACCAGGAAGAAGCAGCCCTCATAATAAACATCAAGTACACTGGTCTCTCCAAAGACTTTAGGACTTCCAAGAAGTAATCAAATGTTATTTGTCTGAAATAACATTTGAAATTTTATTTCATATTTCTGGTAATATGCATGGGATGTAGAAAAATGAAGCTTTAGGCTTTTGATTATATATGGCAGACTGAGGGGTGCCTGGGTGCCTCAGTCAGTTAAGTATCTGCCTTGAGCTCAGGTCATGATCCTGGAGTCCTGGGATCAAGCCCCACATCAGGCTCCCTGCTCAGTGGGGAGTCTGCTTTTCCCTCTGCCCCTCACTCCACTCACGCTCTCTCTTTCACTCTTCCTGTCTCTCTCTCAAATAAATAAATAAATAAATAAATAAATAAAATCTTCAAAAAATAAATATGGCAGAACGAGCACACATGTTTATCTCCGTTTCCCCAATAAGGCCCAGTAAAATGACTGTAAATGAACAATAAAGAAAATGAGTGTAAACAAAGGAACTCCTTTGTTTAGGAAAACATAGGTTTTAGGGTTGTGAAATGTGAGAACTTAGGAAAGTAGAACAGAAGGAAAATCAATTGCTCTGAGAAATAAAGAACCAAATTTAGGAATTGCCCTCTGACAAGGAGGACTGGAGGCTCCTCAGAACTAGAAGAAGCACTGAGATGGAGAAAATCTTGACAAGAATGGCACTGGTAAGTAGTCTCCTGGGAAAAGGCATCGTATGGATAGACTGTGGTGGGGATGTGAGGAACAGTAAAATGTCAAATAACTCTATTTTTGATGTTTCCTGTCCCCTTCTCTGCTCCAATCATCTTTCATTTTTCTCAGTTAACCACAAAGTCTGTAATACATATTAGGCTGATGTTGGCACTCTGGGAAACTGGGGAAGAGGCTTATCCATACCAAGAACAAAGCAGGGAGGAGAGGGCAACAAGGTCGACCAGAAGTCAACAGGACAGGCTTTCAAGGTAAGAGGGAGCCCAGTATAGAAAAACATCTTCTCTTTTACTCCTTTATCTACCATAATTCTAGAATCTTCAGTAAGGTAAGTAAAGACCCATTATATAGACCTGTTTGGGCTAATGATGCTCTGAGGAATGAAGGGGGAAATGACCATTCCTTGTTTGGGGCAAAGTGAGATGCACAGAGAGGCAAGACAACAAACAGGGTTATCAGCAGAAGGAATTTGGAGTGAGCAGTCAGTCTTCATCCCCTACCTTTACTACAGAAATTTGTATCTGGCTGACTTGGGAACTAAGTAAGCTATAGACACTAGTTCTCATTTAATTCATTTAATTGAGTGATTTAATTCTCACTTAATCTTGTGAGGTTAATTTTTATCTTCCCCATTTTACAGATAAGAAAACCAAGGTTAGCGAGTTTCAGTATCTTGCCCAGAATAATGTAGCTAAAAAGTGACTGAGGGATAATTTAAACCCAACTTTGTTTTACTCAAAAATTATCTACAATTTGTATTCTGATTTTATTCATTTACAACATTCACATCCGGGGGGGGGGTAGGTTTCCACCATCATAAAATTGTATATTTTAAAGGCAGCATTAATGGGCTCCTAAATCCTTCCCTTCCACTTTCTCTTTCTTTGACTTTGCTCTCCTTGGCAGGTGGTGGCAGGGGCTGGAGTGAGAAATTTCTTTTTTTTTCAGAGTGTTATTTAAGTAATCTTTACACACCCAATGTGGGGTTGGAACTCACAACCCCAAGATTAAGAGTGGCATGCTCTTCTGACTGAGCCAGCCAGGTGCCTTGGAGTGAGAAATTTCAAACTGAAGCATGATCCTATAAATATACTCTATCTTTCGTTTTCCCCCATTACTTGTGAAATTGGCATGAGATAAGGGAGGGGGTACCAAGACAGATGCTATCCATTTGTGTCTTAAATAATTGCCCATAGGTTTCCAGAGCTTTTGGTCAGATGGGTGCAGACCCCTTGATCAAGTACATCAAAGAACCTTGTGTGTGTCTTTTCCTATTTAGACCAATCTCCAGGAAATAGGGCAGGAATCACATGAGGTTCATTTCTTAATTTCCCACAGATCAAGCTCAGAGCTGTGTACATTCTGTGTGAACTACAAACACATGTTGAAATTGAATTGGGTTGAACCCTGCTTCCTCATAGATAAGTCCATCTACCATTTCCTCAGAGCCTGCTGAGAAATGGGTGGGAAATAAGACTCCAATCATAAAGGCTTAATAAAAATTCTCTCCATAAATTAAAAAAAAAGTCAAAATTTGCATGAAGTGATACACTCAATTCTCTGGACAGGATAAACCTCCTTTGGAGCCCTCTCCAGATCCCCACTTTGTTACCAATCATTTGCTCTATGCGTAGCAATGAGATCTCTGGGGTGAGCAAGATGAACTGAGTACAGCTGCATGGTAGATTGGTCGGGCTCAGGTTACCCATATGAAGTATAACCCTCAATATCCATGTTCTGACCCTTGTGCTGTTCTAAAGATGACACTAAGGGAATTTGGTATCTCCCTGGCCCCCACCCAACATGGGGAAATCAATCAGCATGATTAGCCTGGAAGCAAAACACGCACAAGTGGTTTTCTGACGCAAGCACAGCTGGCCTTGGCTACTCTGTGGCGTGGCTGGGATTTCACCTGCTACTTTTACGTTTGCTTGTTCGCTTGCTTTGGTCAAAGCCTCCGTAAGTAAAGCATTCACCTCAGAGCTTTCCTCCATGAACAAGTAGCAGAATTAAACTTCCATCTTCCTACTAAAATATTGGAGCACAGTACTCGGATGCTTTATATTTCCATGGTCAATGACTGTTTATAAACTAGTTCATTGTTCAATAAACATGACTCAAGTATTACTTAGCTAAATTCCCATGGTAACTAGAATGGAATAAGATACAGAGTAGCTCATAAAAAGTTTAAGAAAGTATTTTATTTGTGTCCCTAGGATTTGGTTCCATTGTCCTCAAGCTGAACAGTTTGTACTGAAAACTTGCAAGAGCAGGAAATGTCAGTCAAGACCTTTAATGTTGCAAACATGATATTAATTTCCGCAAGAGAAAAAGTTAAATCTCAAAGAGGAAAATTCGGAGGGTGAAGAATAGGAGAAAAAAGTTCTTTCTTGATGCTCAACTGAACTCTGCAGACCCAGACCACAGCACGGGCTCTTGTCCCAACTCAATCAGTGATGAACATTAACTTCTACCACCTGCCCTGCCAGTAACCAGCAGGAAAGTCATGGACTGGATCTAATGCATAGTGGTCACTTTACCTCAGAAGGAAATTCTATTCTCTACCCCAAGAGAAGACATTCATCCAAGTCTTTGTAACAAGGAAAGGCACACATTCACTTCACCTCAGTTTTGATATTCAGGAAAATGCATGGATCCGTGGCAAAAGGGTGCAGATGAAATGTAACCAGTGAGATCCAGCTCAGCTACCCTGCCAGACGGTCCAAACTGCAGGACGCACTCCAGCAGATGTCTCCATCGGCACTTACTGGAAGGATGGCAGTGTGTTCTCTCCATGTGGTTATTATCTTCTGTTGTTTCTTGCCCAAGGAAGAAGTGGCTCAAAAAGAACAGAAACCACAGCGTTTGATGATTTCTTATGAGCAGCCTCCCAAATTGTCTCCCCACTGCCAGCACTCTGGGAGCCAGGCTCTGGTTCTGAGCCTCTACTCCCCTGCTAAAACCTTTCCGAGGTTCCTAGCCTGACAGGATAGACTGTTACACACCCAGGGGTCCTCCGTGGCCTGGCGTCTGTCCGTTTCTCTAGCCCTATCTCCTTTACTCTCATTCCACAATTAACCCCCTGACCACACTGAACTATAAAAGAAGGTTATTCTTGGCTCTGGGGTTTTTGTCCTGCCACACTCCAAGTCTAAAAGCCCTCCCCCATCTTGCAATCTCTCATCCTGTTTCCCACCTCCTCAGCTTTGGAGACATGGCTCTGGTTTCTTCACCTCCCATCCCAGGGGATTAGATGTCATGTCTTCTCCGTCCTCATGAGCCCTGGAGCCCAGGGGAAAGAGCTCTGTGCCTGAGTTGTAGAAAGTCCTTGCATTCCTGTCTCATTCCTTCCAGTTCAATATCTTGGGCTAGATTTACCTGAAATCCTCCCTAGAGGTTCAACACTTGAAAACATCTGCAATTGCAAAATCTACAAAGGTTGAAAAGCAGAGAAAAAAATTTGGAAGCTCATTTAGCTGTATAACATGGTCTGACCTGAACTTATTTTGGGGAAAACCTGACTTGAAGTGACATGAGACTATTTATAGCCTTTAATTTTTCCACTAAATGTTCACCTGGATATGTTTCACTGGCAATAATATAATGTATTTGAAAAATTTTTATTTATAAAAATGTAAGCAAAAATCGTAATATAACTCTTAGAAAGACATATGAGGGGTGAGGTTGGGGGATGTAAGAGTTAAAACCTCAAATACCCTAAAAGGAAGTTAAGGCATAATGCTCTAAAATTGATACATCAAGAAATATCAGATAATTTAGTATTCAGAAATATGGTAGCAAATACCTATGTAGTCCTATAACCACAAAGATTATTAGGTGTCCAAAGAACTTCTTTAGTAACTTCAACAAACAGTCAAGGAATGGATAACTCTAATTTGTAAGATCTCTTTGAGATAATATAAAGAGAAGAACTACTTCCCAACTCACTTCAAGAAGATTGCTTGACTTCATTACATCTCAGAGCAGCTTGGGAAAGGAAAATATCAGCCCAAGTATCACACAGGAACATGGATTTAAATTATTAGCAAACCATATCCCATCATGTATAAAAGGGATAGTACATAATGATTAGGTAAGGCTAATACCAGATAATAATGGTGGTTTAACATAAGAACATTAATTAGTATAATATGCCACCCACCACTTTAACAGATTAAAAGTCATATGATTATTTCAGTTAATACAGAATAAGCATCTGATAAAATTGAGCATTGATTTGTGATTTAAAAATTAAGAAATATATACTAGAAAGAACTTCCCAAATCTGATAAAAAGTATGTTTGAACAGTCAGAGAAAATGCCCTTTGCCGTGGTGAAAAGTTAAACGCTTCACCTTCGAGGTCCAGAATAAGACAAAGCCACCATCATCACTGTGCATCAACATTGTGTTGGAGGTCTTAATGAGAAAGGAAAATTAAGAAACAAAGTGGTCATTTATATATATATGTACACAGGAAATTCTGAAGAATCTATAGACAAATTAGAATTAATAAAGAAGTTTTATAATTTATTGGGTGTAAAATCTCTCTGTATCTACATCTATATATCTAGATACAGACGTTCCAAATGGATTTCCATATTTTGAAGATTTCTTTTATATAGCACTCGGAAAATTGATTGTAAAGTTTATATGGAATTGCAAAGAGCTAAGAATAGCCAAGATAGTTCTAAAGAAGAAAAATGAGGTATAGGACTTGCCCTACCAGATATCAAGATTGATATAAAACTTTAGTAGTAAAGACAGTTTGGAATTGAAACAAGGAGAGAAAAATATTCCAGTGGAACAGAGGAGAGAGTCTGGAGGCAAACCTGTTCTTATATGAATGTCTCATTTATAAGGAAAAAGCATTGCAAATCACTGGAAGAAGGACTTTTCAATAAATAGTGATTCAATAAATAAGGTGTAGTTGTCCATATAATAAAATAAAAAGGAATCTGACACATCTTGACACTATACAGAAAAGTCAGTTCCAGGTGGATTAAAGTGAAAACTATGAAGATTTTAGAAGATGATACAGGAGAATATTTTCATGACCCTGTATAAGGAAAGATTTTTATTTTTAATTTTTTTATTTTACCTTTTTTTAAGTGGGCTCCATGCCCAATGTGAGGCTTGAACTCAACGACCCTGAGATAAAGAATTGCATGCTCTACCAACTGAGTTAACTAGGTGCTCCTGGAAAGATGTTTAACATGAGATATAAAATATGCTATCCAACAATGTAATGATTAATAACTTTGAGTACATTAAAGACTTTCAGGGGCACCTGGGTGGCTCAGTCGGTTAAACGTTTGCCTTTGGCTCAGTTCATGGTCGAGGGGTCCTGGGATCAAGCCCCACGTCGGCGGGCTTCCTACTCAGCGGGGAGTCTGCTTCTCCTTCTCTCTCTGACTCTCCCCCCTGCTCATGGTCTCTCTCTCTTTCTCAAATGAGTAAATTTTAAAAATCTTAGAAAAAAACCCTTTCATTAGGTTACTCTAAAGAGACTGTTTGAGACATAGAGTGAGAGAAGGGGCTAATATCAAAGATGTAAAAACTTCTGCAAATATAAAATCTGGTAAAAAAAATGGGCAAAAGTCATGAAAAGACACTTCAGAGAGGCAGTGCAAATGGCCAATAAACATGTGAAAGATCTCTCAAACTTAAACTGATTAAGTGATACCTTAAACTATAATTAAGAATCATTAAACATATGGATATCCATCACACAGCCAACAGATATGGCACAGATGATAAAACTCTGACAATATCAAGTGTTGGAGTCAATGTGCAGCATGAACTTTCACTTCCTATTGAAGAGAGCATGAATTGATACCACGATTTGCAAAACCTTTGGCATTATCCAGTGGATTTGAAGAAATGCAAACTCTTATCACCCAGCAATGTCACTCCTTAGTACATAACCTAAGGAAAATTATGTTCATGTGCACCAAGACACAAGTATAAGTATGCTTATAATGGTATTGCTTTTAATAGCTCCAAACTGGAAGTAACTTGAATGTTAATCTACAGTCTGAGAATGAGTTAATTGTAGATTGATAAATGGTGGTTGATTCTCCAGCATAATAACAAGTGAAAAGAATAAGGGACAAAAGAATGTATATAGTATGATTATATTAATATCTTTTGTATTTTAAGGGATGAAAGATGGCCTCGTATCCCAATAAACATTTTTTCCCCATTTTCTCTGTTTATTTGTTTTTTGCCAGCTGCTCGGTCCTGGACTATGAACTTAAATTTTATCTGCAGAAGTATTCTGCCAATCCCCTCCAGTTCCATCCATGTCAATGCAAATGGTGGGTATTCATCCTTTCTGATGGATGAGTAATATTCCATTGTATATATGAACTACATCTTTTTTTTGGAACATTTGACATTTTATTTTTATTTATTTATTTATTTGTTTGTTTATTTTTTTATTATGTTAGTCATCATACAGTACATCATTAGTTTTTGATGTAGTGTTCCATGATTCATTGTTTGCTTATAACACCCAGTGCTCCACGTGATACGTGCCCTCCTTAATACTCATCACTGGCCTATCCCAATCCCCCACCACCCTCCCCTCTGAAACCCTCAGTTTGTTTCCCAGAGTCCACAGTCTCTCATGGTTCATTCCCCCTTCTGTTTACCACCCCCTTCATTATTCCCTTCCTTCTCCTACCAATCTCCTTGCTTATCTTTTTTATCCATTCGTCTGTTGAAGGGCATCTCTGCTCCTTCCACAGTTTGGTTATTGTGGGTATTGCTGCTATGAACATTGGGGTGCATGTGCCCCTTCTTTTCACTACCTCTGTATCTTTGGGGTAAATACCCAGTAGTGCAATTGCTGGATCATAGGGTACCTCTATTTTAGTGAAATAGGTCAAGCAGAGAAAGACAATTACATGGTTTCACTCATATATGGAACGTAAAGGATAGCATTGAGGACATTAGGAGAAGGAAGGGAAAAATGGAGGGGGGGAAATCAGAGGGAGAAACAAACCATGAGAGACTAAGGACTCTGGGAAACAAACTGAGGATTTCGGGGGGGGGGGCTGGGGGGATGGGTTAGCCCAGTGATGGGTATTAAGGAGGGCATGTATTGCAACGAGCACTAGGTGTCATATGCAAATAATGAATCATGGAACACTACATAATAATAATAATAATAAAGAAATGCTCTGCCAAGAATTGGTTGTGATATTAAGTTGACCATATTGGGAAGTAAAATCCAGTTATCACATATTCTCTCAGAAAAGGGAATCTCAGACATTTTCTGCTTTTGTTGCTTTGTTTTGCAAAATTCAGGTATCTTTTCTGATGGCAGTGCTCAATCCTTCTTATCTTGCTAAATATAAAAACCTCCTTGCCACTTTTGTTTTGTCCAGCACAGGGCTGAATTGTCTATTGACATGGCTTCTGCTTCTAAATCAATATGGATTCATCTCTATTTATTCAGTGATAAAACCCACCACCCTTCTTCAAATCACACTGAAGATCTCTGGACCAGCACAGTACCATATACCCTAAAATTTCCCCCTTGTAGTCAACCCCTCTCCCCCAGAATATCAATTTAAATATTCTTACCAAGGTGACACAGAGTTAATAATTAATTCATAATTCATAATTACAGACTTTTCAGAGGTGAAAGACAAATTTCATAGACTAGAGCAACAATTGCTAAAGTTCAAACTTCTTATAAGTCTCCTCTGTTAGAAATAGCATCTGCAAGAACAATTTTATGAAACAGGCCACTATCTCTTTTCAGCAACTCTAGGGTAAGAGGAACATTTTTCCTTCTGACTGAGACCTATTTCATCAGTTGTTAGAAAAGCTTGTAAATACCAAAGCCAAGTGCTGGAATTCCATTAGTTTGCCCCAGGGAAAAAAAACAAAAACAGATTTGTGAAGCTCGAAACTTACAACATGGAAAGGAAAAGGATTGTTAACAAATTGAATATGATGTACAGAAATGTTTTGCATCTATAATACTAAGCTGACACCCCTAGGCAAGATCCTAGTTTATTTTTAGTATTTCCGGTTCTTCTGTAACCATCCCAAGAGTATTTTATTATATGAAAAAGAGAGTTTGTGGTTTGTCGCTGATCGAAAGTTGTGGCTGAAACGTTTATTACTCATCCAATATCTGTGGCTCCCCCATATTCCCTGGTCCCCCTTCGGTTAAATGAGGTCATGCAACTAGTCGTGGCTAATAACAGTGTGTTACAGGAGTTACATAGATGGGGCTATGTAACTAGTTCTGGCTTTGAGCTGAAGGGTTGCTGAGTGTGACTCCTATGCTTTCTTCAGCTGCTGCAGCAACAGGGAGGTCATGTGTTCCACATGGTTGCTAATGGAAGCCTGAGTCTTTGGGTCACCACTTGGAAGGGGGCTTCCAGAAGAAGCATCAGATGCACATTGTTAATGTACTAGAAATAAACCTTCATGTGCTGAGACATTGAGATTGTTATTGCAGCACAGCCTAGCCTAAATTGACGGATACAGAAGGGATTTTAAATTCTATTTCTTCCAATCATCTATCTGATGTTGCCTTCATTCATTTGATGTTTATTGAGCATCTCCTAGCTAGGGCCTGGGCACTAGACTGTAATGAGTGGGTGACCAGGAAGGTAACAGAATACTGCTGTGTAGAATAGCTGAGGGGCAAAGAGGTGAGGCCAAGCCATCAGGAAAAGTTTCCAAGGAGAGGTGGCACTCAGGGCCTGAAAGACAGCAGAAAGTAGCTAGATCTAAGAAATCATGGAAGGACATTTTAGGTAGTAGAAACAACATGAAGGGTAGAGAGGTGTGAACGGACACAGCAGGTATAGGGAACGGTAGTAGTAAGCCAGTGGTGCCAGTGAAGCCACTCACTTAGCCTTCATTGGCACAGCACACCAACCACATGACCTCTGGGAGACCCCACCTGTTATGTCTTCTCCAACTGCTCATATTGGCTGATTTGGTGGCAGTTACTCTTGCTATGTGGGGAGCTGAACAGTGTTAGGAAACTTAATTAAAAATGGTTTTATTTTTTTAAATATTTCATGCACGTATTGATTCTTCACATCGAATAAACTAAAAAAAATGTCCTTAAGAAGGTATTAGAATGAGCAAGACCTGAGTGTAAATCTTGACTTGGTCATTGGACAAGTCATGTAAACTTCTCTGTGAAATGTTCGTAATAATACTTCATCCCACATTGCAGGGTTTGTGAAAACATTCAGTGATGTTTTCAGGGGCAGCATATCTCATTTCACAGTTGACAAAATGTGCGCTCTCTCTCTCTCTCTCTCTCTCTCTCACACACACACACACACATACACACGGTGTCTGGTACAGTGTAAGCCAGTTCACCATGTCCAAGGGCAGTTCTGAAGCATCGTGGCCAGGACATAGTAGCTGCGTCCATGAGTACTACCTTGAGTCAGACAAATGGATGGGCTACACAATCTCCTGGTAAGCAGTCATCACTAAATAGTTATGTTCACACCCAAACCTGAGAGTTTTGGATAGCAGTTGTTCCTTGGTTGGGTGCTCTGGGAAGTAGTAATGGTAGCTCTGTTGTGGGCCTGTCAAGGTGGGGCCACTGCCAACCTGGCTGGAGCAGAGATGACGTTCTGAGCATGTGTTGGCCCCAGGTCGGGAGAGAAATCTTGTTGGCCCAGCCCTGGGAGGAGATGTGTGTGGTTGTTTATCCTCTCCCTAAGGATGGGCCAAGGCAGCATGCACAGGCTGCTTTTCTTACCCTTCAGTTTGTGAAGTGCCCTTAACCCCCTATTCTTCTAACATCCTGGGTACCAGGCTTTTTTGCAATTAAGGAATTAGATGTGGAGAATGATGAGCTCTCAGAGTTGGAAGGGAAGACTCAGTGTAAGAAGAGTGACTTGCCTTGAGTTGATCCTCTTTGACTGTCAGAGCCAGAGCTCTTTACTTTCCATTACCCTGTTTGTCTTCTGGTTCCTAGGGACTTCCAGTCTTCAGTAAGGCAGAGAAATGAAACAGGAGCAGAAGGGAAGCACTGGGTAAGAGCGCATCATCGACCTCTGTGGCCCCAGCAGGGCCCTGTTCAGTGCTATTCCTGGGTCAGCAGGTTCTAGCATCCAGGGGTTCAGTCCCATTCCACAAGCCCTCAACAGCTGATCTTGACCTCCTCTCACAGGCCCAGAAGAGTGTATGTGTGAATGGTGTACTGTCGGGGATGTAGCGCCCAGTTCGGCAGATTATACACTGCACAATGATAGCTGGCTTGGGGAGCACTGAGTGAGGGCTAAAATCCAGCCCATGATTCTCACTAGGCTGTGCCATTTATGAGTTTGCATCTCCTAAGAGGGGGCATTTTTTCCTTCTATTTCCCACAAAAGTGCCTTCTAAAATAGTGGGTGGTCCTCTTTACCATGATCTCTAAGATCCCACCATCCTAAAGGGTTCTCCTGGACTCAATTCTGTCTCTTTCCATAAGAAGTGACTTTGGAAATGTCACAGATGGTTTTCCCTGTTACTTTCTCTTCTTCCTTCAGGAACCCACTTCTCCACTCCTGCTGTGGCTGTCCACTCTACTGCAAGTCTTTAGTGGCCAAAGCATTGGGTTAAAGGGAGCTTGGTCAATGAGCAGAGAGTCCCTGGCAATAAATGCAAGATTAAAATGGAAATTCACATCTGTCACACACTCATCTCTGAACTGAAATAGTTATATTTCCTTCCTCGGACCAAGGGAAAAGGTGGATCAGTAAATAGGTCGAAACCTGGATAAGATTATCACCCTAAGAACTCAATGAGGAAGGACTACAGTGAAATTAGGTATTAGACATTCACTAAATTAACCAAGATTCCAAACATAGAAGGTTATTGAATAGCTTCTCATAGTCTTGTCAGCTGCACACCTACTTCCCGAAACATACATAGAGTGGTCTCTTTGTGGTGGAAGAGTGGTGGGCAATTTCCAACTTATATTCCAACAATCTACATGAAGTATGTTTTAATTAGGAAATTAAATGTAGCATTTTGGGTCACATTAATGAAAAATTCTCAAAAACAGTACTGCTTGGAAGAAAATACATGTGATCTTCAGTTATGTCTGCAATACCAAGAAGTGTGGGCCAATTTATCACCAAGAGTAGAACTAATTACCTTATCATGAGATGATTAACACCACATACAGTCTAGAACTATACCGTCCAATATGTTAGTGATGAGTCACACGTAGCTATTTAGCATTTGAAGTGTGGCTAGTCCGAATTAAGATAACACTTAAGTGCAAAATACACAATGGATTTTGAATACTTTGTACAAAAACTTGTAAAATATATTAATTTAAAAATATTGATTACCAGTTAAATAATATTTTGCATACAGTGTGTTATTTTTTTAAAAGATTTTATTTATTTATTTGACAGAGAGAGAGACAGCAGCGAGAGAGGGAACACAAGCAGGGGGAATGGGAGAGGAAGAAGCAGGCTCATAGCGGAGGAGCCTGATGTGGGGCTCGATCCCATAACGCCGGGATCACACCCTGAGCCAAAAGCAGACGCTTAACGACGGAGCCACCCAGGCGCCCCTAAATCAAATGTTATTAACATTGAATTTACCCATTTCTTTTTACTTTTAAAAATGTAGGTACTAGAAAGGTTAAAATTGCATATGGGGCTTGCATCATATTTTTATTGGACAGCTCTGCTGAAGAAGATGGGAGAAAACAGTACTCTTCTTGACTCATGGTCAGTCCCCCTGAAGCCCATCTAGAATGAGCTCTCAGGAATCCATTTCTACACCAAATCCCCAGATCTTTTCCAACTTCAGCAACCTACCCCTCCCATTCACCTCTCATTCTGTCAGATGACACTCATTCAAGGTTCTAAGGACCATGTTAATCATAGGTTTTTACTCTTTCCTGAAAGGGCTCTGGCAGATCCACGGTCTCTCAGAGGAGAATTGGTTTAGACATTTCAGAGTCTTCAGATAGTTGCCTCTACAAGAGAAACAAACTTTTCTCTTCCTAATTTTGATGGCTTTCCATGGCCAAACTTAGATGAGTTCTTATGCTATACACTTTCTGCCTCTTGACTTGATCTACCAAAGACCCTGCCCTACCATGCATGAAAAGCAACACTTTATAAAACCCACTGAATACTTTTCAACCTGTGTCACATATTTCTGTTTGCACCCTCCTGAATATACTGAAGAAAGTAAGTCTATCGTGGAATTCATTTTACCACTGATATCTGCAAAAAGTGAAGTGTTTTGCACAAAGACTCAGCAAGGGTTAATGCTCAGATAGACCACAAGCCCTAGTTCTCTTCCAGTCCTGGATCTCTACAGCAAGGGAAGAAAGCAACAGAAAATGCACCGATGCTCTGACACAAAAGCTCTAACCAGTCTCTTTTGCCAGTCCAGCCTCCACAGTGTTGCCAGGATAATCCCTTGAAAATGCAGATTTTGTTGTGTTCATTTCCTACAAAACAAAGAAACAGAAACAAACAAACGAAAGAAGAAAATCTCCAGAGGCCACAGAATTACCACCATGCCCCTTTGCCTGCATACCTGGACTTCAATATGTCTTCTCAACCTCATGTCTCCCCTCCCCACCCTGTAACTCCCCACCTCACAGTGCCCAGCACCTGTACAAATGCCACAGTTCCCCTGGGCTTGTTTTCTCAGTTCCTCCACTCTGGCTCTTTGCGTTACTCCCACATCCCCCAGCCTCTTCATTGCCTGGCATACCCTTCAGGCCCAAGCAAATGTCAGCTCTACTGGAAGCTTTCTGCAACCTTTCCAGGAAGAATTAATATCTTCCTTCTCTGGGTTTCCACAATCCTTTGTACTCCCTTTGTGCACTATGCTATTTTCATATTAGGATCAACTTTTGTGTCTGTCTCCTCCATTAAACTGTAAACTTCTTAAGGGCAGAGACCCTCCATCTCTGTATCTCTATGTGTAATAAATACCCAGTGGGTAGTCCCATTCATCCCCATCTGTATGTTGCTATTTCCCAAGTCCATTTGCTGACTCCAGCTTTTTTCCCTCAATTTCTAGACCTAGTCTTTAACAAATATTTTTCATCTGATGTCCCACAGGGACGTTAAACTCATTGTGACCCAACCTGAACTCATCATGTCCCTTACCCAAACTGCTCTTCTCTCATGCCCCCCACCCCTACTCTGTGTTTGGCACCATCATCTACCTCTTTGCTCAAGTTAGAAAATAGGAGGCAATTTGACTCTATCTCTTCTCTTACCAACATCCCTCTCCCTCATTCCCAAAATCTTATTCTGTTATGCCAACTTCCCAAATATCAATTAAATCTATGCACTTCATTTCTGCTGCATTCATTCACTCAGGGCATTATCATCTCTAGTTTAAATTACAGAAATCACATTCCTTGGCATCTCCCTGCCTTCAGATTTGCATCCAGCACCTAGAACAGTGTTTGGCATGTAGTGAGCACTCAGTAATTGCAGACTGAATGAACAATGACTGTACATAGATGGGTGAGTGTGTGACCCTGTCATGTTACAAGAAGCCTCATCTGTTTAGATATATCTCTTTCCCGCCATCCCATCTTCCACTTCTTGGCCCAAAGACCCACGAAATGACTTGAGGGTTGTCTCTCTTTGAACTTGAGACTGGAATAACTTTCTTAACATGTGCAGCACCCAGCAGCTTTGAACACATTTTCATGTCAGTTTTGTCAGCTGAGCTTCACACTTCCCTATGACATAGACACCTTTGGGAACCCCTTTTGGAAGCCAAGTCTCTCTTTTCCAGAGTTAGAGAGGCTGAGTAATTTTCCCAGGGTTACCAAGGCAGTTGGGAGCAGAGGCAGGGCTCAGGCAGGAGCATGTGCACTCCAAAGCCTGGCCCAGTTTAGCTGGATTTGGCTCATGCTCAGTGGAACACTTGCTCTTCAGATTGTAGGTCTGGCAACAGGATACTGAACTCCCAGGGGTGCTGAATGAAAACCTCTGAACTTCTGCTGGCTAGAAGTCTGGCACCTCATCCTCATGACCTGGGAAGCCTGGCAAAAGAGCCAGTGAAGGGAAGCCTGGAAACTGAAGGCTTGAGGCTCTTCCTCACCTCACTCTGTCAACAATGATAGGCAATAATCAGGGCTGCCTGTCCCAGATTGCTGCCAGGCATGTCACAGAGATGAAGCACTTCTCTGCTCTGTCCTTAGTTTTCTTTCTGGAAACCAAAACTGCTGAAAATGTAGAAATGCAGTTGATGAAATCTACTTGGTCAGGGCAGAAAATTCAGAATCGAGAGTAATCACAGGAAGAATTGCTGGTGTCAGCTTGATGCCTGGAAATGGGCTGTTGAAGGGCAGGGACAGTGGAAGGAAAGAACTGAGTGCATCCCAAATGGCCCTGCGGGCAGCCTGAGCTCTGGAAGGATCCCAGTACTTCCCAAGCCAGTCATGTGCTGACGTGTGCTCCACGTGTATTGACAGGGAGCAGGAAGACTTCATTCAGGTGACTGTCAGCCCGAGCACCTCAGCATTTGAGGCACTGTGCCAGGCACTGGGCATGGAGCTGATGCAGCAAGGCCCCTGTTCCCTAAAAGCGTGCTCTAGCCAGGCAGGTAAGACATGGACGGCAATAGCATGGTGTCAAATACAAAGTCGTAAGTTTCACAGAAGAGATTCCGACAAGGCCCTGGGGCATCCAGGACTGGGGGAACCAGGATTTGCTTCATGAGGGAGGAGGCTTCAACTAACATATAGGATTTGGATAAGCAGAGAATGAGAACATTCCTGACTGAAAGAGCCACCTGGACAAAGATAAGAACTAGGCTTCTGTGTAGCTCAGGAATTTGCATGTCATTCTTATGCAGGGGCCATGCTAGTATTCCGATTTCAGTGTGTGTGCTGCCGAAGCAAGCACTGAATGTGTAACTCAGATGTCAGTGGTCATCTTTTCTATGCTGTCTGACTCAGTCATTTCACTCCTGTCCACACAGAGCCCCCTAAGATGTTTGTCTCCTCTGTTAAAGATTTGAAGCTATAGAGGGGTCACTTTGTGCAGCTTTTGGAATTCCACTTAAAAATTCCTATGAAACATTTCAATTCTCTCAAGTCCTTCTGCCTGATTGTCATATGGAACACAGTCCTCTTCCTTTCCAAATAAATAGAACCTGCCCTTTGAGGGTCCTCTCAGTCAAATTTTATCTTATATGTGTATTTAGAGACTATATTTATAACTTCACTCTTTCTCTCAGGTTTATGGAAAGACTCTTGCTTGAACAAATACAGCACAGGTTTTGGAAGTATTCTGGTGAAAACACTCACTCCATTGCATGCACATGATCAAGTCCAGGATATAAAGCACAATTGACTCCTTTTCAGTTGTAGGACCGAAATAACTCCTTATGGAGCTTCTTATCACATGTCCTGGGTGGAGTGTTACCCTGTCTCTCCAGCTTTTTTTCTGAATCATTGTCTCCCAACTTAGGGGCAAGCTTTAGGTCCCTAGATGCCTGTGGACCTGCTGTCTCTTCTCCATGCCCTTGTGTGGCCAAGCCCTCCTAATTATGGGGAAGAAACAGCCATTGCTTTGTGCCACAGAAACAAACCAAGATGATCTTCTGGATTAAACTATATTGGAGAGTCTTTTGATGGTGGGGATACCCAGTGGAAAAAGGGGAGACTTTGGGGAAATTCCTCTAGGATTATTCAACCCAACAAATCTAGTTTCCTTCTTTTGTGATACTTGAAAGGGGGCCTCCCTCTAGGAGGCACAGACATATGATCTTCTGTGACGGGTGCATCCCTATCCCTGAATCCTTCCAAGTCAAGGCCAGTGTTGCCTGTAGCCCGTCCTTCTGGACCTTCCCCTTGTCTCTTCTGTTCTTCTATCATCTATTAGAAGACTCATGTCCATATTGAAGCATCTTTACCCTTTCCCTTCTGTGCCTCTGTTGAAGCACACATGCCATTTTACCAATTACGGGATATTGTTTTTGATCTTCCTTCTAACACCAGTTCATCCGAGGAAATTCTTCTGTATTCTTCTTCTGTATTCTTCTGTAATATTTTTTTTATCAATGTGCAGCTGTGCACTTGTGCTATAGCCTCAAGGATTCTTAACCACTCAGAGTCTTCCCAGCATCACTGCTCTGTGAGTCAGGAGGTTTTTCCATCCCAGAGCCTGGTTCTTTGATGATCTGGACTGGATGAAGGGTGATGGAAATGATAATCTGAGCCATGCGTCTTGCTATGCTCTTTCTCCCTCTGTTGCCACCTACAGAGATGTACCTCTGGCGGTGGACATGCTCCTAGTCCTGTGGTGATGGCAGGTTGTGTCAAGGGGACACAAAGTCTTCCCTGAAGAAAAGACCTCATTTGGTGGCACTGTTCCCCTTCACTGGTCCTCAGCTTCCTTATTTGTGCTTATGTTATCAGCATCCTGAGAATGGATTCATCTGTCAGGCAGGTTTCACATTAATAAAGCTCATAAGTGGGAGTGAAGTTGAAAATAAACAGGCTAGATTAATAGTTTCCAAGAACTGTCTCAAGAAGTAGAATAAAGTCTAAATCAGTAGCATGCTGTTTCCCTGGAGCAGAGTTATCTCAAAGCTAAACCACAATCAGAGCCCCAACTCTGACTTGCAATGAGAAATCACTACCATGGAGAGAAAATTCTGAAGCCCAATGGAGCCCATAAACTCCCCGTGGGCAGTCTTTTGCAAGGAGCCAACTAATTCTATGGTTGACTGGTAAGGTAAAAGCAGAATAAAGGGAGTTAAATAAAAGAAATATTCAATGCCGTTAGGACATCATAGCTGGATGTTTTCCTCTTATGGTTGGGACAGTCTGAGAGTGGCCATCCAAGAATACCCAGAGTCTCTTAACAATGATTCACCATGTCTACATCCATCATCAAAGTAAAGATGTCTTCACCACCCAACTCTAATGCTCTAGGTCTATTGGGTGTGAAGCTCTCTCTACTGAACAGAGGTAGTTTCTCACCATTCTTGTTTACCTGGCTTCTCTTGTTTCTACATGGCTGGTGCAGGCCCTCTTCTGATGGAGATTCCTCCTTTAGGTGCCAATATACTTGATCTGATTAGAGTAAGGACCTGCCAAATAGAGATCTGTGCTCACTCCATAGAGTAAGTTTTCTCCATTTCATTAACTGATGAATTTACAATCTGGCTGTGGAGGGAAAATTTTATTTCTCTCATTCCCAAGTTCTTACACCATGAATCCTAAATTTCTTAGAAAGCCACCAGTCTTGGAGTCCCTCTCTACCACCCCTGCCCTGACATCTTCTAGAAGTTCTAGGCTCCACATGGGCATATAAGACTTCCATGGAATAAAGACACAGGAATAATACATTGACTACCCTAAGATACAGCACCCAGCTGGCAGACAGACAGCTACCCTGATGTCTGATTGCTCCAGAAAACACACAGTGGGAGAAGGGGAAAAAGTTTTACTTTCTTTCAAACAACAACAAATGCCAACAACCAGGACTGGTACATGGGATAAAGCACAGTCCTCCTATTGACATTTGTTTGGCTACACCCATCTGCCTTATCAGAGTGAAAACTTTTACTAGAGTCTGGCAATTGACTACCCATCAAATTCTGGTTTCAGCACCATTGTGAGTTTCCAAATTTTGGTAGTATTTCTAGGTTGGGAAAGTCTCTATCAAGTGTTTGTAACTTGATTTAATCATATATGGAATTCTTGGTTCCACAGTATAGTTTGAAGTTTGTAGCTGCAAAGTCCGAACCTAAAACTTTATAAACATCAAGGACAAATGGAAGGCATTGTTATTGTCTTGGGTTTCTCTTTCACTTCACATAGGAATTTGGGCAAGCAAAGCTTTGTACACAGAGCTCTGACTGATTGAGGTTCAGCTAAAATAGGTGAAACTCCATGTGGGGAGCCCTTAGAAATGTCGGTAGTCATACTGGCATTTTCTAAGAGTCTGTTGACTGCAAAATAAACCTTTTAAATTTCAGAAATAGGTCAAGTTTAAAAGGAGCTTTAAAAATTTCAAGACTCCATGTCTACCATGGGGAATGAAGACTAAAAATACTAAAAGTAAATATTTTGAGACAGTGTTCTTCATGGGGAAATGGGATCGTTTTCAAAGGAATTTAACTATGTTCTTGGCCTTCTGTTTAGGTTCTTTCATGGACTGTGATATGTTGGAAAGCAAATGGGCTTGGAGCTGGTCAAAACAAGTAGGAGATCTGACTGATGAAGCTTAGACAAACTGGTTTTACTTCTCTTTGAATTTTGCTTCACAGTGAAGATGTGGGAGATGATGTCAGGAGTCAAGGCATAACGTGCACAAAGTGGTCCATAAATGTTAATCTCCTCCCATTGCAACATCTTTATCTTCTTTTATTTTTTTAAAAAAATTATATGGTTTCACTCATACGTGGAATGTAAGAAATAGTGCAGAGGATCATAGACGAAGGGAGGAAAAACTGAATGGGAAGAAAGCAGAGAGGGAGACAACCCATGAGGGAATTTTTTTTTAAAGATTTTATTTATCTATTTGACAGAGAGAGAGACAGGCAGTGAGAGAGGGAACATAAGCAGGGGGAGTGGGAGAGAAAGAAGCAGGCTCCCAGCAGAGCAGGGAGCCCGATGCAGGGATCGATCCCAGGACCCTGGGATCACGCCCTGAGCCCAAGGCAGACGCTTAGTGACTGAGCCACCCAGGCGCCCCCATGAGGGACTCTTGACTCTGGGAAACAAACTGAGGGTTGAGGAAAGGGAGGTGGGTGGGGCGGATGGGGTAACTGGGTGATGGGCATTAAGGAGGGCATGTAATGTGATGAGCACTGGGTGTTATACACTACTAATGAATCGTTGAACACTACATCAGAAACTAATGTTGTACTATATGTTGGCTAATTGAATTCAAATAAAAAAATTAAAAAATATTTTTATACAGGTGTTTTTTTCTCCCTAGAGAAAAATACATTTTGAAAATAAAGGAAAATGTGATAAAAAAATAATCACTTTAATTCTCTGATTCTGTATCATCAAAACTCATCTTTCTCAAATGATGCACTTTGGTTAATTTGTACTGTATTCATAATTCCAGACTGCAGGTGAAAAGTTCCTTTATTTTGAGAGTGGTTTAACATGAACACCACTATCAGGTGTTGACATTTCTCAAGTATCTTCTCATTTGGTAAAAAGACAATTGCTCATGTAAAACCCGACATCAAGAGTCCTGTTGCCAAGGCAAGCAGCAGAATAATTGAGACGGAGGCATTTGCCTCTGCATTATGAGCTGATCCCCATGTTCCTCACCCACATTTGGGATGTTCCTCTCTAATCTCCTGCATAAGTTCTTAGCTATCTCCTCATTTGAATTGACCCTACAGATCACTTTGGGAAATCATTTGCTACTTTTTCGCAGTTTAAGAAATGGAGGCACACATGTACACAGCTTTAGTGTCTTGCCTGAAGCTGTACAAGATGGTACTGCAAAACCAGAACCCAATTCTCTGCACCGCCAGATAGGTTTCCCCACTCAGAGGAGCTGTACTGTACCACTTGCAGTAACTATTTGCCTACAGTCCTGCATGAATCTCATTAATATTAAACTTATCAACACCCAGGAATCTATTTTAAGGTACTCTGAGGTAACAATCTGCCCACATATATTATTTTCTTTTAGGTACTTTAATCGTTTATAATATCTAGCCAATAACTTTTTCATTATAAATGGATTAGGGAGCATATTAGAATCATTACTACCTGTAGTTGGCACCCTTGGGAATCTTTTATTCTTGGCCCTTTATTAAGAACTTCAAAACCTTGACATAATGTCAATTAAATCAGATTAGCTGAAATTGGTTGCTGGGGCATTATAATAGCCCTAAGTCACAAATGTATGTTCATTATTTATAAACCCTTTGAATATTATTACACATTAGCAATAAAATAATCCAGCCTCAAAATCAAGGATTACCAGTCAATTTACCCTACATGAATTTACAAAGCAATATTACCTTGTAACCCAAAGATAAAGTGACTTAAAATCTACTGGCAGATATGTGCAAATGCTCTTGCACCGGTTCCAATATCTCTGAGAGAAAAAATACTGCAAGAATAGTAAACAAACTCAGCTTCCTTTCTCTTATCTACCTTCAGACAAGCATATAAAGTATTCCAATAGCCAGGGAATGTAATTCAGTTCATTCCTACTTGGATTCCCAGTTGTGCTTGACTCAGGCAACAACAGGAAGAGAGCACACTGCATGCCTACAGCCTAAGTCATTTCAACAAACTGCTGGAATGTTTCCCTACCACTTTACCTAAAAAGATGAAATCTTCTTACAAAGTTATAAGCTATTTGTGCAAAACCGAAAGATATGTGACTTTGGTTAATATTTCTAGGTGACAAAATGCCATTAATTATTTAATACATGTATGCATACAGTAAGAAAATCTAAGTAAAAGCATGTGTGAAATTAAGTTCAGTTTGAGTGTTAAGATTCCTGGAAACTAATTTTTCTTTTCTTCTGTGATATTTTAATAAATTTATTTTAATAAAATTTTAATGAGACTTAAAATTATGATTTTTGGTTTCATATTATTGCTGATAATCTTCCCATTATAAAATCTACTTTGTCCAAAATCAATGAAACCACTCCAGCTTTCTTTTGATTATACAAAAAAGAAAAATAAAATGTGCATCTTTCCCCATCCTTTTACTTTTAACCTATTTATGTCTTTATATTTCAAGTAGGTTTTCTTTAGATAACATAGAGTTGAGTCTTGTTTTTTTATGCAATCCGATCATTTCTGTCTTTTATTTTTTTAAATAATTTTTATTTTGTTATATTAGTCAATCTGTCTTTTAATGGGCATATTAAACTATTCACACCGAGAAGTGACTATTGATATGATTGGATTAAGATCTGCCAGTTTGCTAGCTGTCTTCTATTTGTTCTACTTGTTCTTGTGATTTTTCCTCCTTTTCTGTTTTTTTCTGGCCTTAACTGAGTACATTTTTGGTAGTTACTCTAGGGTTTACATTAAATAAATGGTAACAATTTATAAAATATGTATTTATAAATTTATAATTTATAAAATATATATCTGGTTTCAAATAATATTATACCACTTTGCATGTAGTATAACACTCTTACATTGCTTGCCCTCCTATAGTCTGAATGTTTATGTTCGTCCTCAGATTCATATGTTGAAATTCTAATGGCCAGTGTGATGGTATTTGGAGGTGGAGCCTTTGGGAGCTTCCTGGGTCGTGAGGGTAAGCCCTCATGAATGGGATTAGTGTTCTTATAAAACAGACCCCACAGAGTCCCCTAGCCCCTTCTGCCTTGTGAGGGCACAATGAGAAGTCTGTGATCTGGAAGAGAGTCCTTACCCAACCATACTGGCACCCTCATCTCAGACTTCCAGCCTCCAGAACATTAAGAAATAATTTCTGTTGTTTGCAAGCCACCCAGCCTGTGGCATTTTGTGATAGCAGCCCAAACAGACTAAGACACATCCTCTGTGCCATCTGTCATACAATTTACTTTTACATATGCTATAACACAATACATTGTTTTAACTTTTGCTTTAAACAGATTTTAAACAGATAAGAGAAGCAATTAAAAATAAAGGTTTTATTTTACTTGTATTTATTCCGTTTCCAATGCTCTGCATTTCTTTGTGTTCTTAGTCTCTGGCTATATCAACTTCCTTCTGTCTGAAGAACTTCCTTTCACATTACTTGTAGAGTAAGTCTACGGACAATGAGTGTCCTCAGTATTTGAGAAAGTCTAGACTTTTGAGGGATATTTTTGGAGTATAGAATCACACAATGGCAGTGCTTAAAAAAAAGCACTTAAAAAAAGTCATGATTTCTGATGAGAATTGGTGATTCTCATCAACAAGGATTCTTATCCTTGTTCTTATAGGTGACTTGTCTCTTTTCCTTGGGTTGCTTTCAAGATTTTGTCTTTGTCTTTGGTTTTCAAAAGTTCAACTATGATACGTGTAGGTGTGTTTTCTTTTTTTTTTTTTTCCTTTTTCCTTTTCCCTTTTTATGTATAGATTTATCCTGCTTGGTGTTATCTGAGCTTCTTGGATCTGTGGTTTGGTATCTGTCACTGGATGCTTTCCCCTTAAGACTGGGAGCAAGGCAAGAACGTCTGTTCTTACTCCTCCTATTCATCATTGCACTGGAAGTCCTGGCTAGCTCTTCAAGGCAGGAAAAACAAAAAGCATACAGATTGGAAAGGAAGAATAAAAATGTCCCTATTTGCAGATGACATAATTGTCTTTGTAGAAAATCTTGCTAAGAAAAAGTCCTAGAACATAAGAGAGTTCAGCAAGTTTGCAGGATACAAAGACAACACACAAAATTCAATTGTATTTCTATATACTAGCAAAGAACAATTGAAAACTGAAATTGTAAAGAACAATATCCTTTATAATGGTTCCCAAAAATAAAATACTGAACTATAAATCTAACAACAACTAGTATAACATCTCTATGTTGAAACTTACAAAATGCTGAAGAAAGAAATCAAAGAAGACCTAAATAAATGGAAAGATACATTGTAATCATGATTTGGAGGACTTGACATAGTAAAGATGTGAATTCCCCTAAACTTATCTACATATCTAATGGAACTTAAATAAAAATTCAAGTAGGAGTTTTGGGGATATAGACAAGCTGATTCTAAAATTTGTATGTAAAGACAAAGGAACTAAAATAGACAAAATGACTTGAAAAAGTAAAATAAAGTTGGAGGAATTACACAACCCTGTTTTAAGAATTAATATAAAGATATTCTAATCAAAACAGTACAGTATTGGCAAAGCAATATGCACAAAGATCCACTGGACAGAGCAGAGAGTTTAGAAATATGCTTATACATATACGACCAACTGATTTTTGACAAAGGTGCAAAGACAATTCAATGGAGTCATATTATTCTTTTCAACAGATGGCACTGGAAAAACTGGATATCGCACACAAAATAATTAACCTTGACCTAAACTTCACACTTAATAAAAAAATTAAAATACATCACAGATCTAAATGTAAAATATAAAACTATTAATCTTTTAGAATAAAACACAGGAGAAAATCTTCATGATTTGGGATAAAACAAATAGTTCTTAGACATGATCCATTTTTTAAAATATTTTTTAGAATTTTAATTCCAGTATAGTTAACATACAGTGTTTAGTTTCAGGTATACAATATAGTGATTCAACGATTCCATACATCACCCATGCTTATCACAAATGCACTCCTTAAATCCCCATAGACATGATCCACTTTTAAAAACTGATAAATCTGACATCATCAAAAAAAATATTTTGTGAAAGACACTGAAAAGAATGGGAAAGCCTGGTAGCACTAAATGCTGGCAAGGATGTTCTGCGTCTGGAACACTCACACCTCATAGGAGGAGTAAAAAATGGTATAATCTTTAGAAAATAGTTTTAGAGTATCATAAAATTAACTATACCCTTACCATATAAGCCAGCAATTTTTTTAAAAGATTTTATTTATGTATGAGAGAAAGAGAGCGAGAATGAGCATAAGCGGGAGGAGGGGCAGAGGGAGAAGGAGAAGTAAGCTCCTCGCTGAGCAGAGAACCCAACGAGGGGCTCGATCCCAGCACCCTGGGATCATGACCTGAACCAAAATCAGATGCTTAACTGACTGAGCCACCCAGGTGCCCCTGACCCAACAATTCTATGTCTAGGTGTTTCCCAGGAGAATTGAAAATGTATATCCCCAAAAAGATTCTCACAAGAATGTTCATAGCACTGCTCGTGATAGACAAAACCTTAAAACAACCTAAATATCCATCAATGGTACAATGAATAAGTACATGGCTCTGTTTACCTGGTGTTTAAGGACAGATAAAGCTGGTACTTATGATGGGTGGGGACAGAACATTGGTACTTATGATGGGCGGGGAATGACAAGAAGGAAGCACATGGAAACTGTCTGGGATGACAGATATGTCCTATATCCAGACCAGCCTGGCAGTGCTTCCAAACACTATCCTAACAGTCAGTCCCTCTTACTCCATATGTTCTTTTATAGTGTGAGTTCGTCACCCTCCTACCATAAGGCTTCTCTTCCCATTGAATGTAGCCTAGTGCTGTGACCTTTTCTGACCAACCAGATGAAGAGGTGATGCTGGCCTTTCCTTTCTAGGTTTCAAGGAGATTTGACTGGTAAAATTGGAGCCATCAGTTCCTTTTCATAATAACTGAATTTTAGTCTTCAACACATGCAATTTCAATTTGTAAGACTTCAACTAAATGAGTTGCAGAAAATAAAATGTGTTACTGTGCTGTGGCTTAGTTTTTGAAAAAGAAGAAAAGTGAAAATTCACCTTATCCAGTAAAACTGTCATAAATAAGAACCAAAGAAAAGGTTGCCTATTATAGTAACTTTTGAGGCTGGGCCTTAATAGAGCATCACTCTAGTTGTGGCCTCTCGGAACACTCTGTGCAGCCCAGCTGCCCAAGTGGCCACATGAAAGGGCCCACGTCAAAGAGAACTGAGGCCTAGGTCTGTAGTCTCAGCCCATAGCTGGTCCCCATTGCCAGCCTATTTGGACCTTCCAGCCATCCCAGTCACTGACTGATACCATGTGAGGCAGAATGCCTGGTCAACCTGTTGAGTCTTGAGAAATAATAAATTCTTCTTAAGTTACTCAGCTTGGGAGCAATTTGTTATGCAGCAGTAAATAACCAAAACTTTAGGGCTAAGCGTTACATGGACATGGACATTGGCAAAACTTGTGGATTATATACTTACATTCTCAGCATTGTACTGTGAGCTAACTGAATCTCAAAAAGGAAAAAAACACTTATAAGCAAAAGTGAAAACATAAGTGTACTAACTAATCATGAAAAACGAATGCCAATCATCGTAAGAAATTTAAAGCCAATGTTATTAAAATCAGGAGCTAGAAAGGAGTGCTGTATGACTTGAAACCACTTTCAAAATTTTAGCTAACTCAATATATAAGAAATTAAAATATGTAAGTTTTGGAAAAGAATAATTTTATCTGATGGTGTTAAAATTGTATACTTTGAAAAATTCAGGGACTCTATTTAATGATACAGTAGGGTGAGTGGATTAGCTGGCGATATACAAGTGCTAGTAGCTTTCTCTACATAAACAACACTAAGTTAGAAATGGAAATAAAAAGATTCAATTCTCACTGGCAACAAAAAAATACAATAGCTTGCAAAGCTACAAAAACCAAATGGAGAAAGCCACAAAACATTATTGAAAATAAAATATAAAATGAGATATGTTATATATCTGGCGGGGAAAATATATGAAAATGTTAATCTTTCCAAACTCTGTGTACACACACACACACACACAATTCCAGTAAGAATCCCAACCTTTTTTAATTAACTGGTTCAAATTACTTGACAATTCACAAGGAAGAGTACCTAAGATACTTTAAAAAAATTTTTTATTATGATATGTTAGTCACCATACAGTACATCATTAGTTTTTGATGTAGTGTTCCATGATTCATTGTTTGCTTATAACACCCAGTGCTCCATTCAATATGTGCCCTCCTTAATACCCAACACCAGGCTAGCCCATCCCCCCACCCACCTCCCCTCTGAAACCCTCAGTTTGTTTCCCGGAGTCCATAGTCTCTTGTGGTTCATTTCCCCTTCTGTGTACACCGCCCCTCCCCCCCTCCCCCGCTTCATTCTTCCCTTCCTTCTCCTACCGATCTCCCTGCTATTCCTTATGTTCCACAAATGAGAGAAACCATATGATAATTGTCTTTCTCTACTTGACTTATTTCACTTAGCATAATCTCCTCCAGTCCTATCCATGTTGATGCAAATGTTGGGTAATCATTCTTTCTGATGGCTGAGTAATATTCCATTGTATATATGGAGAAGTAAAATGATGATTGCATATTTGCTTTATCGGTCTTAAAATTTACTGTATAAAACTTATTGAAGTTGGTATAATAGTAAACATATGAGTTTGTGGGGCAGAGCAAAATCCATACACAAATCTGAGAATGTAGGACAACTGAATTATGACAAAGTTGGCCTTTCAATTCTGGTGTTTATTTTATACAATACATAAGTTGCTTTATCAAAAAGAATATTAGTATTCCCAATCTCTATGTACATCAAAGTATATTCTTGACAGGTGAAAATGGAGGTATTTTGGATTGGGGATGTTTATCAAGGGCAAACACACACACACACACACACACACGTATATTTTCTTGGTAGATTTTTTAAAAAATGTGTGCACTGAGAGGAACTCATGGTTTCATAACACTACTTCTGAAGACCCTGTTGGGAAGGGAGAAGAAATGTTGTCTCTGTGCACATATGTACAGACACACGCAAACACACTGAACTTACGCTTCAACGTCTCTGTCCAGTATGTATGGGCTGCTGCTGTGGGGAGTTCAAAGGAAGGGGCTGGGAAAGGCAGTAGGGGAATAGGGATGCCAACACATGGAGCCCAGAGCAGCATCTACTCAGTCTGAAGTAAAGAGAAGAAAGGGACACGTATTGCCATCCTTTGTCTTTATTGCACATGCCAATTAAAACTGATAGGTAACCATGACAGAATGGAAGTTTCTGAGCATCTGGTGCTTGTATTGAGTTTGTAGCACAGACAGTGCATGTCATGTATTAAACTGAAGTAGTCACCAAGCCTTTGACTTTGCAGTTCTGCAGATCTGTGTCAAATACTTTGCTTTCCCCCATTGTCACCCTTGATGGACAAACAGGTGGCTGAGAAGCAAGGTACCTGTGTCTTTCTTGTTGGTTGAGGGTAGCCTGTTCAGCCACAGTTTGATGGCTGTTATTATTGTATCTCATCTCATCTAAGATTCCATCAGCTCTGTCATAGCATTATTTTCTGTACCACTAAAAAAGGAAGGAAAACACTGCCAATAAACTAAGGCACAGCCTTACCAATGTTCCTGCTCAATGCATGGATTGGGTGCACCAGCTTCGTGGTGCTCTGGAATGCCTTTCATCTGTTCTGAGGGATTTGGCATTCTTTCTACCTTTAGCTGTGCTGTGTTGGTGGCTGATAAGCCATTCTTGGGCATTGATCTCGGTAACAAAATGTACCACAATTTCTTCCACTTGTGGATTTCCAAAACACTCAGTTATTGCTTTGAAGGAAATATGAGATTGCAATCATTCCTTTGAAAACAAATATTTGCTTTGTTAATATAAAATATATACTCCTGTGCTCCTTTTCCATGTCTTTCTATAAACACAATGACTTTCTTGTTTGATTGCCAAATCATAGTGAAATCTTTCTAAAGATCTTTTCAACAACAAACTCAATATCTGTGGCTCTGACAATGCATATAATTCAGTTGATGCCATTGCGTCGTGAACAGCCGGGGTGACGTTGGTTTATGATAACTACAATGGTTCCAGCTGGGAGACAGTGTTTGTGAGACACATCCTGATTTCACAAATGTTAAACCAGGTAGGAAAAAAAGGTATGCTTCAGAATCAAAGAAATACCTTAGATCTGCTTCCTTTTAACTGTTTTGCTTTTTCTACTTGAGAACTTTCTACAGCAGCTCTGCCTCCACAAACATCCCTGTCACCTGGCCAGTGTGTGTGTGTGCACCCTTGAGACATAGTATTAGCTCAGGGGACAGTGATGGCTCGAGCAGCAGCCTCCTGCTCTCAGCAGCAGATGGCTGGCCTGACCAGACATCCCATAGTCATTGACCTTCACGGTGGGGTAAGGAGCTGCCTTGTTTGGGCTACGCAGAGCAGCAAGAAACAATACCTTTATGTGTAGGTTAAAAAAAAGGGAGATTATTTATGAGGGCCCAAAAGGTAACTGCGCAAGCTTCTAAGGGCTGAAAGTGAAGACTGCCAGGCTCATGGGAGAGAGCCTGTTAGGTCAGAACCTGGGGTCTCTAACTCTCGGGCCTCAGGCCTCTTCTATTCCTGCTTCTTCTGATTCCTCCCCACGATAGACACTCACTAGACTACTCAATGAGTATGGCTCTGGCCCATCACAGCAGCAGTATGGGCCTAGATCTACATGACCCAGGATCTGATCACAGCATCTAAGTTTCATAATGCACATTCTGAAAGAGAAACCTGTTAGACTCCACCCAGCCCATGGGTGTGCCCTCTACTCCAGCTTTCCCCACCTCTAGGTTGGATATCCATCTTTCGTCAACTATGGCCAACTTCAGTGGGACCTGTGGATATGATCACTTCTCCCACCAGCAAATGATGTGGGCAGAGAAGTAACAACTGGCCTACCTGGGACAGGAATAGTGCAGCTTTCAATCCTCATTAGAACCTCTGAAAGATGTTGCATGGGCCGGGTTTCATAATCTGTTAATTCATCTCAAGGAAAAACTCAGCTTCCATAGGAGCCTACCAGGCCATGTCTAGCTGACCAGTTATGACAGAGGAAGAGGAAAAGGGACATGGGTCTAATTTCTGGTTTTGATGTTGCTACTTTTGTTTGATAGAGCCCTACATAAACCTATCAAACATAGGACACTTTGCCTGTAAACCGAAAAGGCATCTAAGCTTGCCACCTAGCCCACCTGCAGAGCCTCCTTCTGGACTTCTGTGCTCCCAGAAGTGGTAAACATGTGGGAAAGCAAGGTGAGTGTGTGGGGGGTGGCGGATGGGGGGAGACTTCCATGGGTAGACATGCATTGATATGGAGGTGGTAGATGTACTTTATGGCAGAATATTTCTTTTTAAGGATTCATCACTAGCTTTCTTCCAATGAGCACATTTGCAGAGTGGTAGCATCACAGAGTGAATACAGCTTCTACCCAGCACTGGTATTGCCAGTGGGCAAATGTCCTGGTAAATAGGACACCAGCTTTACAGAGGGAAGTCACCTCTATCATAGACCCAAGGTATGACCTTGGTTAGTGTCCTGGACGCATCCACACTTCTAACTCCCCCTCCATGAAATGTGGGGGAATGGTGGCTTCTTGCCCAGCTAGCAGGATCCCTGCTTACAAAGAATGCTGCGTTGGGGAAACAAAGCTGCTCACACAATTATCAATGGTATTCAAATGTGTCTTGGCCGAGAGCCCTGCCTATGATAGGATTTCTGCCTCAGGTGCCCAAGGCATTCTCTGCCCAAAGACTGTTTGGAACTGATAGTACTGTATGTTCTGTTGCTGGCAGAGGCAGAAGACACCAGGCAGGCTCTCTGGCCCAGCAGACCTAAGAGACAGCCGCGTGTTTCCTGCAGATGCTCGCACTCAGAGAGGCACCGGATTTATATTCAATTCTCAGATGGTCACCGGCTGGGATGGCTCGAAGAGAAATCCAGAGACAGTAACCACAAACAGGAGTTTTAGGGGTTCTGGGGCAGAGAACTCCAGGGCCAGGCCCTTTGTGATGCTTTGTGTTCTCTGAGGGGATGGGAGGACTCACAGTGTCAAGGACACCTTACCCATTGTCGTTCATCTCCCTACGTCCCAGCTTCTCACAAAGATCTGGGGGCAGTTGGAGAGGCATGGGCAACACAAAAGAATACAAAGAAAATGTAATAAGGAATAAGAATGAAAGAGACTCACAGCACAGGAAAATGACAGGGAAGAAATGTGGGGCTGATGGGGAGGCACCAGGGCTCAGTGCGTTTTCCCTGATGATGAAAGATTGCCCATCTCGGCATTTGATGGCTCTCCTTTGCAACCCCAGGGATGGGCAGAGGTTGGTTCTGGATTGTGAGTGGGGTCTGTTCTCTCCTCTCTATTCTCAAGCGGCCTGACCCCTGCTCCCCCAGGGGTCAGCTGGTTGCTGCTCACCGCCTGAAGGAAGCTGCCTTACGTAAACTTCAGAACAGAAGGGGTCGGGGTCAGAGGGCTGACCCGGATCCAGGAGCCCAGAGTTGTAGCTGAGGTCCTAGTGGGGACCAAGGCCGGGGAGCATGATCCCAGCTGATCTGCTCCTGCTGTCCTGCCTCCGATTATCTATGTCCCTTCTCTGACACAGCTGTGGCTGCTGTTGTCACAGGGCGGGAGGGTGTGGAGGCCGCCCACTGGAGGCCGAACTCTATAAAACATAGCAACGTGGCATGGAGCAAATTTGTTAGTCATCTCAAACCTATTACAGATGAAGCTAACATGACCTCTTCTTAAGAAGATCCATATCAGCCATGGGGCACCTGGGTGGCTCAGTCTGTTAAGCGTCTGCCTTTGGCTCAGGTCATGATCCCAGGGTCCTGGGATCAAGCCCCACATTGGGCTCCCTGCTCAGTGGGGAGTCTGCTTCTCCCTCTGCCCCTCACCCCACTCACATACTCTCTCTCACTCTTCCTGTCTTTCTCTCTCTCAAATAAGTAAATAAGATCTTTAAAAAAAAGATCAATATCGTTTGAGTTAAATAAGCTAATGTACATTAACTTATTTACATTAACTTGTTTACAAGGACCTAGTGAGTTAGTTGAAATAGAACCTGAACACAGAAACTCCTGGGTGATTGGAAAGTTGGCGTCTAGGTACTGGACCTCGAGAGAGACTAAGAGATCTCTAGAGAGGCTGTGTTTCATGGTGGTTTGTGGTTAGAGTGTGGGAGACAGGGCTCTTTCGTTGACTTTGTGTAAGCTTCCAAAATTCTTGTATCAGTTTCCTTCTCTGAAAAAGAAGAACACAGCATCCCCTCTTATCTGCAGGGGATACCTAGTGGATGCCTGAAACCATGCATGGTGCCAATCCCTATCTATAGTTTTTTCCTATACACACATACCTATGATAAAGTTCCATTTATAAATGAGCCACAGTAAGAGAATAACAACAATAACTAATAATAAAATAGAAGAATTACAACATACTACTGTAATAAAAGTTACATGAACGTGGTCTTTTTCTCTCTCCCCCAAAATACCTTATTGTGCTATACTCACCCTTCTTCTTGTGAGGATATGAGATGGTGAATGCCTTCCCAATGAGATGAAGCGAGGTGAATGGTGTAGGCACCATGATAAAGTGTTAGGCTGCTACTGACCTTCTGAAAATCCAACAGGAGAACCATCATCTGCTTCTGGACCGCAATTGACCGCGGGTTACTGAAACCCCAGATAAGGGGGGACTACTGTGATCATGGTACAACCTTTATAATTGTTTGGAGATTAAGAGGCCTGAGATATGAAGGGCATCTAGAACTCTGGTTGTCATGGTAAGCGCCCAGTGAACATAAACTACTGCTACTACGTTACCCAACATTGATTTTTTTTGTTTTGTTTTTATTTAAATTCTAGTTAGTTAACATACCGTATAATATTGGTTTCTGGAGTAGAATTCGGTGATTCATCACTTACATACAACACCCAGGGCTCATCACAAGTGCCCTCCTTAATCCCCATCACCCATCCAGCTCATCCCCCACCCACTTCCTCCAGCAGTCAACCCTCTGTTAGTTCTCTATCCTTAGGAGTCTCTTATTGTTTGCTTCCCTCTCTTCCCCCCACTTCCCTTATGTTCATCTGTTTTGTTTCTTTTTTTTTTTAATATTTTATTTATTTATTTGACAGAGAGAGAGAGACAGCCAGCGAGAGAGAGAACACAAGCAGGGGGAGTGGGAGAGGAAGAAGCAGGCTCATAGCGGAGGAGCCTGACATGGGGCTCGATTCCATAACGCCGGGATCACGCCCTGAGCCGAAGGCAGACGCTTTAACCGCTGTGCCACCCAGGCGCCCCCATCTGTTTTGTTTCTTAAATTCCACATGTGAGTGAAGTCATATGGTATTTGTCTTTCTCTGACTGACTTCGCTTAGTGTAATACACTCTAGCTCCACCCACGTTGTTGCAAATTGTCAACTGACATTAATAAGACAGTGGCACTGACTTCCAGGAAATCACTATTAATTCTCTGTGGTACAAGATGTCGTATTTCCCTCCCTTGCTTGAGGGATGAGTCCCGTTCTCAGGAGCAGACTGTGGAAAGCCATGTTCTCAGAGACCTGGCAATAGTTTCAGTTAGAAACTGACGTAATAGTACTCATATTTCACTTTACTTCATTAAGGAGACAATTGTGGCTGAGGGAAAGCACAGTAAGGAAGAAGTTGTCTACCCAATGCGTTTCCCCCTCAACTCTCCTGTCTCTGCTCTTCATGTGGAAGTGCCTCATTTCCTCTGTGGTGATGGGGCTCCGGGAAGTCTCCACAAGGCAGAATGACAGGTGATATGAAGGTAACAGTGGACAAAGACATAGGCTGAATACCTTTTTCTGAAGATGACTGGTGTATACAAACATAGAAATCGTACCAATTCTGCAATAGAGGCTGAATTGGAGAAAGCCTGGATTATTCTATGCCATTAAAGAAGTATGTGGGGCTCAGGGAGATCCACTAAGAAATAGATAAGGCTGATTTATAATTAACATTAAGTTACTTTTTATAAAATGCTTCATTTAAGAATACTCAGAAGGAGTTATTCGGTTGAGTAGGCTAAACAGCTTCCCTAACAATTTCATTTACACTATTACATTGCTCAGCAAACCGTTTCTTCATGTAAAGGTATTTGCCTAAGGCTATGGGGAGATAAAAATGTCATGGCTCTTCCCTCAGTCAATGGCATCTTGGGCCACTTTGAAATTAGCCTTAGTAGGTTCAAAATTAGTATCACCAGTATTCTCTTAGTATCAATAAGGGAAGGAACATGAGCACAAGTGTGTGTGTGTGTGTGTGTGTGTGTGTGTGGTGTGTGAGAATGTGTGGTGAGAATGTGTGAGTGTGTGCGTGTGTGTGGTTCACCAATACCCACAGGGCCTGGCACACAGTCGGCCCTCAGGGAACGTTTACTGAATGACTGAGCCCTGAGCATAGACAGGAATTTCTTCCTCCCAGGAGCCCACCCACAGTGCAAGCACTCTTCCCGCAGAAGTATTTCTGGTGACAGAGGATCTACAAGGCCCTGGGAAGGTGGGGTTGGATTTAGGGGGTGGCCCAGGTCATCCAGCGACTCAGAGAAGATCCCATAGCTGAGGCTGAAGTGAGAAGGAGGGAGAGTTTGGGAGCACAACTGCCCTGAATGGGATTCTGGCTTTGTCACCTGTGAGCTGTGTGACCTGGTTACCTGGCCTTTCAGAGCCTCATGTTACTTACCTGCCAGATGCAGGTAGTAAGACTCGTCTCACAAAGTTGTTGTGAGAATTCAGTGAAAAAACCATATGCAGTACATGCAGAGACAGAGGCAATATCCCTGTCCGGGAAGCTTTGTAATAAAAACCCAGAGTCTCCCTTCATGTTACAAGGAAGAGTTTCCACTGAATGCTTGCCATATTCCGGCTACGGGCCCACAGTGCTCCATGCCTTATCTCGTTTCATCCTCACCACAGCCTGAACTTCATTTACTTCTACCATTATTTGCAGCTGGAGATGCACAAGGAAATTCAATAACGTCACCCAGATTAGCTCACTAGTAAATGACGTCATCAGGAGTCCATCCAACCACCCGACTCCAGGGGGAAGCTGCCTTCCCGCCTGTGCTCTGTATTGACCACTTTCGACGTCTGGGCCACAAACACATGTTGGATAGACACATTAATCAATTTGTTTCTGGAAGCAACCTTAGGAAGCAGGGAAGTCAGGAATTTTATCCTTATTTTGGAGATAGAGAAACTGAACTTGAGAGGCTGTTTTCTCTACTAACATTGATGATGATCATAATGGTTCTCCACTGAGTGCCTAACAAGTGCTGGAGAGCGCCAGGACAACTGCCTCCATGGATGGCTTGTGCAAAGACAAGGTCACACAGGGACTCACCAAAGAGAGGAGCCTGGCCAGATTCCAGGGGACTCTCCCAGGGGCGGAAGATGGAGGCAGAGAGGACTCAGAACCCTCAGTTCTCAGTCCCACAGGAGAATTAGTGGGACAGGAGGGCGTGAAGGAACAGCGGCTGACCGGCCATATTGACAGTACAAGTCACGACACATTCAGGAACCGGCAATTCCCTCATGGCCCGCATCTGTGTCAGGACATAGATCTTACACCTGCCTTGGACTGTCTGTCCTCCTGTTTACCGCCACTGGGATCTGGGGACTCAGCACCTGCGCTAGGTTGTTGTAGACATTTTGCTTCATCTTTCCTTTTCTCCTGGGGGACTTCAACATCAGGGTCCCCCCCAGTGGTTGGTCTCTGGATCCCTTTACACTCTTGCAAGGTATGGAGGACTCCTCGGAAAAGCTTGCTTATTTGGGCTATAGCTACTGATATTTACCATATTAGAAATTATCAGCAAGACTTTAAAAATATGTATGTACTAATTCATCTTAAAATAAATTATACACTCATGTATGTTAACAAACATAGCATACATAATGTGCATAATATATTTTCGAAAACAGAAAAAAAAATGTTTTACAAAGAAGATTGACCTTTTTGTATTTATGAGCCACTGTTGGTACCAGGATGCAGAGCTTGGCTTCACAGATCTTCATGATTTTGTAGGAACTCTGCTGAAAGCACTTCAGACCCTTTTGTTCCTCAGTATTTAGATTATATTTAGATACATTTTAATGGATTTCTTTGGAGGCTTAATGCCAGCATCTACTCCTTCAATTAATTAAGTGTCAACTCTGCAGTTCCTGCAGGCTAACAGATTTACCTTCCAAAATGTGCTGCCTCCCATTGTAATAAATAATATGACCTTCTAGAATGGGAAATGGAAGCCTCTGGAGCAGGGAAAATGTGCAGCGTTTATTGGAGTGCTATGGACGGTTGCCAGGCCCAGGCCTGAGCTATAGATCTGTCAGTAGCCGGGCCAAGGGTCAGAGCACCTAAGAAAGACTTGCGAGGGTAAACACGGAGGAGGAGAAAAGGAGGAAATTCATAAATCAGGAGTGATCTTTACGTTGCAGGAGCTCACAAGCGTGTCACATGACAAAGTAAGTGTGGTTGTAGTCTTCAGAATCTGCTTTCAGGAAGACTCTTCTGGCTATTCCTCTATCAGCCTGGAGTCCTTCCCTAAGGCCGCCAGCCTCTGTGAGCCTGGGAGTGAGTCTTCGGTCGAGGCAGGCCTGTGCCACACGGCTGCTCTCCACACACTTTGACTGCCCTGGCTGCCTGTGTTCTGGGACTCCCGCCCTTGATGTTCGCTCACAGGGTTCCCTGAGCATACACACATTTTCTCGCTCATCTTTTTACGAATTATTTTATTTTGATTTTTAATTGTGGTAAGACCCATACGCACAAAATTTACCATCTTAATCACTGGTAGATGTACAGTTCAGTGACATTAAGGACACTCACACTGTTGTGCAACCGTCACCACCCTCCATCTCCAGAACTCTTGTTACCTTGTGAAACTGAAAGTCTGGACCCATTGAAGGGTAACTCCCCATCTCTCCCCTCCAGTTCCTGGCAACCACCACCCTACTCTCTGTCTCTATAACTTTGACTATTTTAGGTACCTCATATAGGTGGGATCATACGGTATTTGTCTTTTAGGGATTGGCTTATTTCACTGAGCACATGTCTTCAAGATTCATCCATGTTGTAGCATCAGTTAGAATTTCCTTTCTTTTTAAAGCTATGGATATGCCACGTTTTGTTCACCCATTTTTCTGTCCTGGACTCTTGGGTTGATTCCACCTTTTGTCTGTTGTGAATAGTGCTGCTGTGGACATGGCTGCCCAAACATCTCTTTGAGACTCTGCTTTCAATTCTTTTGGGAATATACACAGGAGGGGAATTACTGGATCATAGAGTGACTCTTCTCCTTCTCCTTCTTCTCCTTCTCCTTCTCCTTCACCTCCTCCTCCTCTTCTTCCTCCCCCTCCTCCTCCTGCTCATCCTCCTCCTCCTTCTTCTTCTTTTAAGATTTTATTTATTTATTTGTCAAAGAGAGAAAGAGAGAGAGCACAAGCAGGGGGGGTGGCAAGCAGAGGGAGAAGCAGGCTCCCTGCTGAGCCGGGAGCCTGATGTGGGACTCAATCTCAGGACCCTGGAATCATGACCTGAGCTGAAGGCAGATGCTTAACTGACTGAGCCACCCAGGTGTCCCTAGATCATAGGGTAATTCTATTTTTAGTGTTTTGAGGAAACTCCATACTGTTTTCCATAGTGCTGCACCATTTTACACTCCTGCCAACAGTGTACAAGTGTTCCGATTTCCCCACATTCTTCCATACGCGTTGTTTTCTGCTTTTTGTGATAGTAGCCACCCTAATGGGTAACTCACTTACCTCTGTATTCTCCACGACAGCTACACGATACAGAGTCTTGCCCAAGGGATGACCACAATGAGTGGCTTTTAAATGGAATGCCTTTTTGTTTCAGTCCACATTGAACCAACTCTCCCTCTGATCTGCCTGCTCAGTCTCATTGAAACCATCTTTGTCAAAGCACAGTGATAACCTGTATCAAGGATGAGAAACTCCTTTACCTGAGGACAGTCTCCAGACACATCCTGTCCAGACACGGGAAAAGTCGACATTGTAAAGATGTCGATCTTTCTCAAAACAATCTGCAAACCATGTTGGAATTTGATACCACAATACAAAAATTTATCTAAAAAATACTCTTGTAAGAATAAACACAAAAATCCTGGAAAGGAAGACTAGTGGGGCACAGGGTGACTATATTTGCAGCTATTTGAACAGATGAACACAGTATGCATCTGCTTTTGCTGGTAGCCAGAGGGTTGCTACCAGCTTGGCGGGATGCAGAGATTTCTGTTCAGCTCCCCTTCCTTGCTGTGGCCTGAGGTTTAATATCACAATTGCAAATCACAGCGCTGCTACCAGCATTGCCCTCAGGGCAAACCTCCTTCCTTCAGCTCATTCACCACTCACTGCTCCCAGCTCTGGTTCTGGCTCAGAGTTTGGCACCGTTTCTTTAGAGGGAGGCTTCCTTGGAGATTTTCCCTACTTCCAGAAAACACAACAACCCCAAAGGCCAATTTCCCTTAAGATCTAGGTGGAGCAAATGGGGGCAAGCCCCCCAAAATATACTGTTATTGTGCTGAAAATAGATTCACTTAAAGAATTCAAAGAGGACACCTGGGTGGCTCAGTCCATTAACCGTCGGACTCTTGATTTGGGTTCAGGTCATGATCTCAGGGTTGTGAGATCAAGCCCGCTGTTGGGCTCTGTGCTGCAGCGTGGAGCCTGCTTGGGATTCTTTCTCTTGCTGTTCTCCTTCCCTGCATGCATGTTCTCTCTCTCTCTCTTAAAAAAAAAAGAAGAAGAAGAAATAGGGGCACCTGGGTGACTCAGTCGGTTAAACCTCTGCATTCAGCTTGGGTCATGATCTCAGGGTCCTGGGATCGAGCCCCATGTTAGGCTCCCTGCTGAGCAGGGAGTCGGCTTCTCCCTCTGCCTCTGCCATTCCCTCTGCTTGTACTCTCTGGCTTCCTCTATCTGCCAAATAAATAAATAAAATCTTAAAAAAAAAAAAAAAAAAGAAACGTTGGGTAGGGCCCAGCAATCTGTTTTGCCAACTCTGTCAGGTTAGGCTAATGCATGCTGAAGTTTGAGAGCCATTGGTCTAAGCCAGGACTGGAGACAATACACACCCAACTTGATGGTCTCATTCCAGGGAAATGGAAGTAGCAAAGGGAGCTTGGTATGCACACTGAGGGTCCTGGGAAACCATATGCAAAGCTAACAGGTCTCTCAGGAGGAGCCCATTGAGGAACATGACACACCAGCTTCTCCTATGAGTCCTGACCCTTTAGCCTGGCATTCAAGGCTCTCCAGTGGCATCTTCTTCCTCTCTAAACCTATCTGTAAGACTGCCCTGCTCCAGCAACTTGTCTTCTCTCTTGTGTGGACCCTGTTCATGTCTCCACTGAGCTGTTATTATATATTGCTATCTTTCACAGGCATGTCATACTTGTGACAGTCCTTCCAAGATATCAAGGTCCAGATCAGCACTCCCAAAATGTGTTCTTCTTCATGTCAGTACATGTTACTGAAAACAAGTTCTGTAGTCAAGGGAATGTGGGAAATCATGGCTTTCATGGGTTCCCTGCAGCAGAATTCACCACATTGTTTAATCAATGAATATCCACTGTAAATTCCCAAAGGAGCTGATGAGAGAGAGCGAGAGAATTTCCAAATTGACTGAGACATAAAATCTCTTTCCTCAAAGTATTTTGAGAGACCTCTTCTGGGGGCTACACCTGCAGAAAGGCAGCCCAAGATGCCTATCTTTTCATGGACTTCCTTGCATATTTAGAGTTCATTCATGAATCTAGTCTCCACCTGGGCTGATGATACAGCTATTCCCATGGTGCTAACACCAAGCTCAGTGTATCTTAGGTATTCAGTAAGGTTTTCATGCTGCCGCCACTGCTATTTTCCATCTGAATAACAATTTTGAAGTAGCTCTTTAATTTTCACAACATCTCCCTTTAATTACTGTAGGACAAGGTCATCTTTAAGATGCTTTAAGATCCAGTAGAATAGGTTTCCTCAACTGTTAAAAAGTGGTATTTGCAGGATGAGCTGGACAGCAATCCAAGTTCCTTGATCCCCAGTCTAGATTCATCTGGGTCCAACTGGTTCTGGGGGAGGAATAGGTCTTGGGATGTTCCCACATGCTCCAAAAGCTACAGTCAACAGAGGGAGGAACACGAGGGTATAGCTGACAGCAGAAGTCTGTCTGGTTGTTCCCGCTCCTCACTGTCCAGCATTAAAAATATTTGATACAAAGGTACAAACTTCCATTTATAGAAGAAGTCATGGGGCTGTATGTACAGCATGGTGACTACAGTTAATAATACTCTATCACACATTTGAAGTTGCTAAGAGAGTAGATCTTCAAAGTTCTCATCACAAGAAGAACATTATAACTGTATGGTGATGATGATAACTAGACTTATTGTGGTAGTCATTTCACAGTATCTATAAATATTAAATCATTATGTTGTACACTTGAAACTAATGTTACATGTCAATTATACCTCAATTAAAAAAAGAAAAAAGAAAAATGATTGGATTTCACAACATGTTTCACACCTTAAACTCACGCAATGTTATGTGTCAATCATATCTCAATAAAGAATGCACAATAAAGCAAGCACAGCACAGTAATTCTGGCTAGTCTAGAAACCTGGAAAGAGCCCTTCTTGAAAAAAATACATAATCAGAGTGGTTGACTGGCCCAGCAATAAACAAGTAGAAATGGGACAGTGATGAGACAGTGATGAGACAGTGGCATGAAGTCATTCCTGATTTCTCTGTTGTTCCAAGACTTAGCCTCCCCGACCACAGGACACCAATCTCCAAAGTCACAAACTATTCAACAGTGGCAAAGAGACATCTTAGCATCTTCAAGGGGGATTCACTGGGCACTAGGGGCTTGAGATCTATCTGGTCAGGGCACTGCCTCTGCCCAGCCATTAGGTCTACCTGCCTCAGTTTCACTAAAGCAAAATGATGATAATGTTCAAAATATTCTTTGAATTCTTTTTTAAAATTATTATTCCTATTTCTTTTAAAATATTTTATTGATTGGTTGATTGATTGATGAGAGAGCCCACGCATGGGTGGAAGGGGCAGAGAGAAGGCAAGAGAATCCCCAGCAGATTCCCTGCTGAGTGCAGAGCCCAAGGACACGGGGCTTGATCTCACAACCCTGAGATCATGACAAGAGAGGAAATCAAGGGTGAGATGCTTAACCGACTAAGCCACCAAGGCACCCCCTTCAGGAGTACTTTTAATTCTGACCCTTTGCCCACCAAGAATTTTTGCCCTGGCAGGCATACAGAGGACGCAGATGATGGGGCTGTTTTAAATGGTACTGGAGAGAAAGATGGCCCCAGTCAGCTCTCTCACTCATCAGGGTCTCAGTTTCCCCACAGAAATAATAGGTGCTTGGACGCAGTCAAGTCTTGCAAACTCAAATCCAAGATGTCTCCAGGCAATGGACAATGAGTGTGGCAAGCTCTAGAGCCCAAGCTGAGACCCAGCTCACATTAACAGGTGCCGTGCTAGGGGTGGGGCCAATGTTGCCAAATAGGTAGCAGTGTCGCCTTTCTTTACGTAGGGAAACAGGTTCAGTGAAGGTAGATACTGGGCTCAAGGTAACTTAGCTAGTGAGTGCAGGCTTCAGATTTAAAGGGGCTTAATTTCAAAATCTCTGTTCTTCCTTGTATACAATATTGTCTCTGAGGGTGTCCCACTCCCTGGTCATGGCATGACATTTGTAAAGGTTTTGTGGGCTGGGCAGAAGTGAGGAGGAATGTAGAGCCCTCCCAGAGATCTTTTTTCCTATTGCTCTTTTTTTTGCTCTTTTTGCTCTTTTTTTGCTCTTTTTTCCTATTGCAATTGTGAGGCAGAGCCACAAGCACAGGAAAACTTAGACAAAGGATGGCCAGGGTATGCTAAAAGCTCTGTTTTGTTCTACCAAGTCTAATCCTCCTGATTCTCTATTACCAGCTTTTCACCCAAGTTTCTTGCCTGGGAGCTAATCAAGCCTTAATTGGAAACAGAAATGCAGCCTCTTGCCTGAGTCACAGGATGACAACAAACCGAGATAAATTAGAATTTGGCTTGCAGGAGCTGGGGCTGCTTCTGCTAATGAAGCAAGCACAAGCAGGAGTCTGCAGCCAATTTAAAGAGACAGTCCTTGTCATGGTCTGCCGCACCCAGGGTAAGGTTGCTTGCTCTTACATTTGTGGCAGCGTTAGGCTAATAAGGGAATATAAGATGAGTTAGACTTCATTTCATCTCTCTTCTGTGCGCTGCCCCCAAATAGGCCAGTGGTGAGGGATAAGGAAGAGAAGGCAAGGACATAGTTGTAGAATTAATAAAATTATTAGAATTATGAGAATTAATAAGTGAATTTTAAAAAACTGTAAGTGAATTTAAAAATTCCTTGAGCTACAAGGTCAGTATATAAATATCAACTGTATTTCCTTATACAAACCATATAGAAAATTAAATTTAAGTTCTATTTTACAAATACAGTGTACAATTGCATAAAATGTATTAGGGTTTAGGAATAAGTATAACTAAAGTTGTGCAAGACCTCCACATTGAAAACTAAAAATCACAAGAGACTTTAAAGACTATCTATAAAAATAAGAAAATATACAATATTCATGAAAGAGAGGACTCAATATTATGAAGATGTCCGTTCTCCCCAAACTGATCTGAAGATTCAACGCAATCAGAGTCAAATCTCAGAAGGATGTTTCTTGGGAAGAAATTGACAAACTGGTTTTAAATGTTATAAGGAAATGCAAAGGGACACAAATAGCCAAGTCAATATTGAAGAACGAAGATTAGAGGACAGTGAGGCTCATTATACAATTACCTTAATTAATATAAGTTTGGGCAAATAGATCAATGCAACAGAATGTAGAGTCCAAACACAGACCCATACATATGCATCACCTGATTGTCACAAAGGTAACACTGCTGTGTGGACGGTCTTTTCCAGAAATCGTGTCAGATCCCCAATTTCACCCTAATCATAAAACCCAATTCCAGACAGATAATTGACTTAAATGTGAATGGCAAGCCATTGAATCTTCTTGCAGATACCATAAGTTCTTCTAATTTTAGGGTAGGCGAAGGTTTCTTCAGCAGATCACAATAAAGCAGGAATACTTAAGGAAAAAATGAATAAGTTGGAATTCATTAAAGTTAAGAACTTTTAGAGAAGGGTGCCCTGCCCCTATCTTCCCTCCTTGTTAAAATTAAAAAAAAAAAAGAAACAAAAATGAACTCCCTTAAGGAACAGAACAGCAGACAGTATTTGCGACACATATATTAGCAACATAAAGAACATCCACAAATCTTTCTAAAGTTAGAGAACTCAACAGAAAAATGGGCACTTTACACTAAAGGATATACATTATTTGAAATATGCTCAGCATCAGGGAAATGCTAATCAATCATCAGGGAAATGCAATTAAAACTGCAAGAAAAGCCCAAACTCTGTGACCTAGTAATTCCATTATTAACTATAGATCCCACGAAAATGCTCTCTTTTCCCTAGGATCTCCCCAACGCTTTCCAGCTCCTAGAGGTCCCTTTTCCTGGCTCCTCTGGCCATGGAGACAGATTTCCCTGTGCCTTAGGCTGTCTTCTGAGCGAAGCACCGAGGGGGGGGGGGGCTTCTTTCACTTCTGGTCCTCTTGCTACAAAGATGGAGGTTCTCTCAGGGCAGGACGGAGGGGGGGGGGACAAAACAAAAACAAACCAACCCAGGAATCTCCCCGCAGCAGTGCAGAGGAAGTATAAAACAGAGAAAGCATAGAAAGGGATTGGATGGTATGCAATTATAGCACAGACCAGCTCAAAAATAAAATCTAAAATTAAGCATTGCATTTCTTTGTTGTTTCTTGAAAGACATAAAAAGAGGGGGCACATGATTGCATTGGACCGAAACTTTGGATTTCTTGATTTCTAAAGCTTTTGGCAAATTTTCCCATTTTAAGAATTGTCATTTTATTCTCTAGCAATGGTTTCTGAGCTGGCAGCCAGTTTCCCAGAGAGCCTGGGGCTGCCACGGTGTGGCCAGTGTGGAAGAGAGCAGACCATTCAGTCTCTGAGATATTCTCTTTGCCTGAGCATTAGCCCCAGGCACAGAGAGGAAGCTGAAAACATGTTCACAGGTGTCTCCAAGTCTCCAAGGAGGAGAGGATGGAGCCGTCATCTATTCTTTATTTATTCATTCACTCAACACATGCTTATTGAGTGACCCATATAAGTGCCTGGAACCAAGCTATTGATTAAAGTGCATGCTTCACTTATTCCTCATTTCACCTCCTTAAATTCATACTTCCTGTGCTTCCAGCCCTGGAGTGAGGGCTGACCTTGTAGGCCCTGCCTGAATGTCCTAAGGCTATAGGGCCGAGAACTCAACACTGGGACCTATGGAGAAGTAGGTGGCAAGGGAAACAGCCACACTGGGGAACATGCCCAGGGGAACAAGCTGCTGAGCTGTGTGATCCCAGATAAGGCACTTCACCTCCCTGAATCTCCTTCTTCTTCTCCACAAAATGGTGTAAACACAGCGACTTCCTCAGGGAGGTTCAGTGATGTAAGTCTGTAGAGTGTATGCCTGACTCAACCAGAGTGATGCTTCCCTTCCTGTCTCTGCCCCTCTCACACACTCTCTTGTTGCTCTAGCAACCTCCCTCCGGGACTTGGAGCCACACATGAGACTCAGGGGGGCACAGGAAGAAGCGCCCTTCTTCCCAGGGGAGCTCTGCTCTGTCTCAGAGGCCTGAGGCCCCAGAGGCACGGGAAAAAGCAGATAGCTGCTTCCCTGCCCCATCGCTCCTGTCATGTCCGGACTTTGTGAAGCTTAAAAATGAGGAAGAAATGTTATAAATGTGTATGTGCCTTGAAAAGCTCTAAGATGACATTCTTTAGACTTTAATGTTAACTCAGGCCTCTGGGACCCTGTAGCATGAAGTGATTTAGTCGGTCTAGTGTGGGGTCCAGGATTCTGCATTTTTACATGGTGGGGCTGATGCAGCCAGTCCAAGGACTGCATTCCAAAGTGACTCCTTCTGGGCCCCTGGTAGCTCAGTCGGTTAAGCATCTGCCTTCGGCTCAGGTCATGATCCCAGGGTCCTGGGATCGAGTCTTGCACCAGGCTCCCTGCTGCCCCTCCCCCCTGCTCGTGCTCAAGTGCTCTCTCTCTTTCACGAAAATAAATTAAAAACAAAAACAAAATCAAAGTGGCTCCTTCTAGCTCAGAGCATATAGATCCAGGCTTCCCCATGCCTGGCAGCTGTTTGCATCCCTCACGAGCCAGCCCTTTCCCACTCCACCCGGTCCTGCTCACCCTCCAGGAGGAGAGTTTTGAAGGTGGTCTCTTCTCTCTCCAAGCCCAGCCAGTCATTCTTGGAACTGGCGACAGTTCATCCTTTCCTCACTGGGCAGGGTGGAGGGAAGGTGCAGGGAGAGGACAATCACCCTGAAGAACATCCCTACAGCAGCCTCTGCAAGATCTCAGCCGAGGAGCCCAGACGCATAGAGCTGTCTTCTCGGCCTCTCCCCCTGGCAGAGACCAGAGGAGCTGGGCCTCCAGTGAGCAGCATTTGCCTCACAAGTTTGAGCAGTCCCCTTACCCCTTTGGTCTTTTAGTTTCTCAGGCTCTATCACTAGCTACCTATGTGACTTTGGGCTGTTACCCCACCTTTCTGAATCTAAGTACCATCATTTGTAAAAGTGAGAATAAAACCATATAGTGGCATTCATAGCATCACTATTTACTAACATCCTAAAGGTGGAAGCAACCCAAGTGCCATAGATGGACGAATGGATAAGCAAAATGTATATATACACAATGGTCTATTATTCAGCCTTTAAAAAGACAGAAATACTGTCCTATGCTACAACATGGATGAACCTCAAGGACATAACACCAAATGAAATACGCCAGTCACAAAAAGGCAAATACGGTATGATTCCAATTATATGAGGTTCCTGGAGTAGTCAAATTCATAGAGGCAGAAAGTAGAATGGTGGTCGTGGGGGGCTGGGGCTGGGTGGAGGCTGGGTGGGAGAATGGAGAGTTATTCAATGGGTACAGAATTTTGATTTTATAAGATGTGAGAGCTCTGGAGATTGGCCACATGACAATGTAAATACAGTATACTTAACACTGCTCAATTACACTCTAAAAAATTAAGATGGCAAATTTTATACTAGGTGTTCTTTTAGTTGTTTTGTTTTTTTAGAAAACACAATTTTTAAAAATGGAATAAAACTACGGCCCTCATAGGGTTTTTGTGAGGCTGCAGTTAGATTCTGGCCTGGCTACCAAGGCCCAGGGCTCAAGACAGACGAGTGTGGTTCTTCTGCAAATAGAAACTTGGGTCATATGCTCTGTCTGCAGAGTCCTGCTGTCCCTCAGCCCCGGGCCAGATCATCCACTCCACAACTGCAAGCTGGACACCACTCTGGGCTGGGAAGTTTCAGAGACAAGGATGGATAGAGCATGTGTAGATTCTCAACAAATGTTGGGGAGCAAACAGGTTCAGTTACCTACGCCATGTTGGTGGAGAGCCTATGGCTTGGAGAGTCACTTAGGGCACTGAACAGAATCCAAGAGAGGGTCTTCTGGACAAAGGCCAGACTCCCTGCCCAGGGAATTCCTTCTTGGGTTTTCTCGGAAGCAGGGCCCCATCTCTCATTCTTATTCTGAGGGCCCTGCTAAGTGCCCACTGAACTCCATCCCGAAGGAAGCCTTGCTGGAACATTGCCTGGTGAGGAAGAAAGCCGAGCAGTAAGCCTGCCAGGAATTACATCCAGGAGGGTGGAGGGAGGTTTTGAGGAACATCCCCCACCTCTTTTTTTCCACCTGTGAGTCCAGGTGGATGATGTGTGCGAGATGCTTTCCTCAGGAAAGCAAATCTCAAAACAGCTATCTTATAGAAATGAGCCCTGAACAGCATTATTTCATATTCTGGGCTATTTGGTTGTTAATTATAATAATGATGAGGTAAATTAAATAAAATTGTTAGAAGTGGAGTTTAGTGGATTCTACCATTCCACCTGCATGTTTAATTCTTTACTACCGACATTCATCCTGATTAAAATTAACTCTGTAAATATTTAAAGAAATATTGTCATCAAGGTAACACAGCACTGGAGCTCTTCAGTTAATTTATCTTTTTTAAAGATTTCATTTATTTATTTGTCAAAGAGAGAGAGAAAGTGTGTGTGCACGAGCACAAACGGAGAGCGGCAGGCAGAGGGAGAAGCAGGCTCCCTGCTGAGCAAGGAGCCCAATGTGGGACTCCATCCCAGGACCCCTGGATCATGACCCAAGCAGAAGGCAGATGCCTAACCAACTGAGCCACCCAGGCACCCCATGGAGCTACTGAGTTTAATCACACGGTGAGCTTCACCACAGAAATCCCCCTGTCACACATGTGGTTGCTCTCCATCATCGTGTCACACTACCCCCACAGGCATAAAGGCAGACACCAACCATCTCCCAGGTCCGCCCTTTACTTCTGCATTCTCTCTCTCTTGCAATCTCTCTTTCTTGCAACTACATCAGGCTTGCCACTGCTGTCTTCCCACCTTCTCTTCACTCCTACTGATAGCCTCATCCTCAGAACTTCTTTATAGATACAGAAAAAATCCAAGAGAAACAGTCAACTTGTAGGTGCTTGTATGTTCCCTTTCAAATTCTGAGTTGGACATGAAAGTCTCAGCGTGCACCAGCCCCTCTCCTAAATGGGAAATGGAGCCTGACTGTTAGGCCAAGCACTGAGGACTTCAGGCAACTTAAAGACTAAATCAGTCACCAAGAACTAAAATTGTTACCGCTCTGCAGCCTGGGCCTTATATGCCCGTTATCCTTGCCAAGATGACTAGTGAGTTGACCCATAAGCAGCTTTGGAACTGAATACAGCCGAATGCCCAAGCGAAATACTTAGGAGAAGCTCCAAAACTACTAATCAACTCCAAATTACTGAAGCAGAGAATTCTGTTTTCTGGTGACTTTCACTGGAGTGACATGCTAATATGTAAAGGGTGTGTGCTTTGAAATCCGACGGACCTGGGTTTAACTGGATTTCTCTTCTCACTAGCTGTGTGAAGATGGCCAAGTTACTTAACCTCTCTGAGCGTGAGTTTCCTTAAATGCAAACTGGAGATAATATTTGCATCTCTGTTTAGGTGTAAAGTGCTCAGCATATTCCCAAGACAGACTAAGTGCTGAATAGACCTGACACAAGGTAGGTACTACAGACCCGGGACCTACTGTTGGTGCCGTATAGGATGACAGTGGTAAGAAATCTTCCAAGGAAGGCAATTCAGAGGTAGAGGAAAGATGAATGTAGAAACATCCAATCTTTTCTGGAAGTTTGCTTCCTTGGACTTTCCTTCACCTCTGAGGTTTGGGGCATGGCATCCTCCAAGACCTTGTGCGTCCTCCTTGGAATGCCCTTTCCAAGACTGCTTAGCCATCACCGTTACATTTTAAATAGCCATATTGATTTTTCCTTCCCTTTACCAGTGAAATCCTCCAGGCTCTGTTGACAGAGCAAAGCACAAGCTCTGCTTCTTTCAAGCACTCTTCAAACACAGTGAACTGCATCAGCTCTCTATGCCTTGGTTTGTGGAGAAAGCAACTGGGGGATGCTATGGCGTCTTTGCAGATTACCTGTCCGTTCCTGGCCAGTGTGGGCAAACCAGGGACAGTTGGAATTCACTTAGGGCTGGAACTTGGGGAGATGTGAAGGCTCCTTTTTTTTTTCCCATGGTAAAGAAAGGGAGTTGGAGGAAATTCAGAGCTTTGGTTCACTTGTCTTTTCCCTTCATGCATGAGTTGTGCCTCACACACTCACGCTGGTGGCTGCTCTCAGCTCTTGCTGAGATGATGCCCAGGACACTGGATGCCAGGTCCTCACCTTCAGTGCTTGTGACTCAGCCAGAGCCCAGACATGTAGAAGGTGGCACATGGCCCAGTGACATATTGTGAGGACAGACCCTGGTGGTATGGTCTGAGCATCCCTCTGTATGTTTGCTAAAAACACTCATTGGGTAATGTCTGCTGAGAATGTGGAGAGAAAGAGGCCACCCTCTAATTTAATCTACATTAATTATAAATTTGGGGAAATCTAGTGGACAATGTGCATTTGTCTGAGAATGAGGAAACATGAATTATAAATCTAGTTTTCTCAACTAGAACTTCAACAAGTTCACTTCACTTTTCTTGGCCTTCTTTCTCAACTAGAACTTCAACACGTTCACTTCACTTTTCTTGGCCTTAGTTTTATCTTATGAAAAATAAAGCACTTTTGAGAATGCCTGCCCAGCTAAGTTCAAGGAGAACGGTCTGATGAGATAATGGATTTGAAAGTGTTTAGGGAAAAGAGTGAGAGCATTATATTCATGGTAAGAAGCACCATGATTAGAAAAGGTTTCTTACTGTTGGATCAAGATCATCAGACCAGACACTCAGAAGGGAATTCAAAATTCGTTAATGCAAACAGAAGCTTATGGACTCTAATTAGCAAGAAGCAGGGGGGAATGTTGTAGAGCCATTTTTAGCAGATCCAGCACGGAGACTTCAGAAAATGATTATTGAGAAAACATTTAAAAAGTTTTGTTTCAGGGACAGGAGTCTTTCTAACAGAGTGACAATTTTTCATAACAATTAGGGACTTCAGCTCAGCACACTGGTAGGGGTTCACAATACACAGGAATGAATTCATCTGTGTACCCTCCTCCTTGCATCTCTATGATTGCTTGCAAGACAATCTGGAGTACAAAGAAGAGGAGGAAAATCCAAGAAATAATCAATTGACTAAGCTGCATGTGATAATATTCCAAGGAACTGAATCTTCTTATTAGTTAAGTGTCAATGGCAAGCTCCTGGATCATGTACCTATAGAATCCCTAGTTTTGGAAGGGTTGTAGTAAGTATCAAGTTCAAGGATCTTTATATTGCTCTCTGGAAGGGCTCCACTGATTTCCTTCAAGGGCTGTCCCAAGAATGGAAAAAAGGCTGAGCAGAAAGGTTCTGAAGCCCCCAATATACTATACTCCCAAGTTTATCCCAGAATTCAACTTTGTATCTGATTTACACTTGGGATTCTCTGAAGCATGTAGGTGCTCAAAAATGATGTGAATGGAGTCCTAGTTTTTGAAGGATAATGGTAGCCATTTAAATTAGAATCTATTATACATCCTCCAGAAAACATATAGACCATTAAAGAAAGCAAAGAAACCATATGTAAGTCATGCTATAGCATAACCAGGAGACAAGGACTACTAAAATAATCAATTCATATGGAAGTAAGAGAATAAATATTCAAATTAGCAAAGCCAGAGCCAGCTCCAAAATTCATACCCAAATGGAACATGGCCAGAGACTGCATGGAAAGCAGAGGATAATAGGAGCCTAGCTGTGATGAAATACAAAATAAAATTCACCAGAAAGAGATGGTCCTACCCTAAGCAGAGAAAAATGAGAAGAGATCCGAATCCTGGCAAGCTAGAGCATTGGCTGTAGGATGGGATTGGGGTGGCTGTGGGGAAATTGAGAGGAAGATGTGTGGAAGGACACAGGATCAAAATGGAAGGCATTGCTCTGGGGCATAGAAAGGCGACTAAAAGGGAAGGTCATCTCGTGGAATCTTCATGGTGAATGAAAAGAATGAGCCAAGAGTTGGAAATTAAGGGTCACTGAGAAACCAAAGGATCATAGAATTAGAAAACTAACTTCCCTCCTTCCTCACCCTACCCATTAAAGAAACTGCACATCAGCATACCAATTGAGAGGGTTGTCTTGAACTGAGAAAGCCAGTGAGCTATCCAAACTCCTTAGCCCCAGATCTCATCTGGCCCAAAAAATATAAGCATTTTAAAAAGAAAAAGAAAATGGCAGGTCGCATTTGTACATAGCTGCCTTAAGAAATTTTATTATTTTTATTATTTTTTAAATTTTTTTTTGCTATTTAAATTTTTTTAATTTTTATTTTGTTATATTAGTCACCATACAGTATATCCCCAGTTTTTGATGCAATGTTCCATGATTCATTATTTGCGTATAACACCCAGTGCACCATGCAATATGTGCCCTCCTTACTACCCATCACCAGCCTATCCCATTCCCCCACCCCCCTCCCCTCTGAAGCCCTCAGTTTGTTTCCCAGAGTCCACAGTCTCTCGTGGTTCATTCCCCCTTCTGTTTACCCCCCCTTCATTCTTCCCTTCCTTCTCCTACCAATCTTCCTATTTCTTTTTTTTTATTTATTTTTTTATTATGCTCGTCACCATACAGTACATCCCTAGTTTTCGATGAAAAGTTCCATGATTCATTACTTGCATATAACACCCAGTGCACCATGCAATACGTGCCCTCCTTACTACCCAGCACCAGCCTATCCCATTCCCCAACCCCCTCCCCTCTGAAGCCCTCACTTTGTTTCCCAGAGTCCATAGTCTCTCATGGTTCATTCCCCCTTCTGTTTACCCCCTCTTTCTTCTTCCCCTTCTTCTCCTACCGATCTTCCTATTTCTTATGTTCCATAAATGAGTGAAACCATATGATAATTGTCTTTCTCTGCTTGACTTATTTCACTTAGCATAATCTCCTCCAGTCCCGTCCATGTTGCTGCAAATGTTGTGTAATCGTTCTTTCTGATGGCTGAGTAATATTCCATTGTATATATGGACCACATCTTCTTTATTCATTGTCTGTTGAAGGGCATCTAGGCTCCTTCCACAATTTAGCTATTGTGGACAATGCTGCTATGAACATTGGAGTGCATATGGCCTGAAAGGAATCCTTTCTTCTTCTTTTTTTTTTTATAATGATTTTTTATTATATTATGTTAGTCACCATACAGTACATCCCCGGTTTTTGACGTAAGGCTCGATGATGAAAGGAATCCTTTCAACTTGAAATGCAATTAACATGTGGAATTATAATCTAAAAAATATTTTCTTTTTTTTAAAACATTTTATTTATTTATTTGAGAGAGACAGAGTGAGAGAGAGATCACGAGTTGGGAGGAAAGGTAGAGGGAGAAGCAGACTCTCTGCTGAGCAGACAGACTGATGTGGGACTCGATCCCAGAACCCTGGGATCATGACCTGAGCCAAAGGCAGCCACTTAACTGACTGAGACACCCAGGTGCCCCTAAAAAATATTTTCAAAAATAAAAGAAGGTCTAACTCTAAATGTTGAAAATTGATCCAAAATGGTTGTATTCAAGATAAATCCTATTAAGCTTTTAAAATAACATGGGGCACCTGCGTGTCTCAGTCAGTTAAACATCTGGCTCTTGGTTTCAGCTCAGGTCATGATCTCTGTGACTGGCTCCATGCTCAGTGGGGAGTCTGCTTGAGGATTTTCTCCCTCTCCCTCTGTCCTTCCCTCTTCCCTCTCGCATGCATGCACACTTACTCTCTCTCCCCCATAAATAAATAAATCTTTAAAAAAGAAATAAAATAAAATAACAGAAATGTTTTCTAGGAAAACATCTTAAAATAGGGGAAGAAGATAGAAAGGGGAAAATAAAATCTAATTGCTTGCCACATGAGTAGTAGTTAAGAAAAGAAGTATATAGGGGCGCCTGGGTGGCACAGCGGTTGAGCGTCTGCCTTTGGCTCAGGGCGTGATCCCGGCGTTGTGGGATCGAGCCCCACATCAGGCTCTTCTGCTATGAGCCTGCTTCTTCCTCTCCCACTCCCCCTGCTTGTGTTCCCTCTCTCGCTGGCTGTCTCTCTCTCTGTTGAATAAATAAATAAAATCTTTAAAAAAAAAAGAAAAGAAAAGAAGTATATAATTTAGAATTGAACAAATCATTAGCGGAAGCCTAAGTAAGGAAAAGGACCTAAGGACACTATAAAAGGCATTTGTATAGAGGTAATGACTAGGATAAAAATACAAACTTTTGTAAATTGTGAAAGGAATACAAAAAACAAATAGCAGAGAAAATGGACCACAGAGATATATGACATAATACACAAGTAAATAGAACATAAACTCATATGACGGAGTTAAGAATAGGCCAAATCAATCCTAAAAAAAATCTACTAGTTGCAACTCATCTATTAAAAGAAAACAATTTAGAGATGAACTTGCAAAACAAAACTGAACTCTACACTGTATAAAACTCATTTCTAAACTGAGTCAGGGGGTACCTGGGTGGCTCAGTTGGTTAAACATCTGATTCTTGATCTCAGCTCAGGTCTTGATCTCAGGTCGTGAGTTTAGGCCCCATGTTGGGCCCAGCATGGAGCCTACTTAAAATGAATCAAGAAGGCTAAAAATCAAGGCATGTGCAAAGTCGTAAGAAGGAGATGCAGGCGATATGGAAGCACCTGCACAAAGGTGGCCCCACTGGGAACAAAGTCCAGATGAGTGGAAGAGTTGACATGCCACAAAAGGAAGACTGTACACGTAGGCTAGCTATCTGTTGTGAAGGTTGGCCATGAGGCCAAGAAAAGAGCAGCAGCTGAGTTTCAGCAGTGGTATTGAAGGCTAGGTAGAACAAGTGGTTTACATTCAATAGGACAGGAGCCGGGAGAAAAGAACTCTCACACTTTGAGAAAATGTGTATTTTTGTTGAGCTAAGGAAACTCAAGAGATGAATTCTGCAAGTTCTCAAAGAGTTGACAGCCTAGTAGAAGAATTAAGACATAACATAGTTTGGAGGATCAATGTTCCACAAAGGAGGTCAAAACAAATTGCTCTGGAGCACAGAGGAGGGAAAAAGAAATCCCAGCCAGGGAAAAGTGTCCCTAAAATCTCCATGAAGGATGTCACATTTGAGCTGAGATCTAAGGAATTGCAGTGCAAATTTTAATCTGATTTTTAAAAAAAGTCTTTAGATTTAGTTAGATGATCAAGAGACTCTGCCCAATATGATGCATTGTATAGTACACATGGTATTATTCTATAATGAAAGAGTATTATTGTGTTAGTGATAATTGTATAATACTATCCACGCTATTTTATCACTTTTACATGTAACCATGTATTGCACACATTCTTACACTGCATTATTAGTTTTTTTCTTTTACGTAGCCATTTTAAATGGTTGAATAGTATTTCATTATATTTATTACTCTTTCTGGACTTTATCTAGTCTCATTTTATGTAGTCAAGTCATTTCTGTGTTTTCTATATTATTGGCATCATAAAGAATATCCTTGTTGCTATAGTGTTGTGTATATCCACATTCTGTAGACAGCAAAGGCAAATTTGCATAACATTGCTGAATTTTGCTCCAAGAAAGCTGGGAACATTTTTACTCCCACCAGGTGTATATGGAAGATGACAAAAGAATCCCTTCCTGCTCAGAAATGGGTCCCCTGTTTGCATAGTAATATGGCGCTGTCCTTAGCACCATCATTAAAAAGGGCAGTATTGTATCCTGCCCAACACCTATGCTTCACCATAATCCTTAAGAGTGTTGAAAATTAAATGGAATGATTTCTGTGGTACCCACATAGTAGGTGCTTGGTAAATGTTTCTTGCCCCTCTAGTTTTCTTGAACTCAATTGTATTTCTTGCTTTTCAGTCCCATAGAAATGAGTATTTCTGCTTTTACTAAGCACTTTGTTGAAAAGGACTGTTCTATTATAGCATTGCAAACTTTTCCCAGAGGTAGGGCTGCTTTGATTTCCAGACTTCACAAACAAGCCCACATGTGACTGATTCATGTCTTTGCCATCTCTGTGAAACTTTACATGTTTCCTTAGCCTGGATCATCCCTGTTGGAAGCCCACTTGGCTGTTCTCTGGAAGTCCATCTACCTCTTTAACCCACAGAGCCTCCCTTCTCTGGTCCTGATCATAGATCTGCTCTCTCATTCCATACTGGCAACTCGAGAGTCAGAGGTCTACCTGGCTCCCTTGTCATATGCACCATCTCTGGTCAGGGCCCAACTGACTCACTGTCCTGCTAAGTCAATGAATCATAAGCCACTGGTGACTCAGCCTTCTTCCTTTCATTAATACAGCAAAGTCTCTTCACAGTCATGGCATTTATTTTCAGAAAGAAAATTCACTGAGATTACTTGATGAGCACATTTTTATTCATTACAGAGAAAGGTCACACTAAACTGAAAAATAGAAAATCAGGAATTATTTTATAGGTGATATCAGAGGGAGTAAAAGAGACCAATGTGCTATCTTTGAGTGAAACAGAATTATTCTCTTTCCCCAAGTGATATGTAATGACTTCTATAGTGGATGAATTATAGAATTGAAAATGTCGTTGGAAGGTATGAATGTAACAAAAAGCTATTAATGTGATCTTAATCTCTGACACACTAAGAGGAATGACACAAAAATGAATATCTAATAGTTTCACATTTTTATAGAGTAGTCAATCTCTAAGATTTGAATTGTATGAACAAAGTCTTCTTTTTTGAATTCCAAACACTGATAATCTATCATAAGACATTTTCAAAAGCTTAATATGTGAACATAGCATTGGTACTAAATATAGGAAGACAAAATTTGGTGTCTATTTTTTAAAAGCTCACAAATGATTGGGAACAAAATTCATGTATACATTTATTCATTCATATTTTATTCCGTATCTACCGTGACATGGCAGGTATGCTAGAGGTAAATTAAGATGAAGAGAACATATCCTATGCCCTCTCATCTCACAGTGAAACGGTCTCCCATTTCAAAGTTACGTTATAGAGGTATTGGCATAGCCCACATCTCTCCGATATTCTTTTGCATTACCTCATTTATTTTTTACAGGACAGTGAGGGTGGTGTTGTCTATCTGGTTTTACAGGAGAGAAAACCAAGATTCAGAGTTGTTAAGTCACTTGTTCAACGCGATACAGCTAGCAAGTGTCAGGGCTGGGACTTGAATCCATGTTGTGTCACCATAAATCCAAGCTCTTTGTTCTATATTGTTGTAAGGAAATGCTCTAAACTATCATGCAATAGAATTCGAGTGGGAGCTGCTTCTTCCCTCTGGAGACAGGACTTACTTCCTTGGAAATGAAATGAAAGCAGAGTTGGTATTTTAGTAGCCAGACGGTTGGGTGTAGACTGACAGTGCTTGAGAATGTCACAGTCAGTAGTGTTACCATGAATTAAGGTTGGTGTGATGGTTAATATTATGTGTCAACTCGACTAGGCCAGAGGGTACCCAGATATTTGGTCAAACATTATTCTGGGGGCGCCTGGGTGGCTCAGCCATTAAACGTCTGCCTTCGGCTCAGGTCAATATCCCAGGGTCCTGGGATTGAGCCCCACATCCGGCTCCCTGTTTGGTGGGAAGCCTGCTTCTTCCTCTCACACTCCCCTTGCTTGTGTTCCCTCTCTCGCTGTCTCGTTCTGTCAAATAAATAAATAAAATCTTAAAAACAAAAAAAAAACAAAAACAAAAAACATTATTCTGGGTGTTTCTGTGAGGGTATTAGGGGATGAGATTAACTAAATCAGTAGACTGAGTAAAGCAGACTGCCCTCCATAATGCAGCTGGGCCTCATACAATAATTTGAAAACCTGAATGAAATAAAAAGGCTGACTCTCCCCCCAGAGTGAAAGAGAATTCCTCTTGCCTGAACTGGGACATGAGCTTTTTTTCTACTTTCGGACTCTAATGTAAACTTCTTCCTGGGCTTCAAGCCTGCCAGCCTTGGGATGGTTCTCCTGGTTCTCAGGCTTTCAAACTCGTACAGCTGGCTCTCTTGGGTCTCCAGTTTATGGGTCACCCTGCAGATCTTGGGACCTGTCATTCTCCACAACTGCCTGAGCCAATTCCTTATAATAAATCTCTCTTTACATATGTGTATTGGCTCTGTTTCCCTGGAGAACCCTGACAAACACAATCGAAGAGGCTTAATATTAAAGGAAAATGAAGTTAGCCATGCAAACGGCTAAGTGGGAACAGTATCATTCAGTGGAACTTTCTGTGGTTATAAATATTCTATATCTGCACTGTCCAATATTGTAGCTGCTAGCCGTATATCAGTATTGAGCAACTGAAATAGCTAGTGAGACTGAGGAACTGAATTTTTTACTTTATTTTAATTAATTTAAAAGTGTATTCAAATTGTCTCGTATGACTAGTGGTTACCATACTGGACAATACAAACTTAGAATTACTCTATTTTATATTAACTATCCCTATTGACTGTGTGTGCATGTGTGTGTGTGTGTGTGTGTGTGTGTGAAACATTTATCTATCTCTATCTATAGATATATACACAGAGAGAGAGAAAGGGGGCTCTGCTGTTTATTTTCCATTTTCCCCCACTAAAGTATAAGGTCTTTTAGGGGAGAGGGTTTGTCCTTTTCACTCTCTCTATCCCATTACCTGGAATAGGACCTGGAAGAAAACTGGCTCTTAACAAATATTTGTTGAATGTTACCCAAAGGTATTTAATAGTAACCTTGAGGCAAAATGCTTTGAATGCCCAGAGATTTCCATTGGTTTAATTAATTGCTTTAAAACATCAATGAGAGAAACCATAAATAAGAGAAACCATATGGCTTCTCTCATCTATGGAACATAAGAACTAGGAAGATCGGTAGAAGAAAGGGATAAAGAAAGGGAGGTAATCGGAAGGGGGAATGAAGCATGAAAGACTATGGACTCTGAGAAACAAATTGAGGGCTTCAGAGGGGAGGGGGGTGGGGGAATGGGATAGACTGGTGATGGGTAGTAAGGAGGGCACGTATTGCATGGTGCACTGGGTGTTATACGCAACTAATGAATCATGGAACTTTACATCAAAAACCAGGGATGTACTGTATGGTGACTAACATAATATAATAAAAAATTATTATTATAAAAAAATTAAAAAAATAAAACATCAATGCCTATTCATTGTATCTTTATCAGCCCTGCGTGGCTCCAAACCATCCTTTCAGTTTGTAAGATTTAGACACTTTGGATCTTCAAAAGTGAGATGCTATTCTTAGCTCTGGAAGGTTTGAACTGAGAAAACATTTGAGGAAGAAGCTGAGTGGCATGAGCACCTTGAAGTCTGTCAACTTTTATGCTTGGTTAATATTTATTTGTAGTTTAAGATTCTACCTCATTCAAGAAGTCCTTCCCAATTCCGCCCCCACCCTCTACCACCTATAGCTCACTACATGCTCATCCATGCACTCCCACAGCACCCTGGACACTCCAGCCTCTGGGACAGCACTTAACTTCTCCACCATTGGACTGAGAATTAAGGAATCTATTTTGTTCACCATTGGATCCCCAATACCCAAGGCAGTGCCTGCAACAGAAGACATGTTGAGAAAAAGATGTTTATGAATGGAAGGAGAAGAGGGAGGGTGGGAGGAAGGGAGGAAGGAAAGAAGACAGGGAGGGAGATCAGAGCTCTTGTAGTTCTCACAGTACAAGGAGGAGACTGCCTCCAAGGTTCTTCTAATCTCTCTGTTCTGGCAAGGAAGGCCAGCAAAGGATCTCGTTACTATGTACCTTGATTTCCCATGTGGTCCTATACTCTGCCTCCCCTCCTCTGTCTCCACATTGGTTGACTCAGGGGTTGCTGACCACAGAGGTCCAGGGGGAAAACCCTTTGCGGGCATTTGAGGGTGAGGGTGACCTCTTTCTCTCCACATTCTCAGCAGACATTACCCAGTGGGCAGGTGTTTCTAACAAACATGTAGAAGGTGGCATCAGGCCACCACGGTCAGTCCTCACAGTATGTCACTGGGCCATGTGCCACCTTCTACATGTCTGGGCTCTGGCTGAGTCATAAGCACTGAAGGTGAGGACCTGGCATCCAGTGTCCTAGGCATCATCTCAGCAAAAGCTGAGAGCAGCCACCAGAGTGAGTGTGTGAGGCACAATGCATGTACAAAGGGAAAAGACAAGTGAACCAAAGCTCTGAATTTCCTCCAACTCCCTTTCTTTACCATGGGAAAAAAAAAAAGGAGCCTTCACATCTCCCCAAGTCCTGACCCCAAGTGAATTCCAACTGTCCCTGGTTTGCCCACACTGGGCAGGAAAGGAAAGGTAATCTGCAAAGACGTCATAGCATCTACCAGTTGTTTTCTCCACAAACCAAGGCATAGAGAGCTGATACAGTGCACTGTGTTTGAAGAGTGCTTGAAAGAAGCAGAGCTTGTGCTTTGCTCTGTCAACAGAGCCTGGAGGATTTCACTGGTAAAGGGAAAGAAAAATCAATATGGCTATTTAAAATGTAATGGTGGTGGCTAAGCAATCTTGGAAAGGTCATTCCAAGGAGGACAGTTAAGGATTTAGGGAAGAGGAGGAAGAATTTCAGTGGAGTTTTTAAGCCTCATAGTTTTGTCCTTATTCTACTTCCAAATTGCCTATTTCTGAAACTTTCTTACTCTCTGATCTTGCCCAGAGGGTAATACCTGCTCTTTCTAGAGTACCTAGAATATGCCTGGAGCTTTGTACACAAAATCATGGTAATATTAACCCTGATTAAAGATTTTTCTATCAATTCTACAACTACTAGGTTATTTCAAATTTTCCAGTTCTTTTGTTGGAAAAGATTTCTAGAAATTAGATTGCTGGGTCAAATAACAATAGGACAGCCAAAACAAAGGAGCTAGAGCAGTTTTAGGGTGGTCACTGGAATATCACATGCAACTGTAGAAGACTTCAATGGCTGAAGGCCCATGGAGGGAGGGAGGGAGGTCATCCCAGAAGAGCCCCCCCCTTTTTTTACTGTATTGGGCAGAAGTGCTTGATGCCTTGGCCTAACCTCAAAATGATTGCTTTTCTTTCCTATAATTTCCAGGACTGTGTGTGTTTATGCAAAGAGGATTTTGAGGAACATATGCATGGACAAATGTTTTCCATGTAAGACCTCTGGGCCACAGTAGGCAGAATTTTCGCAAAGAGGCAGTGCTTAGACCCTAAACTGTGGCCAAGATATTCCTCCTCACTTACAAGGTCATGAGAGGTTTTATCCTCTCCTACAAATACAGAGAAACATAGCATCTCTGGCTTTCTTATTTGAGTGTTTACCCCACAGTTAAGACTCTCCATTCCTCATGACAGCTGGAATTCTAGGAGGCTTCATCTTATTATATTCTCCCCCAAAGCCAAAACAGCATATCCTGACACCAGCTATAGTGTGTGTGCATGTGTGTGTGTGTGTGTGTGTGTGTGTGTGTTGTGGGTAGTTGTAGAAGGGGAAGAGGAAACAGGAGACCAGACTAGGGGAGCAAATACCTAAATTATAGCCCTTCCCAAAGGACTTGAAGCTACAGTTAATGAAAACAGAACACAGAATAGATATATCCTGAAAATTGAAGCTCATGTCTTCAATAGGCTGGCTTCCCACACATGAAGGACTGCTCTGCCTTGTTCTACCCACCTGTATAACCCCAGGGCTAAGCTCTTCTCTCATCCTTCCAAAATCCCCTCACCCTATGAGACTAACAGAGGGAACCCATCTAGGAAGGTGGGAGGAGATCATCTCTCTCTAGGAGTTGGTGTGAAGGTGTTTTAGAAATACCTGCAATAGGACATCATGTCTAGATGAAACTTACCCATGGACATCAATCCATTCATGTCTCTATGCTCTGGTCCCATTTGGCTTAGGTTCTATCAAGAAGTAGGAGTGCTAAGCCAAGACCTAAGATGTCCTCTTCTGTCCTTCCCAAAACTTTTCTTGATTTAAGGAAAGTATACAGAAGATTTCAACATGATTAACAAACTTGGTCTGATTCATGTGTATTAGAATACTACATAAACAACAGCAGAACATTTACTCTATTTGAGTCACAGAGAACATTTGCAAAAATCATAGACCATAAAGCAATAGAAATTTGAAAGGATTGAAATCATGAAGAGTGTAATTAAACTAGAATTCTGTAACAACAACTACCCTAAAAAAATCACAAATGCTTGGGCCAAAGAAGAAATCATAATGGAAAATTTTTTTTTAAATATTTCATTTTCAAATGAATATTAAATCAATTGGAGTTTGCAGCTAAAGCTGAGCTTAAAAGAAAATTTATGGCTTCAAGTAAATATAATGGATATATTATAAAGTCAGAAAGGCCAACAATCAAAGAAGTTAAAAGAGAAAATGAAACTCAAACAAAATAGAAAAAGGAAATCATAAGGAGGAATAAATTAATGAAACAGAAGGAATTACAAAATATAGAGAATCTGCAGAGTCAAAAGAGTTTTTTCAAAAAGAGGAATAAAATTGTCAAACCCTCGGGACCCCTGGGTGGCTCAGTCAGTTAAGCGTCTGCCTTTGGCTCAGGTCATGATCCCCAGGTCCTGGGATTGAGTCCCACATTGGGTTCCTCACTCAGTGGGGAGACTGCTTCTCCCTCTGCCTGCCACTCCCCCTGCTTGTGCTCTCTCTCCCTCTGACAAATGAATAAATAAAAAACTTAAAGAAAAATAAAATTGTCAAACCCTGGCAAAACTGAAAGAGAGAGAGGAGGATAACACAAATAACCCATATTAAGAATAAATGAGGAATTTCATTACAGATATTAAGATATTATTAAGAACAACTTCATGCCAAGAAGTTTGAAAATATACATGAAATTAATTAATTCTTAGGAAAAAACAAGTTACAAACTGATGCAAAGAGAAATATAATAGACCCTAGATGTTAATGAAATAAATGTGCAATTAAAAACATTTTCAGAAAGAACACAAGGGGTGGATGGTTCAACTGGTTAAGCATTTGAGTCTTGATCTCAGCTCAGGTTTTGATCTCAGGGTTGTAGAGTTCGAGCCCCACTTTGGGCTCCACACTAGGGTGGAGCCTACATAAAAAACAAAACAAAACAAAACAAAAAAACCCTCCAGATCTAGATGGCTCCACTGATTTATTCTACTAAATTATTAAAACTCTTCTAGAATATTGACAAACAGAGAATACTTTCCAGCTCATTTTATAAAGCTAACATAACCTTGATACTGAAACCAGACAAATTCATTACGGGAAAGAAAAATTGCAAATCAAACTTACTAAAGAGATATTAACAAAATGTTAACAAACTGAATCCAGAAATAAAATGACCATCAAATATTAATAAAATTAACAAACTGAATTGAGAAATACATAAAAAGTTTATTAGAATATGATCATGTAGGGTTTAGTTAAAAAATGTAAGGTAGGCTTAACAGCTAAAAATAATCAGTACAATTAACCACGTAACACAATAAAGAAGAAAAATCATATAATAATTTCAATAGGTGGAGAAAATAATTTGTAAAATTTAACATCCATTTATGTTTTTTAAAAATGCTTAGAAAAATGGATATGGAAGGAAAACTTTTTTTTTTAAGATTTTTTATTTATTTATTCGACAGAGAGAGAGACAGCCAGCGAGAGAGGGAACACAAGCAGGGGGAGTGGGAGAGGAAGAAGCAGGCTCATAGCGGAGGAGCCTGACGTGGGGCTCGATCCCATAACGCCGGGATCACACCCTGAGCCGAAGGCAGACGCCTAACCGCTGTGCCACCCAGGCGCCCCTGGAAGGAAAACTTTTTATTATGGTAAAGGAGAACTATAAAAGTCTACAGCAGAAACTGTGCTTAATGTAATATGTTACTAAATATAAGCAATATTTCAATTGGAAATTGGTACACTTATGCTGAAATTTATATGAAAATTCAAAGGGCCATGAATATCTTAAAGAAGAGAAGGTTGGAGGAATCACTATCTATGAAATTTTATTGTAATACTATATTAATAAAGATGGTATAGTACTGTTACATAAATAGACAGACCAGTGGAACAGAATAAAAAGTTCAGAAACAGACCCAAATACATATGGAGAATTGATTTTGACATAGTTGGCACGACAGAGCAGTGGGGAAAGATCATCTTTTCAAAAAGCAGTACTGAGTTGACTGGATATCCATATGGGAAAAAAATGAGTCTCAACCTCTACCTCACACTACGGAGATCTATATACCATTCATACCATACACAGACCTAAATGTAAAGGATAAAGCTACAAAGGTTCCAGAATATAACCAGGAGAATATGCTAATGAGGTTGGGGTAGGAACAGATTTCTTATAAACAGAATACATATAGTATAATCTTAAAGAAAAAGCTTCATAAATTGGTAAATTAAAATGAGAAATTTCTTTTTATCAAAAAACACCATTAAGAGTAAAAGGTCAAGTCATAGTGAAGAATCTATTTCCAAGATATGTAAGTGACAAATACTCATTTACAGAACATGTGGAATAAACCCCCAAAGAAAGAGACAGACAATCTCATATAAGAACAGGCAAAATACATGAACAGGAATTTTACAAAAGAGGATAACCAAATGTCCAATTAACAAATGAGAAAATGCTCCATCACATCCGGCCTAAGGGAGGTCCTGATTAAAGCTAGACGGTACCACTACACAACCTGCAGAATGGCTAGAATTAAAAATTAAAATAAATCAATGTAACTATTCTGTAGAAACCAAGTGGAACCTCACATGAAATTTGGTTCAAAAGTCAAGATTGAAGATGCCACACACACACTAAGAGGTTCTGGACAGATTTAAAGCTGACTTAATGTGGCTTCCTAGAGAGAGCGGGGTAGTTCCCGAGCAGGTCTGAAATGGCCTGATGGAGCAAGGAAAAGCAGAATGGTTTGGGGTTTTTATCATGGTTAATAAAAACCGTTGTGTGGGGTAACAGTGAGAGTTCCCATGTGCAGTTTGAACTTAGCACCAATGCCAAAGGATGGAACACCCAGGCTTTCTTATCAGCTGACCCAGATGTGAGGCACAAGAGAAGAGGTAGTGAGGCTTAAATCTTGTCAGCAATCAAAAAGTAAAGTCAGACTCTTTATTACATAGATGATACCAAATATTGGTAAAGAAGTGCAACACCTGGAGCTCTCCTACCCTGCGAACAGAGGCATTTTGGAATACCGTTTGGAAGTATCTATAGTAGCTGGTTAAGGCGAAACATCGAATTTAACATCATGCTAACACAACACCCAAGATCAGTGTGACCTTTCCTCTCCCAAGGACTTTCACACATCTCTCACCGTGTCTTCACCTCTAGCTCCAAGTTCCAACCTTACTGGATGAACTGGCATTACCTAATGATGTTTCCCTTTCCCACCTCTAGAATTGCTGCTTCCTAAATCACTCTTCCCAGCCTCTTCCTCTGGCCAGTAACTGCTTCTTAGAAAATTTTCCTGATCTACTAGTCAGGCCTAGCTGTCTCTACTATTAGGACCTTATAATACCTGTTAGCCACATCAGAGCACATTTCCTGCTATAATGTAAATGCTTACTTATTTGTTTGTCTCCCTGTTAGACTGTGAGTTCCCAAAATTTATTGTTGTTTCCCAGTCCTTAATACAATACCTGGCACATAGTCAAAAATTGGTGAACATACTGAATTGGATTGAATTGGTAAAATACTGTGGAATGTGGGTGTGAGTGATTTATTCTGTTTGCTTTGCTCTCTGTTTATTTTTTCCCCTGGAAAACATGAGATGTGGCAAGCATTTATTTGCTCTTTTTTATACCTAGACTAGTATAAGCAGAAGATGCCTCAGTGTCACCTAGTTCAAATTCTCACTGCTTACTGATGAAGGAATTCTTTCCTGGTAAGTCTAGTCTAGCAATCCATTCTTGAATACTAACATCTAGGGAGGTCAGTACTTGCTCTCACCTTGAAAATATGGATGCTAAATTTTCTTAGCAACTAAAAGTTCAAATGAAACTACTCTAAAATACCATCTTTAATTGATAAAATTAGCAAAAATTCAGGGTAGGTGAAAATGTATTAAATCTACTTTCCACATGGAAAAGAATGAAGTTGGACTCCTACATCCCATCATATAAAAAATTAACTCAAAATGGATCAAAAGACCTAAATGTAAGAGCTAAAACTATAAAACTCATGGAAGAAACATAAGACAAACAATAATAGAAAAAACAGATCAACTGGACATAACTGAAATTAAAAACTTTTGTGCTTCAAAGGAAATCATCAAGACAGTGAAAAGACAACCCACAGGACAGGAGAAAATTTTGCACATCATATATCTAATAAGGGACTTGTAACTAGAATATATAATGGACTCTTGAAGCTCAATAATAAAAAGACAAATAACCCAATTAGAAATCAGCAAAGCATTTGAATATACACTTCTCCAAAAATATATGTAAATGGCCAATAAACAAATGGAAAGGTACTCAATATTAGCTATCAGGGAAATCAGGGAAATGCAAATCAAAATCACAGTGAGATGCTGCTTCACACTCACAAGGATAGATACAATAAAAAAGCCAAAATAATAACAAGTGTTGACAAGGATGTGGAGAAATTGGAATGCTCATCTTTCCTGGTATGGATGTAAAACTAAACAGCCAATTTGGGAAATAGTCTGGCAGTGCCACAAGTGCTTAAACATAGAGTTAAAGTATAATCCAGCAATTCCACTCCTAGATATCTACTCAAGAGAATTGATAACATATGCCCACACTAACACTTGTACATAAATGTTCATAGCAGCATTTTCCCTAATAGCCAAAAAAATGGGAAAACCCAAATGTCCATCAACTGATGAATGGATAAATTAAATGTAATATCCATATGATGGCATATACTATTCACCAGTAAAGAGAAATGAAGTACTGATACAAGCTACGACACGGATAAACCTTGAAAACGTTACACCATGTGAAAGAAGCCGGCCACAAAAGACCAGAGATTATACGATCACGTTTGTGTGACATTCCCAGAACAGGCAAATCTATAGAGACAGAAAGTAGATTAGTGGTTGCCTAGAGCTGAGGGGGCTGGAGGGTGGGGCAGGGTTGACAGCTAAGAGGATGTGGGGTTTCTTTCTGGGATAGTGGGAATGTTCTAAAATTGAATTTGGTGGTGGATGCACAGTTCTGTGAATACACTAATAGACTTTGGATTATATACTTTAAATGGGTGAATTATATGGTATGTGAATTATCTCTTTTAAAAACGTTAAAAATGTTTTAAATGTGTTGGCACTATCACCCAGCTCTTCCTATATATTTTTAATGGGTATAAAACTTGATAAAATTAACTTGGATAATTTCATCAAGAGTGTTAAAATTTAAGGGGCACCTGCTGTCTCAGTGGGAAGAGCATGCAACTCTTGATCTTGGGGTTGTGAGTTTGAGCCCCATGTTGGTTGTAGAGATTACTTAAACAAATATAAATATTTTTTAAAAAGAATGTTAAAATGTATCTCTTTTGGTCCATTTATAAGGAAAGATATGTGTTACATCACTATTGATAACAGCCAAAATTTTTAAAAACCCAAAATATTGCATGGTGCGCTGGGTGTTATACTCAAATAATGAATCATGGAGCATTACATCAAAAACTAAGGATATACTGTATGGTGACTAACATAACATATTAAAAAATTATTTTAAGAAAACTAAATTTTCAAAAATTAGAAAAGATTATGACATTATAGTTCTACTTGCCAAACTGAAATATGCTACACAGACAGTCAACATCCTTAGTCATTAGAGAAATGAAAATTAAAATCACAGTGAGATACCATTACATATCTTTAGAATGATTAAAATGAAAAAAAATTGACAACACCAAATGCTGGTGAAGAAACAGAGTGACTGGAACTCCACACTTTGCCGGTGGGAATGTAAAATGGTACAGCCCCTTTGGAAAACAGATTTGCAGTTTCTTATAAACACACACTTGCCCTATGACCGAAGACTCATGAACACTTAAGTTCACACAACGACCTGAACACAAATGTTTATAGCAGCTTTATCCATAATCTCCCCCAGACTGGAAACAACTCAAATGTCCTTCCATTGAGGAGTAAATAAGCCATGCATTGGAGTACCATCCACCAATAAAAAGAAAAGAATATTAATACATGCAACGAGGATGAATCTGAAATTCTTCGTTAAACTAAACTAAAGAAGCCAGACTTAAAGTCTACATGCTGTATGGTTTCATTTCCATGCCAGGCTGGAACACAGAAAGCATAGAGACAAAACATGATCAGTGGTTTCCAGGGGCTGGGAGTATGAGAAAGGTTGACTACAAAATGGGACAAAAGAAGGATTTGGTGATGAAACTGTTCCATATATTGACTGCAGTGATGGTCACATGCATTTGCCATGTAATTATCAAGCATAAATTTGTCAAAACTCACAGAATTGTATACTAAATAGGATGGCTTTACCTGTATATAAATCTTATCTCAATAAAAAGTTTTAAAAAATAAGTTTTAAAAAAACTATTAAATATACTAAATTAATAAAAGATACCTCTATTTTTGTTTGCCATTTTGTTTAAAATGTTTACCAAATATGTAAAAGCATGGGGACATATTTATTATACAATAGCATGTGAAAAAAATCTAGTGATTTATAATTATAGTAAAAATAGAAATACTGTATTTTAAAAAGTCTCACATTTTAGGGGCGCCTGGGTGGCTCAGTCGTTAAGCGTCTGCCTTCAGCTCAGGGCGTGATCCTGGCGTTCTGGGATCGAGCCCCACATCAGGCTCCTCTGCTGAGAGACTGCGTCTTCCTCTCCCACTCCCCCTGCTTGTGTTCCCTCTCTTGCTGGCTGTCTCTCTCTGTCAAATAAATAAATAAAATCTTAAAAAAAAAATGTCTCACATTTTAGGGAAGAAAAGATAGAAAAAAGCAAATCAAAATGTCATTTATGACTGGAGACGGGGGTCATAGACTGGTTTATTGCTGTTGTTGTATTCCATTTTCTATGTGTAAAGCTATATTTAATAAGTATATATTGTTTTTCCCTAAAGAAAATGACATTTACATTTATGAAAGGGTATTTATGGGAGTTCAAATAATCCTTCCCAGATATACACATTGGCTCAGAGTGTAACTATATTGGTGTAAATAAGGTTCACTTTGTAAACAAGCCATTATTCCTGATGGCTTTTAGTTTACTTTTCTGCCAAATGAGAGGAATCCATTTGATATTTTTGCTACTCCCACCTTGAAGGCAAAATAAACAAATGGCAGCTAATTCAGAGTCGGAAGCAAGGGGAGTTTGTAAAATCAGGGGCATTTATTTGCATGTCTTGACTTCAATTCCTACTCTCAATCAAGTATTTCCTACAGTTTCATTTTTCTGTTCCCGGTGAACAGTAACGCTCTCTTATTACTAAGCAACGTGTTTATCTGAGCCTTACTTGTCAAATCTACAACAGTATGTGCAACAGAAGAAGATCCACCAGCTGAGCTCTGTTTCCATGGCACTGGCCAACAGAAAGCTAGGTGGTGACCAGGCTTATAAAGTAGCCCTTTGTTCTCACAGGGACCTCGCCGAGACCTCCAAGTCCGGAAGGAAAACGTGTTCTAACTCTGCCTGCGTAACCTCATAAGGGCTCACAGTGCTGCTGCAGTGTCTGTGGGATTAAAGGATTGTTTGAACTGAACAAGGAACAAGGACAGCCCAAGTGTTTTTGAAAGATAATTGTCTTTGCAATATACACGATATACACAATGAGGGAGAGACCTCAGAACCATTCTAACTTAAACAAACTGTCTGGAGGTGGCAGAGCTACAAAATCATATAGACCTGGGGTTGACTTCGGTTTCTACCTCAAACTGGTGGTAACAAATATTTTTTAAACTTCTTTGAGTCCCAATATCCTCATATGTAGAGATAGAGAGATAAGGGATATCATTGAAAACAATGAGGATTAAATGGGGTAAATGAAAAGTGCCTGATATATAATAGATACTTAATAAAATGTTATTTCTTTTCCACAGAGTTTCAGGGTGTTTTGTAAAAAATCATAGCGAAGCTTAGCCAACTGTTCTAGAGAGAACAGTGGGATTGTGAGTGTCTTTGTGTGAGTGTATGTGTGTGTGTGTGTGTGAGAGAGAGAGAGAGAGAGAGAGAGAGAATATGTGCGTGTGTTAGGAGTAGTAGAAAGAATCATGTGTGATGGTATGGCTATATAATTAGAGGTGGAAACTGAAACCTACAAGATTTGGAAGAGAGACTTCCAGACTCTTAGTGTTAAAGTTATGAAGAAAGAGAAACAATTAGCCAACCCATTTTAAAGAGTCAGCCAAATCTAACTACGGGGTCATGGTATATTCTAGTTGAAAGATATTAGCAAATTGATTGTGTCCAATTTTATAATTTTTCAAGCAAAAACAAAACAAAACCCCCAAGGTTCAGAGAAGGGAAGGGAAGGGAATTTCTCAAAGTCACACAACACTTGGGTAACAGACATGGGACCAGGATATTCCCAGGCCTGTTTCTGGGAAAGTAAAGCCCTACTTGCTCTTTGAGAAACTGCTGACCCCTCTTTGAAATGCCTGTATAGATAGGCTCTGTGCTAGGTGCTGGGCAAAGCAAGGTGTGGGCCCACCTCTGTCACACACATTCACATGCAGATGCTTACATTACATAGGATTGCACCTGTCACTATTTGTCATGGAGGGTTCTATGGAGAAGGTGTCCAGTCTGCTCTGCAAGGAGAATCTGGATCTTAGGCAATCACTGCAGAGGGTCAGTGATGACGCTAGATGGAAATTAAAAGAAAGGGATATGTGAAGAGTTGCAAGAATTCTGGAACTGGCCATGTGACCTGAGGAAAGTCACTTGGCAGCCCTCTTCTCACTTTTATTTTTGATTATGTTGTCTGAACGTCCCAGGTCTTCACCCACATGGGACTGCAGCTGAGGCCATTGGAATGTCAAGGAATATAGGAGTTCAAGCTGCCAGTTGCATAACCAGGACTCCAAGCCCTTTTCCAAGTTCTCCCCTCTCCTCAGGAACTTCTAGGCCTTCTTAAGAAAGATTTCTGGGTGTCTCACCTAGAATTGGAAGCCTATGTCTGCTGCACTGGGCATCAGGTACCCTATTCCTAAAAGAGTGAAACTAATAGAGAGGACTTTACATTACCCTGAGATCCTGAACTTTGAGCTGTGTGCAGGCCATAATGGGACTCCAGATTGTCTCTCTTGCAGGAGAGGTTGAAGGTGTTCCCTATGTGGGAGGAAGAATAAATTGGATATTTGTTAAGCTGCCAGAATGTGGTGGAGACTCCTAGGAGTTCACCAAAAACTCTTTCCTTTTTTCCTAGGGTACACAATGAGACTACACTTCCCAGACCCCTTTGCAACCAGGTACAGTCACATGACTAGTTCTGGCCAACAGAAAGTGAGCAGAAATTATGTTGTCATGGCTGAATGGGGATGCCGAGGATCTATCTGCATGAGGGTAGATCTACATGATGGAAAGAGTCTGGATCAAGAGTCACTAAATCACTGAATTACATGAGCAAGAAATCATCTTCCACTGTGTTACACTACGGAGATTTGGAGGTTTGTGCTACATCATCTAGCCTACTCTACTTACTACATTTCATCAACTGAAGAGGCACACAATTACATATTAATATTCCATCTTAGACTTGATCAAATACAATAGTACATGAATGCTAAGAAAGGCTTATCAACATGCTCACATTTACACAGCTAGTGTGTTCCTTACACTTCCCTCCAAGTCTCCTCAACACTGGACCAAATTCTGACATTCCATGTCAGTCTAATGAGGAAAGGAAAGCTACCTCATCACAGAAGCTATTATTATTGACTCACTCACCTATAGCTTACTGTCATATGCTTGGAACCATGGAATGTTATCTTTAGTATTTTGAATATTAACTCTCCAGATTCTGTGACCTAGGTTGGGAACAAAGTTTAACACCAGCTAGACTTTGGGGTGGTGGAGGGGAGGCTGGTAAACCTAGTAAACCACTGAGAGCCCTATTGTGTCCAGGAAAGAGGAAGATTCTATTTTGCAGAACTGAGCTCAATTTCAAGTCCTGTCAAAGTACAGGAAAGAGGTGCTCCTGCCTTAATATATGTCACCATCAAACAGCCTTTGGATGTTAGATCTGCCATCTGCATCATGGTGTCTGATTGCCAGTGTTGTAATGTTCTCCTTAAACAGAAAATCAAGTAAATGCCTAAAACCCACAGGTAAATGTCAGAATGGATAGAACATGTACCCATTCTGGTATATAAAGGGAAACATATGCTGTAGGGANAGCAAGTAGTTTAGATTTCTCCTTTGAGGCCAAGCTAGTAAAAATGATCTGGGTACAAACATCAGAGATCAGCCCTGTAGAAATGAGCATCTTGATAATGCAACAGTAAATCCACAGCTGGACATTGGAAATGGATACTGAGAAACTGAACACAAGATCCCATGTCTTTGAGGGCACATAGTCCCACATGAATCACAAGTTCTGATGGAGTATTCAAAGAAGTGCACATCCCAGATCCTATGTGTGACTTAAATAATGGTTTGATTTTCTGCCTTTTTGGAGCTCAGAAGACTTAGGGGTAATGAGGGACATTCTCCAGCCAGGATGATTTAGTTCTGCAGTCTAAGCTTGAAGAGACAGAGCACTCCTGCCAAGAGGCTAGACAGATAACAGACTTTCAAACACTCTCAGAGAAACGGAAAGAGAGCTACCAATTGTCCTGTACTTGTTGCTTTTTATTCTTCTTCTTGTAATTTTTACTAGTATTGATGCTTTTAGTAATATTGTGACTACTTCTGCTTCTGATGCTACCTAGTATTTATGACCACTAGTTATTAAATAATATCCAGTGAAAGTATTATAAATATAATACATGCAAGTGGCAAAAGGGTCACAGTAAAAAAAAAATGTGAAAGAAGGTTTCCTTCCATGTATGTTGGGTACCCAAGACCACTCCTCAGCAGGAATCAGTCTCAAACAGTTCCTGTGTTACTTCAGAAATACTCTCTGCTTATATAAAGACATATAAATATATTTTAACAGATGTGGGATTTAATATACATACTGTTCCTCAACATGTTTTTATCACTTAACACTGTGTCTTAGACATATTTCCTTGTTAGCACCTATAGAGCTATATATATGTGAGATACAAATTTGGCAGCATGGAACAGTAGAAAGAGCATGGGCTATAATTAAGGAGATGTGAAAAGATTTGACTAAGAGATGATAATAGCTTCATTCTTTATAATAGCAAAATTTTGGCTACAACCTAAATGTCCATTAAAAGGAAATGTCATTATGGTATCATAGAAAAATATATAGCAAAACAGCATGGTTTGTTTGATATTAAATTTTAATTACATTATACAAAATAGTTCTTAGACCAGATTTAGGACAATTTTTATTTCTCATGTTCAATATGTGTAATTGATTCTTTTCCATAACAGCTTGTTCAAGCTTCTTGTTTCAAAAATTCTTCCTTATCACTCTGAGGCTATGTATTAAACATACTTTAAATTCTTATTCTGTATGGTTTTTTTTTAGTTTGGCCTCCTTTTGTATAGCTCATTCAGTCTGCTTTGCTTAAAGAGTGCTTATATTTCTGAGAGGCTGGGTTATTTTATTTTACCAATTAACTTGACTTAATGTGACCCAGGAAGCATATCATAAGCCTAAGCCTTACCTTGAGCAATTCAAACAATTTTCTTAGCTGAGCTAAGAGATGAAGAAGGAACTTACATAACATAATAAAAAATAAAAAAAGAAAAAAGAAAGAAAGAAATGAAGAAGGAGCATCTCAAGAGGGAGCAGAAAGGAATAGGTGTTGCTATCCAGGTTTGGCTTACCCTTGTTAGTATCTTCCTGCCTTTCTCAAGTGACCATCATCCTTAAAGTACCTCTGCCCAGGAGCTTTCACTCTCTCTTGTAAACAGCTCAGCCACTGGATCAGGGATGAAGGAACTGTGAAGTGAGGGAATCTTGGAGGCTTGTCAATGTGCTAGCCACCATTACTATTGGCTCCCCCATCCCCAGCCAGGTGCACTAGGTTGATCTTTGTCATGTGTAAAAGAGATCATTAACTTCCTGGCTTGAAACCCTAGCACATTTTATCATTATACTAGATTAAAAGCCAAAGTGTTTCTCATGGCCCACAAGACCCTGCATGCTAGGACTCCTGCGCATCTCTTCTGTCTTATCTGTCCTCCTTCCTTCCTTCCAATCTCCAGGAATTCCCATTGGCCAAACCCAACTAGAAGCTGAAAGGACAGGAGAATCTATTAAGGAAATCCACAGAAGTCAGCATATGGGAGAAGAGAGCAAAGTGGAAGGAGTAAAAAGCAGGTCTGGAGGGTAAGGAAAGAGATCTTGGATGATAATACCCCATAGTTAAGAGGCACAGACTAGTGGTTACTTTAGCTGAAATCCATGACTTTTTTGAGGAGGTATGTCTTATTTTGCCTCAAAAGGTTATAGTCACTTAGTGTGAGGAAGTCTGTATGTGGGGTGGGGTGCAGGGATGCTGACACGCCTCCCAGAAGATACTTTTCTCTTTAGCCCTCTACCCCATGGGGATCAGAAAATGCCCAAATAAAGTGGGGGGCAGATTTTCATTCCCTCCAGGATTAGCACCTTGGAAAACCTTGAGAGTCAACTAGCCTGCTCTATTCAAGGCAAATATTTTAGTCTGTAAGTAGAATTTGCTCATAACATCCCTGAAACCTTAGTCAAAGGGACTTTAATTATCAAGAGCCATGATTTTTTTAAAATTCTTTATAATTGAACATTTTCTAAGCAACCCATGCAGAATTCTATTATAAAAAGAATATAGAGTTTTCTACCCAAGATTCACAAGTGTGCTTGAATGTGTGTGTGTAGAAGGAGGCCAGCTGGATTTTTGCATGCTCCTCCTCTTTTTCCTCATCTCAGCAACACTTGAGATAGCAGGTGGAAAACAGTAATAGAATCTTTGACATAGTCCCATTTCACTGCATGGAGAGGGAACCCACACCTAAGATTTCAACTTCATGCAGGGACCAGAATTCTGAATCTCTTAATACTTGTTCTAGGGCTCTGTCCAGCTCCCTTTCCTGCCTCACATGTGGTCTCTGTTATGATCACAGACACATCATTAAGCAGACTCAAAGTGTATTTGATTTCAGAAACATACCACATAGAGTGGAGTTAGAGTAGGCAATAGTACAGATTGGAGGAAGGAAAGGGGTACATGTCCAAAGAAAAAAAGAAAAATATGGTGCAAATATTAAACACAAAATGTGTTTGCTGGTGACTTTTTTCCTCAAAAATGCCAAATGCTTATGTTTAGAAATGAGCAAGTTTTATCAACTCATTAATCAAAAGGAAAAGTTTCTCATTCTCACAGATGTTAAGGTTGAGTTATTTTCAAGGCATGCAGGCCATACATGACAGGTATTCCATCAGCCTAAAGTATTTTTGGAAGCAGTGGCAGTCAGTGAAAACTGACCTGGTTACTAAAGTTGGTTGGAATGCAAAGCTACATTGATGGTTACCACAGGAAGAAGATGCTACTAAAGAAACTATTGACCTGTCTGTTAAAAATAATCTAATTAGGAATTGGCCATTTGGGCTTATTTAAGTCTCCATATAATAACAGACTAAAGGCCTTATCAAAGCAGTTCTGAGAATAAGGCCAATCTGTCTGCCTTTGAAATTTAAAGCACATACCAAGTTATCCACACAACTAACTTTTGGAACATTCTCTTATTGTGTCTCCAAGCTTTTGCATTTTCAAGTTTGGGCACCACACCTACCACTTCTGATGTGTGTGCATTTTCTTTTCCAGAAAATCTCTAAATATTTATTGACATTTATTATCAAAAGTAAAATTTTTAAAGGAAACAGTCATTGTAGTGATACTGCATTACAGGAGAGGACAAGAAACTAGAGGTTGGATTCAGGACACTTGATTGCTCCCAATGCTGCCTCAGTGATTGAAGAGCTTGGGGTATTAGTCATTGAAAGATATCAGTAAGTCTTGTTTTAAACTTAAACCCTTTGTTTCTGTCAACCAGCATGCAACTGTCTTCATCTTTTGTTGCTACTCTTATAAAAAGTTCAATCTAAGTTCTTGAATCTGTCATCTTCCCACTCAGAACCTATTTATCTTCTGTATTTTCAGATACATGTGACATCCATGGGTATGTGGCTTCCTGACCCACTCAGAAGTACACTGGAAACAGAGAACATGAGAACATGGTGGGATGATGGTGGTGGGCAGGAATACAAGAAGGATGGAATGGACACATGTGAAGAACAATAACTCCACTCACAGACCTTTTTGTAGTTTGCTAAAGCTGCTGACATCAGTAGGGCCTTGCTTCTTTGGAAGTCAGTAGAGAAAGATCTGCACCAGGCTCCTCTCCCAGCGCCTGGTACTTCCTTAGCTTGTGTCAGCATAACTTCTGTCTTCTCATGGCATTCTCCTTATGTGTGTCTGTGTCCAAATTTGTCCATTAGATGAGGACATTGGGCATATTGAATTAGGGGCCCATCCTAGGCCAGTATGACCTCATCTTAGCTAATGCATTTACAACATCCCTATTTCCAAATAATGTCACAACCTGTGACTGGGAATTAGGACTTCAGTGTATGAATTTGGGGGGGACAAGAGTCAACTCATAAAGACCTCAGTAGGCTCTGATGGTGAAATCACATCACAGAAAAATCCATAATAAACTTGAGTCAAGACAAGAAGACAAGAAGAAAGAGGGACCAGTTGGACCCTGAATTAAGATTTAGATCTGTATTCTTTCTAGCTCTGTAACTGCAGGCTCATTGCTTTTTTTTTTTTTTAAAGATTTTATTTATCTATTTGACAGAGAGAGAGAGTGCACAAGCGGGCAGAGGGGCAGAGGGAGAGGGAGAAGCAGACTCCCCACTAAGCAGAGAGCCCGACATAGGGCTTGATCCCAGGACCCTGAGACCATGACCTGAGCTGAAGGCAGATGCTTAACCAACTGAGCCACCCAGATGCCCTCCTTTTTTTTTTTTAATCTAAAAAAAGGAGATAATGAAAACTTTTCTTGCTTTGGGATGATTGGAATCAAAATAAATGTGAAAGCCCCTTATATTTCAAATTCTATTCATGTAGCACATTGTATATGTACATAGTCTACTTAAAGTTAATATTATAATAATTTACGTAAAACATAAAAACCTTGCAATATAAGTTCAGTTATTCCCCATTATTCTTCATACCATAGTTGTCAAATGTATTACATTTTCAAACATTATAAATTTGACAAGGTAACATATTAAATTTCACAGTCATATGTATTTTATTTTATTTTAATTTTTTAAAGATTTATTTATTCACTTTAGAGAGAGAGTGTGAGCATGGGGAGGAGCAGAGGGAGAAAGAGAGAGAAACTTTAGCAGACTCCTCAATGAGTGCAGAGCCCAACATGAGGCTTAATCTCATGATCCTGAGATCATGACCTGAGCTGAAGCCACGTGTTGGACACTCAACTGACTACCCCACTCAGGGGCCCCAATCATATGTATTTTAAACAATGTAAGAGAAAAAAATATCTATTATATTTAACCAAATATTTATCATTTCTAATGCCTTTCCTACTTCCTTAAAATCTGAGTTTTCCCTTGCCAAAATTCTTGAAGGATATTTTTGCTGGATATAAAATTCCAGGTTAGCTGGGTTTTCTCCCCCTCTCTTGCAGCACTTAAAAAGTGTTTTGCACTGTCATCTGGCCTCTATGGTTTCAGATGAGAAGCGCCATATTTCAGATCATTCTTTTATATGTAACTTTTCATTTTTCTCTGGTGCTCTCAAGATTTCTACTTCTCTCTGATTTTTAAAAGTTTGTCTATGACATGCTTAAGCATGGTTTTCTTCTTGTTTATCCTGTTTGAAGTTTGCTGAGATTCCTGAATCTTTAAATTTATGTCTTTCATCAAACTGAGAAAGTTTTCAGCCATTATGGGAAAGTTAAACTGTTGGGAAGCTACCCCACCATTCCAGAAGCAGAATTTCTAAACTATACTGGTTTAGAAGCTAACGACTGCCAGAGCTATCTTGAGAACTCATTCCACATGGCATGTGGAAGTAAGAATTCTTGGGAACTAAATACAGACATACCAAGGAGTACCAATTAAGACTCTATACAATACGTCTCAAAAGGTGGTGACAGGCATCTTCGTCAGCAAATATAAAGAGTGTACTGCAAGGATTAGGACTTTGTGTCAGGTAAGTGCAAATTGAGAAGATCCACCTGAGAATTTTCTGTTCTGGTAAGAGTGCCTAAATAAATTCAGACCGACTTCTCACTAAGAACACTAGGAAAATAGAAGAAAATATTTTTAAGAAGAATCTGTTTGGATGAATCAATGAATTAACAAGATAGTGAAGAATTACAGGTCAGGATCCGGAGGAGGACAGAACACAGAGGAAGTGAACTGAGCATCGGGGCCAATTTTCCATAGGATTAACACTACAGGAGGAGAGGCTGTTGATTAATTTTCAGCTGATCCGAAGGCAATGGGTGAAAGCTGCACCCGGCATCTTTCTCCACTCAATCCCTTCAGATTCCTTTGGAGAGCTTTCTATCCATGCCATGTACAACTAGTGGGGATTTAATCATGACTCCCAACAGGGTAAGCATATGACCCAAGCTGGAGGCAATCAAATAATCTACCCAGGAGAACAGCATTAAGATAAACAACTAGGTGAGGAGTGGGGAGTGAAGTCCAACTCACAGAGGTATCCTAGGGGATGGGTACTAAGAAATGAGTCACACGATGTGTGATCAGTCATATCAGGAGTGGGTGGCATCGTGGAACCCAAGAGAAGAAAGTAGAAAGTATTTCATGAAAACCAGAGAGATCCAATTGGTTGGAAGAAGAAGGATGGGAGAAATTTCAGGAAAATGGTAGGGGAAAAGCCAGATTGGATTAGGAGGAGAAATCAGGTGATAAGGAAATGGAAACACTGTATAGACAAATATTTTTGTGATTTAGTTTTGAAGGGGGTAAAAATGTGGCCATCTCTGGAGGTAGATAAAAAGTCAAAGGGAGTGTTTGCTCTGTTTTGATTTGCTTAAGATAAAAGATATTCCAGGCACGTTTGTATGACCTCTCTGATATTGAATCCATTTTATTATATGTGAAACCAGCTTTTGTCCCGATTTTAAGTTCTTATTCTTACATTGTTCTCTACGACCAACTTCTTGACATCAGTTGTTGACAGCAGATAAATTTGTAAGGCCTGCATTTAGACATAAATACTTGGGAGCTATAGAATTGTCATAAGGTGGACCCTATGTCCTAGTCAATCACAAGGAGCCATGGTAAAGGTCTTATAGTTAGCTAATGACAGGATAAATCACTTGAAGACTAGTGAAGCCAGACAGAACTTCAATTCCAAATTTAATGTTATACAGGGCTCAAAATTCACTCTCAAACTGTCAAAAATATTGTAGAGAAAAAAAAAACCCCAAAGCCTCCCTTCCACCAGTCTCCTGAGAGTGTGATGTGTGTGACTCTGTTCTTTAGACCATGATCATGTTTGGGATATTGATAACATTGACTCTCTGGACTGTAAATCTGTGGTTGGACTTTATAATTGGGCAAAATCTCTGATGTACGTTATAAGCCCCTAACTAGCCAGTTGGTTGGAATCCTTAACCAGCAGTCTATTTAGGGGAAGGAAGGATTCAACATTCAATTCTCTTATTTTTACTCAGATAATTGGCCCAATAAAGGCTCCCTTTCAGTGTGGCACCACCTCAGAATCCAAGCAAAGTTTCTGAGTAGTCAGTATATAATGCTTACTTATTATTCTTTTTATAGGGAAGTGCCAAGAAAGAGCAAAATATGTGAGCAGCAAAACAAAAACATAATCAAAAGGTAAATTAAGTGAAGTAATCAAGCATTTAAAGCTTTCTAAAAACTTCTCTTTTTCTTTTTTTAAATAATAATATTTTTGTGTATTATATTATGTTAGTCACCACAGTACGGTACATCCCTAGTTTTGATTAAGGATTCTAAAAGCTTCTCTTAAAAGAAACAATAGATGAATGTCTCAAGCAATGGTCAAACAACAGATTCAAACCCAGGTGATTGAACATATCATGTGAACCTTTTCAGCAAGCAAAGTTACAGGTTTATTATCTCGCGAACTCAATCCCAAAGTCCTTGTCATGGTCTGCAAACTGCCACAGATATAAAATTACTTGAAATAGATTGGTGTTCTCATCCCGAGACAAGCCACCCTAGCAAGTATAGCTGACATTACCAAACGAAGCAGTACTTTAGGCAGGATATTAAACATCTGGCTCAAGACTTACAAATCTATGAAGCTACCAGATTGCTATTTCTGAAAGTGCCAGGCTCCTGACTACATTTGGTATGCAGGCTGGGGGTGGGGGTGGGGAGCAGGGAATAAGTCTATGTTGAGCAAGGCATCTTTTTGAAAACTTTCAGTTTTAGAACTTCCCTGTTTTCTTTTTTTTTTTTTTTAAAAGATTTTATTTATCTTATTTGACAGAGAGAGTAGAGTGACAGCGCAGGGGCAGAGAGAGGGAACACAAGCAGGGGAGTGGGAGAGGAAGAAGCAGGCTCATAGAAGGAGCCTGATGTGGGGCTCGATCCCAGAAACGCTTCGGGATCACGCCCTGAGCAGAAGGCAGGCGGCAACAGCTGTGCTACCCAGGTGCCCCAGAACTTCCTGTTTTCTTGTGAATTCATCACAGGTTATTGCTTTTTTCCCTTAAAAACTTTACCCTCAAAGAAAGATGCAAATAAGCATGCATGTATACACATATGCACATGTACAGTAGATGAATTTATTCCTTCTAGAATGATCAGTAATAAGTTTTTGTCGTTTTCCTTTTGTTAATAATGCAAATTTTCATGAAAAACTGGGCAATATTAAGTTGGTAATATTGGACCCATTTCATCATGGAAGTGGCCATGATTTGTCCTCCCTGGAATAGATTCTTATTTAGAGAATAGATTTGTCTTCTCTGCTGACACCAGCACCATCATCCACAGATTTATTTAATGCCTTAGAATCCACACAACATAGATTTCAGACTGAGCAACTCATTTCACAGCATGAAAGTATGAGCACTTGGCTCTCACCTCTGGAATTCTCAGGACTCACTATCTACTCTATCACTGAGAAGCAGCTGGCCATAAAATGGTTATGTTGCTAAATGGAAAAAAAAACCTCTGCATGGTCAGGGTGCTCAGAATGTGCTATATATATTCTTAACCTGCAGCTGAAATACATGAAAGCTC